>NC_136063.1:342078342-342683155 GCF_964261635.1 Lissotriton helveticus | reverse complement strand
CCTGCAAGTTTGATGGCACCAAGACCAACTCCTCATCACCAACACCAAACAGAGACCTGACACCAACCACCTTAAATGCATCCTGCTCAACACCCGCTCGGTCCACAGACACGCCATCGACCTCTGGAATCTACTAGACACCATCTCTCCGGACGTCGCCTTCCTAACTGAAACATGGATGAACGCCTCCTCAGCCCCAGACATCACCATTGCCATCCCGGAAGGCTACAAGATCATCCGAAAAGACCGCAACAAGCAAACAGGAGGAGGCATCGCTATCGTCCATAAGAACTCCATCCGCATCTCAACCAGCTCAGACGTCAACCTCGCGAGCGCCGAGCACCTCCACTTCCAGATCCACACTGACCCCAAGACCACACTCAGAGGCACCCTCCTCTACAGGCCACCAGGACCCCGTGCTCAATTCAGTGAAGACATCACTGACTTCATCACCCCACACGCCCTCCCCTCCGAGGATTACATTCTATTGGGAGACCTCAATTTTCACCTGGAAAAAAGCAACGACAGCAACACCACCACCCTGCTGGACAATCTCGCCAACCTCGGACTCAAACAACTTGTTAATACCCCCACTCACCACGCAGGTCACACACTCGACCCCATCTTCACCTCCAGCAAACATATCTCCTTCAGTCACACCACAGCTCTCCATTGGACAGACCACAGCTGCGTTCACTTTATCTACAAAAAGACCACAACCCACAACCATCCTCAACCTACTCTGCGAAGAAACTGGAACAAAATCACCATCGACCAGATCTCCTCATCGCTTCTTCAAAACCCCCCTGCCCACTCTTCGAACCCCAACCAAGGAGCCATTAACTTCACTCAATGGCTAACCAACAGCGCCGACAGCCTAGCACCCCTGAAAAAACGTCAAATTAAACCAGGCAGCAAAAACGCCCCCTGGTTCAACGATGATCTTAAGAAATCCAAGAAACTCTGTCGCTCCCTTGAGAAGGCATGGAAAAAAGACCCAAACACCAGCACCAGGGACGCCTTCAAAAACGCCATCCGCATACACCACCAACTGATCCGGACCGCCAAGAAAGCCGCTTTCAAAGACCGACTTGACAACAACGCCCACAACAGCAAGGAATTATTCAACATCGTCAAAGACTTTACCAACCCCACTGCCAACTCCAACGACATCACTCCCTCTCAAGCCCTTTGCGACTCCCTAGCTTCGTTCTTCCATGACAAAATAGCAGACATCCACAGCAGCTTTGACAACCAACCCGGAGACCATCCAACCCTACCTTCTGCCGTACCCTCACCCCCCTTGAACATCCTTAATGACTGGGACCCAATCTCCACCGAGGACACCATCCGCCTGATGAACTCCATCCACTCAGGATCCCCCACAGACCCATGCCCTCACCACATCTTAAACAAAGCTGACTCCGTCATCGCACCCCACCTCCGAGATGTCATCAACTGCTCCCTTAACTCCGCCACCTTCCCGGAAAGCTGGAAACACGCCGAACTCAGCGCCCTTCTGAAAAAACCCACAGCTGACCCCACCGAACTCAAAAACTACCGCCCCATCTCGCTCCTTCCATTCCCGGCCAAAGTTATCGAGAAAGCTATCAACAACCAGCTCGCCGCCTTCCTCGAAACCAACAAATCCCTAGACTCCTCACAGTCTGGCTTCCGAGCCAAACACAGCACGGAGACCGCACTCATCGCAGCAACAGACGACATTCGAACTCTACTGGACAATGGAGACACAGTCGCCCTCATCCTCCTCGACCTCTCCGCAGCCTTCGACACAGTCTGTCATAGCACCCTGTTACAACGCCTCAGAAACATAGGAATCCAAGGAAAAGCAGTGGAATGGATCACCTCGTTCCTTGCCGGAAGAACCCAGAGAGTCCGCCTCCCACCATTCAAGTCAGAGGCCACTGAAGTCATCTGCGGCGTGCCACAAGGATCTTCACTCAGCCCCACCCTCTTCAACGTATACATGAGCCCCCTCGCGGCCATCGCACGCCAACACAACCTCAACATCATCTCCTACGCTGACGACACTCAACTGATCCTCTCACTCACCAAAGACCCTAACACCGCCAAAACAAACTTACATAAAGGAATGAGAGAAGTAGCCGAGTGGATGAAGCACAGCCGTCTGAAACTCAATTCCGACAAGACGGAGGTCCTTATCCTAGGTACCTCCCCCTCCGCCTGGGACGACTCATGGTGGCCAGAGTCCCTTGGAAAAGCACCCATCCCGACGGACCACGCACGGAACCTGGGCGTCATCCTGGACTCCTCACTCTCGATGACCAGACAGGTCAACGCCGTTTCATCATCTTGCTTCAACATCCTTCGCATGCTCAAAAAAACATTTCGCTGGATCCCCACCGAAACTAGAAAAACGGTCACCCACGCACTAGTTACAAGCCGCTTGGACTACGGAAACACCCTATACGCCTGTACCACCGCAAAACTTCAGAAAAAACTCCAACGCATCCAGAACGCATCAGCCAGACTCATACTAGACATTCCGCGTAAAGACCACATTTCTGGTCACCTGAAAAACCTCCACTGGCTCCCCGTCAATAAGAGGATAATATTCCGCCTCCTAACCCACGCACACAAAGCACTTTACGAACTTGGACCCGAATGCCTCAACACACAACTTTCCTTCTATACCCCCTCCCGCCAGCTACGCTCCTCCCACCAAGCCCTTGCTGCTGTACCTCGCATCAACAAAACCACCATGGGAGGAAGATCCTTCTCCTACCTGGCAGCCAAAACCTGGAACTCACTTCCCATTCACCTTCGCCTCACTCAGAACCACCTAGCATTCAGAAAGCAACTTAAAACCTGGATATTCGACAAGTAATTCCCCACTCTTCTCCAAGCGCCTTGAGACCCTCTGGGTATGTAGCGCGCTATATAAATTAATTGAATTGAATTGAATTGAAAGTATATTTATAGTGGATTTAAAAGAAAAAGACTAGAGTAAAGTATAGTTGCAGAGAACAGTGACCGGAGCTAAAAGCTCATATATATTTGGCATAGTAATGATTTTCGTTGCAAAATATTGCGTTGTAAAAGTATATACTTTGTAAGAAATGCGTTGTAATGGCATGCGTTGTAATAGCATGCGTTGTATCGTCATACATCAGATAGCCATTACAACGCAACTTTTACATTTATGAGAAATTCAGGTTTCCAATGAAGAAAAAGTGAGGTTCAAATTGTGACCTGTGCTGTCTGCAGTGTAGATTGCCATTAAGTGTGCCTTTGCATTTGTAGCGTGAATTTTATTATTCAACTAAATCTATAACTGATATAAAAGAAGTGTTTGAAGAAAGCATACTAAAGGGATATTGTATAGGTTTGATAAGTGTTATACTTAGTTTGGTATTGTACTCCGCTAATAATGAATAAAGAGCCTATTTAATTGTGAGCTCTGATGACCGCAGTGTAGGTAGGAGGCAGCGGTTAGCAAGAGCCCACAGCCAAGTGACGTTGAGTAAAGCTGCACAGTATAGGTAATTTAGCATGTGTGCAACCAGCAATGATAAGTGGCACCTGAAGCAACAATGTTATGAAGAATTTTTTCCACTTATTTTAACAAAATCTGAATAAATACAGTATAATTGTCTCTGCAATAAATAAATCAAAGGCTGAATTCCCTACTGTCTGTAGTGGAGATGCAGAGCTTAATTCAAGTTGTGAACCCTGCTGTCCACAGTGTAGATCGAAGGCAGTAGTTAACATAGACATGGAGGAATGCTTTTTGTCACTTATTTAAACAAACTCTGAAGACATATAGTAGAATTGTCTCTGCATTAGATAAATTAAGGCTGAATTTCCTACTATACATACAAAATCTGAGGACATAGTACAATGGTCTTTGCTTTAAATAAATCGAGACTGAATTCAATGTCTGTAGTGCTTAAGTGCTACTGGTATCAAGTTGTGAACTCTACTGACCTCACTGTAGATCGAAGGCAGGAGTCACCACAGATACTGACAAATAATTTTTATTGCTTATTTTAACAAAGTCTGAGGACATAGAGTAGAATTGTCTCTGCCTTACATAAATGAAGGATAACTTCAATGCTGTGCGTAGTGTAGATCCAAAGCTGAATTCAAGTTGTGAACCCTGCTGTCCTACGTGTAGATTGAAGGCAGCAAGGCGACCGCGGCGGAAAAGCGGCAGACGATCTTCCCGTCTGCCACGGTCCCCCCACCATTGTAATATGGCAGGGGGGAAATAGGTGGCGGACGGGCAAGGATGGTGAACGGATTGCCACCGCCTGCATGGCGGTGGTGATCTGTTCACCATCCTAATTGACCCCTTATTTTCTTGTTGAAAATGTGGGGAAGTGGTCAACATTATAATTAGGAATTGTCATTTAAAAAATCTTTGAAATTCAATGAAAAACCATAGGTTTCAGGCAGATTATAGTTAGGAATTATCATTTAAAAAACCTTTGAAATTCACTGAAAAAACTGTAGTTTTCAGGGGTGTTATAGTTATCTGGACATTTCACTCATACTAAACCATTAAAATTCCTCCGTTATAGTTAGTTCTGCTAACTATAACTTGCGCGCCCGCAATGCACTGCTGATGACATCAGTGAAGACCTCTCAAATTACATCACTGCATCATGTTATACAACAACAGAGACAGTGATGCACACATTCACATAGTTTAGTTACTAATCCATGTATTAAGTGAGACACTTTTAATTACTCACTTAAACAGACAGTCAGACAGCTAATAAATATACATCCAGACAGTTATATATCATCTCAATCTTCAATGCAGATTGGTATATATATAATACATATTTAAATTTCAAACTAAACCACATTCACTGGATGATGTCATCAGTGATGTCATCAGTGATGTCACTGACCATGTCATGAATGATGTAATATGTGACATCATCAGCAGTGCATTGCGGGCGCACAAGTTATAGATAGCAGAACTAACTACAATGGAAGAATTTCTATGGTTTTGTACGAGTGAAATGGCCGACTAACTATAACACCCGTGAAACCTATGTTTTTTTCTTTTACTTTCTAATGTTTTTTAAATGCTAATTCTAACTATAACGTCTCTGAAACCGAGGGTTTCTTCAGTGAATTTCAAAGGTTTTTTAAATGCTAATTTTTAAGTGTGATAGTAGTTATACCTATTTTTTTGTACTGATTTTCTACAGTTTTTTAGCTGTTTATTTATAAATATTTTATTCATTAAATAACATTATATATTTTTCTGAAAATTGCAAAAAAATATTTAACAAAAATTCAAACTGAAATATTGATTAATTTTTTTGTTTTCATTTTTGATTTTAATATATTTATATTATTTTCTTTAAAAAAAAGAAGTTCCCAAATTTTCGGAGTCGTGCACTCAAAGCGTACACATTATGGTGGGTGTGTGGATTCTAGATGCCATTTTAGAAAAGTCGTGAAGGATCCGCGTACGGTGTGCGAACGCTGCGTGTTTTTCAGTTACATCATATACATTTAATATTATGTGATGTGCGCGATTGGTATGGGACCAGCCGCGACTACTGCTCCCGCGCATTCGTGACACATGCGCATTACGGTACGAGACGCTTGCACGGTGGCGGGTCCCACGTGACATCATATACGTGCTGGGGCACGCTGGGTGCGCAACTCCCGCAAAAAAAATTATGTTCCAAAATTATATGTATGTGTCTTTAATATACATATTAGGACAAGAGAGTATCTAAGATATTCATAAACATTATTTATTTGTACTTAAAATAAAATATTATTTTTAAATGTATTTTCGAGAAGTCGGCTGCGTGCATCGTGAGCGCAGCGTACCAGGTCAGCAGAGCTGCTGTAGAGCCAGAGAGTCCAGGTCAGCAGAGTCGCTGTAGAGCCAGAGAACCAGGTCAGCAGAGCTGCTCTAGAGCCTAAGAAGCAGGTCAGCAGAGCTGCTCTAGAATCAGAGACCCAGCTCAGCAGAGCTGCTCTAGAGCCAGAGACCCAGGTCAGCAGAGCTGCTCTAGAGGCCGAGAACCAGGTCAGCAGAGCTGCTGTAAAGACAGAGAAACCAGGTCAGCAGAGCTGCTTAAGAGGAAGAGAACTAGGTCAGCAGAACTGCTTTAGAGCCAGAGAACCAGGTCTGCAGAGCTGCTTTAGAGCCATAGAACCAGATCAGCATAGCTGCTTTAGAGCCAGAGAACCAGGTCAGCAGAGCTGCTCTAGAGGCAGAGAACCAGGTCAACAGAGCTGCTTTAGGGGGAGAGAACCAGCTCAGTAGAGCTGCTTTAGAGCCAGAGAACCAAGTCAGCAGAGCTGCTCTAGAGCCAGAGAACCAGGTCAGCAGAGCTGCTTTAGAGCCATAGACCAAGGTCAGCAGAGCTGCTCTAGAGGCAGACAACCAGGTCAGCAGAGCTGATTTAGAGGGAGAGAACCAGGTCAGCAGAGCTGCTCTAGAGCCATAGAACCAGGGCAGCAGAGCTGCTTTTGAGCCATAGAACCAGGTCAGCAGAGCTGCTTTTGAGCCAGAGAACCAGGTCAGCAGAACTGCTCTAGAGTCTAAGAACCAGGTCAGCAGAGGTGCTCTAGAGCCATAGAACCAGGTCAGCAGAGCTGCTGTAGAGCCAGAGAAACCAGGTCAGTAGAGCTGCTTTAGAGAGAGAGAACCACCTCAGCATAGCTCCTTTAGAGGGAGAGAACCAGGTCAGCAGAGCTGCTTTAGAGCCAAGGGACCAAGTCGGCAGAGCTTCTCTAGAGCCAGAGAACAAGTTCAGCAGAACCGCTTTAGAGCCAGAGAACCAGGTCAGCAGAGCTGCTTTAGAGCCAGAGAACCAGGTCAGCAGAGCTGCTCTAGAGACTAAGAACTAGGTCAGCAGAGCTGCTTTAGAGCCAGAGAACCAGGTCAGCAGAGGTGCTGTAGAGCCAGAGAAACCAGGTCACCAGAGCTGATTTAGAAGGAGAGAACCAGGTCAGCAGAGCTGCTTTAGAGCCAGAGAACCTGGCCAGCAAAGCTTCTTTAGAGCCAGAGAACCAGGTCAGCAGAGCTGCTTTAGAGCCAGAAAACCAGGTCAGCAGAGCTGCTCTAGAGCCAGAGAACCAAGTCAGCAGAGCTGCTTTAGAGCCAGAGAACCAGGTCAGCGTAGCTGCTTTAGAGCCAGAGAACCAGGTCAGCAGAGCTGCTCTAGGGCCTACGAACCAGGCCACCAGAGCTGCTCTAGAGCCAGAGAACCAGGTCAGCAGAGCTGCTGTAGAGCCATAGAAACCAGGTCAGTAGAGCTGCTTTAGAGGTAGGGAACCAGGTCAGCAGAGCTGCTCTAGAGCCAGAGAACCAGAACAGCAGAGCTTGCTCTGTAACCTAAGAACTGGGTCTGCTGAGCTGCTCTACAGCCAGAAAACCAGGTCAGCAGACCTGCTGTAGAGCCAGATAAACCAGGTCAGCAGAGCTGCTTTAGAAGGAGAGAACCAGGTCAGCAGAGCTGCTTTAGAGCCAGAGAACCAGGTCAGCAGAGCTGCTTTAGAGCCAGAGAACCAGGTCTGCAGAGCTGCTCTAGCTGACACTGACTGACTGACTGACACTGACTGATTGACACTGACTGACACTGACTGACACTGACACCGACTGACACTGACTGGTACTGATTGACTGACACTGACTGGCACTGATTGACACTGACTGACTGACACTGATTGACTCACACTGACTGAATGACACTGACAGACACTGGTTGACTGACACTGATTGATTGACACTTACTGACTGACTGACACTGACACTGACTGACTGACACTGACTGACACTGACTGACTACTCTCTACTACTCTACTACTCACTCTCTACTACTCTCTCTACTACTCACTCTCTACTACTCACTCTCTACTACTCACTCTCTACTACTCTAATAATCTCTACTACTCACTCTCTACTACTCACTCTTTACTACTTTCTACTACTCACTCTCTACTACTCACCCTCTACTTCTCTATCTATTACTCTCTACTATTCACTCTCTACTACTCACTCTCTACTACTGTCTAGTACTGTCTCTCTAATACTCACTCTCTACTACTCTACTACTCACTCTCTACTACTCTACTACTCTCTACTACTCACTCTCTACTACTCTCTACTACTCTCTCACTAGTACTCACTCTCTACTACTCACTCTCTACTATTCACTGTCTACTACTCACTCTTTACTACTCTCTACTACTCACTCGCTACTACTCTCTACTACTCACTCTCTACTACTCTTTACTACTACTCTCTATTACTCTCTACTACTCACTACTAGTCTCTACTGCTCTCTACCACACCCCCTCTACTACTCTACTACTCACTCTCTACTACTCTCTACTACTCTCGCTCTACTACTCACTCTCTACTACTCTCTTTACCACTCTTTACTACTCACTCTCTACTATTCACTCTCTACTACTCACTCTCTACTACTCTCAACTACTCACTCTCCACTACTCAATCTCTACTACTCAATCTCTACTACTCACTCACCTACTCTCTACTACTCACTCTCTACTGCTCTCTCTACTACTCACTCTCTACTACTCGCTCTCTACTACTCGCTCTCTACTACTCTCTACTACTCACTCTCCACTACTCACTCTACTACTCGCTCTCTTCTACTCTCTACTACTCACTCTCTACTACTCTCTCTACTTCTCACTCTCTACTACTCACTCTACTACTCTCTCTCTACTACTCTCTACTACACACTCTACTATTTGATCTGTACTACTCTCACCTGCTCACTCTACTACTCACTCTCTACTACTCCCTACTACTCACTCTACTACTCACTCTCCACTACTCACTCTCTACTACTCTCTACTACTCACTCTCTACTACTCTCTCTCTCTCTCTACTACTCTCTACTACTCACTCTCTACAACTCACTCTACTACTCATTCTACTACTCACTCTCTACTACGCACTCTCTACTACTCTCTTCTACTACTCTCTACTACTCCCTCCTATACTCACTCTCTACTACTCTACTACTCACTCTCTACTACTCACTCTTCTACTCTCGACTACTCACTCTCTGCTACTCTCTCTACTACTCTCTACTACTCACTCTCTACTCTCTAATACTCACTCTCTACTCTCTACCTCTCTCTCTACTACTCTCTACCTCTACCTCTCTACCTCTACACCTCTACCTCTACACCTCTACCTCTACACCTCTACCTCTCTACCTCTCTCTACCTCTCTCTACACGCACACATATGCACATATATATATGCATATGCATGTATATATATGTATGTGTGTATATACATATACATACATATATAAACATATATATAAAATGCATATCTATATAAATACAAATATAAATGCATGCATTCCCATCTTACCTGCAGCCTGCACCGATCCAACGATTTTTCTCACTCCCTCATGAGAACTGCCCCAAGCAATAGCCGACACAGTGCCTGCTGGGAATTGAAGTCCAACTTACTTGATATGAACTTCCATTGGTCAGTCGACAACTACAGAGGGAGGAGACTTTGGTGCGGGCGGGTATTTCACACAGGCTAAGAGAATCAGGGAGGTACTCTTTACCGCGTTGGGCGCTGAGGAAGGCAATTCACGCCGAAATGCTTCCGCCGCCGCTGGGACTTCTGCAATAAACCTGTGTCCTGTTCTGAACCCCCCGTGTGGCCTCTGTTCTTTTCTTTGGAGAGGATTTTTCGTGATATATACTGTGCTTGCCTGCAGCACAGCACAGAAGGCCCTGCAGCAAGAAGTGACTCGGGATTCCTAAAGGCACCCTGCTGCTCACAGCACTCACCAGATTGAGGAATCAGTATTTCCCGAAGACCACCGGCAGCCATGTGATGGACGGTGAGAGGACAGAGATATTTACGCTCTAATGGGCGCACAGTCTCGCATTTGACTGCCCCCACTCTCCGCACTCACTTTGGCGAATGGTAGCTGCAGCATTCATGGGGACCAAGACGGACGCTGTTTTTTCACAAGATCCTTGGGCTTCCCATCTTACCTGCAGCCTGCACCGATCCAACGATTTTTCTCACTCCCTCATGAGAACCGCCCCAAGCAATAGCCGACACAGTGCCTGCTGGGAATTGAAGTCCAACTTACCTGATATGAACTTCCATTGGTCAGTCGACAACTACAGAGGAGGAGACTTTGGTGCGGGCGGGTATTTCACACAGGCTAAGAGAATCAGGGAGGTACTCTTTACAGCGTTGGGCCCTGAGGAAGGCAATTCACGCCGAAATGCATCCGCCGCCGCTGGGACTTCTGCAATAAACCTGTGTCCTGTTCTGAACCCCCCGTGTGGCCTCTGTTCTTTTCTTTGGAGAGGATTTTTCGTGATACATATACATATACGCATACAAATGCATGTTATGTACATGAAAGTTTGAAAAACACTAATACAAGCAAAGCTAAAAAGCCACCTAATTACAAACAGAATTTCTTTAACTTAAACGAGTGCAAAACTAATTGCATTTTAAATGCTTGCTTACTTTGGTACCATCAAGAAGGTATTCAGATGTGTCACACATTTGCCATAAATTCGGAATGTTAGCACTCTAGTTGCTCATTAGGGGCCCTATGTATCATACTTCCGTTTTGCGAATTCCAAATAGCGAATTTTAAGGTATCGCTATTTGAAATTCGCAAAACGGTATGTATGTAAAGAATCACTATTTAATAGCGATTCCTTACCATTCCTAATTTGCGATTAGCAAATTGCTAATCGCAAATTATCCATTAATTTCTATGGGCCAGGAGGCCCATAGGAATGAAGGGGCAATTTGCGATTAGCAATTAGCTAATCGCAAATTAGGAATTTTTTCAAGGGTGCAGGGGTGTCTCATGAACACCCTGCTGCACCCCTGAAAAAGACATTTGGGGGCATATGGCGCACATACATGCCCTAAGGACATGTATGGGCGTCATATGGCACCTTTTGTTTTTTGGAAAAAAGATTTTTGAAAAGAATTCGCAAATTACCACCAACTAGAAGTTGGTGGTAATTTGCCAATTACCACCAACTAGAAGTTGGTGGTAATTTGCGATTCCTTAATGGCATTTTTTGAATATTTTTTGTTTGATACATTGCATTTAAGGAATCGCAAAATTTGCGATTCCTTAAGTGCAATCGCAAAATAAGAAATTGCAAATTTTGCTATTCCTTATTTTGCATCAAACATGTTTGATACATACCATTTGTCTAATTAGCATTCGCAAAGGCAGAAATTCGCAGAATTTCGGCCTTTGCGAATGCTAATTAGCTTGATACATATGGCCCTAGATCACTGTAGTAAAGATACTGCTCACCAGGGAAGTCAGCTGCTGGTATTCAATGTTTATGTTTCAGTCTGCATGTCAGAATTTTTTAATGAAATAGAAGAGGATTTGAGAAATCAAAATGTGCCCTCATTTTTCTTTCTGGAGCACTAATCATAATTTCTGTGGCAAAATGATCCCCCTCATTTTGTTCCTTCGCAAATTAAATTTTTAAGTGTTACCACTCTATTCCAATGAAGATGGCTTCAGGTGTGCCATACTTTTGTCATAAGTAAGACTGTTAGCATTCTAGTTTTTCTTTAGAACACTCTGGCACATTCTGTCATTGGGCTATATTTGGGCTACATCTGGGTGATATTTTTGCTACATTTGGGCTCTTTTGTCTCTGGTGGCCATCTTGGGAGACGTATTTGTTATGAAGTTTCCTAATTTCCTCATTTACTAGAGTCTCCTCAGTAGGAAATACTTTCAGTTTTTTACTTTGATTCCATCAAGGAGGCATTCAGATGTGTCACACATTTACCATAAATTCAGAATGTTAGCACTCTAGTTGCTTATTAGATCACTGTAGTAAAGCTACTGCTCACCAGGGAAGTCTGCTGCTGGTATTGAAAGTGCATGTTTCAGTCTGCACGTCAGAATTTCTTAATGAAATAGAAAAGGATTTGAGAAGTCACTCAAAATGTGCCCTAATTTTTCTTTCTGCAGCACTAATCATACTTTCTATGGCAAAATGAACCCCCTCATGTTGTTCCTTTTTAAATTAAATGTTTTAAGAGCGACCACTTTATTCCAATTAAGATGGCTTCAGGTGTGCCATTTGTTTGTCATAAGTAGGACTGTTAGCACTCTAGTTGTTCTTTAGAACACTCTGGGAATTTGCAATAGAACACAAAGGAATCAACTGACAGTCTCTGCTCTTGTTGGATGTACATGTTTTACTGAGAATGTCGGACTTCATTCTCACATGACTGAGAAAGATAATGTGAATTTACAGAAAATATGCTCTCAGTTTAGCTTATAGATCACCTTCCAAACCTCTGTGAGAAAAGCATGAGAAAATAGTTTTCTCTAAAACATGATTCATGATATCGCAGCAGAAGGCTTTTTCACATAGTAAAATCACCTTAGAACACACCATAATTCCTAAAATTAGTATGGTACTATCAACAAATGAATTATAATGTAACTAAAGTCTTAAAACCTTCTATTAACTCCAATGCTTTTTAATGAGGTGCTATCATGTATATTGGTCCCAAGATGGCTGCCAACAATTTCTGGTTTGGAGTGTTGACAGACAGTTGACAGCCAATCAGCATGCAGCTCGTGCTCCGAATGCTAGATATATATATATTTTTTTCTTTTGATTTTCTCAGGAACTACTGGAGGGATTTACACCATTTAATCAAAATCATGATCTGCGAATCAGACTCTACCATTTTGCCAAATTTCTTGTGATTCCGTTCAGCAGTTCGGGCTGTAGCCGTGTCTAATCGTCCTATGGAAAATAACATGGGGAAAACACGTTTTGGGACACCCCTTTTTTCTCAGCCCCCGCTTGACAAATCCCCCCAAAACTTTCAGGGAAGGAGCGGAGCAGAGTGGGCCATCTTCTTCGAGAAATTCGCGAAGATTCATCCACCGGTGCCAAAGTTATTCCAAATAGAATGTTGTCGATTTCCTATGGAAACTTGGTCCTAACTATAACTAACTACTGGCGACCGCCAGTAGGTAATATATATATATATATATTCACTGAAAAAACCATAGGTTTGACACCAGTTATAGTTAGCTGGAAATTTTACTGATATAAAACCAATGAAATTCCACGTTATAGTTAGTTGGACTCACTATAACTTGCGCGTGTAATGCACTGCTGATGACGTCACATATTACATCACTCATGACATCACTGATGACACCATCCAGTGAATGTGTGTCTTTCTGAAAAATAAATATGTGTTATATATGTATATATTATTGAATATCTTAGTGAATACATATATTAGTGAGTAATGCTTAAATATTTAAATACATGTATTAGTGTTTCACTTTGTGCATAAGTGGCTGCATGGGTTGATGAGTAGGTACATGTGTATGTATATAGGTGATTAGATGTTTTTCTTAGTATCAGTATGATAGTTTGCATGCTTTGGTGGGAGTATTACTTAGTACATAGATGCAAGAATGACTGAGTCTCTGTTTGTATGTGTTTTGAAGACAGCATATGTGCAGGACTGTATGGGTGGATGCGTGTCTGTGTTAGTGAGTGAATGACTGTCTTATTAGTGTCTTTATCAGTAACTACATATGTTTTAATGTAGTATATGTGAATATTGATGTATATAAGTGACTATATGTGAGAGTGAGGGATTGTAAAAGTTCCTGTTTAAATTAGTATGTGTTTCTAGAAGTGATTTTTTAAGAGAGTAAGTATGTGTAAGTTTCCTTAGAAGTAAAGTGGTAGTGTGTGTATATTTGTTTATGCAAATAAATGTATGTTCAATAGTTTATTTGCATGTGTGAGTATGTGTGTGAATAACTTTTGGATGACTGTCGGTGTGTAACAGGATGTGTAGGTGTATCACTACATATGATTAGTGAATATATGTATGAGTGACTATATAGAACTGTTGGTGAATTAGTGCATGTGTATATACATGGTGGAATTATTGAATTGGTTGTTGTAACTGATATGGGTATCTCCATTTTTTTGAACATTTTAGTTTCTATTTTTGAATATGCGTTTCAAGGGTTAGATTACAGTGAAAGGAGGTCTGTCACTGTGTCACAAGGATGGTGTCATCAGTGATGTCATGAGTGATGTAATATGTGACGTCATCAGCAGTGCATTACACGCGCAAGTTATAGTGAGTCCAACTAACTATAACGTGGAATTTCATTGGTTTTATATCAGTAAAATTTCCAGCTAACTATAACTGGTGTCAAACCTATGATTTTTTCAGTGAATTTCATAGGTTTTGTAAATGCTACTTCCTAACTATAACGTGTGTAAAACCTATGGTTTTTTCAGTGAATTTCATAGGTTTTTAAAATGCTAATTCAGAAATATCTCGTGTATACAACCTATACTTTTGTCAATAAAGTTCTGGCAATATTTTTTTCAGAAACAAGCCGTTTTCTTCACTGTTCAAGTTGCATAGAGACTCCTTGTAAAGCGATACAGAATTAGAAAGTCTGTACCTTGCCTTTTTTTCAACGCATTAAAATTTGCCTGTAAATAAAAATAGCCTTTCTAAACTTTCGTGCACGACCCGGTGTGCGCACTCTCGGCAACAGTTCTCAATAAAATGGATAGCGCATTTCCAGGCTTTCGTGCGCGATCGACTGCGCGCACCCGCCTACATATTTCGTGAAAACTTTGCAATCTGAACTTATTGAATTTCTTTATAGACCCATCAAAGAACTTATAATACGTCAAAGAGACTAAACCTAGGCTTCTTTTTTAATATTATGAAAATTTTCATTAAATGGAGCCGAATGTCTTTTTAAACTTTCGTGTGTGACCGAATGTACACACCTTGGTATTTTAAAAAAAAATATAAAAGGTTTTATACTTTAACAATTGTATGCTTGAATCGAGCTCAGAAGATATATTAAATCCGGATATGTCTGGATTTACTCCTTTTCACGTTTTGAAACTTCGCTGAATTAGACCGCTACTTCCAAATGGCGTACGTGACCAGATACTATCACCGCGTACACGTCCTGAGACGCGCATGTGAAGTCATGTGACTTGAAAACAACACTTCCAATTAGTTCTTAGTAGTTTCTATTCTGCAATTTACACGGAGGACTCCACCCACTCCTCTCACTATCTTTTCTACTCTCAAAAGAGAACAACGTTCAACACCCTTCGGAAGACTTTGCTGAAATGGCTGCCGCCCCTTCTGAATCTGAAGGAAATGAGCGACTACCTTTAAAAAGAAAAAAGGAATCTTTTCTTTGTCAATTTTTCACTTATCCTGAAGAACAAAAGAAAGTGAATGCGTCAAAAGTTACCTGCAAGATATGCAATTCGGTTCTCTCAAGAGGAAATCCAAGAAAAAAATATTCCTTTTCCATACATACCATGGTGCGGCATGTCAAACAAGTGCACCCTGTGGAATTTGCACAGGCATCGACAAGAGCCCTGGCCACGCTATTACCATCAGAGGTGGCCAGCACATCTTCTGGTGGACGACCTGTATCTCCATCGAGTGCTGTGATGGACTTGAGACCATATCTTGCAAAGGTGCACATGAAATGCAACGAGTGTGGAGAAATTCTTCTGTACGGAGAGCAGAGCCTCATTCTTACTAAACTAAAAATTGAGAGTCATAAATGCCCCGAGAAAAGATAAATTTCTTCATTTCATTTTGATCCTGTGTCACACATGAAAATGTTGTTGCAAGTTAAAAAAATCAAAAACTGCATGACACTGTTCCTGTCAAGGTAGCATAGCTGGCGGCCTAGGGGTGGAGGACCGTTGTGCAAATACCCCGGGGAGGACTCTCGATATGCTTGGTCCCTGAGATTCTTAGATGTCACTGCCTTCCACAAATGGCATAAGTCCTGGATGTTCGGTGCCATACTTGAGGGTTTGACCTAAAGACACGTCCTGCGGTGCCCTGGTCCAAAATCAAACAACATAACACTTGTTTTAAAAAAAAAAAAAAAAAGTTCTTTTCAGAACTAACTTATTGTACCAAAAACAGCTCCAGGAGCATATTATAAAGGGGGTTTATCTCCCCTTTTTTGGCTTTCGTTCGTGCGCGACCGTGTGCGCGCACCCGCCTATATATTTCGGGAAAACTTCGCGATTGCAACTTATTAAATTTCTTCATAGACCCATCAAAGAACTTATACTACGTCAAAGACAGTAAACCTAGGCTTCTTTTTTATTATTATGAAAATTTTCATTAAATGGAGCCGAATGTCTTTTTAAACTTTCGTGTGTGACCGAATGTACACACCTTGATATTTAAAAAAAATATATAAAAGATTTTATACTTTAACAATTGTATGCTTGATTCCAGCTCAAAAGATATATTAAATCCGGATATATTTGGATTTACTCCTTTTCACGTTTTGAAACTTCGCTGAATTAGACCGCTACTTCCAAATGGCGTACGTGACCAGATACTATCACCGCGTACACGTCCTGAGACGCACATGTGAAGTCATGTGACTTCACAACAACACTTCCAATTGGTTCTTAGTAGTTTCTATTCTGCAATTTACACGAAGCACTCCACCCACTTCTCTCACATCTCTACCCTGTTATCTGCTATTGTGAACATCAAAAGGAGCTGCGCTACGCCCCTGTAAGAGGCCTCACTCCCACTGCTGCAATGGCTTGGCAGTCCTCCAGATGCACAGGAACAGCCCCTCCGATCCATTGAAGTTCTCTGTCGTGAGAGGCCTCACTACCACTGCTGCAATGGCTTGGCAGTCCTCCAGATGCACAGGAACAGCCCCTCCGATCCATTGAAGTTCTGTGTCGGTCTCAATACCACTTATGAAATGAAAATAAGCACTGAAGAATAATTATGCTGTAGCAGGAGGAGTACTACATGCTTGCAGAATGCATTCTATTACCTATAAAAAAGTGAAACACCCACGCTACAATCATATAGAATACTTCCTCTAAAGAAGCCTGTGAATAACTTTCGAACATCAGGTTAACCTTTTTTTACTCTGTCATCATTGTTAAAGATAAGTATTTACAATACTATATTAAACAATGCCATGATTTTTCCTTTTTAATTTTAAAAATCTTGCAATCTTTCACAAACCCAATACTCATGGCTTCTTTTTCGTGACAAAAATCTTGCAATATTACATACCTACATAGAATAACAGAAAAAACATAAAACTACAAAGGCCAAACAGTCTACTAAACGCGGATTTGTAACCTATGGGGCAGATTCATGTTAACTACTTCATACCCAGATATGCACCAGTTAATGTGCACCACAGTATGGTAGTGCTCCGTTACCCATGGTGTGCCACATTTGAAATGTGGCGCACCATGGTACAAAAACACCATACATGCGTAACACATCTGTGCTCAAAAACTAATACATTGCTAGAGTTGGTTCGCAACTGTGATGCAGCTCCAGCAAGGCTCACCAATGCACTATATTCACAATGCTACGTCAATACCTACGCCTGCTTCAAGCACATGCACAGTTTTGAAACAGCATGGGCCTGAAAGTCACTGAGTGAAATATCATACATTACAGTCAGCCACTTTCAAGACGCATTCCTTCAGAGGAACACTTACCGGTTATTAGAGGTAGATCGTCCGACTCCACCGGAGGAGACCCCTAATAAAAAAGACATATATAAAATGCGGACTAGCCACTGTATCGTGCTAGCAAACTTTAACTTAAAAATCGTTAGAAAAAACAAAAGGAATCGAGCAAAATTAGTAGGCCACTGATAGGATCTCTTTTTCACCTCGCTAAAATAGAAACATTAGGAACAACCCCTCATGAGAAATATGAAACTAGTGAGAGAAACCGAGCTCGACGCCATGATGGCTGCAAGATAGCTCGGCTCTGCCGCCCACCCCGCCCAAAATAACGACAAACCCTATACAAATATTATAAATAAATACAACACACCAGCAAAGTAACAGGGTAAAACGTTTTATTAAATAACTATTTACATGGCAGCCTGCTGCAACATGAAAACAACACTTCCAATTGGTTCTTACTAGTTTCTATTCTGGAATTTACACGCAGCACTCCACCTACTTCTCTCACTATCTTTTCTACTCTCAAGAGAGAACAACGTCCTACATTTTTCGGAAGACTTTGGTGAAATGGCTACCGTATCTCATTCATCTTCCGAATCTGAACAAAATGATCGACTACCTTTAAGAAGAAAAAAAGAATCTTTCATCTGGCAATTTTTCACTTATCCTGAAGATCAAAAGAAAGTAAATGCACCAAAAGTAACCTGCACGATATGTGACTCATTTCTCTCAAGAGGAAATCCAACAAAAAAATATTCCTTTTCCATAAATACCATGGTGCGGCATGTCAAACAAGAGCACCCTGTGCAATTTGCAGAGGGATTGACAAAAGCCCTGGCCACGCTATTACCATTAGAGGTGGCCAGCACATTTTTTGATCGACGACCTGTATCTCTATCGAGTGCAGAGATGGACTTGAGATATTTAACTATATATGGTCTATAACCTATAGTTTTTTCAGTGAATTTGCTCCGCCGCCCACCCCGCCCAAAATAACGAGAAACCCTATGCAAATATTATAAAAATATACAACACACCAACAAATTAACAGGGTAAAACGTTTAATTAAATAACTATTTACATGGCAGCCTGCTGCAACATCGATCCAAATGCATGGGTTTATCAGTGAAATTCCTCCGCCGCCCACCCCTGCCAAAATAACGAGAAACCCTATGCAAATATTATAAATATATACAACACACCAACAAAGTAACAGGGTAAAACGTTTAATTAATTAACTATTTACATGGCAGCCTGCTGCAACATCGATCCAAATGCATGACACTGTTCCTGTCAAGGTAGCATAGCTGGCGGCCTAGGGGTGGAGGACCATTGTGCAAATACCCCGGGGAAGACTCTGCATATGCTTGGTCCCTGAGATTCTTCGATGTCACTGCCTTCCATAAATGTCATAAGTCCTGGATGTTGGGTGCCATAGTTGAGGGTTTCACCTAAAGACACGTCCTGCGGTGCCCTGGTCCAACCATCACATATACCTGCGCCAGGAGACGGCGTGGGGTGCACTGGAAGGGAGAGGCGGCGCGAACGAGCCTCCCCCACCTCCCCAGGTGGAGGTTTCTCAGCTACACCCCTAAAGACACGTCCTGCGGTGCCCTGGTCCAACCATCACATATACCTGCGCCAGGAGACGGCGTGGGGTGCACTGGAAGGGAGAGGCGGCGCGAACGAGCCTCCCCCACCTCCCCAGGTGGAGGTTTCTCAGCTGCACCCCAGCACTTCACTCGACATAGGCGGCCGGCTCCCAGGGTCCGGCGGAACTTTTAGCCTTTTGGTGACTCTTCCATTCTGGACCTTGTCCCACAATCCGTTTGACCTGAAGACACGTCCTGCGGTGCCCTGGTCCAACCATCACATATACCTGCGCCAGGAGACGGCGTGGGGTGCACTGGAAGGGAGAGGCGGCGCGAACGAGCCTCCCCCACCTCCCCAGGTGGAGGTTTCTCAGCTACACCCCTAAAGACACGTCCTGCGGTGCCCTGGTCCAACCATCACATATACCTGCGCCAGGAGACGGCGTGGGGTGCACTGGAAGGGAGAGGCGGCACGAACGAGCCTCCCCCACCTCCCCAGGTGGAGGTTTCTCAGCTGCACCCCAGCACTACACTCGACATAGGCGGCCGGCTCCCAGGGTCCGGCAGAACTTTTAGCCTTTTGGTGACTCTTCCATTCTGGACCTTGTCCCACAATCCGTTTGACCTGAAGACACGTCCTGCGGTGCCCTGGTCCAACCATCACATATACCTGCGCCAGGAGACGGCGTGGGTTGCACTAGAAGGGAGAGGCGGCGCGAACGAGCCTCCCCCACCTCCCCAGGTGGAGGTTTCTCAGCTGCACCCCAGCGCTTCACTCGACAAGATGAGTTGCGCCCGCTCCTGCGGCACAGTGCCTCGCTCGGCCAGCTGAATTACGCCTGCTCTTGCTATTACAGCGTCTCACCCGCCATCCGGCTGAATTGCACCCACTCTTCCGGTACAGCGACAGGCGGCTGCCACGGAGCTCAGGAAATGGCGGTCGGCTCCACAGACTTGGGCCTGGCCTGCAAGGATGGCTCTGGACAACCCTGGAACTCGGACGCTTGACTGCTACGGCATGGGCCCCATTCCCAAAAGCGTCCCCTCAGCCTTGAAGATACTACAAGAGTCACCGGGGCCCCCGACTCCTGCAGACTTCCGGTGGGCAGCTTCTGCCATGATTGCTCGCAGAATGCCCACGACGTAGCCACGAGGTGCTCTCATGCTGACGCCAGCTTCAGTCTGAAACATCCAGAAACACTGTAGTATCGCGTTGTCGCGTAATGCGTCATATGATGCGCCGCGTTAGCGCATCCGGTGCGTGAAGCGCAGCTTCCCGGAAGCGATCCGGGGCGCGGCGCGAAGCGCGTAACGTAAGCATAACAGGTCATGTGACTTGTTAATAAAACTTTTCATTGGTTCATTTCACTTTTGGTTTCCTAATGATGTAAGGCTAGGTCATGTGACCTAAAAGTAACACTTTTCATTGGTTTAGAACTAAACCACACCTCTTCAGGTGGTGGTTGAGCAAGAGGTGCCCCCCCTCCCCACCTTCATGTTGCCTGATTCGGCCAATTCAATCGATCGAGCATGAGACTCTGTTGTGATCTGAAGAACCGCTGCCTGCGGTGCCTCACAGAACCGCTTAATGAAGGCCCCCGAGGGGCGGTGTGGTGGCGCGGACTGGGAGGGGCCGCTTATCTCCTACCCCGTCCCCAAGTCTCGCTTGGCCAGCTGAGTTCCGATCACTCTTGCGGCCTACGACATGGAGAGGCCGAGGCGTTGACTAGGCGGGACCTCCGGCCGCAACCACAGCGCCAACGATCGCTGCTGACGGAGGGGAGCCTTGCCGGTGAGAGCCACTGATCTAAAGAACCGCTGCCTACAATGCCTCCCTGAACAGCTTAACGGAGGCCCCCGAGGGACGGTTTGGTAGCGCGGACTGGGATGGGGCGCTTGGCTCCTGCGCCCTCCCCAAGTCTCGCTCGGCCAGCTGAGTTTCGCCCACTCTTGCGGCCTACGACATGGAGAGGCCGGGGCGTTATGGATCAGTATGAGCAAATTGATCTCAGTCTTGTTGCCCTGGTGTGGCCTGAGATGGCCCCCGACATAAGCGGCCGGCTCCCGGGGTCCGGCGGAACTTTTAGCCTTTTGGTGACTCTTGTCTTCTGGACCTTGTCCCACAATCCGTTTGACCTGAAGACACGTCCTGCGGTGCCCTCGCAATGCGGCCTGGTCCCTGAATGTGTGCAGGGGGACGGTATTGATTGGATCAAGATGGCGGCTTCACACAAAGCTGACTCAAGTGTTGCTGCTGATGCTATGCAGACAAAAACTGGTTTTCAGTTTGTACATTCTTCAGGCTTTTTCTTCATAAATGTAACAATATGAGACTCACTAGGAGAACGGCCGTTTATCTTTCCTTTCAAAATGCTGCCAACAATATTTTCTGAATGGAAGACCCCATCTGAGATCGCCCCCGACATAAGCGGCCGGCCCCCGGGGTCCGGCGGGACTTTTAGCCTTTTGGTGACTCTTGTCTTCTGGACCTTGTCCCACAATCCGTTTGACCTGAAGACACGTCCTGCGGTGCCCTTGCAATGCGGCCTGGTCCCTGAATGTGTGCAGGGGGACGGTATTGATTGGATCAAGATGGCGGCTTCACACAAAGCTGACTCAAGTGTTGCTGCTGATGCTATGCAGACAAAAACTGGTTTTCAGTTTGTACATTCTTCAGGCTTTTTCTTCATAAATGTAACAATATGAGACTCACTAGGAGAACGGCCGTTTATCTTTCCTTTCAAAATGCTGCCAACAATATTTTCTGAATGGAAGACACCATCTGAGATCGCCCCCGACATAGGCGGCCGGCCCCCGGGGTCCGGCGGGACTTTTAGCCTTTTGGTGACTCTTGTCTTCTGGACCTTGTCCCACAATCCGTTTGACCTGAAGACACGTCCTGCGGTGCCCTCGCAATGCGGCCTGGTCCCTGAATGTGTGCAGGGGGACGGTATTGATTGGATCAAGATGGCGGCTTCACACAAAGCTGACTCAAGTGTTGCTGCTGATGCTATGCAGACAAAAACTGGTTTTCAGTTTGTACATTCTTCAGGCTTTTTCTTCATAAATGTAACAATGTGAGACTCACTAGGAGAACGGCCGTTTATCTTTCCTTTCAAAATGCTGCCAACAATATTTTCTGAATGGAAGACACCATCTGAGATCGCAACCGACATAGGCGGCCGGCCCCCGGGGTCCGGCGGGACTTTTAGCCTTTTGGTGACTCTTGTCTTCTGGACTTTGTCCCACAATCCGTTTGACCTGAAGACACGTCCTGCGGTGCCCTCGCAATGCGGCCTGCTTCCTGAATGTGTGCAGGGGGACGGTATTGATTGGATCAAGATGGCGGCTTCACACAAAGCTGACTCAAGTGTTGCTGCTGATGCTATGCAGACAAAAACTGGTTTTCAGTTTGTACATTCTTCAGGCTTTTTCTTCATAAATGTAACAATGTGAGACTCACTAGGAGAACGGCCGTTTATCTTTCCTTTCAAAATGCTGCCAACAATATTTTCTGAATGGAAGACACCATCTGAGATCGCCCCCGACATAGGCGGCCGGCTCCCGGGGTCCGGCGGGACTTTTAGCCTTTTGGTGACTCTTGTCTTCTGGACCTTGTCCCACAATCCGTTTGACCTGAAGACACGTCCTGCGGTGCCCTCGCAATGCGGCCTGGTCCCTGAATGTGTGCAGGGGGACGGTTTTGATTGCATCAAGATGGCGGCTTCACACAAAGCTGGCTCAAGTGTTGCTGCTGAAGCTATTCAGACAAAAACTGCTTTCAGTTTGTACATTCTTCAGGCTTTTTCTTCATAAATGTAACAATGTGAGACTCACTAGGAGAACGGCCGTTTATCTTTCCTTTCAAAATGCTGCCAACAATATTTTCTGAATGGAAGAGACCATCTTGTAGCATAAAGGGCTGCGTCAAGAGTGGTATTGCCCAGAATGTCTTGTTTTCTAGTGCTCGTAATGACGAAGCCAGAACTGCCGAAAGGGATTCTGGTCCTGCCGCTACTTATTGGACACATTGAACTATACTCTGGTCCTGCCTGACCTCGACCAAAATGGCGCCAGTATGGGAGCGAATTGCAACTCCTTATGACGTTCTAGTTACTTAGCCTTGACGTTATGGGGGATGTATGCGGTCTTTATGCACATTGCGGGCGGGGAAGGGTACTGACTAGGAATACGGACAACCCTATTGATGTCGATTTTTCATTATTGATTATTGTATTAATAAAGCTTCGAAATAATGTTACCCATGATACTCGCCCATGGTATGCGTATTGACGATTTTATTGTAACTGATCCTGTTATACTTTCAATTAAAAAATCAACCTTCACTGATCCTGCAACCGTTTGTCACTTTAGTTTTTTCAATTAAATGGCTCGCTTGTTACATACTCCTATACCCCTGGCTTTTGAAAGACACCATCTTGTAGAATAAAAGGCTGCGTCAAGGATGGTATTGCCCAGAATGTCTTGTTTTCTAGTGCTCGTAATAACGAAGCCAGAACTGCCTTGGTATATTCCAATATATGCCAAAGACAGAAATGGAATTAGTCCAATCAACATTGTGCACAAATTGAGAAAGCAAGGAGACATGTTAATAAATCTGTTTCTGCTTTCCTCAGAGATTATAGCATGGGTTCTATTTACCACAACAACTTGCGTTACCACATGCAAGACATCTATAGGACAGATGGTGTTCATTTCACGGATGAGGGAAACAGAATCTTCCTCTGCAACATCAGACTCTGCATCGGTACTTACTTATAAATGCAGAAAAAACTCAATTAACACAAGGGCTCTTTTCAGAGCCACCTTATATCAAAGCACTCAAACTTCTGATTTATCTCCATTTTCACACTCTTGTAAATAGGTGTGCGCGCCCGGGTGCGTGCACCCCGCAACTTAAAAAAAAAAATATATATATATTTTCGCGTTTAAGGGCCTTACTGCACACCCTGAGAGAACCTATGCAGCAAAACAATCTCTACCTTCTCCCCTTTCCATGTTCCAACACTTTGAAATGACAATATATTTACTGGCAGTGACAAAATGGCGGTCAACACTTCCTGATTTCCTTCGAATCGAACGTTAACAGACGTCACGCAGCAAAAAAAAAAAATCCGCTCGCGCGCAGCCGCTTGAGTACGCGCACCCGTCCGCGCTTAAAGATATACAATTGACTTTAACTTTAATTTTCTCATCAACTACTGAACGGATTTACACCATTCCAAAAAAAGCGTAATCTGCGAGCCGGACTCTACAGTTTTGCCAAATTTCTTATAAATCCATTCAGCCGTTCGACCTGTAGCCATGTCTAAACGTCCTATGGAAAATAACATGGAGAAAACACGTTTTGGGACCTCCCTTTTATCTCAGCCCCCACTTCACTAATCCCCCCCAAACTTTCAGGGAAGGAGCGCAGCGGACCGAGCCATCTTCTTTGAGAAATTCGCAAAGATTCATCCACCAGGGCCAAAGTTAATCCAAATAGAATGTTGAGGATTTCCTATGGAAACTAGGTCCTAACTATAACTACCTACTGGCGACCGCCAGTAGGTAATATATATATTAACCCAAGATGCCTCTGTTTAAAGGACGCCACTCCAACAGGAAAATAAGTTTCAAACCTCTTTATTTGCACAGGAGCTGCATTTCACGGCCGTTTTTCACCATTCCCCGACGCATTTCAGAGCCTCAGGCTCCTTCCTCATGGGGCAGCAATTAGGCAAATGACGAAATCACTGCAGCTTTTCATTTACCAATTTGCATGCTCTCTCCAGTGAGAGCATGCTGGTTGCTGTAGTGCAATTCTTCCCCTCAGGTAGGGTTTGTTTCTATTTGCCAATGTTTTTACCTTGCCATTCAATTAATTGTTCAAAAAGCCCTCCAGTGGGCCCCGGCCGTGATGTGTAGCTCCCCCAATTCTCTGCGTCCTTTAAACAGAGGCATCTTGGGGTAATATATATATATATATATATATATATATATATATATATATATATATATATATATATATATATATATATATATATATATATATATATATTCACTGAAAAAACCATAGGTTATAGATGGTTTTTTAATAGCAAATATCATAAGCTGTCGAATGTCAAGTACGTGGTAAATAAAAACATTTTCGTGTTTATGCACACTGATCTGCTTTGAATGCTGCCCCCCCCCTCATTTCTATTAGGAGTACTCTCTCTTTGCAGATAGTGAAAGGTAGTTAACGCAGACCTTTGCCCCCGTTGTAATACGTCGTGCCTGCTTCTCTCTCCATTTGATTGATTGTTATCCAAGCATTTACTGTTTTAGAATTGGTTCTCTTTGGTTCATTCTCTATTTACAAACAAACACAGAGTCGCAATACTCTGTTTAGTCTTTGCAGATAACGAAAAATCGTGTAAAAAAACAAAAGGAATCGAGCAAAATCAGTAGGCCACTAATGGGATCTCTTTTTGACCTCGCTAAAATAGAAACATTAAGAACAACCCCTCATGACAAATACGAAACTAGAGAGATGAACTGAACTCCACACCATGATGGCTGCAATACAGCTCGGCTCCGCCACCCACCCCGCCCAAAATAACGATAAAGAGCGGCTGCCATGATTGCTCGCGGAATGGCCACGACGGAGCTATGAAATGGTGGTGCTCTCATGCTAACGCCAGCTTCAGTCTGAAACATCCAGAAACACTGTAGACTACCAATTCGATCAGTTCCGGTAGCGCCCCAATGTAACCCGGTAGAGAAGAACTAGCCCTCCCCTCTTTGACTGATGGTTCTTGTTGCCTGTCCCTTCTGTTGTCATTTAACAGAACTATTTAGCCTGCTGAAAGGGGTTGTGTTCCGACCGCTGGTTGGTGGAGACATTTTGACTATATTCTGGACCTGCGTTGTCGCGTAATGCGTCATATGACGCGCCGCGTTAGCGCATCCGGAAGTCATCCGGGGCGCGATGCGCAGCGCGTAACGTAAGCATAACAGGTCATGTGACTTGTTAATAAAACTTTTCATTGGTTCATTTTACTTTTCTTATTCTAATGATGAAAGGCTTGGTCATATGACCTAAAAATTACGCTTTTTATTACTTCCGAACATTATTTTTTCTTAAATATATGTTATAATGTTCCAGGCTAATGTACTTTCCCGGAAAATTTACAACTGTCCTGCAAGTAAAATATATTCTTTTTTCGAGAAAAAGGGCGTTTCTTCGTCCCATGACGGAGCCGTTGAGCAAAAGAGGGTCGACCTGCTGTCTTAGTCGCCGATACGCCTGAATATGAGATTCTTATCGATCACTTTATGTTGCAGGAGTAGAAAACACAACAGCCCTTGACCATTTATCTTTACTGCGTTCCTGCGTATTATACCTTTTACCCTTCATGTAATTGGTCTGCTTTATTTCACTTGCCTTTTAATGATTCTAAAACAGTGACTATTATTAAAAACTTTACCAATGTATATACTACTACCATGTTTTCTTTTAAAAACCTTTATTGTGAAAATTTCATTATACAAATACGAGCCTATAACCACGTGGGCCGGCCACGGAGCAAACTGTAATCGTATATGATGAGTAGACATTTACACTGTAGAGGAACGTAACGGGCGGGCCATTAGGTTGCAAGAACTAAGGTGTCTAACAGTTGCGGAATCGGTGGACGTACATTTTATAATTAAAATACGACAGGGCCAGTTACAATAAAATTATCTAGATATACATTTGCGGGCAAGTACCATGCGTGACGTTAATTCGAACTTTCAATAGTACAGTAATCAATAACACATCAGAACTTAATATCAATAGGGATGTCGAAATACTCAATCAATTCTCGTCCCCGCCCGCCATGTGCTTCAAAACTGCATACGTATCTCGTGATTTCAAGGTTCTGCAACCAGTACACAACAAGGAGTTACGAGTCCCATTTATTCCGGCGCCATTTTGGGCGAGGACGGGCAGGTCCAGGATATAGTCAAAATGTCTCTACCAACCATCGACTATGATGATGTTCATATGCTGTATTTATAGAGTAACACTCATCTGTCCACATGAAATTAATTTGCCACAATCTAAACATGTCATTTTAATCTTTCCAAAGTTCTTCTAAATATTTGGGACCGTTTCCCTTGCCTCTGATGCTGTCAGTGCCACTTCTTTGATGAATGTACTGGCAGGTCGGGGGTTCTCCTCCAAATCTCTCTTTTATGCAGCACTATAATTAATTGGTGCCACCTCTCCATATGACGATGCATGGTATAGTTACCATAACTATATTTTTTTTCGGTTCCTCTGGAGAGTACATCGTGGCAGATGAAGCGTATAACGTACCGGGCATTTACCTTTTTTTGCATGTAGAGGAAAGGAAAAAAAAATCGAGCGTCCGAGTTCTAAGGTGTCCCAGGGCCATTTTAGTGGACCAGGCCCAAATCCAAAGAACAGGCCGCCATTTTGAGAGTCCTGTTGCAGCCGCCTGTCGCTGTAGCATCAAGAGCGGCCAAAACTCAGCTGAATGGCAACTGAAACGGTAAAGGGGCGCCCCACTACAGCAGACGAGCCTCCACCTAGGAAGGCCCGTTCACGCCGCCTCCCCCCCCTTTGGGCACCCCACGCCGTTATTCGGAGCAGTATTGTAGGATGGCCACACCAGTGCAGCAACTTGCTAGACACCACCTCGGTGGTAACCGAATCTCAGCGCCTTGTGGTGTCTTCTATTCAGAAAACATTGTTGTGCTGCCTTCGACCTATTCGCCGCAAGTGCGCACGCAACTCAGCTGCATAGCTTGCTAGACACCACCTCGGTGCTAACCGAATCTCAGCGCCTTGTGGTGTTTTCTATTCCAAAAATATTGTTGCGCTGCCTTTGGCCCCATTCGCACATCGGTCCGCTACTGCCGCCATCTCACAGGCCAACGGGGCGCCCCACGCCGACTTTCAGCATTGTAGGATGGCCACACCGGTGCACCTTACTAGACACCACCTCGGTGCCATCCGGATCTTGGCATCTCAGCGCCTTGTGGTGTCTTCTATTCAGAAAATATTGTTGCGCTGCCTTTGGCCCCATTCGCACATCGGTCCGCTACTGACGCCATCTCACAGGATAATGGGGCGCCCCACGCCGAGTTTCAGCATTGTAGGATGGCCACACCAGTACAGCAACTTGCTAGACATCACCTCGGTGCCATCCGGATCTTGGCATCTCAGCGCCTTGTGGTGTCTTCTAGTCAGAAAATATTGTTGCGCTGCCTTTGGCCCCATTCGCACATCGGTCCGCTACTGACACCATCTCACAGGCCAACAGGGCGCCCCACGCTGACTTTTACCATTGTAGGATGGCCACACCAGTGCCACAACTTGCTAGACACCACCTCGGTGCCATCCGGATCTTGGCATCTCAGCGCCTTGTGGTGTCTTCTATTCCGAAAATATTGTTGCGCTGCCTTTGGCCCCATTCGCACATCGGTCCGCTACTGACGCCATCTCACAGGCCAACGGGGCGCCGCACGCCGACTTTCAACATTGTAGGATGGCCACACCAGTGCGGCAACTTACTAGACACCACCTCGGTGCCATCCGGATCTTGGCGCGTTGTGCTGCCTTCGGCCTATTCGCACATCGGTCCGCAACTGACGCGAACTCACAGGCCAACGGGGTGCCCCACGCCGACTTTCAGCATTGTAGGATGGTCACACCAGTGCTGCAACTTGCTGGACACCACCTCGGTGCCATCCGGATCTTGGCGCGTTGTGTTGCCTTCGGCCTATTCGCACATCGGTCCGCTACTGACGCCGCCTCACGTGCCAACGGATTTTCTACGCTTTTTATACCCTATGCCGCATAACAGGTCATGTGACTTGTTTATAAAACTTTTCATTGGTTCATTTTACTTTTGGTTTCCTAATGATGGAAGGCTTGATCATATGACCTAAAAATAACACTTTTCATTGGATGAAAACTTTTTTTTTTCCCAAACGATGAAAGCCCCACCTTGTTTCTGGATGTTTCACACTGAAGCTGGCGTCACCATGAAAGCACCACCATCTCGTGGCTCCGTCGTGGTCATTCCGCGAGCAATCATGGCAGCCGCTCCCCACCAGAAGCCTGCAGGAGTCGGGGGCCCCCAAAACTTTTGTTGAATCCTCAAGGCGGAGGGGACGCTTTCGAGAATGGGGTCCAAGACCTAGCAGACAAGCGTCCGATTTCCAAGGTGTCCCAGGGCCATTTCAGTGGACCAGGCCCAAAAAGAAAAGAGCCTGCCGCCATTTTGAGAGTCCTGTGGCAGCCGCCTATCGCTGCACCGCAAGAGTGGGCGCAACTCAGCTGAATTGCGGCTTTTGACACAGTGGACCAAAAGCGGACGGAATGGCAACTGAAACGGTAAAGGGGCGCCCCACTACAACAGACGAGACTCCACCTGGAGAGGCCCGTTCACGCCGCCTCCCCCCCCCCGGGGCGCCCCACGCCGTTATTCGGAGCAGCATTGTAGGATACCAAAACCAGTGCGGCAACTTACTGGACATCACCTTGGTGCCATCGTTCTGCTGCCTTGGAACTATTCGCACAACAGTTTGCTACTGATGACCCACCCCCCGCGACGCCCCACGCCGGATGCCGAAATCAGTGCGGCACCCAGGCAACATCACCTGGGTGCCGTCCAGAAATCTGGACGTTGTGCTGCGTTGGGACTATTCGCACAGCCGACCGCTACTTCGTTGTTTTTCCCTAAAAATGTTTATATGTTTTTACTGTTTTTGTTTTGTTGTATATATTTATAAGTTATTAAAGTTTTATAATCTTACTACTTTGTTGGAGTGCTATATATTTTTAATGTGACACATAATTGTAAAAACTTTGATGTACAAAGAGTCATCCCTGGAATCTTCCGCTTCAGGCTCGGTCCCCTCCCCAATCACAATACAGGATGGTTTTCAGATAGTAGGAACGCGTGTGCTGTGACGGATCTCATCGAGTGTGGGCCTTGATCTACTATAACTCCTTTGAAGAGGGGTGATTCTTTACAGCTGGGGCCATAAACTACATCTGCAGGGCTAGCTGATAGCCTAGGACCGGCCTGGACAATCGGACACAGAGGAAAAGGAGTGTCAGAGGGTGCGGTAGTGAATAGGGCGAAAGGGAGGTGTCGGGCGGGCACAGGGTGTGATTCTCAGGGAAGAGCAGCGCAGATGGGGGGAGGTTTATTACCCATGCATAAGACAGAGAACGAGGGTGACCAGTGCCTGGGGGAGATGCTTGCGAGGGTGGGGAGCCATGCTAAGGATCGACAGCGTGCAGAGAGTGGGTCTGGTCAAGGCATCTAAAATGACTGCCGTGCACGACAAAAGTGTGGCATTTGAAAAAAGGCAAGATGGCGCAGACAATGTTTTTCAACACTTCCTGATTTCCTTCGAATCGAACGTTAACAGACGTTGGGGCATATTACCAAAGTTAAGCGATATTTATCCCTAACGATGCTTAGCAACGAATTTTTTACCGCTAAGCATCGTCAGAAATTATCGCAGATAAACCTTGCTATTATCAAGGTTTATCGCAAATGCGATAAAAAACGGCCGCAATGCATTAATATCGCTGAAAAGTCAGCGATATTCATGCATTACCGAGCTAATGCTCTTAGCCATGTTATCCACCTCCCATTGGATAACATGGCTAAGAACTGCTCAGGGCAGGTGTTACTTTTTGGAGATATTCGCGCTTAGCGCGAATATCTCCAAAAGTTGGTAATAGGAGATAGCGATGTTAGCGACTGTTTCCAGTCGCTAACATCTTGGCATGCCCACTTTGCATGTCATTAGTGATAAATATCACTGACATGCAAAGTGGGGCCCAAGATGGTCACTATCTCCTACTAGCGGTCGCTAACTGGTGTTAGCAACAGCTAGGTAATACAGAGATAATTTTATCTCCGCGAAGCGGAGCGCTGTTACAGATATATATCTTTTTTTGAACGTTAATTTCTCAAAATCCACTGAAGCACATATATTGAGACCTAGCAAAGGCACATCGAGCTACCAGTCCCTACAATTTTGCCAAGTTTCGTGCAAATCCATTCAGCCGTTCGATTATTATTATTATTATTTTTTTTGCCCCGCGGGGCCCTTTTAAAACCTCCACATCAAACCTAGGGGGTCAGGGAGGCTCTACTATGCCCCCTTATGGTCATTTGCCCCTTCGCTTTGGCCTCCTCTTGTCTCTCGATCCTACCGAGAGACAAGATGGCGGCCGCTACGGACTGATTGGAATGTTTACAGACGCCGGAGAACCAATCAGCTTCGCTTCACAAAGCTCCGTAACGCGTAAAGTCCGCGAACCGGAGCGCTGCCTGGTCCGCTGTTACAGATATATATTTTTTTTTGAACGTTAATTTCTCAAAATCCACTGGAGCACATATATTGAGACCTAGCAAAGGCACATCGGGCTACCAGTCCCTACAATTTTGCCAAGTTTCGTGCAAATCCATTCAGCCGTTCGGGCTAAAAGTGAGGCCAAACGCCCTATGGAAAACTCAATGTTAAAAACACGTTTTGGGACCCCCCTTTTTTCTCGGCCCCCCCTTGACGAACCCCCCCCCAAATTTTCAGGGGCTGCTCAGAAACAAAATGTTCCATTTTCCTGAAAATTTCAGCCAATTCCGTCCACAAACGCCAAAGTTATTAGACATAGAATTTTCAAAAATCCCATAGAGAAAAAATCCTAACTATATATACCTACTGGCGACCGCCAGTAGGTAATAATATATATACATGCATTAATAACTTGTATGTAATCTACTTTACATCATAACATTAATTTGATTAATTAATACTTCTAAGGAATGTATTTTGTAATACAATTATGGAAGCATGTTTCACTGTATTTATTATAATCGTTTTCTTATATATTTTGATTTACAGACTAGATCACAGGCTGTAGAGTTTCATTTGTTATTTAGAATGTGATTTGTAAATAGCACTTTACATGTGATTGTTCTTCAATCGTTTATAGTTGTGTGTTCAAATTAAATCAGAACAAGGGAACATTTTGTAACACACGAGAGCTAACTCAACTTCCTGTGCATACTGTCTTAATCATAAAATGATGTTTGAAGTGCAATGCTGTGAAGGACGTTAAGACTCAAAGCATCTGCTGCTGGTAGTGGTGGATTCTGTCCAATGTAAACAATAATGTCATGTTTTAGAGAACCATAGAAATTTGAAAAGTCAGAACATTAGAGCAAAAACCTCTAATTGAGAAATATGCTGCGAAGCACATGCACCTGGACTGGAACAGCAGTTCACACTTCTTCCAGTAATGCACAGATATGTTGAAAGCTCATAGGAATCAACTTCAAAACAAAAGCAGCAGGAACTGAAACACGTACGATTTTTAGGTCTGTACAATATGTGTGTTGGTTATGTTAGATTAAATACATTGTGCCCAGTAATGTGAATTCTTATGATGTTAGAAACGGAATGAAAAAGGAGGTTATACTAAAAATGCCCAATAGAATGTGTTTTAAGTTACACAGAGTTATAGACTATTCTTGACAATAGGTATGGTGATATTAGTGTAGTTTTACTACAGCAGAAACATAATCTTTATGTATTTGCTGCTTATATTCTTGCCAAATCCATAACATGAGTCATAAATATACCCGTCCTAGCTTGTTGTAATCAGGTAATAGAATATGTGTACAGCTGAAGGAGGTTTCAAGAAGTTATATATGCTGTTGTATAAACTATCGAGACTTGATGCACAGAATTGAGTGGGAGGTAAATGTATGCTTTACATAAGAATCACATTTGGAGTGGGCGTAACTTGGGTAATTCTCTCATGCATAATTGCTCATATTTGCTGCAAAATTACTTGTAATTATGTGTAATTATGTGACAAGCACAATCCAGCATTTAGCACTATTTTACAAAATGGGCCAGAGGATGCATTTTGTAGTAAGAAAAAAGTACTAAATGATACAAGACATGAACAGAAATAGCAAGGAACCACTCACTCTTTCTTAGTTCATTGGCCCTGTGCATCTGCAGTAAGATTTTTACTCCAAATTACTCTTAATTACTCAAGCTGGATAATGGCGTAATTTTTGTAATTTACAAAAGTAATGCATAATTAATGAAATTACTCCAATTACTCAAGCCTAAATACAATTTCACCCAAGCCAGAATAAAATGAGTAAATAGTTATTTGATTGGTCAAAATGGGGCGATGCTTCACCCCAATGCCGGGCGCACAGCGTTTGCTCTGAGCATAATTGAAATGCCACACATTAATCCAATTTCTTTGATTTTTATTCCATTTCATCCAAAGTTTACTTTTTCATCCATTATTCACGTTACATGAGAGACGACTTATGTAATTTTTTTGTATCCTTATAAACTGCAGACATGCCAATTCCAGGCCTTATACTGTAGTACGGAGTTATACATAAGTAATCCTTATTCGTTATTCCTGATAACCCAATGCATTTCGGGCCTATTCCTGGCCCTTCGTCAGGGGTACTCTACAAATTAAAAACAATATTGTCAAACAGTGTCTTTGAATCGGTACAGCATATACATCTATGTACGAAGTTATTTACTATCTTTGCTTTAACAAGGTTAACTACAATCAACGTCTTCCCGCTAAAAGTAACTACACAGTTACCTCTAAAATGATGTCAAGGACCCCCACTCTCAACCTCCCATGTTTCTCTCCTCTGGTAAACCAACGTTAAAAAAGTAACATTTTCATTCCCATATTCATGCATGAGATCCCCTCTATGAGCAGAGTATTACCCAACAACAAAAGTCTCCCCGAGTTTTTACCTTCAAAATCTGTTGCAGTGAACTCCTCGCAATTGCAACACAGGCTTCCACAAGCTGCGTGCTCGCCTAAGCCTTCACTTTTAACACCTGTGTTCACTCTCCACCCTCTTCTCATCACAATCCACCTCTCTTAACCCTATACCTGCCTAATCCATTCTGTATTAGATAGTTGCTTTTTTTTATGTGCGCAAACGCTACTTTATTGTTCGTTTAAAGTACCAGCTTCCTTAGTCAAAAACAACCTCCCCTCCGTTCTCACTCACTAAACAGAACATATTCATAATAGGCCCACTCCTCCATGTATATCGTCTACAATGTTATCAAACCCCGATGTCCTACAAATCCCATAATCCATTACCTGACCCAATATGTAAACTAACACTGTCTTGTGTAAACAGCTTGATTTACGCTTCCATCTAACCCTATAACTACCCTCTCCAAGTACATCAACCTTGATTTCCCCGCCCACCCTTGGATGACAATAACGACACAGATTGTAAGAAATCCTCCATTTTCATTTTTTCGCCCAACTTTAACTGCTACATAATACTTATGGTAATTTATCATGTCCATGCTGATATGCTTGTTGTCAAACTGAAAAAAGATCGATACAAAGAACACAGTCCTCCATGTTTAAAATTGTATAGTTCAAAATAGTTATTTGTACATGTTCAATATGCTCTTTTTTCCAAACTTAATAAGGGGCTCCTACCTTAGTAGTTTCCTTTACTAGGTCTTACCTTAGACAGCTCATGTGCTGTCGCCTGCGATGATCTGTTGTTTTATTTAAAACAAAAACTCTAAATATGTGCTTTTAGTGCACCCATAACCTAGCATTGATTGGATTCATTATTTTGTTTCCTTTCATTGGTGACCGTGTGTCAGTGTGTGTTGGCGTCATTTGAACTTCACGTTGTCTCCATGTGTGTTTTTCTTCCCTGGAGAATGGACCAAGTACCAACTACTGATTGATTTTTTTGACACTCTCTGTGCTCAGATTGTCCTGTCATCCCTTAAATCACACTTTCCCTCCTCACCCCACCCACGCCTAAACAGTAAGATGGCCCTTGCCTCCCTTTCCCTCTATCCACTTCTGAATCCTAAATCACCTTTATCTCCCTTTACCCCAACCAACCCTGAAGTCAAAAATCACACTTGTCTTCCTTTACCTCCACCCATCCCCAAAACCTAAAATCCCCCTCATCTCCCTTATCTCTATCCACCCCAAACCATATCACTCTCACCTCACTTTACTTCTACCCTCTCCTAATCCAAAAAACACTGTTACCTCCTTTTAACTCTACCCACCCTAAATCCTAATATCAGCCTCACCTCACTTTACCTCTACACACTCTGCCCACCCCTAAACCCTTTTGCTTGCAACTCAATTACAAAATGTCAAAGTAGAAGTTTGCATTTTCTGGCATATGCAAGAGCTGATTGCAAACAACTTGCAATAACAAAACTTTGTCACGTGTGACCAATGTTCAAAACATACATTTTAACTGCCTATTGCTATAGCTAAAGCTGTAAACACACTCCCTTCATTTAACAGTCTTACAGTACAGTAGGTGTTTTTCTGAATTAACGTTTCCCGCTGTGACACAGTTACTTATTTGTTGGATTGTTTTCTTCATAATTTAGAGGCAGTTTTATGAAACTCTAAATATGCATTGTTTTCAAAAGGTTTATGTTTCAATCTTACCTCCCTGTATATCCAACCCTATACCCTATACTCACATGTCTCTCAATTAGCATTACCCACTACTGAACCCTACAATCCCCCTTACCTCAACCGACACCAAACACTAAAATCACCCTTATCTCCCTTTCCAACGACCCACCCCAAAATCTAAAATAAGCCTTCGCCCTTTCCCTTCTACTCAAACCCTAAAATCCCCCTCACCTCCCTTTACCTCTACCCACCTTTAACTCTAAAATCCCTCCTACCGCCCTTTACCTAGTTCTAAATAAACACCAATGCGACACCTTAGCGGCCTTCTTTGTAAACAAAGTTGATAAAATGTATCAAAGTATAGAACTAGCTCAGGATAAGGATAACATTATTTCCTCAAATTCATCTGCGGTTATGCAAACTAATTATATTGATATCGATCCTATTGGTAGGCTTGAAAGTTGGCCTGTGCTCAGCACTGACACTGTTATTGAACTACTTAAGTCTATCAAATCAGGTTATCATCACAGACCTCTTAAATGTATCTCTCCAGGAAAAACACGTGCCGAGTGAATGGAAACACGCTATGATTCACCTGTTATTGAAGAAAGCTGGAGCTGATCCAAACTTGCCTGAAAACGTTTGCCCAATTTCCCTGCTGCCGATATTTGCAAAAACTCCTTGAAAAACATGTACATCGTGCTCTGACTGAATTCATTACAGCCCAAGATCTGCTCCCCCCCCAACAGTCAGGCGTCCGCTCTGGTTTCTCTACGGAAACAACCTTACTCGGGGTCACAGAGAACATTCGATCTATGTTGGACAAAGGCGAAACGGTGGCACTAGTGTTACTAGACCTTAGTGCCGCGTTTGACACAGTGTCACATACCATGTTAATGCGGACACTGTTCTCTATGGGCATTAGAGGAGCAGCTATGAACTGGATTAAATCACTTCTGGACAAACGTACTTTCCAGGTCTTTTCTCGTTCTGCCTGTTCCGACATTCAGAGTTTTAAACATGGAGTACCACAGGGCTCTATATTAAGCCCTTTACTTTTTAATCGATACATGAGCCCATTAGCAAAAGTAGTGGAAGAGACTGGACTACAAATGTTCTCCTATGCTGATGACTCACAGCTACTCTTTTCGCTTTCCTCTGCAAAAACGGATGGTCCATCCACTTTAAAACAAGGACTTGTGAAAATTGCAGGATGGATGCAAGAGAATTTTCTCAAATTAAACGGTAATAAAACCGAAGTAATGATTTTAGAGAAAGACAAGAAATTATGGGCCCCACAACATTGGCCACCAGAAATGGGCCTTCTCCCAGTCCCTGTGATGCAGGCCAAAAACCTTGGCATCATTGTTGACGCCTCCCTTAATATGCACCAACAGGCAGTGAGGACGTCTGCCACCTGCTTTGCGATTCTGAAGTGGCTTAAGAAGATCTGCTGGATGCTGCCAGAATCCACAAAGAAAACGGTAATCAATGCTTTCATTACAGCTAGGCTTCATTACGGAAATGTATTATATCTAGGGGCAAAGAAAGAAACGATTCGTAGACTGCAGACAGTCCAGAATGCAGTGGCAAGACTGCTATTTAAGATTCCACATACAGCATCAACTTCTAAATACATCCGTGATCTTCACCGGTTAAGAGTGGAGAACCGGATCAAATTTAAATCCCTCTGCCTTATGCATAAGATCTCTACAAAAAATGCCGCAAAATACTTGCAAACCTTAGTATACCCTTACTACCCTTCCCGTGTCCTTCGATCTGCTTCGGCTAAACATTTCGCAATCCCCAAAATTAAATTGTCAAGAATGGGGGGAAAATCTTTTTCATTTCTCGGACCCACCTTGTGGAATGCGATGCCATTCTCTGTGCAAAATGAGACTAGCTATTTTAAAAACAGGAAGGCCTTAAAAACCTGGCTGTTTAACATCTGAAAATTATAAACCCCCAGAAAAAAACGCGGAATCAATAGCGCCGGGAAACCCTTTGTTGGGTAGCTGTTGCGCGATACAAGTGAAATAATAATAATAATAATAATAATAATAATAATACCTCTACCAACCCTAAACCCTATACTCACATGTGTCTCGATTATCTTTACCTACTATTGAACCCTAAAATCCTCCTTAACTCTACCTACCCAAACACTAAAATCACATCACCCTTACCTCCATTTCCCACTTTTCACCCCCAAATCTAAAATAAGCCTTCACCCTTGCCCTTCTACCCAAATGCTAAATTTACCCTCAACTCCCTTTACCGCTACCCAACTTTCACCCTAAAATCCCTGCTACCTCCCTTTACCTCTACCAACCCTCAAATTCTAAAATCACCCTTATCTTTCTTTTATCTGCTTGTACCAGCTCCCTCAAGCTGCTCAGCTGCAATCACCTTTACTTCCCTTTGCCCCAATCCAATCCTGAACAGTAAAATAATCCTTCCCTTTCTTTAACTCTACCCAACTCCCTTTACTATTACCCATCCCTGAAACCTAAAAGGGCCCTTGCCTCATTTTACTCCTGTCAGGCACTGTCTGGGACACAGTCAGGGACTTAGGCATGGACTGGGGACTGGGTAGAACATGTATTTAATAAGAGGAGCACAGTGCTGCCTAGGATCATACCGGAAGTCAGAGGAGAAAAAGGATCCAAAGGGGAAGCCTGCACAAGTGAACAAGATGACTAAGACTCAGAAAAGATAGGCACTCAAGAGGCAATCTAGCATTCAGAATAACTTCACTAAGGATGGAAGTGCAAGATATATATATATACATATATATATATATATTCACTGAAAAAACCATAGGTTATAGACCATATATAGTTAGGAATTAGCATTTAAAAAACCTTATTTTACTCACACAAAACCATTGAAATTCCATATATAGTTAGTTGCACTAACTATATATCGCGCACCCGCAATCCACTGCTGATCATGTCACATATTACATCATTCATGACATGGTCAGTGACATCACTGATGACATCACTGATGACATCTCAAATGACATCACTGATGACATCACTGATGACAACATCCAGTGACTGTATGTTTCTGTAAAGTTAAAATATGTCTTACATATTGAAGAATGAGTGGATGTATAAGTGTCTGGATGAAGGATTTAGTAGGTGCGTGACTGACTGTATGAGTGAGTGATTAAATGTGTCTCACTGAATGCATGGGTTAGTGACTAAACTGTCTTAATTTGTGCATCATTATGTCTGTTGTGATGTAAACTGCTGCATGTGTTGATCATTAGCTATACGAGAGGCTATATGTGTTATTAATTGGTTGCCCAAGTATTTCTATGGGAGATTGAGTTTGTGTGGGGGTGGCTGGAAGGTGTGTGACTCTGTGCATAGATGTGTGAGCAGTTTATTCACTAGGTGTATGAGTTCAAGAGTGCATGTGGAAACAGCTACATGGGCAGTTGACTGTGTGCATGAGTGTATTGATGAGTGAATGGATATCTCAATGCTACATGTCGTAGTAAGTACATATGTAAAACACAGTACATGTGAGAGTTGGCATATATAAATAACTGTGCATGAGAGCCACTGAATGAGTGAGTGGTTGTATCGATCATTGTGAACTTGTATCAGGGATTGTATAAGAGAGTACATATGTGTTAGTATATGTTTCAATAAGTAAGGTGTGTATAACTGTATAGTTGAAGAAATGGAGGTGAGATTGTTTCTTTGCATGACTGACTGGGTGTGTGAGTAACTCCATGGATGAGTGGCAGTGTGTGAGTGTCTGTATACACTGAGTGTATCTAAGGTTATATTAGAGTCTGAAGAGGTTTATCGTATTAGCACAATAATGATGTCAAATGAGACGTCATCAGTGATGTCATCAGTGATGTCATTTGAGATGTCATCAGTGATGTCATCAGTGATGTCACTGACCATGTCATGAATGATGTAATATGTGACATGATCAGCAGTGGATTGCGGGTGCGCGATATATAGTTAGTGCAACTAAATATATATGGAATTTCAATGGTTTTGTGTGAGTAAAATAAGGTTTTTTAAATGCTAATTCCTAACTATATATGGTCTATAACCTATGGTTTTTTCAGTGAATTTTCAAGGTTTTGTAAATGCTAATTCCTAACTATATATGGTCTATAACCTATGGTTTTTTCAGTGAATTTCAATGGTTTTTTAATAGCAAATATCATAAGCTGTCGAATGTCAAGTACGTGGTAAGTAAAAACATTTTCGTGTTTATGCACACTGATCTGCTTTGAATGCTGCCCCCCACCCCTCATTTCTATTAGGAGTACTCTCTCTTTGCAGATAGTGAAGGGTAGTTAACGCAGGCCTTTGCCCCCGTTGTAATCCGTCGTGCCTGCTTCTCTCTCCATTTGATTGATTGTTCTCTTTGGTTCATTCTCTATTTACAAACAAGCACAGAGTCGCAATACTCTGTTTAGTCTTTGCAGATAGCAAAAAATCGTGTAAAAAAACAAAAGGAATCGAGCAAAATCAGTAGGCCACTAATGGGATCTCTTTTTGACCTCCCTAAAATAGAAATATTAGGAACAACCTGTTGATAATACCAATGTGTATGTACATAAGCGGCGTTCATTTGTGTTCACAGTACCCCTTGTTGATTGTTTGAATCGACCATTGAATTGTTCGAAGTTGGTTCTCTTAAGAATCTTCTCTGCCTGCAAACGAGGAAGAATAGGAATATTCTCTCTCCCTTTGCAGATAGTGAAGGGTAGGTAACGCAAACCTTTAACACGTCGTGCCTATTTCGTTCCTCATTGATTGATTGTTTCCCCAAACATTGAATGTTTGGGAATTGGTTCTTTTTGGAGGTATTCCCTGTTTGCAAATATACGTAGGAAAATCTTTGCAAATAGTGAAAGGGTACGTAATGCGGACCTTTCTCCCCCGTTGTAATCTGTCATGCCTATCTACTCCCCACTGATTGATGCACCTGTTTCACCCGGACCATTTACTAGAGATACGTCATCTGGCCCGACCAGAGAGCACCCCTAGTGAAAAGGACATATGCAATAATAACGAAGTGATCACTGTATCCTGTTAACAGAAACTTTAGCATGAAACAACCTGGAAAGAAAAGAATAGGAAAACGAAAATCAGTAGGCCACTGATGAACATGAACTTTTATTAAACAACGAACAAAGAAACGATAACATAACGTAATGATAAAACCTATTAATGTCCTAGAAACAAGAAAACGTTAGAAATATGCCAGTGGTGAGAGACCAGAAAAACAGTAAGAGAAACCAAATCACCCCTCGCTGTCCCACCGCCTGCCACGCCAAAAAAATCGATAGACTAGGGAAAATGCAAGTCAGTAGAACATCCGCCCCCACTCTGGAAACTTCCAAGGTGGGGCAGGGTTGCGGCTACGCCCAGCCGGGAGCAGCCCATATAAGGCGGGTCCTGCTGCCACGCCTCGGCCAGGAGATCCTAACGTAGGGTGTAGCCGGAGGAGAGGCCGAGGCCAGCGGGACCCGGCCAGGGGATTGCCTTTACAACGCTGAAGAGTTGCAGGGGGGGGAATGTCTCCTCGACCCTCCCCTCTCTCTCCCAGTCCGGCCGCGGTGGCCCTTGAGAGTTTCAGGTAGTCCCGCCACATGCTCTTCCGGTCCGGCCACCAACGGTCGGGGGGCCGAGGCCGACGGGATCCGGCTGCAGCCGATAAACCAAGGAACCCGTTCATGGGGCCAGAGCCAGGGGCGTCCGGCCGACATCCACCGGAAGCCCGGCCCAAAGACGGACGGGACATTTTTTCTTTTCTCCTTCGTAATAGCAGCGGCAACACGCCAGGCACCACTTCTTTCTTCAAAAATGGCTTTGACAACACTGGGGGGGATGTCTTGCACATGCCTCCGACCCCCCCCCGTCCTCATCGCCACCGGCCATAACAAATGTCAAGCGGGGCGCCGTGGGGTGCACTGGGAGGGAGAGACGGTGCGAACAGGCCTCTCCCGCCTCCTCAGGTGAAGGCTTCCCAGCTGCACCCTCAGCGCTCCAGGCGCCCCGAAAAGGGTTCGTCCACTGTGGCGATGCTGCAACGTCTCGCCCGGCAGGGTGGAGCCCGTCCGCTCATGTGTCCCCGCGATCGCCGGTAGCTGCCGAACTCTCAAAATGGCGATCGACCTGGCAAGAGCGGGCCCAGCATGAAGAAATGGCCCGGTCACTGGTTGACTCCACCACCGTAGTCCTCCACGACCTTGAAAATTCTACAGGAGCCGCGGGAGTCTCCGACCCCCGATGGGGAATGACTGCCATGATCGCCCGTGGAGTGACGAAACTGTATCCGCGGGACGTCGGCGCTCCCATGCTGGCGCCAGCCTCACTTTGAATTACTAGAATGCTGCAGACCTCAGTTCCGGTGAAAGCACAGTGTGACCCGGTAGGAAAAATTGTTGCACCCCCTCCCCTTTTGAAGTGATAGTTCAAACCACCGATCCTTTCCTTTGCCCTTTTAACGGAACTTTGGACTGCCTCCCCCTCTTTTACATTTTCTAGAGAAAACAAAACATTAACCACTACATTACCATAGCAGTTGACACCAGAACTGTTTTCAAATTGAAAACCAACAACATCTTCAACAGAATCCTTTTTGTTTCTGCTGTGACCCTGCTACAGCACAGGCATTGTCCCCAGCAGTAATTCTGCAATGCCGGTAAGAATAGCTGTGGTGCCTACTGGACTCACTCACCCCCGCGGCGCCCCACGCCGTTATTTGCTGGGCGGCAACTTACTAGACATCACTTTCGTGCCATCTAGATTTCAGCGCGTTCTGCTGCCTTGGAACTATTCGCACAACAGACTGCTACTGACGACCCACCCCCAGGCAACATCTTCTGAATTTTCATAATTTGAAAGAACTAGTAACATGTCCTCATCAGGAATTCAAAAGAAATTGCCACGGTCTCTTCGTTGTTTAAATGTTTTTACTGTTTTTGTTTTGTTGTATATATTTATATGTTATTAAAGTTTTATATTCCTACTACTTTGTTGGAGTGCTATATATTTTTAATGTGACACATAATTGTAAAAACTTTGATGTACAAAGAGTCATTCCTAGAATCTTCCGCTTCAGGCTCGGTCCCCTCCCCAATCACAATACAGGATGGTTTTCAGATAGTAGGAACACGTGTGGTGTGACGGATCTCATCGGGTGTGGGCCTTGATCTACTATAACTCCTTTGAAGAGGGGTGATTCTTTACAGCTGGAGCCATAAACTACATCTGCAGGGCTAGCTGATAGCCTGGACAATCGGACACAGAGGAAGAGGAGTGTCAGAGGGTGCGGTAGTGAATAGGGCGAAAGGGAGGTGTCGGGCGGGCACAGAGTGTGATTCTCAGGGAAGAGCAGCGCAGATGGGGGGAGGTTTATTGCCCATGCATAAGACAGAGAGCGGGGATGACCAGTGCCTGGGGAAGATGCTTGCGAGGGTGGGGAGCCATGCTACGAATCGACAGCGTGCAGAGAGTGGGTCTGGTCAAGGCATCTAAAATGGCTGCCATGCACGACAAAAGTGTGGCATTTCAAAAAAGGCAAGATGGCGCAAACAATGTTTTTCAACACTTCCTCATTTCCTTCGAATCGAACGTTAACAGACGTTGGTGCATATTACCAAAGTTAAGCGATATTTATCGCTAACGATGCTTACCAACGAATTTTTTACCGCTAAGCATCGTCAGAAATTATCGAAGATAAACCTTGCTATTATCAAGGTTTATCGCAAATGCGATAAAAAACGGCCGCAATGCATGAATATCGCTAAAAAGTCAGCGATATTCATGCATTACCGAGCTAATGCTCTTAGCCATGTTATCCACCTCCCATTGGATAACATGGCTAAGAACTGCTCAGGGCAGGTGTTACTTTTTGGAGATATTCGCGCTTAGCGCGAATATCTCCAAAAGTTGGTAATAGGAGATATATATCTTGCATGTTGTAATGCAAATTATTGTGGTATATGGAACTCATACCATAATCTCTCAGGAAAGCAGAAACTGATCCTTTTGGGACCGCCTGAGAAGGCCTAGGGGGTGAGGGGTACTCTACTTTGCCCCCTTTTCACGTTCCGAACTATTTTATTTTACTCTCTTCTGTAATTACACAAAATAGCAGCGATAAGATGCATCAGAGACACACAGTGAGAGAAAGGAGGCCGGAGATGAAGAAGAGATGTCAAATACACATTGGAGATAATATAGTGGGAGAAGGGAAGTAAATATGAGTAAACTTACCATGTAACATAAAAATGTTGCACTCTATACTATAAGTCTCATTTTATACTACAATCACTTCGCTACAACCTCATAAATTAAAAATAAAAATGAATAATGTCTCAAACAATTTTTGATTTCTAAATATAAATTTATTCTTCAGAATTTTCTAAATTTGAAAGAACTAGTAACATGTCCTCATCAGCAATTTCCTCTTCAATCATCTCATCTGGAATCTCCTCATTAAAAGTCTGCAATGATGATTCTTGTAACTCTATGGTCTCCAAACATTCGATAAATTCGCCATCAACAGATTGATCAAAAAAATCATTCAAGTCATCTCCTCCTTGTGACAATATTTCATTATTGGTGCTGTCAATTTCAATCAATGTAGTGGAATCATTCAAGTCATCTCCTCCTTGTGACAATATTTCATTATTGGTGCTGTCAATTTCAATCAATGTAGTGGAATCATTCAAGTCATCTCCTCGTGACAATATTTCATTATTGGTGCTCTCAATTTCAATTTAATGTAGTGGAATCATTCAAGTCATCTCCTCCTTGTGACAATATTTCATTATTGGTGCTGTCAATTTCAATCAATCTAATGAAATCATACAAGTCATCTCCTCCTTGTGACAATATTTCATTATTGGTGCTCTCAATTTCAATCAATGTAGTGGACAATGCAAAAGAAATTGCCACGGTCTCTTCATTGTGAGCCATTTTATTTTGAAATTGCTTGCTGTAAATTGCAGAAAAAAATAATCACTTTCATTTATCGTTTTTAGTAATACATAATATAAAACTAACTTTATCAAGTATTTAGTATAACAGAAGGACTGCAAATAAATAACAGAAAACATTTTTCAAATTATCTTCAAGTGTACAACATAGTTCCCCTTACAAATTAACAACTCACCTTTTTAAAAGTAGGAGAAGTGTTAGTACTGTGTAAATCAAACACCAGAAATTCACCACCAAAAATTCCTCACAAATGTACCTCAGACAGTAGTATCACAAAATGGCTGTGGTTTCCTCTCATTTGAGATATATACATAACCAATTAACTTTCATCACACACAAATACAAAACCAAAGTAACATTTTAATTGGTTCTAAATTTCAACACTTTCAAATGTGTTTTCCCCATGCAATTTTCCATAGGACATTTACATACGTCTACAGCCTGAATGGCTGAACGGAATTACACTAAACTTGGCAAAATGGTACATCAAACCTAAGAGGTCAGGAAGGATCTACTATGCCCCCTTATGGTCATTTGCCCCTTCGCTTTGGCCTCCTCTTGTCTCTCAATCCTACCGAGAGACAAGATGGTGGCCGCTACGGACTGTTTGTAATGTTGACAGACGCCGGAGAACCAATCAGCTTCGCAAAGCTCCGTAACGCGAAAAGTACGCGAAGCGGAGTGCTGTTACAGATATATATCTTTTTTTTAACGTTAATTTCTCAAAATCCACTGGAGCACATATATTGAGACCTAGCAAAGGCACATCGGGCTACCAGTCCCTAATATTTTGCCACGTTTCGTGCAAATCCATTCAGCCGTTCGATTATTGACATTTAGATACGTCTACAGCCTGAATGGCTGAACGGAATTACACCAAACTTGGCAAAATGGTACATCAAACCTAAGAGGTCAGGGAGGATCTACTATGCCCCCTTATGGTCATTTGCCCCTTCGCTTTGGCCTCCTCTTGTCTCTCGATCCTACCAAGAGACAAGATGGCGGCCGCTACGGACTGTTTGGAATGTTTACAGATGCCGGAGAACCAATCAGCTTCGCTTCACAAAGCTCCGTTGCGCGAAAAGTACGCGAACCGGAGCGCTGCCCGGTCCGCTGTTACAGATATATATCTTTTTTTAAACGTTAATTTCTCAAAATCCACTGGAGCACATATATTGAGACCTACAAAAGGCACATCGGGCTACCAGTCCCTACAATTTTGCCAAGTTTCGTGCAAATCCATTCAGCCGTTCGGGCTAAAAGTGAGGCCAACCGCCCTATGGAAAACTCAATGTTAAAAACACGTTTTGGGACCCCCCTTTTTTCTCGACCCCCCCTGGACGAACCCCCCCCCAATTTTCAGGGGCTGCTCAGAAACAAAATGTGCCATTTTCCTGAAAATTTCAGCCAATTCCGTCCACAAACGCCAAAGTTATTAGACATAGAATTTTCAAAAATCCCATAGAGAAAAAATCCTAACTATATATACCTACTGGCGACCGCCAGTAGGTAATATATATATATATATATATATATATATATATATATATATATATATATATATATATATATATATATATTCACTGAAAAAACCATAGGTTATAGACCATATATAGTTAGGAATTAGCATTTCCAAAACCTTGAAAATTCACTGAAAAAACCATAGGTTATAGACCATATATAGTTAGGAATTAGCATTTACAAAACCCTATTTTACTCACACAAAACCATTGAAATTCCATATATAGTTAGTTGCACTAACTATATATCGTGCACCCGCAATCCACTGCTGATGATGTCACATATTACATCATTCATGACATGGTCAGTGACATCACTGATGACATCTCAAATGACATCACTGATGACAATCATCCAATCATCCAATTTGTCAAAGAAATAAAGTTAGAGATAAACATGCAGAAAAAAAGGGAAAGAAACGGTGATAGACAGTAAGAGACAAAAAGAAATTTAAATAGAGTAAATTACTTAGAAAGAAAAAAAGAAGATACTTTCAGTGACAGAAAAGAAGGATAGAAGAGTAAACTAAATTGAAGTTGTGTAAGCTACTAAAAGAAAGTGAGTAAGGTAAACTATATAAGGAAAGGGTGAATAATGAAAAGAGAGTGAGAGAGAGAGGAGACAGAGGAAGTGAAGGAAAGAGTGTCAGATACAGACTGAGTGAGGCATCTACACAATGTGATTCGTAATGTTAGGAAACACAGGTAATGTATTTGAAAAACGTGCAATTTTTTTTGCTCAATCCACAATCACATCACTTGTGTTTCCTTTGCTTAGGTATCTCATTGTGCAGAAGTAGTCTAGCATATGAATGAGTACGCAGAAGGTGAGCACTGTATGCAACAACTTTGACACTTACAGAAGCCTCAGCTTCTCCATGCCCCCTACACAGTCCTAAATATATACATTTTAAACTGACGGTATCTTGTTGCAGATGAAGTGAGGCCAATCTTGCAACATGGTGCATCTTTTGCACCGCCGCTGCGTCACAAAAGTGACGCACAGCGGCGCAAAAGAGACACACGACTATCATGAATCTGTCCCTAACATTTTAAATGATTGATTCAGGATGACGATAAGGTGTGGACTATCCAGATGTTTGTTTGAGGTGAGGCCTACTCAGGGTTGCAGATGAAATTTACGTTTGTTGAAGAGTACAGAGGAGATAATAAATGTGCAGGCCTACCAATGAAGTGAGTCATGTCCACTGCACTCTTGAACAAAGGCCAGACCTCTTCTGTGTCCCTGGACAGGCCTAAACCTCATCTGCACAATGTGATTCATAATGTTAGGAAACACAGGTGATGTAATTGAAAATGTGGAATTCTTTTCCTCATTTCACAATCACATCACCTGTGTTTCCTTTGCTTAGGTATCTCATTGTGCAGATGGAGTCTAGCATATCAAAGACTACGCAGAAGGTGAGCACTGTATGGAACAATTTTGACATTTACAGAAGATTCAGCTTCTCCATGCCCCCTACACAGTCCTAAATGTTTACAGTTTAAACTGACGGTATCTTGTTGGAGATGAAGTGAGGCCTATCTTGCAACATGGTGCATCTTTTGCATCACTGCTGCATCACAAAAGTGACGCAACAGCGGCACAAAAGAGGCGCACGGCCATCATAAATCTGCCCCTAACATTTTAAATGATTGATTCAGGATGACGATAAGGTGTGGACTATCCAGAGGTTTGTTTGAGGTGAGGCCTACTCAGGGTTGCAGATGAAATTTAGGCTTGTTGAAGAGTACAGAGGAGATAATACATGTGCAGGCCTACCAATGAAGTGAGTCCTGTCCACTGCACTCTTGAACAAAGGCCAGACCTCTTCTGTGTCCCTGGACAAGCCTAAACCTTATCTGCACAATGTGATTCGTAATGTTAGGAAACACAGGTAATGTAATTGAAAAACGTGCAATTATTTTTGCTCATTCCACAATCACATCACCTGTATTCCCTCAGCTTAGGTATCTCATTGTGCAGATGTAGTCTAGCATATCCAAGAGTACGGAGAAGGTGAGGACTGTATGCAACAGAGCAATGTACATTACTCACCTCCCTTGACACTTACAGAAGCCTCAGTTTCTCCATGCCTCCTGCACAGTTCTCAATGTATATCATAAATACAAAAAGTACAGAATCAATTATACATGTTAAATGGTTTATTTTTGCTGTTCTCAGAATGTATCAAATTTCACTAAAAACAGTGAGTTGAAGGTATTCATCATATAACAGCGGGGAAAAAAAACACAATCAAAATGATTGTGTTTAAAAAACCCATATAACATAACCAATCAGAAATCAGAATTCCTTAAAAGTAACTTACTTTCCATGACGTCAAAGGATGTCCTATGAACAGCTTATACTCTGTTGTGCTGCTATTATTTTCAGCCCGCCACTTTCTGAAAGAAAATCTCCATTGTTTTGACAAATATGTTACATACAATAAATGACTTCTCGCTCTCTACCGCACATTTCCTCAAGGCCAAATCGTGTAAGAGCCATTTATAACTCTTGGAATTCTTCTAAGCAAATCCCGTCATTTTCTTTTTCCGCAACTTTTAGAAAGAAAACGTTCAAGATCACTTTCACAATCCTGTACTAGTAATATCTCATCTTTCTTGCTCACTCATGTTCCACATTTCCACATTTAACTTTTTACTCTGTACTACACTTATCCTCAAGGCCAAATAGTGTAGGAGCCATCAGAACCTCTTGAAATTCCTCAGAGCAGATCCCGAGATTCTTTCCCTAAAATTTTGGTTTTAAAAACACCAGGTAAGAATTTTTAAGGTCAAAAGGCAATTTTTTTTTTAAAGTTAAAACAGAATCATTGCAGAATGACCAGCCGTTTCTAGACTTTAAATAAGCTGTGTAATGTCCTGATGTTGTTGAAGGACCGTCATTATATATAATTGCTGCAGTTACAAACGTCCTTCCTGATATTGACAACCGCGAAGCCACAACATTTTTAATTAAAGTTGTCAATTTTGTTCCATCAGGCCTACATCGTTGGAACATTAAAATGACATACTGGCCATATGTTCGTATAAATAATGTGGACAGCATTGCTGACTTACATTGGCTACACTCCATGTTGTGATCGGCTAATTTTACTAGCTTATTAAAGGACACTGATTTACTGTCTGGCAAAGTTAAATATATAAATCTTTCTGAGTCTACACTAGTAGTACTTGATACCCTACAGTTCTCGCAGTCATGCTGACGTTGATAAGAAAGGCCAAACAGGTGATCTACATCTACACCTTCATCTTGCAATACATCAAGCATATACATTAAAAACTCCTGACAATCTTGCTGAATATTTTGAGAGAATTGCGTTTGACCTGAACATTTGTCTAACAGATTTCGAATTTCAGACACACTTTCTATTTTTGTTCTATCAGTGCTACATTTCTCTAACACAGAATTCAGCAAGCAGCAAAAACTTTGATCCGAATTGATCACAATCTGTTCTTTTAAAGTTTCTAGAGAAAAGACAACATTAACCACTACATTAGCATAGCAGTTGACACCAGAACTATTTTCAAATTGAAAACCAACAACATCTTCAACAGAATCCTTTTTCTTTCTGCTTATAATTTCAGGTTCATCGACTTTTCGTCTTTTTGCTACAACCTCCCTACTATTGGTCACATTTCTTCGTTTCCGGCCTACCACTGAGGTAACGGGTTTTTAGGAACCCGCTGGTGTCAGGGGATAACACCCGAAGACCTCTGAGTTCCCTTGTTCCGGACCACAGAAACACGTAGTCTTCTAGTCGCAGTCAAAGATCAAGTTTTATTGGTAGCTACCAAGTAACACGTGTCCCAGAAGTACACCACACAGAGAGTAGGTTCTTGGGAGACTGTTCGTTTTTACAGAACCAGCCGTCTTCTTATATATCAAATATATGGCTTCAAGCAAGAATTCTTGAGTTTATGGTATGGCAACACACATATTTCTACAACAATACAAAGAGCGAAGTCATGTAAGCAAGCCCATATTTTAGATGTCCAGTTTGCTGATAGATTACCCAGTTGGATCGGGAACTCTCATCAGATATAGATGAACCACCAATAAAGGAAGGTACAACCCAGCCATAAAAGGGCCATAAACAAGATACGGGGACAGGTGCGTGTTTGAAGGAAACATGGGCTGTATGTAGTGAATGGTTCGTGGAATGTTATGCGTAGATGCTATCGTATTCGGCCACTGGGCGAGGAGCTGCCTTAACAGGTTTGGCCGAAGACAGTAGAGTCAGTTGGGACAGGTCAGGGGAAAGTCACGAAAGGTGGATGTGTCTATTTGGATCAAGCTCGACCTTTAATTGACTTATCATGAGGGCAAGATGCAAGATGGATGCCGTTCACAAAATGGAGTTTAAGGGATGGGACGGAAACTGTGATTTAGGGGTGTTGGCAACCCTCGATTGTAACGCAAATACATAGGAATGATGTCCTAATCATTATCGGTTCGTAGACACCAAAATCGTCTCGGTACGTTGAGGTTTCGTGACACGGGTATTGGACCTCGATATCGGAAAAACCACAGGGTCCGGATTTTGGGAACCACAGACCCTCCTTTTGCCCTCATATAAGGCAATAACTCATGCTAATCTGAGTCCAAATCGGTATGAAGAAATTCGTGGAGATGTTGCTGGAGCATCATTCTGCTACTCAGCTCGTCCTGTGACACAGACTTCCGTACACACGAGGTAGCACAGAGGCCACATAGTGCAGGAGCACACTGTATACACAAGCAAAACATGAACAGAAGTGCCAAGATCATCCCGATGAAAATCAAAGTTTTCCATCCCCAGGCAGTGATCAGTTCCCAGAACCACCCCAGCAGGGACCAATCCCCTTTCTCAATGTGAAGGGAACCGGATATTTCGTGTAGTTTGGAGATGGCCTGGTATACTGTTGGTGCGTTATCAGGGATGAAAATGCAGCAACTGGATTGGATGACTCTACACACACCACCACGATCGGCGAGTATAATGTCTAAGGCAATTCGGTTCTGAAGGGTCATAAGTCGATCCGACTGAAGCTCTGTTGTCAAATTGCCAAGTGCTCCAGCCGTTGTGGTCACGGCGGATTCAACTATCCTCGCTAACTGGCGAATATTCCTGCTGTTCACCATAGGCCCCCAAAATGGCAGAAAACCCTTTGCGAAGTCAGCGAATTCCTGACCCGCGGTGTCGTCTTTACTCACGACACCTCTAGCTGTCCTTGTCCGGTGGTAATCTGCTCGGGCCGTGTAGGTAGGAGGCAGCAGAAATGAAATAAAACATATACCTGAGAAATCAGGGGGCAACCACGTGTAGGCTTGGTCGTGGCAAACGAAATACGTGCCTTTAGCTGCCAAGAGTATCGGGGAAGTTCGGGAAGCAAATACATATGTTTCCGTGCCAATGCTCTTTCCTAACTGTGCTGTGGGGTTCCTACCAATACCCTGTAAGCATAGGTGACCTCGGTGGGGAACTATCCAAACTGGGCGAGATTTCTGTGCTGCCTGGCTCTTGACCAGGTAAACCCCATGTTTGGTCACGTTCCAACGGGTGTAGGGACTCAGTTCATCTTTGGGGATTGTCAGATAGGTGTTGATATCCCTAATCATGTTCCTTATCCCTGCAATTAGTGCCTTGTTACTGGAGTCGCTCGCAGCGGAACGGGTCGGGTATGGTTCTAGGGCGAATAGGAACATGGTCTGGAAAGCCCACAGAGAACCATAGTAGCTAAATGGCAAAACGAAGTATGGGATACCCTTATCGGTTGTGTGTGGCATAAGTCCGCATATCCAACAGTTTGACGTGTTCATTAGGGACTGGTGTTGGTGTAGAAGCTGGATGAAAGAGTTGTTTACAAATTCGAGTCTTCGGGCAGACTCGTGTTCAGGTAAAGGGTGAAAGTAGTGTGGAGAAATAGTGGGAGGAGGTGGTGTCTGGGTGTCATTCGAAAAGGTAACTTTAAATACGAACAAGGTATAACCAATAAAAAACACAAGTATGCTACATAACATTAAAACACATAATATCAGGAATCTTCTTGTGGACAGTATCGTGCTTAACTGTTTTTCGAAGTTCGTGAGTCTGACAGGTCTCTCTACCCTTGGAAACTCCATCCTCTAGTTGCTGCCCGCGGTGGTTGATTGATTCTCCCAGGGAGCGCGCTCTGCTCAGTCCGGGGTAACTCCCGTGGACCAATCAGAACCGTGGACCTAGAACTTCCCAGTTGCACTCCCCAGACTTCAACCGCGACCCTAGCAGCAGAACCGGATGGCGGTTCGAAAAATCAAAAATGAGCTAGTTCCCTTGGGACGAGAGAGCTGAAAATTCAAAAATAGTTCTTAGGGGAGAAGAGGAAATTACATTAGATCAAGCTTTTATTAGTTCTTTTGTCTAGACCGCAGGTTGTATCGTCGTTTCCCAGGTACGGTGTGATCTTCAAACAGCGTTTCAGGGTCAGTAGTGTCCAATTGCATAGATGGTGACACAAGTCCTTGCAAAATATGATCACTCTTCTTTTCGGTGCTAGTTTCTTTCAAACGGGCATCGCTGAAAGGGATGAAGCGAGGTACGGATTCTGTCTCAGAGTCAGCAAGTCCTTTGTTGACCCACTGGTCGTATGGAAGGGGTAGAGGGACCCGTTTGCAGTGGGTCCCATGTACCCAGTTCTACTTGCCTTCAACCCGAACAGCAGATCTTGTTGAAAGTAGTACCAGGTGCGGTCCGGTCCACCTCGGTTGTCCGTTGTTGGTGCGCTGAAAATTCCGCAACAAAACCCACGAACCGGGTTCGATGAGGTGACCTGGATCGTCAGAGGCTGGTGGAGAAGAACTGTGAACCTGTTGGTGTAAAACACGCAATTTAGGTGTCAATTCGCACAAATAGTCAAGCAGTACAGGGTGCTCTATCTCGCTCAGTTTCTTGGGTCTTGGCACGCCCCAGACGTTGGCTGGGCGGCCAAACACGATTTCATGGGGGCTAAGTCCTAACCTGGAGTGGACAGTCGTCCTGGTTGACAAAAGTGCTAGAGGCAAGGCATCAGGCCATTTAAGACCTGTACTGGCTTGGATTTTGGCTAGTTTGAGTTTCAGAGTGCCATTGTAGCATTCTACTAATCCAGCCGATTGGGGGTGATTCGCAGAGTGGAATTTTTGGTGTATGCCTAGACACTCACACACTCTCTTCATCACGCATCCTACGAATTCACTTCCGTTATCACTCCAGACAATTCTAGGCATACCGAATCTAGGGAAGAACTCTTTGACAAGGGCTTTGGCAGTCGATAAGGCGGTGTTGTCCTTAAGGGGGTACGCTTCCACCCACCTTGAAAAGGCGCAAACAACAACGAGAACGTATTTCAGGTTGTTGCACCTCTCCATGTGGATGAAATCTAGCTGCAAAACCTCGAACGGGTACGTTGGAGGCGCAAAATGACCAGCTGGAGTTGGCGTTCCCCTACCGGGATTGTACTTCAAACATACCATACACTTTCTGACCACGTTTTCTGCGTACTTTGGGATATTGCTATTCTGCCATACCTGGGCCAATAGTTTACATATTCCTCTCGAATTGATGTGTGCCATTCCGTGAGCCATCGTTACCACTGCAAGTACGTATGCATTAGGTAGTAACCATCGCTGGTGTTCCGATAGTTCGACCCAACAACCATTCGCATCCAATCTACCTGTGCTTTCTCTCCATTCATTCATCTCGTTCTCAGTGGCCTCGGCTTGTATTGATTTTACGCTTTCAATGGTGTCCTCACACATTCCTACATCAGCAGTCCATCTAGCGGGACCCATGACATACATCCGATTCATTGTGTTCCTTGCAGTTCCTTTCGCAACCTCATCTGCAAATGCATTTCCGCGGCCAACATCATCCTGAATCTTTCTGTGTGCACTACATTTTATAATGGCGACTTGTAGGGGCAAGGTGAGTGACTCAAGGAGCTCATTAACTAGCTGGCCATGTTGTATCTTTGCACCATGGGACGTAAGGAACCCACGTTCACGCCATAATCTCCCAAAACTGTGAGCCACACCAAAGGCATATTGGCTGTCAGTGTACACATTCACTCGCTTTCCTTTCGCCAGCACACATGCTCTAGTAAGCGCTATCAACTCTGCAGCTTGTGCAGAACTGTGGGGAATGCGTGCAGTCTCTACAATGGTGTGTAACGTCGTTACGGCATATGCTGTAGTCGTATCACCATTCGGCAACTTGAAACATGAACCATCAACCCATAGAGTATCATTGCATTCGGGAAGGGGAGTGTCCTGTAAGTCTACTCTCCCTTTTGTCTCTTCCTCTGTCCTGAAACAGCAGTCATGCTTGTCAATCTTGTCTGTCTTTGCCGGGATGCGTAATAACGTAGCGGGATTGAGTGTATCACACCTCTTTATATGGATGTGACTTGCTAGCAGGGTAAGTTCGTAACTGGATAGTCGAGCGCTAGTAAGGTGTTGTGTCTTTGTCCTATTTAGTAAAATGTCTACTGCATGCGGAACCATAACGATCAGAGTGTTATTCATGACTAATCCAGCACACTGTCGAATGCAGACAGCTGCTGCAGCTGTTGCTTTTAGACAACTTGGCAGTGCCTTAGCCACTGGATCCAGAGTTGCCGAAAAATACGCGCATGGGCGCTGTTTGTCCCCAAAGAGTTGCATTAAGACTGATAATGCACAACCTTCTTTTTCGTGGACATACAATGTAAAAGGCTTACTGTAGTTGGGGTTTCCTAACACAGGAGCCGAACACAATGCATCGCGCAACTCGCGGAAACTCGTCTGACAATCTTCAGACCAAGGCATAGGTTTAGGCGTGTCTTTGCGGAGTAGTGACAGTAAGGGTTTGGCTAGTAGTGAGAAATTCGGTATCCATTGTCTACAGTATGATGTAATGCCCAAAAAAGCTCGGACACCTCTCAGTGTCCTTGGGGCACTTAGTTCTGTGATTGCCTGTATTCTTTCTGGTGTCAGTCTCTTTCCCTCCTTCGATAAGATGTGACCTAGGTAGGTTACTTCTTGTCGACAAAATTGCAGTTTTGAAAGGGAGACTTTGTGCTTCATGTCACATAGGTGATGTAATAGCGACAACGTAGCTTCCTTGCAAATCTCTTCAGTGTCTGCAGCGATCAGTAGATCGTCTACGTACTGAATCAATGTTGACCCATCTGGCAGTACAATCGTGTCTAGTTGTGTTTTCAGAGCCTGACTGAATATTGATGGACTTTCGCAGTAGCCTTGAGGAGCGCATTTGAAGCGGAAGCTTCGTCCTCCTAAATTGAAGCCGAAAAGGTCTCTACTCTCTTTGGCGATCGGGATGCTGAAGAAAGCGTTCTTCAGGTCAATCACCGAGAACCAAGCTGCTGAAGCTGGAACCATTGTCAATAAAGCAGTAATGTCGGGGACGACTGGAAACTGCGGTATAACTACCTTGTTTACTTCTCGGAGGTCAATCACAAACCTATACACAGGGGGCTGTGAAGGATCAGTACGTTTCAAGACCGGTAAAACTGGACTGTTACAAATGTTTCCTGTTGTTTCCTCGATAACATCTTTATCGACCAAATCATAAACGATCGTTAACAATGCCTGTTCGCAGTCGTTAGAAATTTTGTATTGGGGAATATGTGGCAATCTGACGTTTGCTTTCAAAGTTATGACATACGGTGCTATCTCTAAATGACCTACATCGTTGGAACCATTAGCCCATAGTATATCTGGAAGTGATGACAATTCGGTTGGGATACCTTCTTTTGACAAGTATATTGGAGAAATGACTTTTCTCCCTAAAGTAAGCTGTACTCCCGAGGGAGAACAGTACAAAGTCGCGTACAACCTCTTTAGCAAATCCAATCCTAACAAATTTTCACCGCAACCTGTTGTAAGAATGAGGGGTGCTTCTAATTCACAGGGGCCAACAGAAACGGAAATAGGACTAGAGATCGGGTTTCTAACAGGGGCGCCAGAGAAGCCTACTGAGACATTCATTTCGCCAGACAAAGGTGCGCCAGGAAGTTTTGAGTGCATAATAGAACTTTTTGTAGCACCAGTATCCAGCAGAAATGGCTCTGACACTCCTGAGGTAATTACCTCGACATAAGGTCCATCCTGATCTACTGGAACTGAAACAACTCCCTCTCTTTGTCCATGGCTGTCCTAGCGATCGTTACCCTCATTGTCGTGTTCGGTGTAATAGTCGTCAGCATAGTACTGAGCTGACTTGGACGATGAATTACCCTGTTGATCAAAGCTATTCATTTATTTCTGAGGTGGAAAAGAAGTTATATTCTGAGTGAAATTTCCACGGCCTCTACCTCTAGAGGCATGCTGAACACCTCTTTCCCTTACACCTTGTGCACCGTTTAAACGTCGTGCAAGAGCCGGACAATTATTCCTAAAATGTCCCTCTTCTTTGCAATACGCACATTGATTCGGGCCATACGTAGGACGCTGATGGGAAAGCTCGTTTCCTTGCGCGTCTCTAGAGTACTGCAGATTCTGTTGATAATTAGGCTGGCTATCCATACGAGGCTGATAGGCCTGTTGGAGAAGAACTTTAGTTTTCAAATCTTTCGTCTTTTTGCCTGCCTTGTCTAACTCGTCTTTACGCCTATTTTCATAGTACTGGGCTGTTGCTAGAATCTGCGCTGACGTAGAGACAGCCCAAGCACTTTCTGAGTCTTTTAGTTTAGCACACAATTCAGGAAGCAAATTGTGTACAAACTTGTCTACAAACAGTCTTTGGCCACCCTCGGTAGCCATATACTGACCACTATGGTCAGTGAAGGTTTCCTCAAATCTCGTGAAGAAGTCAGACACATTCTCGTCTTTCTTCTGCTTGCACGCAGATAGCTTGTCCCAGTTTACACGTACTTCAGGCATAATTGTCTTCATGTATGCGATAATTCTACCAGGAAGTTCAGCTATTAACGGCTCAGGCTTGAAACCACCGATTTGTCTAGCATCTGTAGTCGCAATGTTTGCCCATGAGTCACCTAATTCTTGGTCATGATCCGTATGACGTATCTTACTCCATAAAGGATGTGGAACAATGTTCCCAAACAACATGTCTATATCCGCTAAATTCATTATACATGAGCTTGCAGTTTGGGACAACTCCTTATAATACCCAGTCGGGTTTTTACGGGGATCGGGTAGTGTCTGCTTGAGTGCTAGAACTTCGGATCTTTTCCAGGGGACATGTACCCATACACGCTGGAAATGAGGCAGAACCGGTGGAACTGCGTTTGCATCACCTTCCCTCCACACCGGAGGAACCTCTCTCATAGGGTACTGTCTCGCTCTTTTCCTACTATACGTACCACTGTCAGAGGATGACCCAGAATTACCACCTGTACTTCGATGTGATAATAATATCTCTACTGCTCTTTCAACGTCGGGACCAACTATCATACCCTCCCCAAATTTAAATCGTAACCTACACAACTCCTGCAGGTTGCTCTTCTGACCATTATCTTCCAAATCCTCACACAGGAAAACACACATCTGCTCAAAGACGTATCTTTGCGTTGGTTCATCCCATTGACGGAAAACGTTCATGACAGACTCTACATCATATCTCGCTGTATCCATAGCCCAATTTCGTGCTAAGTTATTCAATGTTTCCCTTTCCTGATAATCAGGCATTTGGCTTCGTAATTGTCTTCGTTCCGTGTTAGGGGTTGTTTTAGGCGACCGAAAAAGTGGTGAAGGAAAGTTAGTAACAATGCTGGCCATTTTATGCCAGACGAAAGGTGAAAGTGGAGGAATAGCTGGTAGTAGAACAGAGTCACGCAAAGCAGAAACAGAAATGTTCGTAGAACGAGTATCAGAGAGACTAGAAGGTGCGCTAGGCGAAATTTTAGAAGGAACGGTAGGAGAAATAGATGTGATCGGTGAGCCTTGAGGAGGCTGTGCCAAAGAAACAGGAGCCAGCTGAAGAGTAGCTGGTGAGTGCGGTAAAGGAGCCTGTATTACAGCTACCAAAGGTGCAACGAAAGGTTGCGGAGGTGCTGTGGCATTTTGTGCATAGGGTGGCGGAGAATTTAATAGGTGGGACATCAATGGATCCTTCCTGTTGACCTTTTCCTCTATTTGGCAGCATTGGGTAACATTTATCTATCGCTAGTTTCTTGCTCCTAAGCATCTGTTCGCTCTCCTGCTCTCCTGCTCTCCTGCTCTTCCTCGTTATCTCTGTATGCAACGGCAGCTTGCACCATTGACATACCTCTTTTATTCTTTTTTGCTAGTCTTATTTCTTTCTGTTTGGCTTCCTTGCGCCATAAGCGGAAAGAGTCAAACATTGCCGGCCGGGCTTTCTTCTTGAACAATTTGACCTCTAAGTTATCTAATATTTCTTGGTCGAAACTACCATATTGGGGCCATTTTAAAACACCATCCTTGCGGGTGTATTTTATCCATACCTCGTTATATGTGATAGGACCTACGCCGTGCTTCACATAGAGTTCATACATTGGAGTTCCAATTGGAGGAACCGGACAAGAATCTTCCAACTGGGAGTCCTTACTACAACAAGACAAAACAAGTTTCCAAGTTTGCTAAAACCAGGCATCTTCGCTCACTGGTCTAGCTTCAAACTTCAAAGGATTATCTGTTACGATATTTCTTGTGAATACACGAGTCCTTCGGCTTTGGGGCTTGCAAGTTCCAAATCAAGTCGTATCTCAAGGATACCAAAAACTAAGAACAAACTAAGGACTAGGAGACGCTCCACTTATACTTAACTGAAGTATTTGAAGATTGATGACGTCGCTAGAAGACTCGTCTATCGTTTCGCTCGACCAAGGATCACTGGGTCCAAAACAAGGCGATAGTCAGGGCAGCAGTCCTTCGTAGCCGTCGGGACGCGGGGAACCTCGCAGCAAAGACCTTCGGAACCACATCGACATACAGGGGTCGCTGAAGTGGCTGGCCGTCCTCCGGAATTTTCACACGAAGCTCCTCACGAACATCTGGCTTGGACCGTCACCGCTTGATATCGCCCCACGTTGGGCGCCAACTGAGGTAACGGGTTTTTAGGAACCCGCTGGTGTCAGGGGATAACACCCGAAGACCTCTGAGTTCCCTTGTTCCGGACCACAGAAACACGTAGTCTTCTAGTCGCAGTCAAAGATCAAGTTTTATTGGTAGCTACCAAGTAACACGTGTCCCAGAAGTACACCACACAGAGAGTAGGTTCTTGGGAGACTGTTCGTTTTTACAGAACCAGCCGTCTCCTTATATATCAAATATATGGCTTCAAGCAAGAATTCTTGAGTTTATGGTATGGCAACACACATATTTCTACAACAATACAAAGAGCGAAGTCATGTAAGCAAGCCCATATTTTAGATGTCCAGTTTGCTGATAGATTACCCAGTTGGATCGGGAACTCCCATCAGATATAGATGAACCACCAATAAAGGAAGGTACAACCCAGCCATAAAAGGGCCATAAACAAGATACGGGGACAGGTGCGTGTTTGAAGGAAACATGGACTGTATGTAGTGAATGGTTCGTGGAATGTTATGCGTAGATGCTATCGTATTCGGCCACTGGGCGAGGAGCTGCCTAAACAGGTTTGGTCGAAGACAGTGGAGTCAGTTGGGACAGGTCAGGGGAAAGTCACGAAAGGTGGACGTGTCTATTTGGATCAAGCTCGACCTTTAATTGACTTATCATGAGGGCAAGATGCAAGATGGATGCCGTTCACAAAATGGAGTTTAAGGGATGGGACGGAAACTGTGATTTAGGGGTGTTGGCAACCCTCGATTGTAACGCAAATACATAGGAATGATGTCCTAATCATTATCGGTTCGTAGACACCAAAATCGTCTCGGTACGTTGAGGTTTCGTGACACGGGTATTGGACCTCGATATCGGGAAAACCACAGGGTCCGGATTTTGGGAACCACATCACACGTTTCTCAAATAAAGGATATTGAGGCAAATGTGGCGCATACTCTCTTCTTAACCTATTGTATTCCTTAACACAATCTAGATCCGCACAAATGTTTGTGACATCACACTCAATCAAGTACAATCCCGATAAAGTTCTGACTCGTGACAATGCCACATATGCCATACCCTCCTTGAACACAGAACTGCCAATATTCACCTATGCACTGTCTACACTTAAACCTTGTGATTTATGGATTGTCACCGCATATGCCAACCAAACAGGAAACTGCTTACGGCGAACATATAAGTCTTTTACAAGCAAAAACCTAGCAGAGCAACGACCAATTAGCTGTACTTCCTCAATGCCATCAAATTTAATTTTTAAAAATTCAATTCTATCTCTATTTCTGTATTTCACAAAATCAACAACATTACCCATTGATCCATTTACCAGACCTCTTTCAACATGTAAATTCCTTCTTAAAATTATACGGCAATTTAAGCACACATTCAGAGTCTTTTCAAAACCTGCAGTTTTAGATATAGTCTTCTCTAATGAATCCAATTTTGATTTCAAATTCTCAGACAAAATAATTGTTGATCCCATATGCTCTACTCTGTCAATAGCTTCCAGTTTCACAATCTCTTGGTTTTCTAAATGCAACATTTTGTTGTTGAAGATGGCACATTCTGCAAGAGTTGGCATCAAACATATTCCAGATTTCTTCTCAGTAATTTTCCGAAAAATATTCTCAGGCACAACGTCTTCTTCTGGATACAAATTTGACAGTAATCGTGCATGTAAAGCTTCTTTCCCATGCTCGGTCACTTTTCCGATTCTAACATCTTGTAGAATATTCTTGTAATCTTCATCCTTCGCCTGACGCATATTTTCACGCAGTTCAGCATAATTGAAGTTTAACCATATATTGACGTTGCCAATGCTCCCTAGGCACTTCCTGGTATCTTCATGCATGAGCATTTTGAACACAGGTTGTCCTTTCACTGGTGTCAGCTGCAGAAGATCACCGAAAACAATGATGTGTTTGCCACCAAATAACACATCATACTCTGTTTTGAGAACTTCTTGCATTCTCAAATGCACAAAGGCAAGCATGACATTGGAAACCATGCTTACTTCGTCAATGATAAGAAGTTTCATTTTCCTCAAGACTCTTGAAACTTCACAACAAGCATCTCCAGATAACTTGTGGTATTGTAATTTGTTATCATGCTCCACTGGCAGCATCAGTAGACGATGCAAAGTAATACCTTTAATGTTATGTGCTGCCAGTCCAGTTGGAGCGGTGACAACACAAGACAGCGATGACTCAGTCCTTTTCTGCAAATAACATGAAATTGCTTTAATGAGGAAACTTTTTCCAGTTACCGCTTCTCCACTCACGTACAGTCGGACAGGCTTCAACGACGTACATGAGCACTCTTTCTTCTCATGACTTAATCCATGATCAATTTGGTTGGTAACTTCGTCATATATTTTCCTCTGCTCAACGTTGAGTTGTCTTTCCAAGTCTTCTAAGTTAACCGCATCCTCCTGAGCATGTGCCATGGCTCTTTCCACTTCAATCATGGCAGTGGCAGCTTCATTTTCGATAACTGGTCCTCCTAGTGGATCCTGACTCAATGAAGCAGAACTCTGACTGTCCTGAGAACTGTCTCTAGCAATCTCGACTGCAATTGTTGCTTCCTGCTCGATTTCCGCATTCAACATTTCTAGATATTTGGGAAAAACAGGACATTCTATGGTCTCCTTGGCGGCATTGAAAGAGTCTTCGTAACAGAGGAAATCTCCAAGCAGTTCCTCTTCTGCACGCCAAGGCTTGAAAAGTTGCAAAAGTGCTAAATAGAAAAACTCTTTTCTTTCAGGAGATTCGCCACTCAATTTTCGATGGTTTACCAAGTGGCATTTTCTTTGCTTGACCAGACATCCCTCACTTCCAATTACAGCATACACTCCTTTATCAATATCTTCTTTGATGTTCCTCTTGAATATGTAATTTTGTAGAACCTCATACAGACAAACATTCTCGAGGTGACTGCTTCTATTTGGATAATATGTATCCAACATGTTGGTCTTCAAAATATCTGTACTGTTTGGCTCCTTTTCCGCCAAATACTCAATTTCTCGTACAGGTTTCAGAACTCGATTACGCGTTGCAGCAAGACCAAGACTCGCCCAAATGATACTCCTGGATTTGGCATAGAGACTTGCTGAAGACAACCGGTCAGAACATTCGTAAGCTCCGATTTCTCGATGCGACAACATCTTCAGACTGAAACTGTACAACTTCTTACTGAGGCTCTTTTCATGGGAAATGTCCTCCCACATATCCTTCAATTCTGTCTTTTCTTTTTTGGTGATGTAAGATGTCACATACCGAGCCACAGCCATACAGTTATCAGCCACAAACTGTATATCCATGTTAGCATTCCACATGGACAAAATCACTGGGTTGTAGTCGTTGAAGTACTTGGACTCTTCTTTCCTTTTCAAATTGTACATATTTTTGGGTGATTTCTTCATCACATTATGTCGCAGCGAAGACATCAAACTGTTCACTCTTCCTTTAGAAATCACCGGTCGTGGAAAGGCGAAACGACATTTTGTGTAGAACTTGTCCTTGTTTCTGAATTTACGACGACGGTACTTTCCACAACGATGGCTTTGGAAGCATAAAACTTGTTCTCTTAGGCTTTTGTCTTCCTTTGCCTTTGGAACAGCACATGTAGAATACTGTTCTATGAAACTCATCACTAAGTCATCCGGATCTGTTCCAAATTTGGGTGCATCTTTGATCCACAGCAGCATATGTATATGAGGAGCACCTCTTGCTTGGTACTCCTTTCTCCAGAAGAAATCCAACACCTCTCCAAGAGGTGGATTTTTCTTGTTCATGATGAAAGACATCATAGCTTCAAATCTATGATTGAAGTACCTGCATACATTCACTGGATCCAAAGAGCACAGTTCTCCGGGTGTCTTGAATTCGATATTTTCAATGTTTCCATTTGCCTCTCGTAGAAATTCAAGTAAGTCTTCCCAGCAATACTCGGCACAGCTGAGAGTGAGGAACCATGTGGGAGTTCCTAAGTTCCTCAGCATACATTTTAAATCACCATGACGACGGTACCAGTACTCATTAGTACCACGCTGACACGCCATGAGATTAATCAAGTGAGAATCCAAAATACTGTCTTGCACATTGACTTTATCTATAAAGTCACTTGCCGAGATATTTTGCATGTGTACACCACTTTTCAAGATGTGGTTCACTGCATATGACAGTCCAGACAGATCGCTTTCAAACAGTAGATGAAACAAATGGGGAATGCATTGACGAAACCTAGGATCTTCTGCATACAATCGTAAAGTCCGGTATTCAGAAGCAGGAATTTGATCAGGTCGCTCATCATATCTTCCTCCTTGACCTGTTGGAAATAGCTGTGGGAAACACCGAGCTTCCAAACTTTCCTCCCAAACACTAATGGGACTTCCTTTGGCTTGTTTCATTTGAAACAACTCAATAGCATTCCCCATGACTTCCTTGGAATGCAAAGGATGAACACTATAATGTTCATATATTTCTTCATTTTTAGAGGCTTCTACTTTCTCAATTTGACCAGCACACAAATCGCTATCCTCTTCTTCACTTACTTCCTCTTCTGCAACATATACATTCTTGTAGTACTTATTGTTTTTCTTCATTTTTTTTTTTAAATATATTTTATTATTTCAAAGCTTTGCACATTGCACATTGTACACTTATACAATTTATATTAGTCACATATATAACAAGAAAAAAAATTAAGAAAAACAAAGAAAATAGTTCTATTATGTGTATACAGTAAAAAAAAAATTCCTCTTCATTGGGATATAAAAAGAAAGACAATCTTGATCTTATTGCGAACCCATATTCTCTTTCCATCTGGCTATTGGTTCCCAGATTCTCAATCCTCTTGTTTTTCCCCTTACCCCTTTCCGAGCATATATAGATTTTTCCAGGTTATGAGCCGCTAATAAATTAGCCAGCCAGTTTTGCATGACAGGTGGATTTTTATCGAGCCATGCTCTAGCTATAGTCAATCTGTAGACTGCGGCAGCCACAAAAATAAATTCTCTCTGTACATTTCCCCAATCATGGTCTATCCCCAACAATAACAATGAGGGGGTAAGGGCTATTTGTAGATCTAATGATCTATTTAAGAAACATTCTATATTTCTAATCAGGGTATACAATTGTGGGCAGGTAGCAAAAACATGAACTATATCTGCCTCGAGAGAATTACACCTTGGGCAGGTAGTACCAGTAGTGCCTCCCCATTTAGCTATTCTCGCTGGAGTAAAATATAACGAATACAGAGTTTTGTAATGCTGCGATTGAAGGGGAGCCGAACACAATACCATTCGGGCAAGTTCAAGCGACTCCTGAAATATTTCATTTGGAATGCTCAGTTTATCTACCCATTTATTACAGTACTTTTCCATATCATCTGCTTTCCCTTTCACCAAACATGCATACAAACTCCTAATTGTACATTCGACAGAAATTTTTATTTTCTCCATAATTTCATTTCTTTCGTACCCTGCGGGTCCTCCTTGTTTATTACTCAAGAAACTCCTAATCTGGAGGTATTTAAAAAATGACCTCCTATCAATCTTGTATTTCGCCATAAGGTCTGTAAACTGTACTATCTCCTCCGTGTCCCTCAAGTCTCCGACCTGTATAATTCCTTGTTCAGCCCAGCTAGCCATTGTGCTATCCGCGAAGATTGTTGCGGGAAATGATCTACTCTTATATAGCCTAGTGTATCTATTGAGTCTTCCAAGGCCTGTCTTTTTTAAAAAAGAGTTCCAGATTCTGGCTGCTGCATTAAGTGTTTTAAATCTGGTCCTTTTGTAATACCCATAATCCGTACAGTTTAAGAAGCAGTTCTCTGCTTCCTCTCCTAAAACGGCCGAATAAATTTCTGTAGACATGGTTGTCACTTTTTGCTCATTACCACCCCCCCTATTAACCCTTGCATATATTGCAGGGCAGCTGCGAAGTAATACATTCTAAAATCAGGTGCTCCCCAACCCCCTCTCTCCCGCTGTAGAGTCATAAATCTGTAAGCCCTTCTGGTCTTACCCTGTGCCCAAATGAATCTATTCAAAATAATCTCTAGTGAGTTAAACCATTTAGTTTAAAAAAAAAGGGGGATAGCTCTAAATAGATAAAGAAACTTGGGAAGGATTAGCATTTTGATAACGTTAGTAGTACCTACCAAGGACAAGTGCAAGTTGTTAAGTCTTTCCAAATCAGTTTTGACCTTTGATAATAGGGGGGCAATATTGTTTCCAACCACGTTATCTAGGTTTGATGAGATAGCCACTCCTAAATACACTGCTGAGGTAACCACCCGTGGGTCATTACAACTAGAGTATGCATTCTCTACAATCTGCGTCTTTGCTTTATTAAGACTATATCCAGAGATTTGTCCGAACAACTCAGCTTCGCCTTCGACTTCAATAATTGACAAATGAGGATCTGGAGTAAGTATTGCAACATCATCGGCATAAGCCAATGCTTTGACCAGGCATCCATTCACACTCACAGGAGGGATCAGTGGGTTACCTTCGAGCCTACGAAGCAATGGTTCTAAATAAAGTGCAAATAACAGTGGGGATGAAGGGCACCCTTGTCTCGTCCCCCTGCCAATTTTAACATCTGCCGAGTACCCTCTATTAACTCTCATTTTAGCCATAGGCTCCTTATACAACGCCTGAATAGCCCTGATGAATCCTTCTCCTATCCCCGACCACCTCATAGTTTGCCATAGGTACTCCCAGGAGACCCTATCAAATGCCTTTTCGGCATCTAAGAAGAGCGCTGCCATAGGGTCTCCCAGGTTACCTGCCGCATCGAACATAGTTTTTACCGTCCTAATATGCTGCCTTGTCCCTTTACCGGGGATAAATCCATGTTGGATAGGACTTACCAAACTCTCAATGATCCCTGACAGCCTTGTGGCTAGGATTTTAGAATATATTTTAACATCAGCGTTCATCAATGTTATTGGTCTATAGGACCCTGTAATTTTTGGCTCCTTCCCCTTTTTTAAAATTACAATTATGTCCGCTCCCCCCCATGATTGAGGAACCGACTCTCCCTTTTGCGCCATAGCCATGATATTAAACATGTCGTTTATCAGTGAGCCTTTAAATACTTTATAAAACTCCACCGGTATTTGGTCCGGCCCTGCAGCTTTACCTGATGGCAGGCTATTTAATGCAGCATTAAACTCATCTATATGTAATGCCATTTCTAATTCTTCTCTTCCCTCTTCGGACAATTTAGAAGAATCAATTTCCCTAAGATATCTTGTTATATCAGTAATTCTTTCTTCCTTCTCAGGAGAGTAGAGAGTAGTGTAATAGTTCCTAAATACTTCTCTAACCTTTTCAGTCTCATATACCATGTTCCCCTGCTGGTCCTTAATCTCTCTAATATCCGAAGTAGCCAATCTTTGTCTAGTACGCACGGCCAGGATATGCCCTACCCTCTCACTTAATTCATATGCATTCTCCTTTTTGGTCAGATAATTCTTTGCTTCTTTCTCAGCAATACCTTCTATTGCTTCTGCTTTTAGAGCTATAATACTAAATAAGTGTGTTTCTACTGGAAGGTTCTGTGTTATAGCCAGGGCTAATTCTTCTTCTTCCTTTATCAACCTTAGTCTTACGTTTTCTAATCTTGCTCTTTCTTTTTTCTGTTTCACTAGAACAAAACTTATAGTCTCTCCCCTTATCCCAGCCTTAAAGGCATCCCAGACAACCCCTGGTGAAGCGGATTCTCTATTAATTTCCCAGTAAAATGTTATCCATTTCTCCATATGTTCTCTATATGCGGCATCTGTTAGTAAAGTTCTTTCAAAAGTCCATTGTGTTCTAATACTTTGTACCTGCCCCATTTTCAAGCTTAGTATTAGTGGACTATGATCTGACACTATCCGGGGCTGCTTCTCGATTTGGGTTCCCTGAAGTAATGTTCTAGAAATTAAGAAATAATCCAGCCTGACCAAAATCCTGTGTGGTGCCGAAAAAAATGTGCTGCCATCTGCATGGGGGTGTAACTTAACCCAAGGGTCTAACAATGAGTTGTGTGTGACCATATCTGCCAGAGCCTTATATACTTTCTTCTTCCTCCCACCATACTTCCCACCAGCCTGCATGAAGGAGCTATCTGGTACATGAATATTTAGGTCCCCGCAGCATACAATAGGCTCTGGCCATTGAGCTAATTCAGTATCTAAATATTGCAAGACGTCAGGATCATCCTCAGTAGAGCCATAAACTGTAACCAACGTTAAGGTAGATCCCTTAAAGCAGATTTCAAGAATGACCCACCTGCCCCATGGATCCTCCTCCTTTTTTCTTACTACAATCTCCCTATTTCTTCCCAAGACTGCTACCCCCCTTGTTTTAGTCCCCTGCTTAGTGTTTGCTAATAGTCTAAACCCAAGTTGTTCCAGTAGGTATCCTCTTGTACCTTCAATATGTGTCTCTTGTAGACATACCAAGTCCAGTTTCAGAGTTTTTAGCAAGGCTGCCACCCTTGTTCTCTTAATAGCACAATTGAGTCCGCAGATATTAATAGAAGCGATCCTACATGTCATCGTAATACCACATTTTCCTTATATGAAAACCTATTATTTTTGTGTACCATATACTTCTGAACATATACAGTGTGCAGCTGTGCTGAATCAAATAGGGAATGTCAAACGTTTGTGCATTTCCCCCCCCCCACTACCCCACCCTTCAGCTCCCTCCCCTCCCACCACCACCCTCCCCCCTTTACGGGCAAATAGGTCAAGAATGACCTATGTGTGGCCGCTTTTGAATTGCGTCAGTCGCTTCCCCCTCAGCCTGTTTTAATCACACCGAAACCTAGGATCTTCTGCATACAATCGTAAAGTCCGGTATTCAGAAGCAGGAATTTGATCAGGTCGCTCATCATGTCTTCCTCCTTGACCTGTTGGAAATAGCTGTGGGAAACACCGAGCTTCCAAACTTTCCTCCCAAACACTAATGGGACTTCCTTTGGCTTGTTTCATTTGAAACAACTCAATAGCATTCCCCATGACTTCCTTGGAATGCAAAGGATGAACACTATAATGTTCATATATTTCTTCATTTTTAGAGGCTTCTACTTTCTCAATTTGACCAGCACACAAATCGCTATCCTCTTCTTCACTTACTTCCTCTTCTGCAACATATACATTCTTGTAGTACTTATTGTTTTTCTTCAAATACAATGTTGCCTTTTTGACTTTCCTAACATCCACTAAATCTTGCCAGATTTTCTTACTCTTTGTCGGAACCCCATTAACTAAGATAACCAGAGGTTCCTCTTCCACTTTCTCTACTCCAATTTTATTAATGTTTTTCTTCAAATCTAGAGGCAAATAAACAACTCTTCCCTTTAATCCTCTCTGTAAATCTGATGGAGGCAATTTCCCTGTCTTTGGCTCCATTCGTACAATAGCCTGAAAGGGATGGATACTTTGAATCAAAATAGATTCATAAGTATTTAAATCCTTCAATTCAGAAGGAATCTCAACCAATTCCAGATTATTATGAACCGCTCTAGCAGGCATCCGGTTTTGATTTAATTTGTTACAACAATAAGTACACACATGTTGATCCAATCCCAAATCAAAACAATTTTCTACCATCAAGTATGTTGCAAAATCCTTCCATTCACTATTATTTTCACTTTCACTTTTCGCATATAAATCCACTAACTTAGTCTGATTCTTATAATAAGTGCGTCGACAACACACACAAGTAAAATTAGGCCTCTCACTTGATTTCACCTGAAACGTGGCAATTTCTTTCTGAAAATTATCTGTACTGGAAACCTGTACACTATCTTCCACATTACCTTCTTCTTCTGGGTCAATTTCAACATTCTCCTCTTTACTTGCAAAGTAACAAAACTCAATTTCTTCACAAATATTCTTCACATCTACTTCAGAACCATGCAAAAGAGCAGTGCATAATTGTTTAAGCATAATTGCTGGACTTTTAGCATAATACAACATTCTAACTAATTTCCTCACTTTATTATGATGCACTGCTAGCATCCTGAAATGATGAAAAACACTCTGGCATACTCTCCTGGAAAGACAAGCCAGTGAATGACCATGCAAACCTGTCACTTCTCTCACTCTGCAAGGATCTAATTCTTGCAACGACTTCATTTTCTGTTTTAAAGTTTTCTTATTAAATGTCCGTACAAAATCACAAAGCAAATTGATGGAATCCTGTCGCACACTGCAAATACTACTACACTTCCAGGTATACACTGGTCCTTTAGGACGTCTTCCTAAAACCTCATTACCTAACACCTCTTCTGCCTCTGTTGTCACAAGTTTTTCTTTTTCAACTGGACAACCATCTTTCACTTCATAAGCTCGACCCCTGGTGTCAACTGCATGCACCAAATCATTATCCTGGAAATAACTCTCCTCATTAAAAAATGCCTCACAACTTGAACTATGCATCCATTCACCTGAAAAAAAATTCACAAAAATTACTACGATTAACTGTTCTCTTCCATCTACTATTTCTTTTGAAATCATAAATTGCCTTGTTTAGCTTCCTAATTCTATTGATTATCAAAATAAATAACTTTCGCTTAATTTCAAATGCCTGATCAATAATTTTCTCAACTTTTTTTTTCTCTTATAAAAAACCACTTTCTGTTGCCCTTTCTTAATATTTTTTAACAAATTGCCAATTATCCTGTTGCGGAACATTCGTCTACGAATGTCCCTAAACTGATTTTTCCTTCTACTACCATGCACAGAGTTATCTCCTGCTCTAGCAGTAACATTTTTGATTGGCATTTCCTTTCCATTTAAATTGGTTCTCTTTTTCTGGACTAAAACATTTTCTGTAGTACTACTTTTTTTCTACAAATGTTTCTTAGGAATGATTTTGTTGTCTTACCCGGAGCTTTCTTGGTGACTTGACGAGTTTTTATTGTAGAGGACTGCTGCAAGCATTTAGTAATCTGCTGTCTTTGACGTTTTGTAGCCTTTCGGTTTCGTTCTTTAGATGGCATTATGTACTTTTGAAATGATCTGCAGTTGAATCTGTGGTAAAATATAATAAAAAATGTTATTAACCACCATTACCAAACAGTAAATCAATAACAGTCGTCAAAAATTTAACACACTACTTGTCAATTTTACATACAATAATTTTTAGCGCATTGGCAAATTTAGTAGTCACAAATAGTAGCAAAGAAATGGAATGCTTCTACATCTGACCTGTGCTCTTTTATATGTGAATCTGAACTAATTTTATGAGCATATTTGACTATTTTATTAAAGACACTACACACAAGCTGTTTTTGAAGTTGTGTTTAATTTTAAATGAAACGGTTTACATGTTTACTTTTCATTTCCAGTAACTTTTAAAAATAAATGTTTATAGTTCCATAGGCTCAAGCAGGTCAGCTTCCCACCCTATGTCATACAATTCTGACAAATCGGCATCCTCATCATGTTCTTCATCATCCTCAGGATTTAAATCATCCAAGGGATCTACTTCCACTGATGTTTCAATCACAATTTCAATGATAATATCGAGATCAACAGATTGCTCATTATCACTCATGCTTGATGTTTTCGTTATCTTTTAAGAAAGAGAACAACAATGAGATGTTGCAGAATAGGAGACAAATCTCAGAGACTATAATTGTAAAATTGTTTAACAAGAGTAACATTTTGCAGATATTATTTAACCATGTCCAGCGATGCTGTTTCAAACAGGCGTAAGGATTTGATTCAGCAATGCCATAAATGTGACTCAGTGAAATCTTCTTAATTTGACTGTGTTAGTTTTACAGGGCTTTCATGCAAATGACTGGCCACCCTACAACAAAACGCTCACATGAAATCTGACGCAGGTTTCATGTGTCACAGGACTTTACAGCATGACACATCTGCCTAGATGCATCAAGTTGTAAATATGTCGCAACATAGCAAATCTATTGCACCGCCGCTGCGTCACAAAAGTGACGCACAGCGGCGCAAAAGAGGCACACGGCTATCATAAATCTGTCCCTAACATTTTAAATGATTGATTCAGGATGACGATAAGGTGTGGCCTATCCAGAGGTTTGTTTGAGGTGAGGCCTACTCAGGGTTGCAGATGAAATTTAGGCTTGTTGAAGAGTACAGAGGAGATAATACATGTGCAGGCCTACCAATGAAGTGAGTCATGTCCACTTCACTCTTGAACAAAGGCCAGACCTCTTGTGTGTCCGTGGACAGGCCTAAACCTCATCTGCACAATGTGATTCGTAAAGTTAGGAAACACAGGTGATGTAATTGAAAAATGTGGAATTTCTTTTCCTCATTTCACAATCACATCACCTGTGTTTCCTTTGCTTAGGTATCTCATAGTGCAGATGGAGTCTAGCATATCAAAGAGTACACAGAAGTTGAGCACTGTATACAACAATTTTGACATTTACAGAAGATTCAGCTTCTCCATGCCCCCTACACAGTCCTAAATGTTTACATTTTAAACTGACGGTATCTTGTTGGAGATGAAGTGAGGCCTGTCTTGCAACATGGTGCATCTTTTGCATCACTGCTGCATCGGATTCATGTGGCACAGGACTTTACAGCATGACACATCTGCCTAGATGCATCAAGTTGTAAATATGTCGCAACATAGCAAATCTTTTGCACCGCCGCTGCGTCACAAAAGTGACGCACAGTGGCGCAAAAGAGGCACACGGCTATCATAAATCTGTCCCTAACATTTTAAATGATTGATTCAGGATGACGATAAGGTGTGGCCTATCCAGAGGTTTGTTTGAGGTGAGGCCTACTCAGGGTTGCAGATGAAATTTAGGCTTGTTGAAGAGTACAGAGGAGATAATACATGTGCAGGCCTACCAATGAAGTGAGTCATGTCCACTTCACTCTTGAACAAAGGCCAGACCTCTTCTGTGTCTGTGGACAGGCCTAAACCTCATCTGCACAATGTGATTCGTAAAGTTAGGAAACACAGGTGATGTAATTGAAAAATGTGGAATTTCTTTTCCTCATTTCACAATCACATCACCTGTGTTTCCTTTGCCTAGGTATCTCATTGTGCAGATGGAGTCTAGCATATCAAAGAGTACACAGAAGTTGAGCACTGTATACAACAATTTTGACATTTATAGAAGATTCAGCTTCTCCATGCCCCCTACACAGTCCTAAATGTTTACAGTTTAAACTGACGGTATCTTGTTGGAGATGAAGTGAGGCCTGTCTTGCAACATGGTGCATCTTTTGCATCACTGCTGCATCGGTTGCATGTGTCACAGGACTTTACAGCATGACACATCTGCCTAGATGCATCAAGTTGTAAATATGTCGCAACATAGCAAATCTTTTGCACCGCCGCTGCGTCACAAAAGTGACGCACAGTGGCGCAAAAGAGGCACACGGCTATCATAAATCTGTCCCTAACATTTTAAATGATTGATTCAGGATGACGATAAGGTGTGGTCTATCCAGAGGTTTGTTTGAGGTGAGGCCTACTCAGGGTTGCAGATGAAATTTAGGCTTGTTGAAGAGTACAGAGGAGATAATACATGTGCAGGCCTACCAATGAAGTGAGTCATGTCGACTTCACTCTTGAACAAAGGCCAGACCTCTTCTGTGTCCGTGGACAGGCCTAAACCTCATCTGCACAATGTGATTCGTAAAGTTAGGAAACACAGGTGATGTAATTGAAAAATGTGAAATTTCTTTTCCTCATTTCACAATCACATCACCTGTGTTTCCTTTGCTTAGGTATCTCATAGTGCAGATGGAGTCTAGCATATCAAAGAGTACACAGAAGTTGAGCACTGTATACAACAATTTTGACATTTACAGAAGATTCAGCTTCTCCATGCCCCCTACACAGTCCTAAATGTTTACAGTTTAAACTGACGGTATCTTGTTGGAGATGAAGTGAGGCCTATCTTGCAACATGGTGCATCTTTTGCATCACTGCTGCATCACAAAAGTGACGCAACAGCGGCACAAAAGAGGCGCACGGCCATCATAAATCTGCCCCTAACATTTTAAATGATTGATTCAGGATGACGATAAGGTGAGGTCTATCCAGAGATTTGTTTGAGGTGAGGCCTACTCAGGGTTGCAGATGAAATTTAGGCTTATTGAAGAGTACAGAGGAGATAATACATGTGCAGGCCTACCAATGAAGTGAGTCATGTCCACTGCACTCTTGAACAAAGGCCAGACCTCTTCTGTGTCCCTGGACAGGCCTAAACCTCATCTGCACAATGTGATTCGTAATGTTAGAAAACACAGGTGATGTAATTGAAAAATGTGGAATTTCTTTTGCTCATTTCACAATCACATCACCTGTGTTTCCTTTGCTTAGATATCTCATTGTGCAGATGGAGTCTAGCATATCAAAGACTACGCAGAAGGTGAGCACTGTATGGAACATGGCTATGTAACTCAAAGAATCAAAATCTAAATTTGCCAAGCACACATGGGGGCGTATTTACAAGGACCTTGCACCACGGGGAAATGTCTTCAATTAAAATGGGAAAAATAACATCAAAGGGACTCAAAGGCCTTGTAAATATGCCCCAAGCAACCTATGAAACTCTAGCAGTACATATCAAGAAACCTAATTGATTTCAAAAAACGTTTTTAAACACATCATGTAAAGCAATGATATACCTACATTCATGGGGAAGTGACTTAAAATGCTCTAAGACACATGAAAGCGTTTTTTTAAGGCCCTGGCACCATTTTTGCGTCACTTTTAACATGGCTATGTAACTCAAAGAATCAAAATCTAAATTTGCCAAGCACACATGGGGGCATATTTACAAGGACCTTGCACCACAAGGAAATGTCTTAAATTAAAATGGGAAAAATAACATCAAAGGAACTCAAAGGCCTTGTAAATATGCCCCAAGCAACCTATGAAACTCTAGCAGTACATATCAAGAAACCTAATTGATTTCAAAATACGTTTTTAAACACATCATGTAAAGTAATTATATACCTACATTCATGGGGAAGTGACTTAAAATGCCCTAAGACACAAGAAAGCATTTTTTTAAGGCCCTTGCACCATTTTTGCGTCACTTTTAACATGCCTATGTAACATGGCTATGTAACTCAAAGTAACAAAATCTATTTGTAAAACACTTGACACAAAGCAACATTTTAAATACACAACTTTCTTCATAATTTTCTCCTTAAAGCATACTATTCTCTATTTAAATTAAATGAATCTTTTCTCACCTTAGCAAATACTTTTTGAGTTTCAAAACAGTCTCAGACACACACCAATTTGTCTTCAGCAGAGCAAAAGGTATGCACTCCAGAGGCTGCAACCAACAATGGCACAGAAATGCTGTAATTCATCACACATATCTCTCATGTCACCCAATCAAAACTCTTCCCTCACTTTTTTCAAATCAACACCCTTCCCCCTCTGCCCTTTCTGCCTTTTTTCCATAGCAACCACCTCCTGAAAGACCTCTCATGTTTGCAAGTTCACACAACAATGTTTCAATTGAACTCTGAACTCTCAGTACACCTGCGTATCCAGTGCAATCTTTCATAAAATGATTTTTTCTTCACCATTCAAATTACATCTTTCAAAGAATTCATCCATGCACCCTAACTTTCTGTTTTCAGTAATCAAAATCCACCAATCACTGCTACTGATTAATTACCACAGAAACTCCACAGTTTTTTTCATTACATACTCCTACTGTTTCAACTGCCATTTCATTACCACACTTCATCTGACTGCAGCAGAACCTCCTCTCACCATGTTTTCTGTCTGGATTGTTGGACATAGTTATATCCACTGGGCTCAAAGGTATGCTGATAACAGAAATTTACACAACCTCAATTTACAAAATGTGGAAATCAACTGGATTGACCACAGAGGATTAAGATGTCACCAATTGATACCATTGGTGAAAACCTTTTTGCATTTGCCAAAACCTGACCTGTTAATTGTGCACTGTGGAGGAAATGACTTGGGCACTTTGACTGGGGTAGGTCTGGAAATGCTTTTAAAGGACTCCTTTGAGCAATTGATGGCACTATTTCCTCAAACTGCCTTGGTATATTCAAATATATGCCAAAGACAGAAATGGAAGTGGTCCAACCAATTTGGTCCACACATTGAGAAATCGAGGAAGCATGTAAATAAGTCTGTTTAAGCTTACATGAGAGACCATGGAATGGGCTCCATCTACAACAATAACTTGTGTTACTACATGCAAGATATCTACAGAGCAGATGGAGTTCACTTCTCAGATGAGGGGAACAGAATTTTCATCCTCAATTTAAGACTGTGCATTGGTACCTACTTGTAGGTACCTACATCAGACACAGGACCCAAAAGCTCTTTTCAGAGCTACCCTACATCTGATCACTCACAATTATTATTTTACTCTAACTTTTTTCACAAATTTTCACCAAAGTACGCTCCCCGGAGCGCTACCCGGTACGCGCACCGGACGCTAACCGCGCGAAAATTTGAAAAAAAATGGTTTTTTTCGCACATATGGGCCTCCTCAGCCACCCTCAGAAAACCTAGGGGGTCAGGATACGTCTACCGTGCCCCCTTCTACCCATTCTGAACATTATTTGCCCTCCAGCTTGTATCTCAATTCTACCGAAACACAAAATGGAGGACTCCCGTAACGCTGCCGGTTCGCGTACCGGGGCGCGCACCGGGAAGCGCTCGCTCAAAAAAGGTGGGAAAGTAATATACAGAAAAACCACTGGAGACACTTTCACCAAATATAGATTAGCTCATACTACATACCAATCCCTACCATTTTCACAAATTTGATTGGAATTCCATTTAGCCATTTAGCCTGTAGACCTCTCTAAATACCCTGAGGTAAATTACTTCACAAAACACATCTGAAGTGTTGGAATTGACAACCAATTAAAATGTTACTTTCATTTTCTACTTTTTTTACCTGACATTTGATTGGTTATGTACCTGAATATATATAAAGAAAGAGAGAGAAACACAGCCATTTCGACTACTACTTCTTGAACTACATTGCAAGATCATTTTCACTGACAACTTAAACTTGTTTTTAAAAGGTAAGATGTTATTTTATAAATATGAAAACATTTTCAGATAGTTATATACTATCCCTCTGTAAGAGTTAGACATTGAGAAAGGCTTGTTTATTATAATTATGGATTGATTTAGGTTTCTGTGGTATAATTATGAATTTACTTAGGCTTTTTCACAGGCACTTTTTAATAGTACTGAAAAGTACCTGTCTGAACTTAAACCCAACAGTGCCCTATCTCTACTGATATATTTATTTTTTATGCAAATTTCAGCACAAAAATGGAAGGAGAACAGAACGTTTCCTTTGAAATTGTCCTAGAGATGAACAATGAGGAAATCATTGAACCCATTGACTTGGAATTCATGGATGAATCACGAGACCATGAACTTCTACAATGTGTAGAATCTGTGGATTTCTTACTTCAATATGAGGACGGTCAAATGTGGGAAGTTACGTTCAGTCAAAAAGAAGACATATCGGACAGTCAAATGTTAGACGTTCTATTACATTTTGAAAAAGAATCAGAAAAATAAAATTATATTTAATAATAAAAAATTGTTTGAGTCTTTAATCATTTTTATATGTAATTCATAAACTAGTACCAAATTGATTATTATGTAAAGTCAGACTTATAGTATACTGTGCACAATCACAAAAATAAATTTATATTTAATAATCATAAATACTGCTACTTAAATAAAAAAAACAAAAAAAAACAACAAAAAGAACAATCAATAAACATACAATGTTTCAAAATATCATAGTCTATCATTCTTTTTTCCTTATAGTACGCTCCCCAGACCGCTTCCCGGTGCGCGTACCGGGTGCTCCCCACGCAAAAAAAAACATTTTTTTTTTTTTGCCCCGTGGGGCCCTTTTAAAGCCTCCACATCAAACCTAGGGGGTCAGGGAGGATCTACTATGCCCCCTTATGGTCATTTCCCCCTTTGTTTTGGCCTCCTCTTGTCTCTCGATCCTTCCGAGAGACAAGATGGCGGCCGCTCCGGACTGTTTAGAATGTTGACAGACACCGGAGAGCCAATCAGCTTCGCTTCGCGAAGTTCCGTTACGCGTCAGGTACGCGAACCGGGGCGCTGCCCGGAGCGCGCTTACAGATATATATATTTTTTTGAACGTTAATTTCTCAAAATCCACTGGAGAACATATATTGAGACCTAGCAAAGGCACATCGGGCTACCAGTCCCTACAATTTTGCCAAGTTTCGTGAAAATCCATTCAGCCATTCGAGCTTAAAGTGAGGCCAACCGCCCTATGGAAAATTGCATGGGAAAAACACGTTTTGGGACCCCACTTTTTTCTCGGCCCCCCCTTGACGAAACCCCCCAACTTTTCAGGGGCTGCTCAGAAACGAAATGTGCCAATTTCCTGAAAATTTCAGCCAATTCCGTCCTCAAATGCCAAAGTTATTCGACATAGAATTTTCAAAAATCCCATAGGAAAAAAATCCTAACTATATATACCTACTGGCGACCGCCAGTAGGTAATATATGTATATATATATATATATATATATATATATATATATATATATATATATATATATATATATATATATATATATATATTTTACCTACTGGCAGTCGCCAGTAGGTAGTTATAGTTAAAACCTAGTTTCCATAGGAAATCCGCAACATTCTATTTGGAATAACTTTGGCGCCGGTGGACGAATCTTTGTGAATTTCTCCAAGAAAATGGCCTGCTCTGCTCCGCTCCTTCCCTGAAAGTTTGGGGGTGATTCGTGAAGCGGGGGCCGAGAAAAAAGAGGGTCCCAAAACATGTTTTCCCCATGCAATTTTCCATAGGAATCTTTAGCAAGGGCTACAGCCCGAAAGGCTGAACGGAATTGCACCAAATTTGGCAAAGTTCAGTTCGCAGATTGTGCTTTTTGTTAAATGGCTTAAATCCGTTCTGTAGTGCCTGAGAAAATCAAAAGTAAAATCATAAGTATATATTGGAGGTGTTACAGTAAGCTTACTGTAAGCTTACTGTACTCTGTACCTTCCCGAGCACGAGCTGAATGCTAATTGGCTGTCAACTGTCTGTCAACACACTAAACCAGAAAGTGTTGGCAGCCATCTTGTGCCTCTGTAGACTGAGGCACAAGAAAGCAGGGAAACAAAGGTGGAAAATACGCAAAGGGGGCAGGGTAGAAACACCCTGACCCCCTAGGCCTGCTCAGGGGGTCCCACAAAATTCATGGAGGAGCGGCCCCCCTCCTGGAGCCCTTGATGGCCCTGGGGACTGCCACCCCCCAGGGCCGGCTCCTGCAGTATCCCTGGTTGCCCACCCCGCCCTACCACAGCAAACTGCTTTGATTTTTGAAAGAGAGAGCAGGAAACCAGCAGCTAGATTCATGAAAGGAAATTGCGCTCGCAAGAGCTGCGAATTCGCAATTGCGCTCGCAATTTGAAGGGAAGGAATTCAAGAAAACCAAACAACCAAAATAGCAAATTCGCAATATAAAAATAGCGAAATCGCTATTAAATTCGCAGAATCCTGGAGGATGAGCATTTGCGAATCGGAAATAGCGAGAATCCATGGATTGTGCGAATTTAATAGCGAATTCGCAAAAAAGCCATTCATGAAAAATCGCTAAAAGCGAAAAACGAGAAAATCGCTATTTGCGACGCGCAAATTAAGAAGAACTCAAATCAGGTGGTAACAGTACTGAAATTTTTTTTTCAAAAAACAGTTAGGTCACTCCCAACAGGTGCAGGGCTGATCAAACACATTTAAGGACATGCAGCTGGAGCCTGGTGATTCCCACAAAGCCTGGACTTTACATGCTGGTGAGGCGGCGTGGGCTGCAGCGAGCTGCACGCAACAGACGGAGGATACAGGAGCGGATATTCCGCCAGCGGGTCACCCTTCTGGTCCAAACCAGGGATCAAATCTATGCCAAGTACCGCCTGAGTGGGGCCATGATAATCAAGCTCATCCGGGACCTAGACCCCCTGATGCAGCACCCTACAAGGAAGACCAATGCCGTGCCCACACATGTGCAGGTATTGTGCTGCCTGCACCTCCTGGCCTCCGGAAGCTTCCAGGGGATGGTCGCAGTTGCAGGGGGGGTTTCCCAGTCCACCATGTCCCGCTGCCTAAGGAGTTTCCTGGAGGCAATGCTGACCCGGCTACACCACTATATATCATTCCCCACCAGCCAACAGGACCTCAATGATACAAAGCTGCAATTTTACAATGTAGCTCAATTCCCACACGTCATTGGATGTATTGACTGTACGCACGTCCATATTTGCCCACCTGCTGAGACGGAGTACATGTACCGCAACCGGAAAAGCTACCACTCCCTCAACATCCAGATGGTGTGCAATGCCAAAACAATAATCACGGACATTGTGGCACAGTACCCAGGGAGCACACATGACTCCTTCATCTTCAGGCACAGCGGCATCCACACTCGACTGGCCAGGGGAGACTTTGGGGAAGGACACCTACTAGGTAAGTACACATGCCCCAAATGTGTACGTTGTGATCATGTAGCTGCGCAGAACAGGCACTCACTCTCTGCTCCTTACATACAGGTGACAGCGGCCCCCTATATCAGAGCCAAAGAAGACTTTGTTCTCTTGGGCGACTTCAACATACATGCAGATATTCCAGAACTAGCCGAAACAAAACCTCTGCTTGCAGATCTGTCCACCTTAGGTCTTACATTACAGAATAATGGACCCACTCATGAAGGCGGACATTTTTTAGATCTACTTTTTTCGAACTGTGTTGTAAATACCTCCAATGCTGCTATTCAGTTAGACTGGACAGACCATTATCTGGTAGAATTCCATTTACCCGTTATTAATAAACACCTTCATAAAAAAAACCTCCCTCCTATATGGCGCCGTCAGTGGCATAGAATTACAGTTGAAGAACTGCAGAGGGTCTGGGAAAACCCCAAATTTCTGGAAACAGATGGTGTGGAAGACACATTAAGCAAATTTAAGATCTCTCTAGCTGAGGCAATAGACAAATTGTCTCCTCTCAAATTGCATAAACAATTTCCCCCAAAGAAACAGGAGACATGGTATACAGAGGCACTGAGATCCGAGAAGCAAGGATGTAGAAGATTAGAAAAAAGATGGAGGAAGACACATCTAGAAGACGGAAAAAAACATACCTTGAAGCACAATCGAAATACTACAAAAATATTAGACTGGCCCGTAAGAGTAGTCTGACCCAACAATTGGTAGAGGCTGGAAACTCCTCGAAGGAGTTATACAAAATCCTCGAAACATTTGTTAAACCTGCAGCTTGTGTTAGCTCAGATGACTTCTCTTTGCCTTTATGTAATGATATCTCACTATTTTTCGAAAATAAAATAAACACAATTTATGAGAAAATCCTGAAAGCCACTAACCCCAATTGTGGTACTTCTATTCCCCCCATACCTAAACAAAAGAAGTCGTCCCTACTAACCTTCTCACCAGTCACGGACACAGACCTTCCCCCCCTCATTAGCCACATTAAATCAGGCTCTCCTAATGATCTTGTACCAGCCAAAATGATGACCTCCCTATGCTCCCTCTTAGGTCCCCACATCCAAATAATAATAAATCATTCTCTTAAAGAAGGACGAGTACCAGCAGAATGGAAACAAGCTGTGGTCAATCCCATTCGCAAAAACGCCACTCTCCCCTGGACGGACCTTTCCAACCTAAGACCCATCTCCCTCCTACCCTATCTCAGTAAACTCACCGAGAAGCATGTGAACACCCAACTGTCGAAATACATCGAAGCAGTGGAAGGCCTGGACCCTTCTCAATCTGGGTTCAGGCCCGATCACAGAACAGAATCAGCCCTCCTCTCAGTGACCGATAACATCAGAATGTCACTGGATGGAGGGAGCTCAGTGATTCTGGTGCTGTTAGATCTTTCCGCTGCTTTCGACACGGTGTCCCATAAACTTCTTCTCGACAGACTGATGGATATAGGTGTGGAGGGAACGGCCTTGTCCTGGTTGGAGAGCTTCCTCTCGGGACGTACACAAGGTGTTAAATTGGGCTCCCATTCTTTGACCTCAAGGGAGCTCACTAAGGGAGTGCCACAGGGCTCATGCCTAAGCCCCACGCTCTTTAACGTATACGTGGCCCCCTTAGCTAACATCATAAGATCTTATGGATTCACCCCGGTGTCATACGCTGATGACACCCAACTTTTGTTTCCTTTCCAAACCCTCACACCCACAGTACAAACTACTTTTGCGGACGGGATGAGAGCAGTGGCACGATGGATGGCACAGAACTATCTCCAATGTAATGTGACCAAAACCGAAGTAATGCTGTTCGGGGGGGCAACTCTTTTATGGTCACCAGACTGGTGGCCCCTGGAGCTGGGTCCAGCCCCAACCCCTAAACTAACAGTAAAAAACCTTGGTTTTAAACTAGACCAGGCACTCCTACTCAAGGAACACACTACCCAAGTGACAGGTGCATGTTTCCATGTGGTGGGGTTGCTTCGGCGTGTTTTCCCTTTTCTGCCAGACAATCACAGGAAAACACTCATTCAAACTCTTATAATAGGTAGAATGGACTACTGTAATGGCCTATACATATCGGCAAATGAGGAACAACTGGAGAAATTACAAGTAGTCCAAAACACGGCAGCAAGATTAGCTCTAAATGCTCCCCCTAGAACCCCCTCTCGTCCCCTATTGCACCAACTCCAGTGGCTGCCGGTGAAGCACCGTGTCAAGTTCAAAATATGCTGCATGATACATAGATGTTTGTTCGGTGCAGGTCCCAAATATCTTAAGAAAATATTTGTACCATACATCCCCGGACGCACACTGCGCTCCAGCAACCATCTATTGCTACAGGTTCCAAAAGTGAGAAGAGCCAGACAAGGTGGAAGAGCTCTATCGTACAAAGGACCAATACTCTGGAATTCCTTACCAATTGCACTGAAACTGATCCCTAGCCTTGAATCTTTCAGAAAAAAACTTAAAACATACCTTTTCACACTGCCCTAATACAACCCCTTTTTTCTGTTCTATTCACAACTGAAAGCTAACAGCGACTAAACAGCAGAAGCAAAAAAGCACAGAGATATCCCTTCGGGAATTGAATCAGGCGCTCAATAAGCAAATAAATAAATAAATAAATGCTCTCCGTGAGTACCTCCTCACCCCATACCTCAACCCTGCAACTCCACAACAACGGCGATTTAATGCATCACACATTCGCACAAGGAACTGTATTGAGAGGACTTTTGGCCTGTTGAAAAGCAGGTTCCGCATACTGCACAAGACAGGTGGGGCCATGAAATACGATCCTGAGGTCTGCTGCCGCATCGTGGCCGTGTGTGCGATCCTTCACAACATTGCTACCAAGCGCAGGATCCCTGTTGACATCTCTGGCAGTGAGTCGGAAGGGGACAACCGCCCACCTGCACATGTGCGCCACGCACGCGGAGAGAATCCTGCTGAAGGACAGAGGCGCCGCAACTAAATCACCATGAACTATTTCTAATGCACCCACTCCCCACACCCATTACTCAACTCATGCATGACAACATTAATAATGACATGAGTCAGATTAAGTTAATCAGAATTTTTTTATGTGTTACTGCACAATAAAATGGTCATTCTGTTAACTTCAACAAGACTGACATATTGCGTCATATGTCTGTATGTCTGTAGGGCATGCTTGTGGCGTCAGCATGTACCCTCATGTGAATGTTCAACAGTTCAGTGGCGTCTCCGGGTAGTTGCCCCTGACCTCCTCTCAACGTCCTCCTCCTGAGTCTGCCGTGAGGCAGCAGAGGGCCTGCTGCTGCGGCGGGGTGCTACAACCGGTGGAAGGGCTTGATGTAGCCTCGCTGGTGTCGTCTGCCCCCCCCCCCGCCTGGCCATGGCCGGTAGCCTGCCTGCCCTGCATGGCTGTTGAAATATGCTCCAGGGCTGTTGCAACGTCCTGGCAGCACTGGGCCATGTGGACCTGCATTGCCAGGGAGCGTCGCGAGAGCTGGGCGTTGGCGTTGCCCATAACATAGTTTGAGCGCGTGTACGCCGACAGGCGGGTCATCAGTTGTCGGTGCCTGCGGCGATTGAGATCGCGCTGTCTGGACATGGCCTGTGTGTTGGCCTCAAGAGCTGCAGTCATCCTATCCACATTACGTGCGGTCTTGTCAAGTTGTAGATGGATGGCGGCTAGGTGACGGGCCTGAGTTTGTTGCACATGTAACATCCTGCGCTCGATGGAGAGCCCACCTGCACGCACGTTTCTGACAATGCCAGCGCTGGGGGTGTTGGTGCGCTGCTCTCTCGCCAGTCCACTAGTCTGGCTCCTCACAGCCGCAGGGTGGCGGGTTATTTGGCGACCTGCTGCTGGTGTTGCAGACCCCACTGATGGTTGAGTGCGGCGCGGTGGTACAGCAGCGCCTGTTGGCACAGGGGTGGTAGGGGCCACAGGGGCAGGTGGTGGGATGACCGCTGGCGCAGCCGCTTGCCCTGATGGTCCGGGCTGTGGGGTATGTTGTGTGTCTCCCTCCGTGTCCTCCAAGTTGTCATCAATCACCAGGGCCTCGCTGTCCATGCTGGGGACATCAGCGCCACCTGTGATTGAAGGTGGACGTTGATTAGTGACATGTTCCGTACACGGTTAGGCTTGCTACATGCATGCAGACTACCATTCCCTGACTCGCTGCAGTACTGACTCACACTGGGCATGTCAGGCTTAATGGTACAGGATGGTAATTGTGGTCAGACTACATGTCCCACAATGCAATAGCGCTATTGTGGTGTGCTTTGGCAGCATGATTGGGGTTTGCTATGGGATGCACTGGAGTCATGGACATTGTTAGGGGACAGGGGGTCGCTGTCGCATGGCACTTACCTGTTGTGTCTTTGGTGAGTCGGGAGGAGTCCAGATGGGTCACACCCACGCAGGCCTGTGGATTGATGGTCTCCTCCACGCGGTCCTCCAGTGGTGTGTTCTGTGGGACAGTGGGCTCCCCTCCACCTGTGGCCACATGCTCCCCCAGCCTCTCCGCAATCTTTTCCTTTGCCCGCCCTCTTAGGTCGTACCAGCGCTTCTTCAGCTCGTCCACCGAGCGCTGGGTCACCCTTACTGCGTTCACTTTGGCGCGGATGCGCTGCCATAGGCGCCTTTTGTCGGCCTCAGGCACCCTTCGGAAGTCACTGCTAAATAGCCTGTTGTGGTCCTTTGCTACTCCTTCTATGAGGTATTCGAGCTCCTGCTCAGAAAACTTGATTTTCCGCTTTCTCCCACTGGTGGAAGCTCCTGCTGCATCCTGTGACATGCTTGCCACTGTGGTGTCTCCTGCTGTACTCATGTGGAAAACACTGGAGGGGAGCTCTGACACTGCTGCCTGTACTTCAGCCTCTCACTGCAGAATGAGGGTGTGACCTGCCTAGTTCCTGGTTGTGATGTCATCACTGTGCTCAGGATGCGACTTCCCATTTTTGCGATCTCGCAGTTAGCGAGATCGCAATTTGCGATTTCGGTAATTGCGAGATCGCAATTTCAACACGGGAATCGGCGGATTCTGCGATTATTTACTGATTTTTTAGGACTCGCAATCGACGATTGCGACCGCTTGCGAATCGCATTTTTTTCTCGCTAAAAATCATGAATGCCGTTCTGCGAATTCTAAATTGCGATTCGCTTTTAATCGCAATTTAGAAATCGCAGATTGAGGCATTGATGAATTTACCTGTAGCTCGCTCTTTCAAAAATCAAGGCCGATTGCTTTTCTGTACGGGGAGCAGCATGTTAGCTGCTCCCCATACAGAATAGCAATGCCGGCTCCCGCAGGATGCGGGGAGCCGGCAGGGACCGTAAGGGGCTTGGAGGCCAGGCCCCGGGGGTTGGGGTCCCCGGGGCCAGAAGTGGCCCGGGAGGGGGGCCACCGGACCCCTCCCCCCAAAAAAAGATAGGCCCCGGGGGATGGGGTCCCCGGGGCCGAAATACGCAACGGGAGGGGGGCACGCGGCCCCCTTCCGATTTAAAAAAATACAAATAAAAAATTGGGGGCAGGCCCAGGGGGATTTGGTCCCCAGCGCCAAAAAAAATAAAAAGAAGGGGGCTTCACAGCCCCCCTTCTTAAAAGTTTTTTTTGTTTTTAACTATGGAATCGGGAGGAGGCCACGCCCCCTCCCCGCACCTCTCTGCACCTCTCTGCAAACGCGCCCCCGGGTGCATTTGCAGAGGGGGAATTAATTCCCTTTGCATACTAGGGTCCCTGCAATGGAGCCCGCTGGCGCATACTGGAGGTTGCTGGTGGGCTAGTTTGCCCCCAGGGACCCCCAGTATGCGAGGGGAATTAGTTCCCCCTCTGAAAAAGTGCCAGGGGGCTGTGTTGCAGAAAGGTGTAAAAAGTGGCGGGCCTCTTTACATGTCTCTGCAAGGCAGCCCCCTGGGGCGGTTGCAGATGGGGAAATAATTCCCCTTGAATACTAGCCCACCAGGAACCTCCAGTATGCGCTAGGGGGCTGCGTTGCAGAGAGGTGTAAAAAGGGGCGGGCCTCTCTACAAGTCCCTGCAAGGCAGCCCTCTGGCGCATACTGGAGGATCCTGGTGGGGTACTTTGCCCCCAGGAACCCCCAGTATTCAAGGGGAATTATTTCCCCCTCTGCAAACGCGCCAGGGGGCGCGTTTGCAGAGAGGTGTCAAAAGGGGCATGGCCTCTTTACACCTCTCTGCAACGCAGACCCCTGGCGCACACTGGAGGTTCCTGGTGGGCTAGGTGGTGCCCAGGGACCCCCAGTATGTGAGGGGCATTACTTCCCCCTCTGCAAATGCGCCAGGGGGCTGCAATGCAGAGAGGTGTAAAAAGGGGTGTGGCCTCATTACACCTCTCTGCAAGGCAGCCCCCTGGCGCATGCTGGAGGTTCTTGGTGGGCTAGTTGGCCCCCAGGGACCTCCAGTATGCAAGGGGAATTAGTTCCCCCTCTGCAAACGCGCCAGGGGGCTGTGTTGCAGAGAGGTGTAAAAAGGGGCGGGCCTCTTTACATGTCTCTGCAAGGCAGCCCCCTGGCACGGTTGCAGATGGGGAAATAATTCCCCTTGAATACTGGGGGTCCCTGGGGGCCAACTAGCCCACCAGGAACCTCCAGTATGCTCCAGGGGGCTGCATTGCAGAGAGGTGTAAAAAGGGGCGTGGCCTCTCTACACGTCTCTGTAAGGCAGCCCCCTGGTGCATACTGGAGGTTCCTGGTGGGCTACTTTGCCCCCAGGGACCCCCAGTATTCAAGGCGAATTATTTCCCCCTCTGCAAACGCGCCGGGGGGGGGTTTGCAGAGTGGTGCCTTAATGTTGGGTTTTTTTTGGGATCGGCAGGGTACGCTTACCCTACGCATATCCTGGGATTTAAAAAATAATAATAATAATAATTTGGGGGCCTTGGGAGCCCTTGTGGGACCCCCTGAGCAGGCCTAGGGGGTCAGTAACATCCAGTATGCCCCAGGGGGCTGCCTTGCAGAGACGTGTAAAGAGGCAACGCACCTTTTCACAACACTCTGCAACGCAGCTCCGTGGCGCTTACTGGAGGTACCTGGTGGGCTACTTGGGCCCCAGGGACCCCCAGTATTCAAGGGGAATTACTTCAAAATAATTTTTGATTTTTATTGATTGGCAGGGTACTGGTACCCTACGCGTATCCTGGGATTTTTCTTAAAAAATATTCTGGGGCCTTGGGGGTCCTTGTGGGACCCCCTGAGCAGGCCTAGGGGGTCAGTAACCACCAGTATGTGCCAGGGGGCGCGTTTGCAGAGTGGTGCAGGGAGGGGGCAGGGCTTGAGGTGAGGATTGCACCACTCTGCAAACGCGCTCCCCGTCCGTTTGCACAGGGGGAACTAATTCTCCTTGACTACTGGCCCACCAGGAACCTCCAGTATGAGCCATGAGGCGGCCTTGCAGAGAGGTGTAAAAAGGGGCATGGCCTTTTTGCACGTCTCTGCAAGGCAGCCCCCGGGCGCATACTGGAGGTTACTGACCCCCAAGGCCTGCTCAGGGGGTCCCACAAGGACCCCAAGGCCCCCAATTTTTTTATTTTTTTTAAAGAAAAATCCCAGGATACGCGTAGGGTACGCGTACCATGCCAATCAAAAAAAACAAAACATTAAGGCACCACTCTGCAAACGCACCCCCTGGCACATTTGCAGAGGGGGAAATAATTCCCCTTGAATACTGGGGGTCCCTGGGGGCCAGGTAGCCCACCAGGAACCTCCAGTATGCACCAGGGGGCTGCGTTGCAGAGAGGTGTAAAAAGGGGCGTGGGCTCTTTACACATCTCTGCAAGGCAGCCCCCTGACGCATACTCTAGGTTCCTGGTGGGCTACTTTGCCCCCAGGGACCCCCAGTATTCAAGAGGAATTATTTCCCCCTCTGTAAAAATGCGCCAGGGGGTGCGTTTGCAGAGTGGTGCCTTAATGTTTTTTTTGGACCATACGCGTATCCTGGGATTCTAAAAAAATAAATACATTTGGGGGGACCTTGGGCATCCTTGTGAGACCCCCTGAGCAGGTCTAGGGGGTCAGGAACCTCCAGTATGTGCCAGGGGGCTACCTTGCAGAGAGGTGTAAAAAGGGAGCGTGGCCTCTTTACACCTCTCTGCAACGCAGCCCCCTGGCACACACTGGAGGTTCCTGAAGCGCTAGTTGGCCCCCATGGACCTCCAGTATGCAAGGGGATTTACTTCCCCCTCTGCAAACGCGCCAGGGGGCTGCATTGCAGAGAGGTGAAATGAGGAAACTCCCCTTTTTACACCTCTCTGCAACGAAGCCCCCTGGTGCACACTGGAGGTTCCTGGTACGCTAGTTGGCCCCCAGGGACCTCCAGTATGCAAGGGGATTTACTTCCCCCTCTGCAAATGTGCCAGGGGGCTGCATTGCAGAGAGGTGTAATGAGGCAACGCCCCTTTTTACACCTCTCTGCAACGCAACCCCCTGGCACATACTGGAGGTTTCTGGTGGGCTACTTGGCCCCCAGGGACCCCCAGTATGCAAGGGGACTTAATCCCCCAACTTAGAACGCGTTACGAGGCATGTGTACCCAGTGGTGAAGGTAGGGGACAGGGCTTGAAGTGACATGTGTGCAAACACACCCTGTGGCGCGTTGTAGCTTGGGGAATATATTCCTCTTCAATCCAGAGTTCCACTAGGGGCCAACTAGTCCAACGGGTACCTCTAGTAAGTGCCACGGAGCTGCGTTGCAGAGTGTTGTAAGAAGGGGGAGTGCCCTCTGAACACCTCTCTGCAACGCAGCTCCCTGGCGCAAACTGGAGGTACCTGATGGGCTGTTGGCTCACAGATGACCTCAGGATTGAAGAGGAATATATTCCCCAACCTAAAACGCGCCACAGGGCGTGTTTGCACACATGTCTCCTCAGGCCACGCCCCCTTCCTTCACTATAAAGCAAAATATTCCTCTAAAATTAGCTGAAGTACGAATTCCGATTTACTCACCTGTTATCACGAGAGACGTCAGTGCTGCATCTTTCAGCCCACTACTGATCCTGAAAAGTAATTGTAACCATACTTACAGTAACTTGAATTTCCTTCCATAGGTTAACATTGACATGTTTTACTTGAAAATTCTTCTAAGTGTGGAGTTTTGTAACTTTTAAAAATTCCTCAAAATTCAGCCGAACTGCGAATTCCGATCTACTCACCTGTTATCAGGAGAGACCTCAGTGCTGCATCTCTCAGCCCACTATTGATCCTGAGAAGTAGTTATAACCGTAGTTACAGTAACTTGAATTTCCTTTCATAGGATATCATTGCCTACTATATAAAATATATATAAATTAAAAAAAATAAAAAAATAAAAATATTACAATTTCAATATTTTTAAAAACATGTATTTTTCAATACATATAAAAAATATGTAATTTAAAGAATAAAATATCCAAAAATAAATAATTTAAAATAATGTAATAAATCAGTATAAAGAAAATATAACAATTAATACATTTAAAAATTATCATTTACAAAACCTTTGAAATTCACTGAAAAAACCATAGCTTTCATCTACGTTATAGGTAAAAATTAGCATTTAAAAAACCTTAGAATTTTACTGAAAAAACAGAGGTTTCACACACGTTATAGTTAAAAATGAGCATTTAAAAAACCTTGGAAATTCACTGAAAAAAACATAGGTTTCACACACGCTATAGTTAAAAATTAGCATTTAAAAACCCTAGCTACCCACCAACCCATGCAGCCACTTAAAGATAAAGTGAGACAGTTATACAGATATTTACATATTTAAACATAACTCGCTAATACATGTATTCACTAAGATACACTTAATAAGTGAGTTACGCAAACATTTTTACAAAAAAAACCATCCATTTAGATACTTATTTACCCATTTATTCTTCCATCAACCTTTAGATATACATATATAAAACATATTTATTTTTCAGAAAGACACACATTTACTGGATGATGTCATCAGTGATGTCATTTGAGATGTCATCAGTGATGTCATGAGTGATGTCACTGACCATGTCATGAGTGATGTAATCAACAGTGCATATAAATATATGTATATATATATATATATATTTTCACTGAAAAAACATAGGTTTCAGGGGCGTTATCGTTAGTTGGACATTTCACTCGTACAAAACAATAGAAATTCCCCTGTTATAGTTAGTTCAGCTAAGTACAACTCGCGCCCCCGCAATGCACTGTTGATGACATCACATATTACATCACTCATGACATGGTCAGTGACATCACTCATGACATCACTGATGACATCATCCTTGTGATAGATTGGCAGACCTCCTCTCACCCTAATATAACCTTTGATACACACACTCTAACTATAACGTGCCAGAAACTATGTTTTTTCATTGAATTTCAAAGGTTTTTCAAATGCTAGTTTCTAACTATGCCTACAGAGATAGGACATGTGAAGAAAGAAGAAACAATGCACAGAAAGAAGCAAAAGAAATGCAGAAAGAAGCAACAGAAGTCCATAAAGACAAAGAAAAGTGCAGGAAGAAGCAAAACATGTGTAGAAAGAACCAACAGAGGAGCAGAAAGAGGCCTTGTTGCAAAATCATCCAGTGCAAACAACTTTTTCAGATGGGTACTGTTGGTAATTGACTGACTAACCAGGCCTAGAGCCAGTGCTATAGTAAAAAACACTCAGAATAAAGTGAAAAGACCTGCATACACTAGGGAACACTATGCATTGGGGTACCACTATGATTAGCATGACCTCCTCTGGAAGGCCCTAGAAGATAATAGGGCAGGGAGAATAAAACTACCTCTAAAAAACGTGCTACGGGTGTGTTTGCACAATGGTGAAGGGAGGGTGGCCTGAGGTGACATGTGTGCAAACACGACAGGTGGCCGTTTTAAGTTGGGAGATTAAGTCCCCTTAAATCCTGATGTCATTGGGGTCCAACTAGCCAACCATGTACCTCCAGTAATTGCCGCAGAGCTGCGTTGCAGAGAGGTGTAAAAAGGGGCATCACCTAGAGCACCTCTCTGCAATGCAGTGCAGCGCAGTGGTGCTTACTGGAAGCACCTGGTGGGCTACTTGGTCCCCATGGGGCCCTCAGGATTGAAAGGGAATTCCCCAACTTTAAACGTGCCACAGGGCGTGTTTGCACACATGGCACCTCAGGCCCCACCCCCTCCCTTCACCACTATGCAAACACACCCTGTGGCCAATTGTAAGTTGTGGGATTAAGTCCCCTTAAATCCTGAGGGCCCCTGGGGGACAAGTAGCCTACCAGGTACCTCCAGTAAGCCCCACGGAGCAACGTTGCAGAGAGGTGTAAAAAGAGGCGTGGCCTGGACCACCTCTCTGCAACGCAGCGCAGTGGCACTTACTGGAAACACCTTGTGGGCTTGTTGGCCCCAGAAGCCCTCAGGATTGAAAGGGAATAAATTCCTCAACTTTTAACGTGCCACAGGGCGTGTTTGCAGACATGTCACCTCAGTCCCCGCCCCCTCCCTTCACCACTGTGCAAATGAGAACTGTGGCACATTTTAAGTTGGGGAATTAAGTCCCCTTAAATCCTGAGGGTCCCTGGGGTCCAACTAGCCCATCAGGTACCTCCAGTAAGCGCCACACAGCTACATCGTAGAGAGGTGTAAAAAAGGGAGTGGTCTGGACCACCTCTCTGCAACGCCGGCCTCTGGCGCTTTTTGGAGGTACCTGATGGGCTTGTTGACCCCCAGGGGCCCTCTGGATTGAAGTGGAATTATTTCCCCAACTTAAAATGCGCCACAGGGTGTGTTTGCACACATGTCACCACAGGCCCCGCCCCCTCCCTTCACCACTGTGCAAACACGCCCCGTGGCACGTTTTAAGTTGGGGGATTAAGTCCCCTGAATGTTCCTGGGGTCCAACTAGCCCATCAGGTTCCTCCAGTAAGCGACACAGAGCTGCGTTGCAGAGAGGTGTAAAAAGGGGCGTGGCATGGACCACCTCTCTGCAACACAGCAGTGTGGCGCTTACTGGAGGTACCTGGTGGTCTAGTTGGCCCCCATGGACCCCCAGTATTGAAGGGGAATTCATTACCCATTGTAAACAATAAAATAGGATGGGTGAATCATACTTCACCAATAGTCCTCTAAGATTTATTTGTAATCATATCAAGGCTACCTGCTAATAAAAATATATTTTTGGGTTTATCCTTAGATATTTTTAACACTAGATCCCTGTTTATGTCCAGGAAAATAATTATTTAAGAAGGGTGGTATTTAGCTTCTCTGGTGTGGAGAAGACTCCTATGATGAAGCATGCCATGATAACTTTGGGGTGAAGTATCTTCTTCAATATTGTTTGGATACTTCATGTTTATAGTGAGCACTATCAACAAAACATGATCGAGTCACGTCTGTAGTTACTTCATGGATGCAAGCACTTTTTATGATTTTATGCTTAGTATGGGAGGTGGTGCATGAACTCAGATAACCTTACTTTTCCTCTCCGAATATACAGTGTCTGTCTGATACCAGACGTTTAGTTATATTTACTAACAAGTACCCCTCACTTGTTATATTAAACAATCTTTAAACCAAATTGATGTACATAACACAGAAATGGGCAATTGTAATTCTTTCTCAAATAGATCAACACTTTCCCTGATGATCTTAATATCCCTTCTTGATAGAGTGGATGACAAGATGTTGTCTGCAGCAGAAAACAGGTATGAATTTTGCTTTCTTTGCTAGAAAGATATTTTCTTTAATCAATTATGCACATTGTGTTTACTTATTTACCTGTTCTATTTGCAATATTGTGCAAGGGGGTGTGCTTGGTTCTTGGAAGCCTAGCCAGAGCCAGTGCAGGGTGAGAGGAAAACAATATCATATTTCAATAAATATGGCGCTGTTCTGTTCTCTCCCTTTCATGTAGCACTACAGCAACTTTGCTTGCTATACTTGTGTTGAATGCAAAGCTAGTAAATCTGCCCATTTTTTGAAAACTATTATACATTGTGATATAAAAAAGACTATGGGCCTAATTTTGATGTCGGTTGGAGTTTCCACCAATTGAAAACCCTGCGGTTTTGAGACCGACCAGCCTCGGGTCGGCAGTCTGAAACTGCAATCACATTATGCTGTCACAGACTCCTCTTACCTTATGGGAGCTTGGAACGAAACCAGCCGCAGCACAAGCTCCCATAGGGAAATGGGAGTCACTGGAAATCCTCATGGTGCCTGCCACATGGTGCAGCGATTTACAGGGAGGCAACATAGGTGCTCACTCGGCCTCCAACCAAAGACCACTGAAGGAGGGTGGCCCTACTAGGGGACCCCAAAGTCTAGTTCCGACAGGCTTTCCATGTCAGAAAGTCCAATATGGAAAACCTGTCTGAAACCGACATCATACCCCTGACGGCGGAAACGTCGTCCATATGGGATTATGTTGGCTGCTCCGACTTGCTCAGTAGCCACCGGATTGACTGGCCAGTTTGAATTCCGATGATCGGTCGTATGTTAAGTCACGTTCCTGTGCTTACTGTAAGAAATCTGGATCTCTTTTCTATCAGTTTGCATTAGAATATCAATACATCTAGTTAACATTTCCACAATATGTGATGCTTAATCACAGTTTTATTACATATAATGGTGCTTAGTTTGCCTTTCATTGTTGCATAATTGCCCTCCTTTCCATATAATGTTCTCAACTCTACAGCACAATTTTGTATTCAATTCCCATATTTTCTGCAAACACTGCAGCTATCTTATACCCTTAAATAGTCTTTGCATAGATGGAAAGGCATCCTCTTGACACTCCGGGTTCCATTTTATTTTATCTCTGAAGTTTAGAAATATGTTTTTCAAGTGATAAAGTACGGTAAGCCTTACAGTAATCAATACTAGAACTTGAAACTGTGAATGCTATTGATTCGAACATAGACTTCTGTTCTTTTGCATTTTTCTAAATTATTAAACGGGTACAAACTGTGATCTTACAGACAGAACTGCCAAAGTGAGGTTCTTCCTAGCTTTCACGGCTGTGAAATTCAACTACATCATTCTTTTGTTAGTCCTAAGAACCTTTACATTTTACATCCAGAGATTGAGACAGTTAGCTCTTGGCACTGCCATCAGGCATCCATGTACTGTTTAAACTTGTGTTTTGCTATGCTAAAATTTCCTGTCTGGAGAGTATCACTAAGCGTAAATCTGATGGTATGTTATCGTTTCAGTTATGTAATCCGTTTACCATAAAACACAATTATGTAACATGAGTTTATTGCCAAACAATAGAGGGAGGGGTGATGAGTATCCACATACTCAGCCTAGTGCCAAAATCCAAGTCTATGACAACATCCTCTGGAATCTTTCTGAAAGTGCATTTGTCTAAAGTTGTGTTCCTCAACTAGAGTGCATGAGCATTACCACTTGTGTTTAAGGACTGGTATGCGAGGGGCATTACTTCCCCCTCTGCAAATGCGCCAGGGGGCTGCAATGCAGAGAGGTGTAAAAAGGGGTGTGGACTCATTACACCTCTCTGCAAGGCAGCCCCCCGGCGCATGCTGGAGGTTCCTGGTGGGCTAGTTGGCCCCCAGGGACCTCCAGCATGCAAGGGGAATTAGTTCCCCCTCTGCAAACGCGCCAGGGGGCTGTGTTGCAGAGAGGTGTAAAAAAGGGGCGGGCCTCTTTACATGTCTCTGCAAGGCAGCCCCCTGGCACGGTTGCAGATGGGGAAATAATTCCCCTTGAATAATGGGGGTCCCTGGGGGCCAACTAGCCCACCAGGAACCTCCAGTATGCGCCAGGGGGCTGCATTGCAGAGAGGTGTAAAAAGGGGCGTGGTCTCTCTACACGTCTCTGCAAGGCAGCCCCCTGGTGCATACTGGAGGTTCCTGGTGGGCTACTTTGCCCCCAGGGGCCCCCAGTATTCAAGGCGAATTATTTCCCCCTCTGCAAACGCGCCAAGGGGGCGCGTTTGCAGAGCGGTGCCTTAATGTTGGTTTTTTTTTGGGATCGGCAGGGTACGCTTACCCTATGCATATCCTGGGATTTAAAAAATAATAATAATAATAATTTGGAGGCCTTGGGAGCCCTTGTGGGTAAGCCTGGGCGGCCAGCTACGCTCCGTGCACGGAGTGCACGGAGTGCACGGAGTGCCGCCTCCTACGCATTTTGCGTAAACGCTCCGCAGATGGAGCGTAGCCAGCCGCCACCCGCCACCCGCCTCCCTCCCGCCCTCCCTAAATACATAAATAAATGTATAAAAAGCTTTTTAAAACACTTACCTTGTCTGCCGCGTCCCTGGGGCTCCCTCTCGCCGTCCCGCGATGCACGCCGCCATTTCGGATCCTAATGCGCATGCGCGGGCGGCCGCGCATGCGCATTTCTCGTGAGGAATGCGCATGCGCGGCCGCCCGCGCATGCGCATTAGGATCCGATTTGGTGGCGGCGCGAACGGCGGGACGGCGAGAGGGAGCCCCGGGGACGCGGCAGACAAGGTAAGTGTTTTTAAAAGCTTTTTATACATTTATTTATGTATTTAGGGAGGGCGGGAGGGAGGCGGGCGGCGCGGAGTGGGGCTACGCGGAGTGCGCGGGTGGGCGTAGTTGTGCGCCCACTTCGCGTAGCTCCGCGGAGCCCCACTCCGCACACTACGCCCAGGGTTACTTGTGGGACCCCCTGAGCAGGCCTAGGGGGTCAGTAACCTCCAGTATGCCCCAGGGGGCTGCCTTGCAGAGATGTTTAAAGAGGTAACGCACCTTTTCACAACACTCTGCAACGCAGCTCGGTGGGGCTTACTGGAAGTACCTGGTGGGCTACTTATGCCCCAGGGACCCCCAGTATTCAAGGGTAATTACTTCCAAATAATTTTAGATTTTTATTGATTGGCAGGGTACTCGTACCCTACCCGTATCCTGGGATTTTTCTTAAAAAAATTAAAAAATATTCTGGGGCCTTGGGGGTCCTTGTGGGACCCGCTGAGCAGGCCCAGGGGGTCAGTAACCACCAGTATGTGCCAGGGCGCGCGTTTGCAGAGTGGTGCAGGGAGGGGGCGGGGCTTGAGGTGAGGATTGCACCACTCTGCAAACGTGCCCCCTGGCCGTTTGCACAGGGGGAACTAATTCTCCTTGAATACTGGCCCTCCAGTATGAGCCAGGAGGCGGCGTTGCAGAGAGGTGTAAAAAGGGACATGGCCTTTTTACACGTCTCTGCAAGGCAGCCCCCTGGCGCATACTGGAGGTTGCTGACCCCCAAGGCCTGCTCAAGGGGTCCCACAAGGACCCCCAAGGCCCCCAATTATTTTATTTTTTTTAAGAAAAATCCCAGGATACGCGTAGGGTACGTGTACCCTGCCAATAAAAAAAAACAAAACATTAAGGCACCACTCTGCAAACGCACCCCCTGGCACATTTGCAGAGGGGGAAATAATTCCCCTTGAATACTGGGGGTCCCTGGGGGCCAAGTAGCCCACCACGAACCTCCAGTATGCGCCAGGGGGCTGCGTTGCAGAGAGGTGTAAAAAGGGGCGTGGGCTCTTTACAGGTCTCTGCAAGGCAGCCCCCTGGCGCATACTCTAGGTTCCTGGTGGGCTACTTTGCCCCCAGGGACCCCCAGTATTCAAGGGGAATTATTTCCCCCTCTGTAAAAATGCGCCAGGGGGTGCGTTTGCAGAGTGGTGCCTTAATGTTTTTTTTGGGACCATACGCGTATCCTGGGATTCTAAAAAAATAAATACATTTAGGGGGACCTTGGGCATCCTTGTGAGACCCCCTGAGCAGGTCTAGGGGATCAGGAACCTCCAGTATGCGCCAGGGGGCTACTTTGCAGAGAGGTGTAAAAAGGGAGTGTGGCCTCTTTACACCTCTCTGCAACGCAGCCCCCTGGCGCACACTAGAGGTTCCTGGTGGGCTAGTTGGCCCCCAGGGTCACCAGTATGCAAGGGGAATTAGTTCCCCCTCTGAAAAAGCACCAGGGGGCTGTGTTGCAGAGAGGTGTAAAAAGGGGCATGGCCTCTTTTCACCTCTCTGCAACGCAGCCCCCTGGCGCACACTGGAGGTTCCTGAAGCGCTAGTTGGCCCCCATGGACCTCCAGTATGCAAGGGGATTTACTTCCCCCTCTGCAAACGCGCCAGGGGGCTGCATTGCAGGGAGATGTAATGAGGCAACTCCCCTTTTTACACCTCTCTGCAACGAAGCCCCCTGGCGCACACTGGAGGTTCCTGGTATGCTAGTTGGCCCCCAGGGACCTCCAGTATGCAAGGGGATTTACTTCCCCCTCTGCAAACGCACCAGGGGGCTGCATTGCAGAGAGGTGTAATGAGGCAACGCCCCTTTTTACACCTCTCTGCAACGCAACCCCCTGGCACATACTGGAGGTTTCTGGTGGGCTACTTGGCCCCCAGGGTCCCCCAGTATGCAAGGGGACTTAATCCCCCAACTTAGAACGCGTTACGAGGCATGTGTGCCCAGTGGTGAAGGTAGGGGATGGGGCTTGAAGTGACATGTGTGCAAACACACCCTGTGGCGCGTTGTAGCTTGGGGAATATATTCCTCTTCAATCCAGAGGTCCACTAGGGGCCAACTAGTCCAACGGGTACCTCTAGTAAGTGCCACGGAGCTGCGTTGCAGAGTGTTGTAAAAAGGGGGCGTGCCCTCTGAACACCTCTCTGCAACGCAGCACCCTGGCGCAAACTGGAGGTACCTGATGGGCTAGTTGGCTCACAGAGGACCTCAGGATTGAAGAGGAATATATTCCCCAACCTAAAACACGCCACAGGGCGTGTTTGCACACATGTCTCCTCAGGCCACGCCCCCTTCCTTCACTATTGCGCGAAATATTCCTCTAAAATCAGCTGAAGTACGAATTCCGATTTACTCACCTGTGATCACGAGAGACGTTAGTGCTGCATCCTTCAGCCCACTACTGATCCTGAAAAGTAATTGTAACCATACTTACAGTAACTTGAATTTCCTTCCATAGGTTAACATTGACACGTTTTACTTGAAAATTCTTCTAAGTGTGGAGTTTTGTAACTTTTAAAAATTCCTCAAAATTCAGCCGAACTGCGAATTCCGATTTACTCACCTGTTATCAGGAGAGACCTCAGTGCTGCATTTCTCAGCCCACTATTGATCCTGAGAAGTAGTCCTAACCGTAGTCACAGTAACTTGAATTTCCTTTCAAAGGATATCATTGCCTACTATATAAAATATACATAAATCAAAAAAATATTTAAAAAAAAGTATTACAATTTCAATATTTTTAAAAACATGTATTTTTCAATTCATATAAAAAATATGTAATTTAAAGAATAAAATATCTAAAAATAAATAATTTAAAATAATGTAATAAATCAGTATAAAGAAAATATAACAATTAATACATTTAAAAATATTCATTTACAAAACCTTTGAAATTCACAGAAAAACACCATATCTTTCATCTACCCCTCTGGCGCTTTCAGAAGCGGTCGCTCCCTCACAACAGCTCCTGCCTGGTATTGTACCCGCGCTCCCTGCCTCCTATTCTCTCATTGCTACAACCTGCATAGCGCCTCATTACTGCATAGCGCTATAGCGCGAGTGCCTCTATGTACTGAAATTTACCATTTGCATCGCTTTCACTATAATTAACGCTGCGCTGCGTTTGAAGCCCGCATTATTTGTACTTCCATTGTATTGTGTTTAACTGTACTGCACGCCGCATTGCCTAATTATTGTGCAGCCTTTGATGTGCATTTGTTGACCCTGCCTACCTCGAGTTTACTCTCGGGCCGCCATCTTTGTTGTTGTTGCCTCGGAGCACCTCCTCCACAGCCCGCCCCGCCTCCGAGCTGACCCTCCCTCGCCCCTCCCCCTATCCATATATGTCAGATGGATTTGCGCACAGCGTCCACGCGCTGCGGCCGCGCCGAAGGTGCGCCAAAGGTAAGCCCGTCTACGCCCGTCCGCGCCTGGACCGCGCCCAGCGCCAGACCCCCTGGTCCTCGCCATACCCTACCCACTAGAGTCACATATGATGCCGCAACTCTCCGCTCCCTCAACCCCGGTCGCTCACTAGAGTGCTGCGTAGCTATCCCAGGACGCACCCACGGCCCATTCGCCTGCCTCTCCTGCAAGTTCAACTGCTCCAGGACTCTCACCAACTCCACCCCCCTACACATACCTCCGACTCCAACCACCTTAAGTGCATCTTGCTCAACACCCGCTCGGTCCACAGACACGCAACAGAACTCTGGGACCTAATCGACACAACGTCACCTGACATCGCCTTCCTCACAGAAACATGGATGAACACATCATCAGCACCCGACATCGCCATAGCCATACCGGACGCCTACAAGATTATCCGAAAAGACCGCATTAATCAAACTGGAGGAGGAATCGCCATCATCCACAGAAACAACATCAAAATCACAACCAGCTCCGACGACAACCTTGCAACCGCCGAACATCTCCACTTTCAGATCCACACCGACCCCAGGACCACACTTAGAGGCACCCTCATCTACAGGCCTCCAGGCACCCGCACTCTATTCAGCGATGTCATCACGGACTTCATCAGCCCACACGCCCTCGCCTCCAAAAACTATATTCTTCTAGGAGACCTCAATTACCACCTTGAAAACAAACACGACTGTAACACCACCACCCTTCTGGACAACCTGGCCAATCTCGGACTCAAACAACTTGTTGACACCCCCACCCATATAGCCTGACATACGCTCGACCCGATCTTCACCTCCAGTGAACACATCTCCTTCGATCACACCACAGCCCTCCACTGGTCGGACCACAACTGTGTTCACTTTAGCTACAAAAGCTCCCTGACCCACAACCGTCCACAACCCATCCCTCGAAGAAACTGGAACAAAATCACCACCGACCAACTCCTCACTTCACTCAACCAAAACCCTCCCACCATCTCAATGGACCCAGACCAAGCGGCCACCGACCTCAAGCAATGGATTACCCACAGTGCTGACGAATTAGCACCCCCGAAAATGCACCAGATGAAATCAGACAGCAAAAAGGCCTCCTGGTTCAATGATGAACTTAAAAAATCCAAGAAACTATGCCGCAACCTGGACAAGATATGGAGAAAAAACCCAACTTCAGACAACATGACCTCCCTCAGGACAGCCACCCGCAAACACCACCAACTGATCCGATCAGCCAAGAAATCAGCATTCAAGGATCGTCTTGACAACAACACTCATAACAGCAAGGAACTCTTCAACATCGTCAAAGAATTCACCAACCCCTCCGCAGCATCCAACGACATCACTCCCTCCCAAGACCTCTGTGACGCATTATCCTCCTTTTTCTACAACAAGATCGCAGACATCCACAACAGCTTCGAGAATTCTCCCAGCGATCAACCCTCTCCTCCACCTTTAGATCCCACTCCACCAACTAACAACCTCAACGCCTGGAACCCAATCACCACTGAAGACACCATTCGCCTCATGAACTCTATCCACTCTGGCTCGCCTTCTGACCCCTGCCCACACCACATCTTCAACAAAGCTGACTCCATCATTGCACCCCACCTCCGCGATGTCATCAACTGCTCTTTCAACTCCGCCACCTTCCCAGAAAGCTGGAAACACGCCGAACTCAGCGCCCTTCTGAAGAAACCCACAGCTGACCCTTCTGAACTTAAAAACTACTGCCCCATATCCCTCCTCCCATTCCCGGCCAAAGTCATAGAGAAAGCCGTCAACAGCCAGCTCGCCGCCTTCCTTGAATACAACAACTCCCTTGATCCATCTCAATCCGGGTTTCGAGCCAAACACAGCACCGAAACCGCCCTCATTGCAGCGACCGACGACATCCGATCACCCCTGGACAACGGAGAAACAGTGGCCCTCATCCTACTCGATCTTTCCGCCGCTTTCGACACAGTCTGTCACAGCACCCTTATACAACGCCTCAGCAACATCGGCATACAAGGAAAAGCCTTGGACTGGATCATCTCATTCCTTGCTGGGAGAACTCAAAGAGTCCGACTTCCCCCATTCAACTCTGAGGCCACTGAAGTCATCTGTGGCGTACCTTAAGGATCCTCACTCAGCCCCACCCTCTTCAACGTCTACATGAGTCCTCTCGCCTCCATCGCGCGTCATCACAACCTTAACATAATCTCCTACGCCGATGACACCCAGCTAATCCTTTCCCTCACCAAAGATCCCAACACCGCCAAAACCAATCTTCACGAAGGCATGAAAGAAGTAGCCGAATGGATGAAACAGAGCCGCCTAAAACTCAACTCAGACAAAACAGAGGTGCTCATCCTAGGATCCTCCCCCTCAACTTGGGACGACTCTTGGTGGCCTTCCGCTCTGGGCACAGCACCCACACCCACAGACCATGCACGTAACCTTGGCTTCATCCTAGACTCCTCTCTCTCGATGTCCAGACAAGTCAACGCTGTCTCATCCTCCTGCTTCAACGTACTTCGCATCCTCAAAAAGATCTTCCGCTGGATCCCCCTCGAAACAAGAAAGACTGTCACCCACGCTTTGGTCACGAGTCGACTGGATTATGGTAACACACTTTATGCCGGAATCACAACAAAATTACAGAAAAAACTCCAACGCATCCAAAACGCATCAGCTAGACTCATACTAGACATCCCGCGCCAAGATCACATCACCGGACATCTAAAAGACCTCCACTGGCTTCCCGTCAGCAAAAGAATTACTTTCTGCCTTCTTACCCACGCACACAAGGCCCTCTACAATCTAGGACCCGAATGCCTCAACACTCGACTGTCCTTCTACAAACCCACCCGTCAACTAAGATCATCCAATCAAGACCTCGCCGCAGTCCCGCGCATCCGGAAATCCACCATGGGTGGCAGATCCTTCTCCTTCCTGGCTGCCAAGACCTGGAACTCACTCCCCACCCACCTCCGCCTCACTCAGAACCACATCTCCTTCAGAAAAGAGCTCAAAACCTGGCTATTCGACAAATAATCTACCCCTCCCCTAGCGCCTTGAGACCCTCTGGGTGAGTAGTGCGCTATACAAATGCCCGAACTTGAACTTGAACTATCTACGTTATAGTTAAAAATTAGCATTTAAAAAACCTTAGAAATTCACTGAAAAAAACAGAGGTTTCACACACGTTATAGTTAAAAATTAGCATTTAAAAAACCTTAGAAATTCACTTAAAAAACCATATGTTTCACACAAGTTATAGTTAGCTGGACATTTCACTCATACAAAACCATTGAAATTTCCCCATTATAGTTAACTATAACTCGCGCACCCGGAATGCACTGTTGATGACGTCACATATTACATCACTCATGACATGGTCAGTGACATCACTCATGACATCACTGATGACATCTCAAATGACATCACTGATGACATCATCCTTGTGACAGAGTGGCAGACCCCCTCTTGGCTTAATGTAACCTTTGATACACACATTCAAAAATAGAAACAAAAATTTCCAAAAAAATGGAAGTACCAATACCAGTTACAACAACCTATTCAGTAATTCCACCATCTACATATACATCCACTCATTCACCAACAGTTCTATATAGTCACTCATACATGTACTAACTCATCATATATACTAATACATCTATACATCCTGTTACACACCGATACTCATCCATACAGATACTCACACATGCAAATAAACTGTCAAACATCCATTTACTTGCATATACAGCTATACACACACCACTACACTTACTTATACAGGAACTCTTCCAATCTGTCACTCTCACATATACTCACTTATATACATCAACTCTCATATATACTAGTTTAAAGCATATGTACTTACTCATAAAGACACTATTGAGACAGCCATTCACTCACTACCACACCCATACAGACACTCATCCACTCATACAGTCCTACACACATACTGTCTTCAAAACACATACAAACAGTGAGTCACTCATTCATGCATCTATGCGCTGTGTAATACTCCCCACCGAACCATACAGACACTCATACTGATACTCAAAAAATCAACTAATAACCCATATAGACACACATGTAGCTACTCACCAACCCATGCAGCCACTTATAGACAAAGTGAGACAGTTATACAGATATTTACATATTTAAACATAACTCGCTAATACATGTATTCACTAAGATACACTTAATAAGTGAGTTACGCAAACATTTTTACAAAAAAACCCATCCATTTAGATACTTATTTACCTATTTATTCTTCCATCAACCTTTAGATATACATATATAAAAAATATTTATTTTTCAGAAAGACACACATTTACTGGATGATGTCATCAGTGATGTCATCAGGGATGTCATTTGAGATGTCATCAGTGATGTCATGAGTGATGTCACTGACCATGTCATGAGTGATGTAATCAATAGTTCATTGCGGGTGCGCTAGTTATGGTTAACTATAACGGGGGAATTTCAATGGTTTCGTATGAGTGAAATGTTCAGCTAACTATAATTTTTGTGAAACCTATGTTTTTTACAGTGAATTTCAAAGGTTTTTTAAATGCAAATTTTTAACTATAACATGTGTGAACCCTATGGTTTTTTCAGTGAATATATATATATATGTATATATATATATATATTCACTGAAAAAACCATAGGTTATAGACCATATATAGTTAGGAATTAGCATTTAAAAAACCTTATTTTACTCACACAAAACCATTGAAATTCCATATATAGTTAGTAGTACTAACTATATATCGCGCACCCGCAATCCACTGCTGATCATGTCACATATTACATCATTCATGACATGGTCAGTGACATCACTGATGACATCACTGATGACATCTCAAATGACATCACTGATGACATCACTGATGACATCTCAAATGACATCACTGATGACAGGGTGGAGCCCGTCCGCTCATTTGACCCCGCGATAACCGGTAGCTACCGAACTCTCAAAATGGCGGTCGACCTGGCAAGAGCGGGCCCAGCATAAAGAAATGGCTCGGTCACTGGTTGACTCCACCACCGTAGTCCTCCATGACCTTGAAGATTCTAGAGGAGCCGCGGGAGTCCCCGACCCCCGCAGACACCCCCGATGGGGAATGACTGCCATGATCGCCCGTGGAGTGACGAAACTGTAGCCGCGGGACGTCGGCGCTCCCATGCTGGCGCCAGCCTCAGTTTGAATGACTAGAATCCTGCAGACCTCAGTTCCGGTGAAAGCACAGTGTGACCCGGTAGGAAAAATTGTTGCACCCCCTCCCCTTTTTGACTGATGGTTCAAACCACCGATCCTTTCCTTTGCCCTTTTAACGGAACTTTGGACTGCCTCCCCCCCCCCCAGTCGGCGACAACTTACTGGACATCACCTTGGTGCCATCCAGATTTCAGCGCGTTCTGCTGCCTTGGAACTATTCGCACAACAGACCGCTACTGACGACCCACCCCCCGGGACGCCCCACGCCGGATACCCAAATCAGTGCGGCACCCAGGCAACATCTTCTGAATTTTCATAATTTGAAAGAACTAGTAACATGTCCTCATCAGGAATTTCCTCTTCAATCATCTCATCAGGAATCTCCTCATGAAAAGTCTGCAATGATGATTCTTGTAACTCTATGGTCTCCAAACATTCGATAAATTCGCCATCAAGAGATTGATCAAAAAAATCATTCAAGTCATCTCCTCCTTGTGAGAATATTTCATTATTGGTGCTGTCAATTTCAATAAATGTAGTGGATAATTCAAAAGAAATTACCACGGTCTCTTCATTGTTTAAATGTTTTTACTGTTTTTGTTTTGTTGTATATATTTATAAGTTATTAAAGTTTTATATTCCTACTACTTTGTTGGAGTGCTATATATTTTTAATGTGACACATAATTGTAAAAACTTTGATGTACAAAGAGTCATCCCTGGAATCTTCCGCTTCAGGCTCGGTCCCCTCCCCAATCACAATACAGGATGGTTTTCAGATAGTAGGAAAGCGTGTGGTGTGACGGATCTCATCGGGTGTGGGCCTTGATCTACTATAACTCCTTTGAAGAGGGGTGATTCTTTACAGCTGGGGCCATAAACTACATCTGCAGGGCTAGCTGATAGCCTGGGACCGGCCTGGACAATCGGACACAGAGGAAGAGGAGTGTCAGAGGGTGCGGTAGTGAATAGGGCGAAAGGGAGGTGTCGGGCGGGCACAGGGTGTGATTCTCAGGGAAGAGCAGCGCAGATGGGGGGAGGTTTATTGCCCATGCAAAAGACAGAGAGCGGTGGTGACCAGTGCCTGGGGAAGATGCTTGCGAGGGTGGGGAGCCATGCTACGGATCGACAGCGTGCAGAGAGTGGGTCTGGTCAAGGCATCTAAAATGGCTGCCGTGCACGACAAAAGTGTGGCATTTGAAAAAAGGCAAGATGGCGCAGACAATGTTTTTCAACACTTCCTCATTTCCTTCGAATCGAACGTTAACAGACGTTGTGGCATATTACCAAAGTTAAGCGATATTTATCCCTAACGATGCTTAGCAACAAATTTTTTACCGCTAAGCATCGTCAGAAATTATCGCAGATAAACCTTGCTATTATCAAGGTTTATCGCAAATGCCATAAAAAACGGCCGCAATGCATTAATATCGCTGAAAAGTCAGCGATATTCATGCATTACCGAGCTAATGCTCTTAGCCATGTTATCCACCTCCCATTGGATGACATGGCTAAGAACTGCTCAGGACAGGTGTTACTTTTTGGAGATATTCGCGCTTAGCGCGAATATCTCCAAAAGTTGGTAATAGGAGATAGCGATGTTAGCGACTGTCTCCAGTCGCTAACATCTTGGCATGCCCACTTTGCATGTCATTAGTGATAAATATCACTGACATGCAAAGTGGAGCCCAAGATGGTCGCTATCTCCTACTAGCGGTCGCTAACTGGTGTTAGCGACAGCTACGTAATACGGAGATAAACCCCCTTGATAATATGCCCCGTTATCTCTCCCACACTACCGGTCCCCCTGGGCTTAAACGCCGAGATGGTAGGGACTGCATCCCGTGGAGATAGGCCGACACGTCACTCAGCAGAAAAACAAGTCTATAAACATACAATAAGTTAAAAGTCAATCATTCTTCTTTCCTTGTAGTACGCTCCCCAGTCCACTTCCCGTTACGCTAACCGGGCGCACCCCACCAAAAAAACTATTTTTTTTTTTGCCCCTCCAAAAAGAACCAATTTTTGCACTCTATACTATAAGTCTTTTTTTATACTACAATCACTTCGCTACAACCTCATAAATTAAAAATAAAAATGAATAATGTCTCAAACAATTTTTGATTTCTAAATATAAATTTATTCTTCTGAATTTTCATAATTTGAAAGAACTAGTAACATGTCCTCATCAGGAATTTCCTCTTCAATCATCTCATCAGAAATCTCCTCATGAAAAGTCTGCAATGATGATTCTTGTAACTCTATGGTCTCCAAACATTCGATAAATTTGCCGTCAAGAGATTGATCAAAAAAATCATTCAAGTCATCTCCTCCTTGTGAGAATATTTCATTATTGGTGCTGTCAATTTCAATAAATGTAGTGGATAATTCAAAAGAAATTGCCACGGTCTCTTCATTGTGATCCATTTTATTTTGAAATTTCTTGCTGTAAATTGCAGAAAAAAATAATCACTTTCATTTATCGTTTTTAGTAATACATAATATAAAACTAACTTTATCAAGTATTTAGTATAACAGAAGGACTGAAAATGAATAACAGAAAACATTTTTCAAATTATCTTAAAGTGTACAACATAGTTCCCCTTACAAATTAACAACTCACCTTTTTGAAAGTAGGAGAAGTGTTAGTACTGTGTAAATCAAACACCAGAAATTGAGCACCAAAATTTCCTCACAAATGTACCTCAGACAGTAGTATCACAAAATGGCTGTGGTTTCCTCTCATTTTTGATATATACATAACCAATTAACTTTCATCACACACAAATACAAAACCAAAGTAACATTTTAATTGGTTCTAAATTTCAACACTTTCAAATGTGTTTTCCCCATGCAATTTTCCATAGGACATTTAGATACGTGTACAACCTGAATGGCTGAACGGAATTACACCAAACTTGCCAAATGGTACATCAAACCTAAGAGGTCAGTGAGGATCTACTATGCCCCCTTATGGTCATTTGCCCCTTCGCTTTGGCCTCCTCTTGTCTCTCGATCCTACCGAGAGACAAGATGGCGGCCGCTACGGACTGTTTGGAATGTTTACAGACGCCGGAGAACCAATCAGCTTCACAAAGCTACGTAACGCGAAAAGTACGCGAAGCGGAGCGCTGTTACAGATATATATCTTTTTTTGAACGTTAATTTCTCAAAATCCACTGGAGCACATATATTGAGACCTAGCAAAGGCACATCGGGCTACCAGTCCCTACAATTTAGCCAAGTTTCGTGCAAATTCATTCAGCCGTTCGATTATTATTATTTTTTTTTTTGCCCCGCGGGGCCCTTTTAAAACCTCCACATCAAACCTAGGGGGTCAGGGAGGATCTACTATGCCCCCTTATGGTCATTTGCCCCTTCGCTTTGGCCTCCTCTTATTCTCTCGATCCTACCGAGAGACAAGATGGCGGCGGCTACGGACTGTTTGGAATGTTTACAGATGCCGGAGAACCAATCAGCTTCGCTTCACAAAGCTCTGTAACGCGAAAAGTACGCGAACTGGAGCGCTGCCTGGTCCGCTGTTACAGATATATATCTTTTTTTGAACGTTAATTTCTCAAAATCCACTGGAGCACATATATTGAGACCTAGCAAAGGCACATCGGGCTACCAGTCCCTACAATTTTGCCAAGTTTCGTGCAAATCCATTCAGCCGTTCGGGCTAAAAGTGAGGCCAACCGCCCTATGGAAAACTCAATGTTAAAAACACGTTTTGGGACCCCCCTTTTTTCTCGGCCCCCCCTTGACGAAACCCCTCCAAATTTTCAGGGGCTGCTCAGAAACAAAATGTTCAATTTTCCTGAAAATATCAGCCAATTCCGTCCACAAACGCCAAAGTTATTAGACATAGAATTTTCAAAAATCCCATAGAGAAAAAATCCTAACTATATATACCTACTGGCGACCGCCAGTAGGTAACATATATGTTCACTGAAAAAAACATAGGTTTCAGGGGCGTTATCGTTAGTTGGACATTTCACTTGTACAAAACGATAGAAATTCCCCTGTTATAGTTAGTTCAGCTAAGTACAACTCGCGCCCCCGCAATGCACTGTTGATGACATCACATATTACATCACTCAAGACATGGTCAGTGACATTACTCATGACATCACTGATGATATCATCCTTGTGATAGAGTGGCAGACCTCCTCTCACCCTAATATAACCTTTGATACACACACTCTAACTATAACGTGCCAGAAACGATGTTTTTCTCATTGAATTTCAAAGGTTTTTCAAATGCTAGTTTCTAACTATGCCTACAGAGATAGGACATGTGAAGAAAGAAGAAACAATGCACAGAAAGAAGCAAAAGAAATGCAGAAAGAAGCAACAGAAGTCCATAAAGACAAAGAAAAGTGCAGGAAGAAGCAAGACCTATGTAGAAAGAACCAACAGAGGAGCAGAAAGAGGCCTTGTTGCAAAATCATCCAGTGCCCACAACTTTTTCAGATGGGTACTGGTGGTAATTGACTGACTAACCAGGCCTAGAGCCGGTGCTATAGTAAAAAACACTCAGAATACAGTCAAAAGACCTACATACACTAGGGAACACTATGCATTGGGGTACCACTATGATTAGCATGACCTCCTCTGTAAGGCCCTAGAAGATAATAGGGTAGGGAGAATAAAACAACCTATGAAAAACGTGCTACAGGTGTGTTTGCATAGTGGTGAAGGAAGGGTGGCCTGAGGTGACATGTGTGCAAACACGCCAGGTGGCCGTTTTAAGTTGGGAGATTAAGTCCCCTTAAATCCTGATGTCCTTGGGGTCCAACTAGCCAACCATGTACCTCCAGTAATTGCTGCAGAGCTGCGTTGCAGAGAGGTGTAAAAAGGGGCATCACCTAGAGCACCTCTCTGCAATGCAGTGCAGCGCAGTGGTGCTTACTGGAAGCACCTGGTGGGCTACTTGGCCCCCATTGGGCCCTCAGGATTGAAAGGGAATTCCCCAACTTTAAAAATGCCACAGGGCGTGTTTGCACACATGGCACCTCAGGCCCCACCCCCTCCCTTCACCACTATGCAAACACACCCTGTGGCCAATTGTAAGTTGTGGGATTAAGTCCCCTTAAATCCTGAGGGCCCCTGGGGGCCAAGTAGCCTACCAGGTACCTCCAGTAAGCCCCACAGAGCTACGTTGCAGAGAGGTGTAAAAAGAGGCGTGGCCTGGACCACCTCTCTGCAATGCAGCGCAGTGGCACTTACTGGAAACACCTTGTGGGCTTGTTGGCCCGGGGAGCCCTGAGGATTGAAAGGGAATAAATTCCTCAACTTTTAACGTGCCACAGGGCGTGTTTGCAGACATGTCACCTCAGTCCCCGCCCCCTCCCTTCACCACTGTGCAAATGAGCCCTGTGGCACATTTTAAGTTGGGGGATTAAGTTCCCTTAAATCCTGAGGGTCCCTGGGGTCCAACTAGCCCGTCCGGTACCTCCAGTAAGCGCCACACAGCTACATCGTAGAGAGGTGTAAAAAAGGGAGTGGTCTGGACCACCTCTCTGCAACGCCGGCCTCTGGCGCTTTTTGGAGGTACCTGATGGGCTTGTTGACCCCCAGGGGCCCTCAGGATTGAAGTGGAATTATTTCCCCAACTTAAAATGTGCCAAAGGGTGTGTTTGCACACATGTCACCACAGGCCCCGCCCCCTCCCTTCACCACTGTGCAAACACGCCCCGTGGCACATTTTAAGTTGGGGGATTAAGTCCCCTGAATGTTCCTGGGGTCCAACTAGCCCATCAGGTACCACCAGTAAGCGACACAGAGCTGCGTTGCAGAGAGGTGTAAAAAGGGGCGTGGCATGGACCACCTCTCTGCAACACAGCAGTGTGGCGCTTACTGGAGGTACCTGGTGGTCTAGTTGGCCCCCATGGGCCCCCAGTATTGAAGGGGAATTCATTACCCATTGTAAACAATAAAATAGGATGGGGCAATCATACTTCACCAAAAATCCTCTAAGATTTATTTGTAATCATATCAAGGCTACCTGCTAATAAAAATATATTTTTGGGTTTATCCTTAGATATTTTTAACACTAGATCCCTGTTTATGTCCAGGAAAATAATTATTTAAGAAGGGTGGTATTTAGCTTCTCTGGTGTGGAGAAGACTCCTATGATGAAGCATGCCATGATAACTTTGGGGTGAAGTATCTTCTTCAATATTGTTTGGATACTTCATGTTTATAGTGAGCACTATCAACAAAACATGATCGAGTCACGTCTGTAGTTACTTCATGGATGCAAGCACTTTTTATGATTTTATGCTTAGTATGGGAGGTGGTGCATGAACTCAGATAACCTTACTTTTCCTCTCCGAATATACAGTGTCTGTCTGATACCAGACGTTTAGTTATATTTACTAACAAGTACCCTTTACTTGTTATATTAAACAATCTTTAAACCAAATTGATGCACATAACACAGAAATGGGCAATTGTAATTCTTTCTCAAATAGATCAACACTTTCCCTGATGATCTTAATATCCCTTCTTGATAGAGTTGATGACAAGATGTTGTCTGCAGCAAAAAACAGGTATGAATTTTGCTTTCTTTGCTAGAAAGATATTTTCTTTAATCAATTATGCACATTGTGTTTACTTATTCCCCTGTTTTATTTGCAATATTGTGCAAGGGGGTGTGCTTGGTGCTTGGAAGCCTAGCCAGAGCCAGTGCAGGGTGAGAGGAAAACAATATCATATTTTAATAAATATGGCGCTGTTCTGTTCTCTCCCTTTCATGTAGCACGGTACAGCAAGTTTGCTTGCTATACTTGTGTTGAATGCAAAGCTAGTAAATCTGCCCCTTAAAATTTTGTGAAAACTATTATACATTGTGATATAAAAAAGCCTATGGGCCTAATTTTGATGTCGGTCGGAGTTTCCTCCAATTGAAAACCCTGCGGTTTCGAGACCGACCAGCATCGGGTCGGCCGTCTGAAACTGCAATCACATTATGCTGTCACAGACTCCTATTTCCCTATGGGAGCTTGGAACGAAACCAGCCGCAGCACAAGCTCCCATAGGGAAATGGGAGTCACTAGAAATCCTCATGGTGCCTGCCACATGGTGCAGCGATTTACAGGGAGGCAACATAGGTGCTCACTCGGCCTCCAAACAAAGACCACTGAAGGAGGGGCCCTCAAAGTATAGTTCCGACAGGCTTTCCATGTCAGAACGTCCAATATGGAAAGCCTGTCTGAAACCGACATCATACCCCTGACGGCGGAAACGCCGTCCATATGGGATTATGTTGGCTGTTCCGACTTGCTCAGTAGCCACCGGATTGACTGGCCAGTTTGAATTCCGATGATCGGTCGTATGTTAAGTCACTTTCCTGTGCTTACTGTAAGAAATCTGGATCTCTTTTCTATCAGTTTGCATTAGAATATCAATACATCTAGTTAACATTTCCACAATATATGATGCTTAATCACAGGTATATTACATATAATGGTGCTTAGTTTGCCTTTCATTGTTGCATAATTGCCCTCCTTTCCATATAATGTTCTCAACTCTACAGCACAATGTTGTATTCAACTCCCATATTTTCTGCAAACACTGCAGCTATCTTATACCCTTAAATAGTCTTTGCATAGATGGAACGTCATCCTCTTGACACTCCGGGTTCCATTTTATTTTATCTCTGAAGTTTAGAAATATGTTTTTCAAATGATAAAGTACAGTAAGCCTTACAGTAATCAATACTAGAACTTGAAACTGTGAATGCTATTGATTCGAACATAGACTTCTGTTCTGTTGCATTTTTCTAAATTATTAAACGGGTACAAACTGTGATCAGACAGAACTGCCAAAGTGAGGTTCTTCCTAGCTTTCACGGCTGTGAAATTCAACTACATCTTTCTTTTGTTAGCCCTAAGAACCTTTACCTTTTACATCCAAAGATTGAGACAGTTAGCTCTTGGCACTGCCATCAGGCATCCATGTACTGTTTAAACTTGTGTTTTGCTATGCTAAAATTTCCTGTCTGGAGAGTATCACTAAGCGTAAATCTGATGGTATGTTATCGTTTCAGTTATGTAATCCGTTTACCATTAAACACAATTATGTACCATGAGTTTATTGCCAAACAGTAGAGGGAGGAGTGATGAGTATCCACATACTCAGCCTAGTGCCAAAATCCAAGTCTATGACAACATCCTCTGGAATCTTTCTGAAAGTGTATTTGTCTAAAGTTGTGTTCCTCAAATAGAGTCCATGAGCATTACCACTTGTGTTTAAGGACTGCTGGTTTCCTCACATGTAATGACAAAATAAAAATTCCTGCTTGCTTGGCAGGCACTATTGCCTCATCCATTTTAAAGCTGTGAATTATATGCACACTAATCTTTTTAAAAATCACCTACCTTATCTGAAGATGTAGTACACAACAAACTACGAAGATATGTTGCACATTTTCAATACAATATTGATACAGTAATTCAATTTATAATGCAAATCCACTTCCTCGTTTTAATCTCAAATTCCCAATTTTAGCAAAGTCTCCATTATTAATTTGGGGTGGGCAATAAATTCTACTCTGCTGGCAGAGTTTGTGGAATTTTGCCCATTTGCATTATGCTTGTAACACGTTGTTTCGTCAAAAATCGGCCAACCGCTTCATGGCAGAGTTTTTTCTCACACATTCGGAATACCAGCATTAAAATGCTGAGTGCAAGTTCACGTCCCTTAGCGTGAATTTCAGCCCTATAATGCCACCCAGAAAGATTTTCTCAATCCAGGTGGCCATGGCAAGTCGTGACTGTTCACATTTAGAAAGCTGCCACTCGAGTAGAAAATCTACTCAAGTGTCAGGAAGAAGCAAAACCCTCTAGCATGCCAATGTGTGACATTTGTGCTGATTTTACATTGTGGAACAAGCTCCCTGTGCTAAAAATCAGTGCGAGTAGCGTGACAAGCCAATTTCCACCCAATTGAGGAACTCCATTGAATCTCACTGAGTTTTTATGTAACGTCACAGAATTCCACGAAGTAATACTCAACAAGTTCCGTTCACCCCTAGTATTAATATACTTATCTTTTTATTGCATTTTGTTCAGCAACATCTTTACTTGAATATTATTCTGTTTAAAGAACATGAATTTCTATACACCTTAGTCTATATACATAATGTCAAATTCTGCCCAAATATGAATATAATTATTTCATCTAATTTTAAAAACACAGTTGCATTTTTAACTCTTCTGCATAATTTATTTTCTGATAACATCTTTAAAAATGCTACATGCAATCTCCATTTATTAATATTCATACACATTACAGTGAGGTATTACAAAAAATAAAATGATATAAGTAATGCCTAATGTTAATTGCACAAATAAGCTAAAGCATCTGCACAAGGACATATAGTATAAATGAAACAAACCTGAGGAAATATTTTTTTTCTTCAGCTGAACAAGATTAGAAAGGAAATCAGGAAGATGACTGTCTGGTAAATTGTTGGAGATGTGAGAGTTAGAGAGTGGGGGCTTTGTGTGTTGTAAGCTAGAGACAGATTTTTGCCCCAGGTTCCCTAAAGCACTGCTGTGCTATGGACCTCTTCTTGAACCTACTCTGATACATGTAAAATGTGGAACAGTCAATTGCAGTCCAGGACGAAAGGTCAAACACTGCATAGAAAATCTCTATTGCCTTAATTCTGCATCTTTATATCTATGTGCTTATCTGTATAGTAAACTGAAAGCAGAAGAGGTTTAGAGGAGCAGCAGCAAATGACGTGATATACTGGTAGAGATTCACTGTTTTCTGTCCTGAAGGTAATAAGCGATGGAAGCCCATAATGTGGAGGAGCTGTGGGACAGACACACACTCTTTTTCACTTACACTCATCCATTGGTAGAGTCTGATTCGCAGATCACGATTTTGCTCAAATGGTGTAAATCGATCCAGTAGTTCCAGAGAAAATCAAAAGAAAAAACATATATATATCTTTAAGCGTGCACAGTGCGTGCACGGTGCGCAAATCGGGTGTGCACGAGTGGAATTCTAATTTGCTGTTAGACGTCTGTCAACATTCCAATCGGTCGAAATCAGGAAGTGTTGTCCGCCATTTTGTGTCCGAGACAGAAGAGAGCGGAAAACAAAAGCGGAAAACGTGAAAAGGGGGCAGGGTAGAGACTCCGTGACCCCGAGGTCTTCTCAGGGGGTCCCTAAAGGACCACGAGGGCCCCCCCAATTTTTTTTATTTTTTTTTAAATCGCGGGGTGCGCGCACGTTCCACGCACCCCGAGGCAAAAGTGAGTGAAAAACAAAAGTGGAGAACGTGAAAAGGGGGCAGGGTAGAGACTCCCTGACCTCCTAGGTCTTTTCAGGGGGTCCCTGAAGGACCCCAAAGGTAAAAAAATATATATATTTTTTGAAAATAGTGCGGGGTGCGCGCACGTTGCACGCACCCCGAGGCAAGAATGAGTGAAATACAAAAGTGGAGAACGTGAAAAGGGGGCAGGGTAGAGACTCCCTGACCCCCTAGATCTTCTCAGGGGGTCCATGAAGGACCCCAAAGGTAAAAAATTACTTCTTTTAAAAAAAAGACATTGCGAGGTGCGCGCACGTTGCATGCACCCTCGAGGCAAAAATTCTCGAGGTGCACGCACGTTGCTCGCACGTCAGGAAAACCCCCCAAAAAATACAGTTAAATAACAAGTTTGAGTGTTTAGATGTTGGTTGGCTCTAAAAAGAGCCGTTGTGGTCATTGAGTGCTTTTTGTACCTACAAGTAAGTACCGATGCAGAGTCTAAAATTCAAGAGGAAGACTCTGTTTCTTTCATCTGTGAAATGTACACCGTCTCCTCTATAAATGCCTTGCATGTTGTAACGCAAGTTGTTGTGGTATATAGAACCCATACCATAGTCTCTGAGGAAAGCAGAAACAGACTTATTCACATGTTTCCTTGCTATCTCAATCTGTGGATAATATTGGTTGGACCAGTTCCATTTTTGCCTTTAGAATATACAAAGGCAGTTTGTGGAAAAAGTGACATCAATTGCCCAAAGGTGTCCTTTAAAAGCATTTCCATACCTACCCCAGTCAAAGTGCCTAGGTCATTACCACCACGGTGCACCATTATGAGGTCAGGGTGTGGGAGATGCAAAAAGGATTTTACCAATGGCATCAATTGGTGACATCTCAATCCTCTTTGGCCAATCCACATAATATCCACATTTGGGAAGTCAAGGTTGAGAAAGCATCTATTTGCTGCATAACTTCCGCTCCAGAATATATAGCTGTGTCCTACAATCCACACTCTAATCATCTTGAAGGGAGATCTGGTTGTACTCAGATGGGCTCTGGAAATGAAATGGCAGTTTGAAAAGTAGGAGTTTAGAAAAAAATGTGGATGAGATTCAGTGCAATTGAAAAAGAATAAATGATTGGTGGTTTCTGTAAATTCAACATTGAAAACTAGGGTGCATGCTACTGTTTTTTTTTTTAAGGAGAAATGCTAATGGTGGAATAGGTGTGGCGCCGCGGCCAGGGCGACTGACGCTGGAATCTGGGGATCACGGTTCGATCCCCGGCTCCGGCGGCAGGTTAACCCAGCACCATGTGACTCTGGGCAATAGCTTGCTTAATCTTCCCGACGGCCCCCAGCGCCTAGAGACCCTAACGGGTGATTGTGTGCTTTACAAATGTGGATTATTATTATTATTATTATTATTATGGTTGAGAGAAAGTGATTGAAAGGAACATTGCACAGGATTCGCTGCTGTTTTGAAAAGTCAAACACCCTTGTTGGTTAGTTTTACAGATGAACTTTTTCACCTGTATGTTAAGTTAGTTGTCTATGGAGTGTTACCATGGTAACAGGCAGAGTCAGTGGGGAAGGTTGAATTTTATGTGAGATTGAAAGTGTGTCAATGTAGAACCAATTAAAATGTTAGTTTTGTTTTAAATTTCTGTGGGAAGATATTTGATTGGTTATCTTTAAGATTAGAGTGTAAAATGAGAGGGAAGCTATGCCATTTTGTGCTTGCTCTGAGTGGTGCACTATTCAGAGCTTCTGCTTAAGAAAATCTGCTGTGTGATTGACACTGTTCTAAAACTACAAACGCATTTTTAAAGGTGAGTTGTTAATTTGTAAGGGGGTCTAAGTTGTACAGTTTAAGTTACATTTAAAAATGTATTCTAACGTGGAAGCAGGAGTTTATTTGAACAGAGTCTACTTTTGAATTAGTCTGCTTTGGGAAAAAATATTGTGAAAGGAGTATTTGGTATGTTGATGTGTTTGAGGAGATATATGTTTTTTGCAGTACAGTGCTGTTGTTAAAAATGATGTAAGAGCCTCTTTCACTGTAGTAATCATTTTGCTGAATTGCAAGGCATACTGTCATTTGTCTAAGATCACAGTGTGAGTAAGACTTCATTGCAGAAAATGTGGCAGAATAATTTACTTTGTTAATGTGTTTTAAAATATGGCAAAAGATGTAGTCATGGAGTAAGTAATTCCTTATGACAGTTAGTGCTATACATTTGAAAGCAGCATGTGTGTCAGGCCTCTGAATTCCCAAATAGTCTCCATGCTGTGTAATAAAGATCCTGGGTGTGCTGTAGAAATTGCATACCAACTTGTTTAGTACCATGTACAAATTGTTTCAGTGAATTCTCATTTCTACATTCTTAGACCCACCTTGAGCCCTTGCATTGCCTGTACACCACTGCACTGTCCAAAAATGTGAAACAGCACTCATAGCTAGACTGTTTTTTCACTGTAGTAATCATTTTGCTGAATTGCAAGGCATACTGTCATGTGTCTAAGATCACAGTGTGAGTCAGACTTCATTTCAGAAACATGTGGCAGAATAATTTGCTTTGTTAATGTGTTTTAAAATATTGCAAAAGATGTAGTCATGGAGTCATTCCTTAGGACAGTTAGTGGTATAAAGTCATAAGCAGCATGTGTGTCAGGCCTCTGAATTCCCAAATAGTCTCCATGCTGTGTAATAAAGATCCTGGGTGTGCTGTAGAAATTGCATACCAATATTTTCAGTAGCATGTAGAAATCATTTCAGTGAATTCTTATTTCTACATTCTCAGTCCCACCTTGAGTCCATATACTGCCTTAACACCACTGCACAGGAAACAATCTTTACAACGCACTACCATTACAACAAAACGTTTACAACGCAACATCCATTACATAGCATGCCATTACAATGCAACCATTACAACGCATCACATTACAGCGCATACCATTACAATGCATGTCATTTCAACGCAGTCATTACAATGAATACATTACAATGCATACCATTACCATCCAACACGTACCCTACTGTTGCACCCCCTGGAGTTAGAATAGTAATTTTTGCCCTTACACTATCCAACACTTACCCTACTGTTGCACCCCCTGGAGTTAGAATAGTAATTTTTACCCCTACACTATGCAATACTTACCATACATGCAATGTAATGTTATGCGTTGTAATGGTATGTGTTGTAAAGGTAGTATACGTTGTAATGGAATGCGTTGTAAAGGTAGTTTTTAAAAATTTGTTGTAATGATATGCGTTGTAATGAAATGAGTTGTAATGGATGTTGCGTTGTAAAAAATGCGTTGTAAAGGTGTGCGTTGTAAATGTATGCATTAAAACGTCATATAACCCCAATGCACTGTCCTAAAATGTGAAACAGCACTCCCAGCAAGACTCTCTTTCACTGTAGTAATCATTTTACGGAATTGCAAGGCATACTGTCATGTGTCTAAGATCACAGTGTGAGAGAGAATTCATTTCCGAAAAAATGTGGCAGATTCATTTGCTTTGTTGATGTGTTTTAAAATATGGCAAAAGATGCAGTCATGGAGTGAGTCATTCCTTAGGACAGTTAGTGCTATAAAGTCCAAAGCAGCATGTGTGTCAGGCCTCTAAATTCCCAAATAGTCTCTTTGCTGTGTAATAAAGATCCTGGATGTGCTGTAGAAATTGCATACCAACTTTTTCAGTAGCATGTAGAAATTATTTCAGTGAATTCTCCTTTCTAAATTCCCAGTCTCATTTTGAGCCTCTACTAGCCTCTACTAGCGTTGTAATGGCATGCTATGTAATGGATGTTGCATTGTAAAAGTTTCGTTGTAATGGTAGTGCATTGTAAAAGTTGCGTTGTAAAGGTTGTTTCCCGTGCAGTGGTGTTCAGGCAGTGTAGGGGCTCACGGTAGGACTAAGAATGAAGAAATGAAAATTCACTGAAAACATTTCTACATGCTACTGATAAAGTTGGTATGCAATTTCTACAGCACACCCAGTATCTTTATTACACAGCATGGACACTATTTTAAAATTCAGAGGCCTGGCACACATGCTGATTTGAACTTTCTAGCACTAAATGTCTTAAGGTGTGACACACTCCATGACTACATATTTTGCCATATTTTAAAACACATCATCTAAGCAAATTTTTTTGCCACATTTTTCTGAAAAGAACTCTGACTCACACTGTGATCTTAGACACATGACAGTATGCCTTGCAATTCTGTTAAATGATTACTACAGTGAAAGAGAGTCTTGCTGGGAGTTCAATATGGGAATACATGTACTCATGAAATTGATAAAACTAGTTTTGTATTATCTATTAGTAAAAATAATAAAGTGTTTATATTTTTCTGATAGGTACAGCAACTTTAAATGTGTTATGGATCAAAGTCAGAAGAACATTGAAGTCACTTTTGAAATTTCTAACACTCTGATAGAGGACTTAAATGTACCTTTTGTGGAGAGCAGCAATGAAGAACAACCTATTGGTGCAGGAGATATAGCCTGTGATTTTTTGGATGAAAGTTTGGACAGTGAATTCATAGGTGCATTACATGATATTGAGTTTGTGTCAAATTCAGAAGTTTGTGAAGATGTTACTGAAATTCCTGATAACATCATGCTAGATGTTCTATTACAATATGAAATGTCATAAGAATACATTTATGATTAAAAATTAATAATTATTTGAGAGAGTCTTCTTGTACAGTTGTAATCTTTAAACTAGTACCCAAGTTATTGTGGTATAAACTGAGTCTTACAGCATAGTTTTTATTTCCAAGTGTATATTGTTTGACTTTTAGCAAAGTCTCTGAGATTGTGGATTTCCTATTGTACAGAGGTATCAAGAGAATGTCTGTTTGTATGCACTGTGGTAAACAATGAGACTATTTGTGATCTTAGACACATGAGAGTATGCCTTGCAATTTAGTAAAATGATTACTACAGTGAAAGAGAGTCTTGCTGGGAGTGTTGTTTCAGGGTTTACGACAGTGCAGTGGTGTTCAGGCAGTGTAGAGGGTCAAGGTGAGACTGAGAATGTAGAAATGAGAATTCACTGAAACGATTACTACATGCAACAGAGACAGTTGCTATGCAATTTCAAGAGCACACTCAGGATTTTTATTACACAGCATGGAGACTATTTTGGTATTCAGAGGCCTGGCACACATGCTGCTTTGGACTTTGTAGCACTAATTGTCCTAAGGCCTGACTCATTCCATGAGTACATGTATTCCCATATTTTTAAACACATCAACTAAGTAAATTATTCTGCCACATTTTTCTGAAATGAATTCTAACTCACACTGTGATCTTAGACAGTATGCCTTGCAATTCAGTAAAATGATTACTACAGTGAAAGAGAGTCTTGCTGGGAGTGCTGTTTCAGGTTTTAGGACAGTGCAGTGGTGTTCATGCAGTGTAGAGGGTCAAGGTGAAACTGAGAATGTAGAAATGAGAATGTACTGAAATGATTACTACATGCTACAGAGACAGTTGCTATGCAATTTCAACAGCACACCCAGGATTTTTATTATACAGCATGGAGACTATTTCAGTATTCAGAGGTCTGGCACACATGCTGCTTTGGACTTTGTAGCAGTAATTGTCCTAAGGCCTGACTCATTCCATGAGTACATGTATTGACATAATTTAAAAATACATCTACCAAGCAAATTATTCTGCCACATGTTTCTGAAATAAGGGTTGAGTCACACTGTGATCTTAGACACATGACAGTATGCCTTCCAATTCAGTAAATGATTACTACAGTGAAAGAGAGTCTTGCTGGGAGTGCTGTTTCAGATTTTAGGACAGTGCAGTGATGTTCAGGCACTATAAGGGGTCAAAGTGAGACTGAGAATGTAGAAATGAGAATTCACTGAAATTATTACTACATGCTACAGAGACAGTTGCTATGCAAATTCTACAGCACACCCAGGATCTTTATTACACAGCATGGAGACTATTTTGGAATTCAGAGGCCTGACACACATGCTGCTTTGGACTTTATAGCACTAACTGTCCTAAGGAATGACTCACTCCTTGACTACATGTATTGCCATCATTTAAAAACACATCAACTAGGCAAATTATTATTATTATTTTTTTTATTTATGTCATTTTGAGCATATCATATTCGTACAACATATGCCTATCCAGGCAAATAACATCAGCATGTTACACTCATCGAACTTCAACACAACAAAGCCAAAGGTTACATCATACGGTATGTAATAGCAAGTATCATTCATCCAGCAGAGGAAAATTGTCTAGTGCAAGGTATAAAAGCATTTCCCATGTCCAGTGCCCCACATTTAAACCCTTCTATCTGGGCATCGCAAGAAATGTTAGACAAGGAGTTCACATTGGTCATGTTCCGTTAGAGTCCAGATCCACACAGGTCAATAAATACTCCCGCAGAGGGGCCCACACGTCTCTGGGCCTTGAAGATAGTGGGAGCTCTTCGGCATATGTCTCTAACTGGTCTCTACAATATACCATATCCTTCAACCAATTGTCCACCTTAGGATGCAGTCTACTATCCCATGTAAATAGGATGCGTCTTTTCGCCAATAGCAAGGCTAGATGCACGAATCTGCCCATCATACCATGTAGTTGGGGATCGTGACCCAGCAAATACAGCAATGGAATGTTTTGTAGAGTCAGTCCTGTCATTACAGTGATAAGTGCTAAAACCTTTTCCCAGTAAATAAAAACTGGCCTGCACTGCCATGCTAGATGTATGAAACCAGCCTCCCCTATCCCACATCGCTTACATTCAGCTGAGGCCCGGAGGCCAATCTTCCACAACTTGTGAGGAGTGTAGTATGTCTGATGAATGAATTTGAGGTGAATAATGCGGAGGTTACTGTTTGATGTCAACCTCCCCGTAAGTGAGCATATCTTCATCCATTCCTCCTCCGTGATGGGAGGATCTATTTCAGTATTCCAGCGTATGAGGCTAGCCCCAGAGTTTAGTGGTGTGTCCTGTTGTGCTGCTTTGTATAGTTTAGTGTTCAGTTTCTTTCTCGTCGGGGTCGTAAGTATTATCTGCAGGGCCGACAGTGTCTCCGGTTCAGCCGGGAAGCAAGTGTAGTGATCCTGAATTGCTCGCCTCAAGCGGTAGCAAGTGAACTGAAATAGCAGTGTAGGATTTTGTATATATGACAAATCGTCTCTGGTAATGTATGTGCCCTCTGGGAATAAATCACTCATCCACGTTATGCCTGCCTCACGAAGTGCTTGTATAGATCCCTTGTCTTGAGCCACTGATAGTGCTGCGTGTCCCTCCATAGGCATGGCAGGGGCATACAAGGGGAGTTTTTGCGTCCGCCGCCCAATCGCTTGCCAAGCCGCAATTGTGGTATTCAAAGCATTTATTTCAGCCCTGGGAATATGCCTCTGGGTGTGCGTTATAATTCCCCTCAGTGGTATTGGATATGCATCCCCCTCCTCCACCGCTACGTGTGGTGTGAAGTCATGTGGTCTATACCAGTAGTAGGCGTATTGTGCCAGACAGCACAGATAATATACGTAAAAATCTGGTGCATTAAACCCGCCCCGTTTGTACGTCAATGATAGTGTACGCCAGCTTAGTCTCTGTGTTTTGCCGCCCCAGACAAGTCGCAGTACCTGTGTTTGAATAGTCTGGAAAAAATGTTTGGTCAACGGGATCGGTATATTGCAAAACAGGTATAGGAATTTGGGGAGTATTACCATCTTTATGGCTGATATCCTATCCGCTAGTGATAGTGGGAGATTCAGCCATCTGTCAACCTGAGCGACTAGTGCCGTATATGCTGCACCGTAATTGGCTGTGAAAACTATCTCGGGGTCCCTATGAATCCATATTCCCAGAGATTTGACAGGGTCTGCAGACCAGACCAGGGGATATTCAACCGTGGGAGCGGCGGTGGCAGCCGTCAGAGGAATAATGACGGATTCATCCCAATTGATATGGAGCCCAGAGAATAAGCTAAACTTCACGTATTCGCGAAGGACAGCTGATAAATACTGCTGTGGTTCACGAACATAGAGGACCATGTCGTCCGCGTACATTGATATCCCCACCGGCTGGTTATGGAAATTAAGGGCTGCCTCTCTGTGGGTCTGCTGGATTTTGCATGCCAGGGGCTCCAGTACGATAGCAAAAAGTAGTGGGGATAGCGGGCAACCCTGGCGTGTACCGCGTCCAATATTAAACGGTTCGGACGTATCCCCACCCACTCTCACTCTTGCGGACGGGTCGGTGTACAATACCTGGACCCAGCGTATAAAAAGGGGAGGAAATCCCATTCTTTGCAAAATGTGTATCATATATTTCCACTCTATAGAGTCAAATGCCTTAGCGGCGTCTAGTAGGACTGCTATGGCTGGGAGGTCTGGCTTCAGTACGTGCTGCATGGCAAAAATGGTGCGCAGATTAAGGAAAGTGGAACGATCAGGAATGAACCCAGCCTGATCTGGGAGTACCAGCATTGGCATTAGTGATTGTAGTTTTGTAGTGAGAATTTTGGCTAAAATTTTGGCGTCTAGGTTTATTAGAGATAGGGGGCGGTAGGATTCGCAGCGGTCGGGGGTTTGTTCTTTTTTAGAAGGGTAATGATCATTGCCTGGCGTAATGTGGGAGGGAGGTGGCCCGATTCGAACGCCTCTGCGTGCATACATAACAGGTGAGGTGCCAAAATGTCAGCATGGGCTTTGTAGAAGTCAGCGGTAAGCCCGTCTGGCCCAGGAGTGAGTGAACTGATGGCGTCAGTCACATCCTCTACCGTCAGCGGAAGGTCAAGGTATTTTCGGTGACCGTCTGATAGCCATGCGCAAGCTATGTCATCGAGATAGTCGTTCATGGCCTGCTCATCCATTCCGCCCTTCGAAGAGTATAGCGAGGAGTAGAATTGCCGAAATTGGTCTACTATTGCGACTGAAGAAAAATGAGACTGTCCAGTGTCATCCACCACACTCTCAACCGGGAGATAGCACAATCTACTTTGTAGTCTGCCAGCTAGTGATCTACTAGGGCGTCCACCCTCGCCGTATCGTCTGGCTACGTATCGCTTCGATAGGTACTTTATCTCCGTATCAGAAAGGGTGCTGTACTCTGTAATATGTTCGTGTAGGCTAGCGAGTGTGGCTGTCGAAGGTGTATGATTATATTGATTTTCCAGCTCACTGATTTGCCGCTCTAATGTGGCCAGTCTGCCCCGTATGTCCTTGAGTATCCCCGCTGATGTACTGATGCATATACCTCTAATAGTGACTTTGAAGGCCTCCCACAATACCTCTTGACTCTCTACCGACCCTGTGTTTGTCTCAAAATAGTGGGTAATTTCAGTTTTGATGGTGTTAGCATATATCGGGTCAAGTAATGACTCTGCACGAAACCGCCATGTGAATGGTTTGTGGGAGTTTTGCGGGATGCATAATGTGAGGAATACCGGATTGTGGTCAGAGAGCGTTCTTGGGAGGGTATGAACCTCGGTCACCCAGTTATTTGCTCCTTCGCTCAGTAGCCAGTAATCCAGTCTGGACCAACTACGTGTCGCAGGTGTGATGTGGGTGCCTGCTAAGACATCTGTGTGTCGTTGACGCCAAGTGTCTACCATCCCAAATTCTAGCATGCCTTCTTTGATACAGTTAGCAACTTTGACCATCCTCGCACCCTGTGGGTTAGACTTGTCCACTGCAGGATTCAGCTGTGTATTGAGGTCACCCCCCCATATGATGTCTGTCTCGGGCCATGACCGCAATTCCCTGAACATATTCCGGTAGGCAGTAGTGTCGTCCACCACTGGTCCGTAGAAGCTGATGATGGTTACTAAGACATTGCCCAATTTCCCCATCGTCATGGCCCAGCGGCCTTCCTGATCTGTACTGGCTCTGATAGACGTAAACGCTACCCCTTTCTTAACCAGCAGAAGGACCCCCCTCGCATATGAGGAATAGGAGGAAGCTAATCTATAGGATGCCCATCTCGTGGCTACTCTACCCTCTGTTACTTTTGTCAAGTGGGTTTTTTGTAGGAGCGCAATTTGGATATTGTGCCTGTCCAGTTGGGCCAGTACCTGCCTGATTTTCTGTGGAGTATTAAGATCCCGGACAATCCATGTAATGCAATTATATGTGTCTCCTGTCATACGCAGTGCGTGGGTACAATATAACCTCTATGTACCAAATAGTGGTGTACATGGTGCTTACATACGTTACAATTTAGTGTAATTACCGTGACATCGTAAACCTCTGGCACAGAAACAAAAAAGAGATCCCCCCTCCCACCACCCACTTCAGCATCCCCAACCTGCTAAAGACATGACCCTCAGAAAACTCCCCAAACATACCCAGTTTAAACAAGTACAAGTCCCATCGGGGATCACCCATTGGGGGTCGTGACAGCCATAGCCGCTCCCAGGTGATAGCGGGAGAGGAGCCATCATAAGTTACCATTCCCATCAACCCTGTGGAATGCAGGACCGTACTACAGTATAGATAATCACGAAACAAGGAATATTCATCCCCTTCGATAAGCGGCCCTCAGTGGATAGTTGCCCCTTCTCCTCCTCCAGCAGTCTTTCCTGACCATCCCACTCGTAACTCAGCTTGCACCCCCTTACTGTTCAGTCATCAATGTCTGACGTGTGGGATGTGGATTCCGCCTGTCTCCGGCGTCGCAGTGTACGTGCGTATTCCATAGCATGGTTGGGCTTCGTGAAGGTCTTCCCCTCTTCCATTTTGCCAATCCGCAGTCGTGCAGGGTACAGCATTGCATACGGAATCTGTTCTTTTTGCAACAACTTCTTAACGTTTTGAAATTCTTTGCGTGCTGCTTGCACATTTGCAGTGAAGTCTGGATAAAAGGATAGTGTGTTTCCGTGATAGGTAGTCGTGCCCTTCAATCTTGTTATCCGTAGAATAGTGTCACGATCTCTGAAGTTTAGTAAGCGGGCTATGATAGACCTTGGAGGAGCTCCCGGAGGAGGCCGCGCCGCCAAGGATCTGTGTGCACGTTCAATCGCGAAAAGAGGAGAGAGTTCATCCTTACCACAAATCTCCTGCAACATCGCCTCCATATAATCTTCCAGTCTCCCCACATTGGTGGACTCCGGCAGACCTAAAACGCGGATAATATTGCGATGTGATCGCACTTCCATGTCCTCATTTTTGGCTTGGATGACTTCTAGCAATTTAGTAATGTCTGAAGTCTTCTCCCCCACTTGTTGGAGTCCATCTTCAGTATCAGTGATGCGTTGTTCCGCTTCTCCTATACGTACCGCGTGTTTATCCAGCTTCGTCGAGAATTGATCCTTCCTACCATTCAGCGCTTCGATCTTCCCGTCGATGGCTTGGAGACTTGCCTGTATGGCCGCCAGTGATTTTTCTATAGCCGCGGGGGGTGCTGCAGCCGAATCTATCTCGGAGTCCGAGTTCGCGGCTTGTCCCGGTTTATTCCCTTTGCGCAGTTCAAAATTCAGCCGGGGCTGATTTCTGTCGGGCTTCCCCATGTCTCTAGAGTCTTGGCGCAGGGCTGTCCTGATATGTTGTGCCCCTCGAGAGCGTGTTGACTCTTAGAGGTGACTAGCGGAGCCTCCCAGTCGCTATCTTCAAAAGCAGTTCCTGCCGGCTGGACAGATGCACCTTCGTATATTACAATCACCAGGTCTCGTGGGCTCGCAGGCGTTGTCAGTCTCCAGCCCCAGTGATAGCGCAGTCGCGGTCCGCACCTGCTAGTGGCGCCAAGAAGACAATGAGGCTCAGCTAGGCAGAGGGCAGTATGCCAGCAAATTACTTCAGAGGCAGGGTGGTTCTCAAATAAATTCTCCACAGACCAGCGAATCTCAATGTACATGCAATGCCAGCCTCGACTTTCACAAACAGCTCACTCACAGCCCCAGACTGCCAGTCATGTTGTCTTCGCACGCAGTGTTTCCCCGGCGGGAGGGTAAAGGGGGGCACCGCCGCAGCCATGCACGGCAAACAATGTGTTATAGACAGTGTCCATGGCCCCCACAGGGCCGTCAAGCAATCGCCGATGACATGGAGGGAGGTAGAGTTCAGAGCCGCTGTCTCCCCCGCAGTTTGGCGTCTCTCAGCGGCGCGGCCCGCACCGCACTACAGCGCCGGGGATTTGCGTAGCTGCCGCCACCCCGCCCGCCTTACCGCCGCACGTTGGCTCCTCCGGGCAGCGTCCACGGCCTCAGCCCAAGTATCCACTATCCGGGCGGTCCTCAGGAGTTTCTCGGTGGCGCTCAGATCTCGGGCCGATGCCAGCAGCCCTGGTGTGCGCGGCTGGTACTGGAGTTAATCCGCCATTTCCTCGGCAGTCCCGGGCAGCCACGTGGTGTCCAAACTCCTCAACCCCAGCACAGAGAAGGCAGCCAAAAGCATCGCTAGAATGCCCTAACCAAGGGCAGCTCGATTCCGGGGCTATCGGTCCCAAACACAGGGTTGGGGCAGGATTATGTGAGGATGTCTGATGATGGCTGGCAGAGCTGCACTACAGTGCAGCCATCTTGCCAAGCTCCAAGCCACGCCCCAACTACGCAAATTATTCTGCCAAATGTTTCTGAAATAAATTCTGACTCACACTGTGATCTTAGACACATGACAGTATGCCTTGCAATTTAGTAAAAGTATTACTACAGTGAAAGGGGATCTTGTAGGTTGTGCTGTTTCAGGGTTTAGGGAAGTGCAGTGTTGTTCAGGCATTGTTCTAAACTCAGAATTATCAGTCCCACCTTGAACCTCTACAGTGTCTGAACACCACTGCACTGTCCTAAACCCTGAAATACCATCCCTAGCAAAACCTGCTAAAATCTTTCAACACTACTGCACTGCTGTAAACCCTAAAACATAATTTTCAGCAAATGCCCCTATAATGTTCAAACACTACTGCACTGTCCTAAACCCTGAAACAGCACTCCCTGCATGATCTCCTACACTGCCCGAACTCTGCTGCTGTGCCTTAAAATTACTTATGGAGTGAACCAGACTTAACACCATATAGTGCTTCTAATTGCTATGTAGTATGCTAATAGTGGTTTACAATTGTAAATAAAATAATTAAATATGTTTTTTTTTCTTCACAACAGATTTTAATTATCTACAGAAAGAAAAAAGAAAATGCCATCTAAAAGTGAGAGAAGAAAAAGATATAAACAGGCTTACATTTCCAAGAAAAAAGAACTACAAGATTTATCTAAAGAGCAATGTCTGGAAAAAACAAAGAAAGCTCCTGGTAAGTCAACAAATGATTTTATGAGGAAAATAATACAATTTAAAAAAACTCGGGACAATCAGGAAAAAAATAAAAATATATCTGTAACTACAAAGAAAAGCCAGAAAAAAACAAAAAATGATGGATAAATAAGTGGGAAACATAGACGAAAAAAATCAGTTTGTTGAGATTCGGAAGCGAATGTTTCATAACAGAGTTGTTGGAAATGTATTAAAAATGTAAAGAATTGTAAAAGAAAAACTGCTTTTTATAAGAAGAAAAAACATATACACTCAATTGTGGACAAAGCTTTTGAATAAGGGTGGGCGTAGTTCACGAAGTAGCGCTACGCGAAGCTACGCGAAGTGCACTTCGCACTACGCAAACTTCACTTAGCACTACGCGAGCTGCGTAGTAGCATGTTCGCACTGTGCAAGATGCGTTTTCAATGATTGCACAGTGCGGACAAGCATCCGGCACTGTGCAATCATTGAAAACGGCATCTTGCACAGTGCGAGCTGTAGTTTTCTGCTGCTCGAGTAGATTTTTACTCGAGCGGCAGCTTTCTCAACGCGAACTGGTAGTTTCTCATTGCGAGCGGTCGCGAGCATGCGCAACCACTCGCAATGAGAAACCTGACCTCCCCGTGTTGAAAATCTTGCAGGGATGTCATTTTGCTTGTTCTCGGTCGTGAACATGACGTTGAGGACAGCGAACAAGCAAAAAATTACTGCTGCACTACGCTACGCTTCACTACGTGTGTTCGCACTGTGCTATGTGCAGCTCGCGTAGTGCGAAGTTGCGCAAACTGCGCGAGCGTAGCGTAGTGCTTCGCCCAGGGTTACTTTTGAATTAAAAAAAACTATTTATTTTAGTAATCAGAAGGATTCGAACACTAGATAAGCCAATCAATGTTATGAAGGTCAAAAGTAAGTGGAAAAGACTAATTAATAGATCACATTTTTGTAATGTTTTTTCTGGAGAATGGAAACATAGTTCAAGTTGTGAGCCATTTTTTAATGAAGAGAGTTACTTTCAGACTAATGATTTGTTGCATGCAGTTGACACCAGTGGTCAAGCTTGCGAGGTTAAGAATGGTAGCCCGATTGAAAAAGAGAAAATTGTCCCTAGAAATGCTGAAGAGGTGTTAGCTGATGAAGTTTTAGGGAGACGTCCTTAGGCTCCAGTGTACTCTTGGAATTGTAGTAGTATTTGTAGTGTACGACAGGATTCAATTGAGTTTTTTTGCAATTTTTTACGTCAGTATACTAAGAAAAGTGTTAAACAGAAGATTAAGATGTTGCAAGAATTAGACCCCTGCAGAGTGAGAGAAAAAATGGGTTTGCAAGGTCATTCTTTGGCTTGTCTTTCTAAAAAAGTATGTCAGAGTGTTTTTCACCATTTTAGGATGTTACCAGTGCATCATACTGAAGTGAGGAAATTAGTGAGAAGGTTGTATTATGCAAAAAAGTCCAGCACTAATGTTAAAAAAGTTGAACAGTGCTCTTTTGCATGGATCTGTGTTAGATGTGATCAACATTTGTGAAGAAATTGAGGTTAGTTACTTTGGTCCTGAAGAAGAAAGTGCACAAACAGATACATTAATAGAAGGAAATTGGAAGAAAATGTACAGAATTTTAGTACAGAAGATTTTGAGCAAGAAATTACAAGGTTTAAGGTAATTTCAGATAAAAAGCCAAACTTTTCTTGTATTAGTTGTAGACGAATTCATTATAAAAATCAGGCCAGGTTAGTTGATCTATATTTAAAAAGAGAAAAGGAGAATAATAATGAGTGGAAGGAATTTGCAACTTATTTGTTGGTAGAGAATTGTTTTGATTTGGGTTCTGATCAACGTATTTGTAAATATGGTTATAATAGAGATGGTCCTGGGTCTGCCGAAGGTGGATGGGGAGGGAGTTCCATGTCTTGGCAGCCAGGTAAGAGAAGGATCTTCCTCCGGCTGTGGCTCTTCGGATGCGTGGTACGGCTGCGAGGGCGAGGCTGGTAGAGCGTAGCTGGCGGGTGGGCGTGTAGAAGGTCAGGCGGTCGTTGAGGTACTTGGGGCCCAGGTCGTGGAGAGACTTGTGGGTGAGGAGCCAGAACGTGATCCTCTTGTCGACGGGGAGCCAGTGCAGGTCCCTCAGGTGGTTGGAGATGTGGCTGCGTCGGGGGACTGTAATGATTTCCAGGCAGGTTCCGCAGGAGCGTCAAGGATCCGAAGAATAATCCACAGCCTTCCCCTACGGCCTTCTGACTCTATCAAACACTAGAGTACCGAGAGGCTCGCCAGGGGAAAACAGGGAGACAAAACAAGGAAAGGTGGGAAAAGAATATAATCTTGGTCGTAGTCTTCTGTGTGAATGGACATACACCCGGTCAGGACCTCTGTGTGAATGGACATACACCCGGTCAGGACCTCTGGTGGATGTGGGAGCTGAAATACAATACAAACTTCTAACCACTGTTAACATACACATAAAAATGTAACCAATTGTAGTACTTGAGTGTTACATACCAATATATCTTAAACTTTGCTGTAGCATAAATGTGTAGTGGTTGCAGGGTTCAGCTTGAGCTAAAGTAAGAGAACAAAAAACAATAGTGACTACTCTATGTGGACCGTGAGCTTGTATAACCCTGTTCAGAATTGTAGAGCTCTTACTTGATGACCTGTAGAAGACTCCTAAATAAACATCTATATCGAATTGGATTGGACCAGAATCAGACGATAACATCCCTGTATAACCGAATGTCTAAGATACAAAACAGATATTTATTAGTTCAAAGTAGAGAAATATTGTAATAACATAAGTGTAGCGCACAGCGCTGTTACCGTGATTCTGGGTGATGCGGAAGACTTCTGCGCCCCTCACGAGTCAACGCAAGTGCCCCCAAACACACACTTTAGGGCTGGCCAGGAACACAGGACGTGATGGAATAATGATTACGGCCAAAAAGGAAACAACCGGAATGAAAGGAACCCACCGGATGGTGGAGACTAAGCCCGGCCGCCGGGTAGAGGATAGGGTAAACAAAACTAAATACCTAAAGAATATTCCTGCTGGGCGGCGGAGAACAAGCCCGGCCGACTGGTGAAGCAGGTAAGGGATTAGGCTGACAGCGAGAAATGTAGCCCGGCCGGACGGCGGAGTACAAACCCGGCCGTCGGGCAGAGCCAGTAGGAAATGGGGAAGTCAGAGGTAATGCCCAGCCAGACAGCGGAGCAACACCCAGCCGTCGGGCGGAGCAGGTAGGGAATATGAAACTCTGACCTGCTGCCCGGCCGGACGGCGGAGCAACAACCCGGCCGTCGGGCGGAGCAGAATAGACAATAACAAAGTTCCGTGAAAGTTCCAAGAAACGGAACAACAGGGGGAGCAAGGAAAACCCCTAAGGGCAGTAGGACGGCGAAGAGCCCGTCCTCTCTCAATGACCAACCGGTAATCAGGCAAAAACAGGAAACAAGACGGAACTGCAGCAAAGGGAGCTTGACGCAAGAACGTAAAGCGTCGCTCCAAGGGCTCTGACGGCTTATGTAGGGTTTTCTCTTAAAGGGACAGCACATTGGGGATCTCGAGGCATGACAGCGACATCCAGGATGAGTCGGGCGGAGGCGTTCTGGATGCGCTGGAGTCTTTTCTGTAGCTTGGCTGTGGTTCCAGCGTAGAGGGCGTTTCCGTAGTCCAGTCGGCTGGTGACTAGTGCCTGGGTGACAGTCTTCCTGGTCTCGGTCGGGATCCAGCGGAAGATCTTGCAAAGCATACGTAGGGTGTTGCAGCACGATGAGGAGACGGCGTTGACTTGTCTGGTCATCGAGAGGGAGGAGTCCAGGATGAAGCCCAGGTTGCGTGCGTGGTCATTTGGCTTGGGTGCGGTGCCCAGGGCTGGGGGCCACCAGGAGTGGTCCCAGGCGGAGGGTGAAGATCCCAGGATGAGGACTTCCGTCTTGTCCGAGTTCAGTTTCAGGTGGCTGTCCTTCATCCACTCGGCGACGTCTTTCATCCCTTCGTGTAGGCAGGTTCTGGCGGCGTCGGGGTCTCTGGTGAGGGAGAGGATCAGCTGGGTGTCATCGGCGTAAGAGATGATGTTGAGGTTGTGCTGGCGTGCGATGGCTGCAAGAGGCCTCATGTAGACGTTGAAGAGGGTGGGGCTGATTGAAAATCGTTGCGGGACGCCGCAGATGACTTCAGTGGCCTCGGAGCGAAACGGGGGGAGGCGGACTCTTTGTGTTCTTCCGGTGAGGAATGAGATGATCCACTCCAGTGCCTTCTCTTGGATACCGATGTTGCTGAGGCGCTGGACTAGGGTGCGGTGGCAGACAGTGTCGAACGCAGCGGAGAGGTCCAGGAGGATGAGGGCCACTGTTTCCCCCATGTCGAGCAGGGTCTGGATGTCGTCAGTGGCTGCGATGAGGGCGGTCTCGGTGCTGTGGTTGGCTCTGAAGCCGGACTGCGAGGGGTCGAGGGATCCGTTCGTCTCGAGGAAGGCGGTCAGCTGTCTGTTGACGATCTTCTCGATGACATTAGCAGGAAAAGGGAGGAGCGAGATGGGGCAGAAGTTTTTGAGGTCGGTGGGGTCCGCTGTAGGTTTCTTCAGGAGGGCGCTGAGCTCGGCGTGCTTCCAGCTCTCCGGGAAGGTGGCGGTGTTGAAGGAGGTGTTGATGATGTTCCCGAGTTGGGGTGCGATGGTGGAGTCGGCCTTGTTGAAGACGTGGTGTGGGCAGGGGTCGGTTGGTGATCCGGAGTGGATGGTGTTCATCGTGCAGGTTGTGTCTTCGGTGGTCACCGTGGTCCAGGTGCGAAGGGTGGTGCGCCGAAGCTGTTGTGGATGTCGGTGATCTTGCGGTGGAAGAACGAGGCGAGGGAGTCGCAGAGGTCTTGTGACGGAGTGATGTCGTTGGTGCCGCGGCTGGGATTGGAGAACTCCTTGACGATGGTGAAGAGTTCCTTGCTGTCGTGGGCGTCGTTGTCCAGTAGTTCCTTCAGGGATTTCTTCTTGGTGGTGCGGATGAGCTGGTGGTGCTTGCGGGTAGCGTGTTTGAGGGCGGTCATGTTGTCGGTGGTCCGGTTGAGGAGCCAAGCTTTCTCGAGGGTGCGGCAGGTCTTCTTGGAGTCCTTGAGTTCGTCGGTGAACCAGGATGCCTTCTTGCTTCTGGGTCTGCTGGGAGGGTTCTTTAGTGGCGCGAGGTCGTCGGCGCAGGCGGTCAGCCACTGTGTGAAGTTGCGGGCTGCTTCGTTGGGGTCCGTTGTGTTGGCGGGTGGGCTTTGGCTGAGGAAGGTGGTGAGCTGGTCCGCGGTGATCTTGCTCCAATTCCTGTGAGGTACCTGTTGCGGGTGGTGGTGGTTCGTGGTTCTTTTGAAGCTGAAGTGGACGCAGCTGTGGTCGGTCCAGTGGAGTCCGGTGGCGTGGCTGAAGGTGATGTACTTGCTGGAAGAGAAGACGGGATCAAGCGTGTGGCCGGCGTAGTGGGTGGGGGTGTTGACCAGTTGCTTGAGTCTGAGGTTGGCGAGGTTTTCCAGCAGGGCGGTGGTGTTGCGGTCCTTGTTGTTCTCCAGGTGGAAGTTGAGGTCCCCTAGGAGGATGTAGTCAGCGGAGGGGAGGGCGTGCGGGGTGATGAAGTCTGTGATGTCTTCGCTGAATTGTGTGCGTGGTCCCGGGGGTCTGTAGACAAGGGTGCCTCTGAGGGTCGTCTTTGAGTCGGTGTGAATCTGGAAGGGGAGATGTTCGGCTGCGGCGAAGGAGTCATTGGCGTCGGTCGTGATGCGGATGGTGTTCTTGTGGACGATAGCGATGCCTCCTCCGGTCTGGTTGATGCGGTCCCTCCTGATGATCTTGTACCCGTCCGGGATGGCGATGGCGATGTCGGGTGCAGAGGAGGCGTTCATCCAGGTTTCTGTGAGGAAGGCGACGTCCGGTGATGTAGCGTTGAGGAGGTTCCAGAGTTCCACGGCGTGTCTGTGGACGGAGCGGGTGTTGAGCAGGATGCACTTCAGGTGGTTGCTGCTGGTGCTTGGCTTGGCGGGTGCGGTGCAGGTTCGGAGGCAGGTAAATTTGCAGGCTTTGCAGGTGAAGGGTCCGTGGATGCGTCTCGGGGTGGCTCGGCAACAGGCGGGGTTCCGGCCGGCATTCAGTGCGTTGAGGGTGGCGGCGTTTTAGGTCCGTCGGGTCGTCTTGCTTCGGTGGGGGCCAGGGGTCCTGGCGCTGGGCGCGGGCCAGGTACGGACGGGCGCAGAAGGGCGCAGACGGGCTTGCCTTTTGGCTCACCTTCGGCGCACAATCGGCGCGCCCGCTGTGCGTCAAGGCTGCGCGTGCGTGGGGGCGTCATAAGAAGGGAGCCAGGAGGGAGGGTCCGCTGGGTGGTGGGAGCGTGGATCCAATCGGCTGTCGGGGGGCGGGGCCGCAGGGAGGAAGCGGCAGGAAAATCGAGTGCGGGCTGGCGGCGGGAAATCGAGTGTGGGCTGGCGGCAGCTCAGCGGCGGCTGGGGCGCCTGCAGGAGATGCGGCGTGGAGAGCGGCAACCAGGAAGCAGGGGTAAGGAGGAGCGTGGGGCGACCGGGCCTGTTAAAGGCACAGTGGTCGCATAAATGACTTTAACCCAGTCATTTTGTCCATGTGGAATGCTAACATGGATCTTCAATATGTTGCAGACAACTTGATTGCTGTGGCTCGATATGTAACGTCTTACATTACTAAAATTTGAAAAGACGGAACTGAAGGAAATGTGGGAAGAAATTTCTCATGAAAAGAGCCTAAGTAAGAAATTGTACAGCTACAGTTTGAAGATGTTGTCTCATCGAGAAATCGGAGCATATGAATGTTCAGATCGTTTATCATCTGCAAGTCTATACCCCAAATCTAGAACAATCATTTGGGTGAGTTTAGGTGTTGCAAGAACACGAAACCGAGTTTTGAAATCTGTACAAGAAATTGAGTATTTAGCAGAGAGAGAACCAGACAGTACAGATATTTTGAAGACAAATATGTTGGATACATACTATCCAAATAGAAGTAATCATCTTGAGAACGTTTGTCTCTTTGAAGCACTGCAAAGCTATACTTTTAAGAAGAATATTACAGAAGATATCAATAAAGGCGTGCATGCTGTGATTGGATCTGAAGGATGTTTAGTGAAACAAAGAAAAGGACATTTGATTAATCTTCGAAAACTGAGTTGCAAAACTGCTGAGAAAAGGGAATTTTACTATTTAGCTCTTTTGCAACTCCATGGCGAACAGAACTGGAACTACTCGGAGATTTTGACAGTTATGAAGATTCATTCAACGCAACTAAAAATACTATAGAAAGTCCTGCTTTTACTAATTATCTGAAAATGTTGAACGACGAAATACAGCAAGAAGCTACAATTGCAGCAGAGATTGCTAGAGACAGTTCTCAAGACAGTCAAAGTTCTCCTTCGTAGAGTCAGGATCCACTAGGAGAACCAATTATTCAAAATGAAGCAGCGACTGCCATGGATGAGGTGGAAACAGCAATGCAACAAGCTAAAGAGGATATAATAAACTTAGAAGAATTGGAAAAACAACTAAATGTTGAGCAAAAACAAATATACGATCAAGTGACATAACAGATTGAGCATGGTTTATATCACAAGAAAAAAGAGTGCTCATGTACGTCATTTAAACCTGTCCGGCTGTACGTGAGTTGAGAAGCAGGAACTGGAAAAAGTTTGCTAATTAAAGCAATTGCAACTTATCTACAGAAAATAACTGAGTCATCACTCTTGTGTTGTTACTGCTCCAACTGGGTTGGCAGCACATAACATGAAAGGGATTACTTTACATTGTTTATTGATGCTGCCAGTAGAGCATGAACATAAATTAGAATACCACAAGCTATCTGGAGAAGCTTGTTGGGAAGTTTCTAGAGTCTTGAAAAAAATGAAACTTCTCATTATTGATGAGATAAGCATGGTATCAAATTTAATGCTTGCCTTTGTGCATTTAAGAATGCTACAAATCCTTAAAACAGAGTATGATGTGTTATTTGGAGGCAAACACGTCATAGTTTTTGGAGATCTACTACAACTAACTCCTGTGAAAGGACAGCCAGTATTTAAAGCAGTTACACATGAAGACACCAGAAAGTGCCTGGGAAGCATTGGAAATGTTAATATTTGGCCATATTTCGAATATTCAGAACTCATTAAAAATATGCGACAGGCAAAGGATGCTGATTATAAAAGTATTCTTGAAGATATAAGAATTGGAAAAGTGAGTGAACACGGCAAAGAAGCTTTACTGGCACGATTACTTGCAAATTTCTTTCCAAATGAAAATATTCTCCCAGAGAATATATATAGAAAAATTGCAGAAAAGAAATCAGTGATATGCTTGATGCCAACTCTGCAAGAATGTTCAATATTCAATGAAAAAATGTTAAAGTTAGAAAATCAAGAAATTATAAGACTGGAAGCTATTGACAGAATAGAGCATGAAGGAGCTACTATTATTTTGTCAGAAAAGTTGAAGTCAAAATTGGATTCTTTAGAGAAATCAATATCTAAAACTGATGGTTTAGAAAAGAATCCATATGCATGTATAAATTGTCGGATAATTTTAAGACGTAATTTACACATGGAAAGAGGTTTAGTAAATGGAGCAATGGGTAATGTTGTTGGTTTTGTGAATTACCCAAATAGAGATGACATTGAATTTTTTAAAATCAAATTTGATGAAATTGAAGAAGTGCAACAATTGAGCCGTTGTCCAGCTCGATTTTTGCTTGTAAAAGATTTATATGTCCTCTGAAAACAGTTTCCTGTTTGTTTGGCATATGCGGTGACTATTCATAAATCTCAAGGTTTAAGTGTAAATAGTGCTTTGGTGAATATTGGAAGTACTGTGTTTAAAGAGGGTATGGCATATGTTGCTTTATCTCGAGTCAGAACTTTATCTGGATTATACTTGATTGATTTTGATGACACAAAGATTAGTGCACATGTAAATTGTGTAAGAGAGTATAGTAGGTTAAGAAGAGAACATGCTCCCAATTTACCTCAATATCCAGTATTTGAAAAGCGTGTGGTAAGTCGAAAAAGAAGATATGAGAACAATTGTAGCGAGGTTGCAGAGAAAAGAAAAAAATAGATGAACCAGTGATAGTAAGCAAAAAGAAAAAGGATTCTATTGAAGAGGTTGTTGGTTTTCAGTTTGAAAACAGTTCTGGTGTCAACTGCTATGCTAATGTAGTGGTTAATGTTAGTTTTTTTCTTGAAACTTTACTACAACAAATTGTTGAAAATCAGGACAAAAGATTTTGTTGTTTATTGAATTCTGTGTTTGAGAAATATAGTAGTGATAAAACTAAAATAGAAAGTGTTTCTGATATTCGAAATGTTTTAGACATATGTTCTGGTTTAAATCAATTTTCACAGAATATTCACCAAGATTGTCAGGAATTTCTAATGTTAATGCTTGTTGTATTGCAAGATGAAGGTATAGAAATTGAAAATCTTTTTGGGCTTTCTTATAAATGGCAACATGACTGTGACAATTGTTCATTTTCAAGTAGTACTGAAATAGGCAGTGAAAGATTTATATATTTGACTCTACCTGACTGCAAATCAGTGTCTTTTAATAATCTAGTTAGAGAAGCAAATCAAAACATGGTCTGTACCCAATGTTACTCTGAAATGTTATCAACATTATTTATACAAAGACATGGACAGTATGCAATTTTAATGCTGCAACGATGCAGACCTGATGGGAGAAAACTGACAACTTTAATAAAAAATGTTGTGCTTCTCAACTATCAATATCAGGAAAAACTTTGGTAACTGTAGCAATAATTTTCCATGATGGTCCTTCTACAACATCAGGACATTACACAGCTTATTTAAAATGTACGAAAGGCTGGACTGATTGTAATGATACTCAATTGATTTTTAAACAACGTTTTCCTTATGACTTACCAAATTCTTACCTAGTGTTTTTACAACACAAATTGTTGGGAAAACAATTGGCCTGGGAAGATTACTGCTGTTAAGAAAGGGTAGTCTGGTGTTGAAAAGTACTTTGAGAGTGAGGGTGATGAGGTTCAAAAAATTCTTGTAGTAAACGCAGAGGTAGTGCAAGTGTATCAGATAGTGGTTGATATGGCTATCACAGGAGATGTTGATCATCAGTGAGGCAGAGGTGTTTTAGATTTGTTGTAGTTGTTGGAGATGATGCTGACATTTTTCATTCCCTTGAAGAGGTTTCTTTTAATGGTATAGAGCTCCTTGGTAAGATAAAGGATGAGCAGAGTGTGATCGGCATACCAGATGATGTTGAGGTTCTCATAGAATGCTAGTTGTTTAAGGTTCTATGAACATGATAAATAGCATGAGGTGGAGGTATAACCATTGTTGGATGGTCCAAAAGATGTTGGTGCTTTTGATTCAGAAGGTTGGGAAACGGACGGTTAAGAGTACTATTAAGTAACTTCCAAAGTAAGGATTTCCCACATACTATTTGGCCATGAGGAATGGTATCTGAAACAAAAATTACTATTTTGGGTAAATGTTGTTAGTATATGTTTGTATATAACTTTATTTAGAGTGTATAAGAAAGAAGTAATAATGTTTTGTTACTTTGTGATTGTTGGTAATATCCCTTACTTACGTACAAAATTGCTGTTCTAAAAAGACATTTAAGATATGTCTTTTTCTAATTGTTACATTCTTACTGAATATGGTGAATGGGTTTTTTAAAGACAATCTTATTGATTGTCTTTTTTTTTTTTTGCCCGCTGGTATATGATGAGTACTGTTGAACTCACTGATTTCAGTGAAATTCAATTTATTCTGAGAACAGCAAAATAAAAAAGAAAACATATTGTACATATTATTTTGTATTGTGGAATATATATTATAACTCAATTGTTTCTTCTCTTCCACCCGTCTCTAAGTCTCTTCCTCTGTCTCAGTCACTATAATTGACTTACTCCCTCACAGTCCCTCACTCTTCCTCTGTTTGCCTCTCTCACTGTCTCCCTCTCTCTACCAGTCTTCCTTTTTTCCTCTCTCTTTCTATAAATCCTTCTCTCTCTTTTACTCCTTTATCCTTTCTCTTAATATGCTTCTTTTTCCAACACTCCCCTTCTCTCATCCTTATATCCCTTCCCTCACTGTCACTGCCCTTCACTCAATCTCCATCCTCTTCCCCCACTTCATGTTCTCCTCTCTCTGCATCACTTCCATTCCCTTTCTCCTGCTCCCATTCCCTCACTCCCCTCACTCTCTTTCGCTTACTCCATCCGTCAATACTCTTCCCTTATTCCCCTTTTCTCATTGCCTTTTGGTAACTCTCATTCCTTTAGTCTCTCACTCCCCTTCACTCCATTTCTCTCTCCCTCTCTCCCTCTGTCTCACTCAGTCTAACCACTTCACTCCCTGTTAGTTACTCGCTCTCCCTCTCTTTCTCTCTCACTCTCTCCCTCACCCTTCCTTTCTTTCCCTTTCTGTTTCCTTCACTCCTATTTCCTTTTGTATTATGAAATATATATTATAACTCAGTTGTTTCTTGTCGCCCACAGATACTATATTTATAAAAAAATGTACTATTAACTTGTCATTATTTATAAGGTAAGTATAACATACAATAAAAACATTTTCATCACTCTCTTACTTCTCTTTCTCTCTTTCCCATTCTTTAATCTCTCTCTTACTACCCTTCCTTTACTCATCTTACTCACCTTTCCTCATTCTCATTACTCCACTTCATTCTCCTTTACAGTCCTTCTCTCACTATCAGTACTCTTTCTTCATCCTCACTCACGTTATACAACTACCTCTTTCCCCTCTCTGTCCCTCACTTCTCTTTCCTATCTTCCTCTATAACTACCTTTGTCTTGCTCAATCACTCAGTCTCTTCTCACTCCCCCCTCACTCTATTTCCTTCACACCATCCCTCACTCACTTTCAGTCACTCCACTTCTCTCACTCCCTTACTCCCTTTCGCTCACTCCCCTTCCTTTATTCCTTCCCTCACTCTCCTTTCCTTCATCCGTCTCTAAGTCTCTGCCTCTGTCTCAGTCAGTATAACTGACTTACTCCCTCACAGTCCCTCACTCTCCCTCTGTTTGTCTCTCGCACTGTCTCCCTCTCTCTCCACCAGTCTTCCTTTTGTTTCCTCTCTCTTTCTATAAATCCTTCTCTCTCACTTACTCCTTTTTCCTTTCTCTTAATATGCTTATTTTTCCAACACACCCCTTCCCTCATCCTTATATCCCTTTCCTCACTGTCACTGCCCTTCACTCAATCTCAGTCCTCTTCCCCACTTCATGTTCTCCTCTCTCTGCATCACTCCCCTTCCCTTTCTCCTGCTCCCATTCCCTCACTCCCCCTCACTCACTCCCCCTCACTCTCTTTCGCTCACTCCATCCATCAATACCCTTCCCTTATTCCCCTTTCATCATTCCCTTTTGCTAACTCACATTCCTTTAGTCTCTCACTCCCCTTCACTCCATTTCTCTCTCCCTGTCTCCCTCTGTCTCACTCAGTCTAACCACTTCACTCCCTGTCAGTAACTCCCTCTCCCTCTCTTTCTCTGTTACTCTCTCCCTCTCTCTCTCTCCCTCACCCTTCCTTTCTTTCCCTTTCTGTTTCCTTCACTCCTACTTTCTTTTGTATTTTGAAATATATATTATAACTCAATTTTTTTTTGTCTTCCACAGATACTATATTTATAAACAACATTTACTATTAACTAGTCATTATTTATAAGGTAAGTATAACAAACAAAAAATACCTTTCCATCACTCTCTTACTTCTCTTTCTCTCTTTCCCATTCTTTAATCTCTGTCTTACTACCCTTCCTTTACTCATCTTACTCACCTTTCCTCATTCTCACTACTCCACTTCATTCACCTTTACAGTCCTTCTCTCACTATCAGTACTCTTTCTTCACACTCACTCACTCACGTTATCCAACTACCTCTTTCCCCTCTCTGTCCCTCACTTTTCTTTCCTATCTTCCTCCATCACTGGGGAACATTGTTTACAACGCGGTGAAAACACCACGATGCCTTTACAACGATGCCATTACAACGCAAGTCGTTACTACAACTTGCGCTGGATGGCGCTGTTGTATAAGGAATATTGCAATTTTATATTCCAACACCTTCCCTACGGTTACGTGGACTGGTGTTGGAATATAAAATTATAATATTCCACAATCCACGCCCTACAACGCAAGTCGTTGTAACGACTTGCGTTGTAATGGCAGCGTTGTCATGTACCGCGATCTAAAAGATCGCATTGTACTGACATACATCCCCATCACTACCTTTGTCTTGCTCTATCCCTCAGTCTCTTCTCACTCTCCCCTTACTCTCTTTACTTCACATCATCCCTCACTCACCTTCACTCACTCCACTTCTCTCAGTCCCTCACTCCCTTTCGCTCACTCCCCTTCCTTTATTCTCTACCTCACTCCCGTTTCCTCCATCCGTCTCTAAGTCTCTTCCTCTGTCTCAGTCAGTATAACTGATTTACTCCTTCACACTTCCTCACTCTCGCTCTGTTTGTCTCTCTCACTGTCTCCCTCTCTCTCCACCGCTCTTCCTTTTCTTTCCTCTCTCTTTCCATAAATCCTTCTCTCTCACTTACTTCTTTTTCCTTTCTCTTAGTATGCTTCCTTTTCCATCACTCCCCTTCCCTCACCCGTATATCCCTTCTCTCACTGTCACTGCCCTTCACTCAATCTGAGTCCTCTTCCCCCACTTCATGATCTCCTCTCTGTGCATCAGTCCCATCCCCTTTCTCCTGCTCCCATTCCCTCACTCCCCCTCACTCTCTTTCACTCACTCCATCCTTCAATACCTTTCCCTTATTCCCCTTTCCTCATTCCCTTTTGCTAACTCCCATTCCTTTAGTCTCTCACTCCCCTTCACTCCATTTCTCTCCCCTTGTCTCCATCTGTCTCACTCAGTCTAACCACTTTACTCCCTGTCAGCTACTCATTCTCCCTCTCTTTTTCTCTCACTCTCTCCCTCTCTCTCTCCCTCACCCTTCCTTTCTTTCCCTCTCTGTTTCCTTCACTCCTACTTCCTTTTGTATTATGAAATATATATTATAACTCATTTTATTCTTGTCTTCCACAGATACCATATTTATAAAACAAAATGTACTATTAACTTGTCATTATTTATAAGGTAAGTATAACAAACAAAAAATACTTTTTCATCACTCTCTTACTTCTCTTTCTCTCTTTCCCATTCTTTAATCGCTGTCTTACTACCCTTCCTTTACTCATCTTACTCACCTGTCCCAGCCATCCCAAGTACTGCAGGCAGAGCAGGCCTGGGAGAGAGACGATGGGACTCAACATATTGCCTCCCTGGAAAATGTTTGTGTAATTATGGGCATAATCAAAACACTGTTTTCGAGTTTATTTTAATGGGTGATTTTAACATACACTTCTGCAGTGAACTATGTTATGCAGGGGTGCAGGAGGGTCCGCCTGGCTCTGTGGCGCCACTCTTTGAGCACACACGGCAAGGAGAAGCACTCAAAGAGTTGTTGGCCAATTTTAATATATTTGAATCAGGTTTCATCGAGGGGGAGGTAAGGGCTGCTAATTATAAGGGTACCGACCCTGGCACAGTGATATATTATATATTTATATCAACTGGAATCTTACATAGGGTGGTGACCTATAAAGTAATTGCATCAATATTTAGTGACCCCAACCCGGTGTTGCTTGAGCTGAGACCGGGTGATTTAATGGGCATAAAGAACTGTCCTTTCCAGTTGGGGCTCGCAACACTTCATAAAGATCAAGGACGTAGGCTTATGTGGGCAAATGTAGTTCCCAAAACTTTTCTCGAGGACTTGTTTCCTAAGATCGAGAGTAACATGGCGACTTGCATGGATTGCAGCGCAGCTAACCAAGAAACCATTGGTTCCTTCGAGATAATATGTTCTCAGATTTCGAAAATTGACCACTAAAATACACCATGGTGGCAGCTCTCAATGTAGATGCTTTGATTCTAGCTGGTCTAGGGCTCATAAGGCTCTGCTACAAACTTTGAAGGTCACCCCAAGAAACAAGGCGCTTGTTGCCGATCTGAGGAGGCTATATAAACAAACAATTGCTAGACGAAAAATGATATAAAAAGGCAGCATGTGAAAAGTTACTGTCAACTGACGTCCTGCACGACAGCGGACAGTTTTGGGCAACGATAAATCATCCATTTTTTTCTGATTCAGAGAACACTGTCTTGGATTGTGTTATTCCCGATGACAAATGGCTTCACCACTTTAAAGATGTTTATGGGGATTCAGGTTCTGGTTCCCTGACTGATCCACTAGTGGTAACTGAGTCGTTGCCTTTACTTTTTAACTCTGATGAAGTAGAGAGAGCGAAACTGGAGACCTAAAAAAACAAGGCCCCAGGCCCGGATGGAGTCCCTGCTGATCTTTATTGCCACTCTCCCAAACTTTGGGCCAAGATTTTAACAAACGTTTTTAATGCCTCCAGTGCCAAAACTTTCCCTGCCACGTGGGCTACCTCTATTATTGTACCGATTTTTAAAAAGGGGCAGCAAGGGGACCCCTCTTGTTATAGACCCATTTCCCTGTTTGACTCTGCGGTTAAAAATCTGGGCAGAGTCTTACTGTTTAAATTAAGGGAAAACATAGATCGTTGTGGAGTTTTGTCTAATCTACAATATGGGTTTAGAGAAAAGAGAGGTACTCTGGGTCAGTGTTCGAACCGTCATCTTTTAATTGCTAAATACACGGTGGCGAAGGATGGGTCCTTATTTATGGCTTTTATGGACCTCTCCTCGGCCTTCGACCTGGTGAATAGGTCCAAGCTGTGGTTGATGCTCTTGGAAATCGGCATCGACCCCCCGCTTGTTAGTTTCATGGCGTCCCTTCACCAGGAGCTTTTTGCCTCAGTCAGGGTTACTAAAGAGGGCAGGTGCACAAGCCTCTTTAGATCAGAGAGGGGAGTCAGGCAGGGCTGCACTCTGGCCCCTCTCCTTTTTACCATTTATATTAATGGTTTGGGTAACTACTTAGACATTCCGGGGGTGGATTCTCAGCATGTAGGAGACGTAACAATACCGGTTCTCCTATAAGCGGATGATGCTGTTTTATTGTCTCGCACTGGGGTGGGCTTACAGAAACTGTTGGATTTATTTGGTGTTTTTATGGATCGGCTGGATCTGAAGATCAACACAAATAAATCCCACTCCATGGTAGTTGGTAAACACCGAAATAAGCTTAAATCCAAAGTTTTCCTTTACAAGGGAGAGGTGGTCACCAGGGTTCCCGTATATTTCTATTTAGGGGTTCTCTTTGACGAGAAGGGTACGTGGGCCCCTCAAATTAAGCTCAAGAGCATTTCTATGGCAAGGTCTACGTCAGCTCTTATGGGCTTTTCAAAACGGCTGGGGGCACGTCCCATGGAGGCCCTTTTGAAGGTTTACAATACAAAATGCATTCCAATCGCCACATATGGTTCCTCTTTATGGGTCTATATATCTCAGGACAAGATACAATTAGCGGAAAATAGGTTCATGAGACACCCTTTGACAGTCCCTCAGTCTACTCCCACTTTTTCAATACACTCCGAGGTAGGCTTGGAATATGTCACAGACAAACTGAAAATGGCCCCACTAATTTTCTGGGTTAAAACTTGGCTTAACCAAGAAATAACTTTGAACCATGCTATCTTGCGCGATGTTGTATCACTGGATCATGCTAAAAGGGTACCCTGGTTGGAATACCTGAGAACAACATTTGAACGCTTAGGTCGCCCTGAGCTTTATTTAACCCCATCTTGTATCAGGAAAGAGGATGTAAACTGGATCAAGTTGCACTTTGGAGATATGACTAGATTGGCTCGTGAGGAGCAGGAATTACTAAAACCTACAGTAAGATCCTATAATATGTTATTCATTTCCCCCTCACTTGAGCCATATCTAAAAATTGTGACTAAACCCTACCATAGAGCTTTATTGACAAAATTTAGATTTAATCAGATACAGTATTCTCTGGGTACTTATCAAACATGGGGGAATCCCGAATGCTGCCCGCCCTGCAACTGTGATAACTTTTCATCACAGGATACAATGCATTTTATTATGTTCTGTGGGTTCTATTCAGAAATAAGGAAAAAATATCTGCTACCGATTCTTCGAGAAGCTGGCTTTATTCAAGCCAGGCCGGCTCTTATTCATCTCCAGATGTTAGGCAGTACCCGCAACATTTTTTTATGTGGCTAGTTTTTTAGTGGCAGCAATAAGAATTAAAATGAAATATTTGATGATTAATGCATAAACCTGACTGTTTTTTAGATTAATTATTTTTCTTTGTTTTACATGGGTTGGCTCTGAGATTGTAAATATATGAAATGCTCAAATTTTTGTATGTATGAATTTTTGTCTTTTGTGATTTTAACTATTCGAATGAAGTGTTTTTGACTGACTGACTACTCACCTTTCCTCATTCTCATTACACCACTTCATTCACCTTTACAGTCCTTCTCTCACTATCAGTACTCTTTCTTCATCCTCACTCATGCTATTCAACTACGTCTTTCCCCTCTCTGTCCCTTACTTCTCTTTCCTATCTTCCTCCATCACTACCTTTGAGTTACTCTATCCCTCAGTCTCTTCTCACTCCCCCTTACTCTCTTTCCTTCACATCATCCCTCTCTCACCTTCACTCACTCCACTTCTCTCACTCCCTCACTCCCTTTCGCTCACTCCCCTTACTTTATTCTCTCCCTCACTTTCCTTTCCTTCATCCGTCTCTAAGTCTCTTCCTCTGTCTCAGTCAGTATAACTGATTTACTCCTTCACACTTCTTCACTCCCCCTCTGTTTGTCTCTCTCACTGTCTCCCTCTCTCTCCTCCACTCTTCCTTTTCTTTCCTCTCTCTTTCCATAAATCCTTCTCTCTCACTCACTACTTTTTCCTCTCTCTTAATATGCTTGTTTTTCCCTCCCTGTCACTGCCCTTCACTCAATCTCACTCCTCTTCTCCTACTTCATATTCTCCTCTCTGTGCATCACTCCTATTCTCTTTCACCTGCTTCTATTCTCTCACTCCCCCTTACTCTCTTTCCCTCACTCCATCTGTCAATCCTCTTCTCTTACTTCACTTTCCTCCTTCACTTTTGAACTCCCATTCGTTTAGTCCCCCACTCCCCTTCACTCCATTTTTCTCTCCCTCTCTTCCTCTGTCTCACTCAGTCAAACCGCCTCACTCCCTCTCCCTCTCACTCATCTCACTTGCTCTCCTTCTCTATCTCTCTCTCTCTCTCTATCTCTCTCTCTCTCTTTCTCCCTCACTTTTACTGTCTTTCTATTTCTGTTCCCTTCACTCCTACTTTATCCCTCAGTCACCTTTCCTCTCTCTTAATCTCCTTCCTTCTCTCTCATTCCCCTTTCGTCACCCTCATATCCCTTCTCTCACTGTTACTGCCTTTCACTCACCCTCAGTACTTTTCCCTCACTCACCTTCCCTCACTCCCCTTCCTTCACTTCTCTTTCCTCACTGCCTCACTTCATCTCACTTACTCCCCTTCGCTTATTCCTTCCTTCACTTTTTTTTCATCCATTTTTCTCTCCCTGTCTCCATCTGTATCACTCACTCTAACTGCCTCACTCCTTTTCAGTTCCTTGCTCTACCTCTCTCTCACTCTGTCCCTCTCTCTCCCTTACCCTTAAACTCCTTTCCTCTCTCTTTTTATCACTCCTCCTCTCTTCCTCACTCACTTACCTATCTCTTAATTTTCTTCCTTCTCCCTCATTCATCTTCCCTCTTCCTCATACTACTTCTCTAACTGTCAGTGCCCTTCACTCACTGTCACTCCCTTTCCCCCTCTACACTTCTCCTATCTGTATTTTTCACCCCTTCACTTTCCAACTCCCTTTTCTTCACTCCCCCTCACTCTGCTTCTCTCACTCCCCTTCCCTCACTCTCCTTCCTTTACTCCTCTTTCCTCACTCCCTCACTCAATCTCACTACTCACCTTCGTTCACTCCCTCACTCACTTTTTTTTCATCCATGTTTCTCTCCCTGTCTACCTCTGTCTCACTCACTCTAACTGCCTCACTCCTTCTCAGTTCCTTGCTCTCCCTCTCTCCCTCTCTCTCCTTTACCCTTAATCGTCTTTCCTATCTCTTTCTATCACTCCTCCTCTCTCCCTCACTCACTTTCCCTCTCTCTTAATTTTCTTACTTCTCCCTCATTCCCCTTCCCTCACCCTCATACCCCTTCCCTAACTGTCACTGCCCTTCACTCACCGTCACTCCCCTTCCCCCACTCCACTTCCTCCCGTCTGTATTTCTCACCCTTTCACTTTCCCGTTCCCTTTTCCTCACTCCCCCTCGCTCTCCTTCTCTCACTCCATTCCTTACTCTCCTTCTCTCACTCCCCGTTTCTAACTCCCTCCATCCCCTCACTCCACTTCTCTCTCCCTCACTCCCCAACTCTCACTTTCCCATACTCCCCTTTTCTCATCCTCATACCCCTTCCCTCACCATCACTCCACTTCTCTTACCTTCACTCCCTTTACTCTGCTCTACTTCTCCCTTTCCATCTCTTACTCCCCTTCCCTCTCTATGTTCCATGCTCCCCTTTTCTCACTCCTCCTCCCTCACTTTCCTTTCCTTACTGCCCTTCCCTTACTCTTTCTCTCCACTTACCTCACTCCCCTACCATTAGTCCCCTTGTTTCAGTCACTCTTTGACTCCCCTTTCCTCACTCACCATACTACCCTTTCCTCACTCATTCCCTCAGTCCCTTCCTCCCTTACACTCAGTCATTTCAGTCATTCATTTATACACTACACATTCATTCAAAAAAAGTATGACACAGTATATAAGAGATATAGCTCTTCTTGGAGAAGTGAAGTTAGTTCTGAAAAGAACTGTTTTTTTTGTCTTTTTTGTTTTGTATTTTTTTTGTAGTTTATTAACAGTTTTATATTTTTTTGTATTTTTTGTAAGGAAAAAATAAACAGGAAACGAAAAACTGCTCAACAGGAACAAATAAAAACAATTTTTAAAAAATATATCTTTGGGAGCATTGGTGCTGCCTAATCTTCATCTCGATAAGATTAACGTTCTGCTCTCCATAGCAGAGTACTTCATAACAAAAGTTACATTTTAAATGAACATTGGCCAAAAGTGGCCGGACATCTAAAGATGATGTTGATGGAGATGCTGCTCCAGATGAGGTGCTGAGGACAGCAGCTGGAAGTTCACTTGCCAGGGCTCTTGTGGAAGCTCGTGCATAATTGTTCGGATGCACCTTCTTGACATGCCGCATCATGGTGTGGATGCTGAATGAATATTTCTTTTTAGGGTCTCCCCTTGACAGCACACTTCCACAGATAGTGCATTTCACCTTCAGAGCATTCACTTTCTTTTGCCCCTCAGGATATGTAAAAAATTGCCAGATTAAGGACTCCTTCACCTTCTTGGCACGTGGCTGCTCTTCCACCAACTCGACATCAGAGTCCGAAGAATCCTGTGGCTGCTGTTCTGCCATTTTGATACAAAAAAAGCTGGAACAAAGCAGAGATCCTTCTCTCAGGAAACCAAAATAGATAGTGATGGTAGTGGATGGGGTCTTTCAAGATTCTGGAAAAGAAACTACTATAAACCAATCAAAAGTGTTGTTTTCATGTCACATGACTTTACTTGCGCGCAATGTGCGCGTACCCATGCGCGCACGTTGCGCGACCCTGGCATATAAATGAAGTTTTACCCGATTTTCGTAAAACCTTTTAAAACGTGAAAAGGAGGCAGGGAAGTCTCTCAAAAAAAACATTTTTTTTTATTTAAAAAAAAAATTACGAGGTGCGCGCACATTGCTCGCACCCTCGAGGCAGAACTGAGTCAAAAACAAAAGTGGAGAATGTGAAAAGGGGGCAGGGTAGAGACTCCCAGACCTCCTAGACCTTCTCAGGGGGTCCCTGAAGGACCCCGAAGGGCAAAAAAATCATTTTTTTTTAAATCGCGAGGTGGGCGCACGTTGCTCACACCCTCAAGGAAGAACTGAGTCAAAAACAATAGTGGAGAACGTGAAAAGGGGGCAGGGTAGAGACTCCCTGACCCCCTAAGCCAGAGCTTTCCAAACTCTGTGTCGCGACACAGTACTGTGTCGCCTGTTAATGGTAGGTGTGTCGCGGGATGATGCGACGTTTGCACGCCTGCCAGACATATGTGGAGAAAGGAGGAGACTTCTAGACGAGCGTGTGAGCGCCATGTGCACGCGGCACATGCGAAATTCCGGAACGAGGAGGAAATGGCATGCCCGGAGAATAATACTTTGGACACGCGTAGGAAGGCCCTGACATTCTTGACCTTTTCACAAGTAGGGTGATCAAATAAGGTCGTGAATGGGAACTCCTGCCAAAATGCAGACAGTTAGAGCTGGAACATTCTAGGGTAGCTGAAGGACAGATGTGTTTCAGTTCGAGCACTAACCACCTGCCCTTGGAACCTCCCAGAATTCCTCTTTCTATTTTACATAATTCATGCACCACTCTAGGTTTTTGAGTAGCCGGGTTTTAACGTGAATATGTTTAGAGCAGTTGGCTATTTTACTTTGTCTCTAGCAGCCTTGTAAAGGCAGGGTCCGTGCGGGTGACATTTCCGGTCTGTCCTCAGTTTCTCTGTACGGCTCTGAGCAGAAACAGGTGAAACGAGAATCAGATAGTGATTGGACTTTTAGTAATCCCTGGCGCCAAGAACATAATCCAGATGGTGACAGAAAAACGGCAATTAATTTTCGATTAAGTCGGAAAAATAATGGAATTTTTGGAACACCATTTTTGGAAGTTTCGTACACTTTGTTCAGAAGTTGAAAGTCGATACAATTTAGATGGCAGCAAAAGTCGCGCTTGTCAAGTCTTCCCGTGCACACTGTGTAGAAATCCCACTCACGTGGGCCACACCAAATGAATCACCAACATGAAGAAGACTACAGAATTGGGGTGGGCGACATACACAGTGACTCGGGGCATCACTGTGCGCTGCAAAGATCCTGATGTTTTCCCATCGTTTTGGCTGACTTCGGTGTGGTCCAGCAGGGCTGGCTGTCAGTTTCATCCTTCTCTGCAGCTAATATTACTGTTAGCGCCATTGAGTTGGACAAGAAAGCACTGCAATATCCTGCGTTTAATTAACTTTTCAACTCACCTAGAAACAATTATTCCTAATTTACGCAATGTCATTAAGTAGATTGTAGCTGATAAAGACATATGGCTATGTTTACTTGTTTTATTTGCTGGAGTTCTCAAAGAAGTGACTTAACGTATCGTACATTAAACAGCTTAAAATACGCCTCTCGTTGCGCAAATGGTTGTAATTGGATATATTTATGTTTTCCTTCTCTTCATTCCTTCATTTTGCTTGACATCATACTCGATCAAATATCTTTCATAATCGCAATGAAATTATGAAAGTGTCACACGTAGCAATCTGAAACCTTGGCAGCTATGAACACATTTCCTAACACTTTCAGGCGCTAAGGCACTATGCAGCATATGTATAAAGATAAAAATGTACACGTGAATGCAGCTTGTAATACTGCTTGAAAAAGGCTCCACTCGGGTATTATCTACCAGTCCCCTCCACCCAGCCCCCAACTGCATTCATTTGTTCTCTTCATTTTCTGTGAGATTTCAGTGGGTCACAATTTGATAGGGTGGGGTAGTCGAAAGGGTAAAACTAGTTTCTTTGTAAGTTATTGAAGTTTATGAAATCGTCTAATCCCTGGAAAGTAGATACTCAACTCTCAAATGCCAAAAGGATGATGAATTTCTGTAAATACTTCTTTGTTTATCTTAGCAGTCGAGTCACTTGATTTACTTGTAAGGTTACAAAAGAGCTCACAATACAGGTTACCTTGTACTCCGCTTTCACTAAGTTTGCTGGAATAGTGAAAATGGATTTACGTCTATAGGTGTAAAGTACTTAAAGTATTTACATTAAGCTACTTGTAGCACTTTTTCCCCCACCTTGGTTTGGTGGGTGACATGAAAGTTGAAAAAGCACATTTTCCAAAAGGCTAAAGCTTCCAAAGCTTTGTTATTGGGTATGATGCTATTTTAAAAGGCGCCGTTTAGTCTTCCACGTTGACTTTCAAGAAGTATTATTTTAAGCTTATCTTTGGTTTTGCTATCATGGTAGTTAGGAACAATTGTGCCTACCTAGTCCTTGCCTCTTTGTTAAACAGTTACATTTCCATCAATGATACAAAGGCAGTTATTATCCCTCATAGATATGGAATTTGTAGTCGCACCTTTGATTGTGGTGAGATTGTTGTGCATGTATATTTGTTGAAACTGTTTTGATGTCATTATTGTCTACCGGGTCTTAAACATTATGGTGGATGTTAGATGTCATTGAGATCCTTCTAGTCTTTTGTATTGTGGTTTTGGGTTTTCACTATCTGTTGAGAAGCAATCTTTACTAGAATGAAACCCTTGTAGACTGTAGTTGACAGGACTCTATCCACAGTGCAACAAGAGACTATTGTGGGATGGTGCTTAGGCATTTTGTTGGATTTTTTTGCCTTATTAATTGTTTTTAACCATGTCACCTTTACTCTTATCCCGTTATTTGTGTTGTGGTGATGTATTGTCCTGCTTTCCATGTTTATTTGTCTGAGATTTAGGCGAGAATTCCTGTTGTGTTTTCTTACTGTTGTCAATATTGGATTCATGTCCTACCCTCCTTACTTTGTAAAGCGCTCTGATATCCTTCGGGATCTTGTTCCCGCAATATAAAAGTTTATATATAAAATAAATAAATGAAACAAATAAATTAGATGTTTAAAGTTTCTTTAGTGCATACCGAGCCCAGAAGTGTGTCAGACTGCTAAACATGAGATGTGGGTATTAGTTTATACAGAAAGAGCTGTGCTGTGTTTTTCCCAGCTGTCATTTGAGGTGTTCCTCAGAAAGTTTGGTGACAGAAGAAATTACGATTCATCTAAATTCCAAATATGAGCATCTATTGATTTGGAGCAGTACTTGTCATTAACTCGGAGGAATTTTGCATTCAGTGTATCTGCTTTAGAAAGTGAAATTGATTAATAAAAACAAGCACACAACAAACATACACCTGCATGATACAGTACGACGTGGATTTAAAATAGAGAGCAAAATCTTCCAGGTAAAAACAATTAGCTGTCCACATCCAATCAGCGAAGAGCTAAAAACGATTGTATTTCTTCAAATTCATAGTGGTCTGGCCCCAGCTATATCCCTTCTTCCAATGCAGACATTCAGAAAATGCCACTATAATAACTCATTTTCCGTTTCTGACATTTACTGTTAGGATTTGGGAAGTTAATGCACAAACCTTAGTGATCTTTTTGACCCAGTCTCATCACTTGCTCCGTATTTGTTTTAGGTGAATTTTTATATAGCGCAAACTAGACCTCAAGTTATCGGAGAGCCTTGTTCCACTGCACGTAACTGGTGCTCATATAGTCAGCTATGCTTAATACAAGTTTCCAGACGTTTCTTTGAATTGAGGCTGCAAGAGACCTCTTTGCTTCCTTATATTTAGGAACAAGAGGGATATAATTTGCCTGGATTACATTACATGCCCAAAGAGAAAATGACATCACAGAATAAGACTTTTTATTGGAAAGAAGCGCTAGGACTTATGAAGAATGTGGTATTCAATGGTACATAATGCTGTTTAGGCGTGTTCAGTTACTCTGTCACTCACGGGACATTGTTACAGGTTTCCCACAAGAGACTGGTCCATGGTTAATTAGGAAAATTCATAGCACTTTATCCTGCTTCACTGAGAAATCTCACTACTAGGAACTTGGGGTGAAGTCAAGTTTTCAGGACATTCTTGGTGCAGTGTCTTTCTGTGACTGAAAACAGCAGTCAGAATTACAGCAAGTTTGACTCACCCTTCCATACTTCCAAAACATTGGTAACTATATTGGCTATATTTTACAGCACTTAGAAACGGCCACATGCAAAGTTTAGCGCTATATTTAAGGCGTAAATTCTCTTTTTCTTTCCAGTCTGCCCTATTTTACATGTTTGAATTCTACTATTTTTGCATAACGTTACCTTCAAGGTTATGAACATATTCCACACCACCTACACTTGCTGGGTTCTTCAGTAGCTTGCAATGCATAATAAAGGCAGAAAGATGGAATTAACATTTTTACATTTGCTATTGTTTGCAAAGAGGGGAGTCGCATTTACCTGGATGGGCCAGAGTGGGCCTAGTCTGGACGTTTGGGAGAGGGATGTGTGTGCGTAGGTAGGTAGGCAGTGGAGGAGGAAGTACGCGGAGGAAGTACGCCTCCGTAAAATATAGTCATAATGATAAAGTGGAAGATGATCTGCCGGTTTGGGGGGTGCTGTCTTTGTTAGAACAGATTCACAATTGCTTTATTAACCTTCCTGCTTTCTCAAATGTGCTTGAAAATGCACCATTTGCCCACTATTTTTTCAAAATTTTCTCGGGGGACAACACCCCCCCCCTGCCCCGCCGAACCTCCCTTAGGTGGTTCAAGCTCACGAGCTCACGCACATTACCGTGTCAATAAAGCAGGAATGTATAAAAAGTGTCACCAACATGAAAAGTTTGGAAAGCTGTGCCCTAGGGCTTCTCAGGGGGTCTCTGAAGGACACCAAAGGGCAAAAAAAACATTTTTTTTAAAAACAAAAAACACGAGGTGCGCGCACGTTGAAAAAAAAAATTAATTGACAAATTTGACTGTTTATATTTTGATTGAAGATGTAGACTATACTGTTTAACTTTATCCAAATCATAAAAACTAGCTGTGCCGTTGCATATTACAGGATACAGTCAATGTATTACAATATACAAAGGCAGTTTGTTGGAAAATAAATATATAAAAATTATAAAAATTGATACAGAAATTAGCATTTTAAAAACCTTGGAAATTCACTGGAAAAAACCATAGGTTTCACACATGTTATATTTAGGAATTAGCACTTAAAAAACTTTGTAAAATCACTGAAAAAACATAGATTTCACACAAGTTATAGTTAGGAATTAGCATTGAAAAAACCTTAGAAATTCACAGAAAAACCATAGGTTTCACACACATCATAATTAGGAATTAGCATTTAAAAAACCTTGCAAATTCACTGAAAAAACCATAGGTTTCAGGCCTGATATAGTTAGGAATTAGCATTTAAAAAACCTTTGAAATTCACTGAAAAAGCCATAGGTTTCAGGCCAGATATAGTTAGGAATTAGCATTTAAAAAACCTTAGAAATTCACTGAAAAAACTGTAGATTTTACGAGTGTTATAGTTAGCTGGACATTTCACTCATACAAAACCATTGAAATTCCTCCGATATAGGGGTCGATTACGATGGCGGACGGAAGGACGACCGCCGGCCTGGAGTAGGCGGAAAATGCCTTTTTTCAGTCCGCCTGCCGCGGGAACTCCGTCCGCCATATTAGGATGGGAAACACTGTCATATGTCCGTACACGGCGGAAGAGCACGCACCGCCGCGGAAGTACACCCGACCCCGCGGCGGACGGACCAATCCAGAGACACCGCCGTACGGAATGACGTCTCCGACCGTCCTCCAAATCATGATGGCGGAAAACACACATAAAATCGCTGCGGAAAAACAACCTGCCTGAACACGGCGGAATCACCACAGCGGGGATACAACACATTGCAGAGATACACACCACAAGCAGATCGCCGTCATGGACCCAGCGCTACACGCATTTCCGATACCCTTCATGCTCCACCACCAGCAAGTCATGGCCCATCACCGACGACGACGCAGGGACGCCAACACACCAATTGCTGTCGGAAGGGGAATACCTGCCAGGGCTGTGACATAGGGAGTGGGAGTGTCATGTTTGTGAAACTGCCTTTACGATCACACCAATATATCAACAATTCAAGTACACAACCAGGAATGACAACGACAAACCACGACACATGATTGACTTGCTTTACTAAACATAATAGTGGTATAATCGTACACTACCCAAGAGCCATGGCACTGGGTACAACAGAGCAGGTACATCTGAAGCAGCACATGAGGGCATAATGCAGTATCATAACAGCAACAGGGCAGTGTTTACAACAGAGCAGGTACATCAGAGGCAGCACATGAGAGGGCACAATGCAGTATCTGAACAGCAACAGGGCAGTGTTTACAACAGAGCAGGTACATCAGAGCCAGCACATGAGAGGGCACAATGCAGTATCAGAACAGCAACAGGGCAGTGTTTACAACCGAGCAGGTATATCAGAGGCAGCATATGAGAGGGGCAAAGTGCATCAACAGTCCATGGCAAGGCACAGGTACATCAGAGGCAGCACGTGAGAGGGGCTATGTGCATCAACAGTCCATGGCACAGAACAGGTACATCAGAGGCAGCACATGAGAGGGGCAAAGTGCATCAACAGTCCATGGCAAGGCACAGGTACATCAGAGGCAGCATGTGAGAGGGGATATCTGCATCAACAGTCCATGGCACAGAACAGGTACATCTGAAGCAGCACATGAGAGGGGCAAAGTTCATCAACAGTCCATGGCACAGAACAGGTACATCAGAGGCAGCATGTGAGAGGGGCTATGTGCATCAACAGTACATGGCACAGAACAGGTACATCAGAGGCAGCACATGAGAGGGCACAATGCAGTATCATAACAGCATCAGGGCAGTGTTTACACCTAAGCAGGGACATCAGAGGCAGCACATGAGGGCACAATGCAGTATCAGAACAGCAACAGGGCAGTGTTTACAACAGAGCAGGTACATCGAAGGCAGCACATGAGGGCACAATGCAGTATCTGAACAGCAACAGGGCAGTGTTTACAACAGAGCAGGTACATCAGAGGCAGCACAAGTACGTGGATCAACCGCCCAGTCCCAAGGACAGTAACAATGCAAGGGTGGTTACAATGGACATTCGAGACACAAAGTTAAATTACATGTGAGTGATGGGAGCTACACCTCACAGCACAGAATCTGGTGGACTGCTTGAACTAGTCGCGTCGGACACACTGCCAGCACCAGATACAGGAGTGTGAGACACAGCCACAGCTCTAGTGACTGACACATGAGCCATAGACCCAGACACACTGCCAGCACCAGGAACAGGAGTGTGAGACACAGCCACAGCTCTAGTGACTGACACATGAGCCATTGACCCAGACACACTGCCAGCACCAGGAACAGGAGTGTGAGACACAGCCACAGATGTAGTGACTGACACATGAGCCATAGACCCAGACACACTGCCAGCACCAGAAACAGGAGTGTGAGACACAGCCACAGCTCTAGTGACTGACACATGAGCCATAGACCCAGGCACACTGCCAGCACCAGAAACAGGAGTGTGAGACACAGCCATAGCTCTACTGACTGACACATGAGCCATAGACCCAGACACACTGCCAGGACATGTCCCTGTACAGTGACCAACAAATACCATGCCAGCATCTGACACACGAGAGTGGCTGACACACACAGTGCCAGTACCTGAAACAGGAGAGGGCACAACTGACACAGTGCTGCTACATGATACATGACAGTGAACAACAGACACAGCGCCACTATCTGACACATGAGAGTGATCGGCAGCTGACCCACTAGGACCACTGAAATGATGAGCCACAGGGCTGTATGGGCCAGGAGTCAGGGTGGCTCCGGGAGCTGGGGACAGCTGGACTGGAGCGACATTGGGGTGGTCAGGTCTCACTGGTGTGTGTCTCCGTTTCTTTGTGAAATGTAGGGGCACCCTGGACATGACTGGACTGGTAAGTGTTGTGGCCTCATCAGACATCAAAGAAGGATCATGTGCTTGTGGTGGTCTGCTCTCTGGGGACGTGCTGGACCCTGTTTGACGTTTGCTGTGGCCCTGCCTTCTGCCCTCTGCATCATGTGTAATGGGGGATGCAACAACAGTGTACTCCTTATTCTGCTTCTGCGGGGTGTGGATGGGAGTTGAGGTATGTGGGGACTCCACCGCTGTGTTGTACGTTCCTTCAACAACATCAGCCTCAGGGCAGCCAAGGGTGATGTATGCCTATCCTTGATGGAGCTCGTGTCCATGGGAGAAGCCTTGGCCCTGGGATGTGCCTTGGACGTAGGAGGTGTCCTGTCTCTGGAATGTCCCTGATCCCTGGACGGTGCCCTGTCCCTGGGAGCAGACTTGTCCATTGTAGTGTACCTGTCCTTTGAAGTGTCCTTGTCCTTGGGAGTGTCCCTGCTCTTGGGAGGTGCCCTTTGCTTTGAAGCGTCCTTGTCCTTGGTAGTGTTCCTGCTCTTGGGAGGTGCCCTTTCCTTTGTGGTGTCCTTGTCCTTGGGAGTGTCCCTGCTCTTGGGAGGTGCCCTTTCCTTTGAAGCATCCTTGTCCTTGGGAGTGTCCCTGCTTTTGGGAGCTTCCCTTACCTTTGAAGCGTCCTTGGGAGCGTCCCTGCTCTTGGGAGGTGCCCTTTCCTTTGTAGTGTCCTTGTCCTTGGGAGTGTCCCTGCTCTTGGGAGGTACCCTTTCCTTTGTAGCGTCCTTGCCCTTGGGAGTGTCCCTGCTCTTGGGAGGTGCCCTCTCCTTTGTAGTGTCCTTGTCCTTGGGAGTGTCCCTGCTCTTGGGAGGTGCCCTTTCCTTTGAAGCATCCTTGTCCTTGGGAGTGTCCCTGCTCTTGGGAGGTGCCCTTTCCTTTGAAGCGTCCTTGTCCTTGGGAGTGTCCCTGCTCCTGGGATGTGCCCTTTCCTGTGTCGTGTCCTTGTCCTTGGGAGTGTCCCTGCTCTTTGGAGGTGCCCTTTCCTGTGTAGAGTCCTTGTCCTTGGGAGTGTCCCTGGACTTGGGAGGTGCCCTTGCCTTGGCAGTACCTTTTGAGGGGGATGCGTCTGTTACATGTGAATCTTTTTCCCCCAACACCCCTTGAGGATCCTGTGTGTCAACTCCAGTGTAGCTCATGTCGTGATGGGTGAAAGATTTCCCTGTCCTAGGGGATGGTGTTTGTGCCCTCCTTGCCCTGCCTTGCTGTCTGTGGCTGCTTCTAGTGCAATACCCCGAAAATGACGCCTGGTCTGAAAATCCATTCTCCCCTGAGACATCTAGTGGTGTGGATGGGGTGACAGAAGCAGCACCCTGTCCATGCGACTGAAGAATGGCTGACGACACAGTGTTTTCTAATGACTGAACTGTTCTGTGGAGACCAGCAACATCGCCATGCATCCCCTCCATGAATGCTACCACCTGCCCAAACTTCCTATCATGGTCTTGGAATGCATTGATCATGTTGGTCTGCCCTACACACATCTGTCGCAGCAGATCAACAGCCACTTTGTGCACTTTGTGGCACAGGGGTAGGGGCAGCGGTGCCTGCACCAAAGACAACTCTGCTCCCCCTACTCTGGCGAGCACGAGCTGTACTTGTTGCAGTTGGTGGCAGTGTGGGCCCTCTGTACTGTGTACCGACTGAAGGTGTTGATTACCCTCTCCCTGTCTGTGACAACAGTGCTGACTTACCACCACTGTGTGAGGATGAGGACGATGGTGTCTCCACATGTGAGTCCTCAGGGACGGTTCTGTCCCCCTCTCCGGGGCTGCCCTCTTCAGTGTCAGTCTGCGTGTGTGTCATCTCGGATCCGGATGCATTGCCACCACTCATCTCCGTTGTCTGTGTGTCAGTGCCCTCGGCCAAAGCTGGAATAGAGGGAAGAGATGTTAACCTAAGTGCCACACTCACGTACTGAAGGTTACAAAGTCACACCTTTCCTTACAGTCGATTGACATGTAGCACCCATCCTGCACACGAACCACCCCTACCAGACATCCTCACATCATAGAACCGTGGGTGTCTGTGAAACATGTACATCATACAAACAGGGCAAGTGCATGCAGACCACCACACATGTCATGCCATGGGATCACAGACCTCAACGACATGTCCTGGAACCCTCAACTACCAATCAACTGGTATGTCCACCTGGTGGACAAGGATGCTAACGCTCACTCCGCTAATGGCACCAACATGCAATTAATGCAAAACATACACACCACGGATGTCACTACTGTGTCTGAGCACCAATACATGCATGCACTCACAAGTTACAGACACATACAGTCTGCTTATTGCTAGTTTGCTGTTGATCCCCTCTCAGCTGGGCGGACAGGTTAGGATGCGTCGCAGCAATTATACGGTGCATTAGAGGGGTCATGGTGCGTCAGGCAAGGCGGCTTGATCTTGGAATAATCCCCAGTGTCATCTCCGCAACATTCTTGCTGAGCCTGGATATGTCGTCCCAGCGCTTGTGGCAGTGTGTGTGTCGTCTATTGCACACCCCCACTGCCCGTACATCACGTGCTATGGTCCTCCACACGGCCTTGCGAAGGTGCAGCTTGACCTACCAGGATGGGAGACAAGAGGGGAACGTCAGTGGACAGTTTTACATTCACAAACATCGTAGAAACACGTATCTTCATGCAGCCATGCTCAGTACAACACATGTGAAGGCCCCACAGCACACCGGCAAGTTTGCAGAAGCCAGGAGTCAGTGACCACCTCATGCCCACCAACATGTTACACACTGCACTTACCACCTGTCCGGAGGCACCGTAATGCCGTTCATAGTGGCTGAGCACACCGTCCACAAGGACATCCAGCTCCGCTGCGGGGAAGGGACGAGACCAGATCTCTCGCACTCTCTGCATGGCAAGGTCCAGGACTGTGGCACAACAGCAGCAGTTGTTGGATAGCTCAGGAGCAGCAGGTCGAGGTGACAGTCGCAGGCAGCAGATGTTGGATAGCTCAGGAGCAGCAGGTCGAGGTGACGGTCGCAGGCAACAGTTGTTGGATAGCTCAGGAGCAGCAGGTCGAGGTGACGGTCGCAGGCAGCAGTGGCAGGAAGCAGTGAATGTGTGCAGAAGATTTTCACACATATATAGGGCCCTGAGCTCATATCTGTGGCACACGTCTGCAGAAATTGGTTTTCCCTGGATGCATCATTCAAAAAGAGCCATGACTTGCCCTGGTGTGGCGGTGCACGGCTTCCGCTATTTTTGAATGCGCTTACATGCCCCGCGTAACCTGTTTCCATTGGCTACATGTGCACGGACCGTCACGGTCACACACCGGCAACCGCATGTGCGCGCTACCGCGGCATTGCATCATTTGAAAATAATCACTCACTGGCGCTGCTATGGCGGTGCACGCATTCTGCGGGGCGGTGCAGGCTAACACATACATTTGAAATGCAATTCGAAATGACAGTTGATACCCCCCTTACAGTCACATTGCTGCACCCACCGTTGCCCGCCAGTCCTGGCTGGTCACCCACCGCCAGTCCTGGCTGGTCACCAACCACCAGTCCTGGCCGGTCACCCACCGCCGGGGGCTGGCCGGTCACTCACCCACCGCCGGGTGCAGGCCGGTCACCCACCGCCAGTCCTGGCCGGTCACCCACCGCCGGGTGCAGGCCGGTCACCCACCGCCAGTCCTGGCCAGTCACCTACCGCCAGTCCTGGCCGGTCACCCACCGCCAGTCCTGGCCGGTCACCCACCGCCAGCCCCCGGTGGTGGGTGACCAGCCAGGACTGGTGGTGGGTGACCGGCCAGGACTGGTGGTGGGTGACCAGCCAGGACTGGCGGTGGGTGACCGGCCAGGACTGGTGGTGGGTGACCGGCCAGGACTGGCGGTGGGTGACCAGCCAGGACTGGCGGTGGGTGACCAGCCAGGACTGGCGGTGGGTGACCGGCCAGGACTGGCAGTGGGTGACCGACCAGGACTGGCAGTGGGTGACCGGCCAGGACTGGTGGTGGGTGACCGGCCAGGACTGGCGGTGGGTGACCGGCCTGCACCCGGCAGTGGGTAGGTGACCGGCCAGCCCCCAGCGGTGGATGACCAGCCAGGACTGGCGGTGGGTGACCGGCCAGGACTGGCGGTGGGTGACCGGCCAGGACTGGCGGTGGGTGACCAGCCAGGACCGGCGGGCAGCGGTGGGTGCAGCAATGTGACTGTAAGGGGGGGTATCAACTGTCATTTCGAATTGCATTTCAAATGTATGTGTTAGCCTGCAGCGCCCCCGCGGAATGCGTGCACGCCATTGCGACGCCAGTGAGTGATTAGTTTCAAATGATGCACCGTCGCTGTAGTGCGCACATGCGTTTTGCGGGGTGTGACCGGGATGGTCCTTGACCATACAGCATATGTAATGCCTAATTGCTGTGTCAACGATCATCTTCTGTGTTGGTGGAAGGCGTCCCCAGATGGCGTATGTGCACACACTGCATGTCTCCGCACACATGTAATGTTCATAGTTGTACATGTGTGTCAGGACATGTCCGGAATGCTGCAAGAATAATGATGTTTAGTCAATGACCGTGTCCACGTGTGACATTCATGTCCATTTGTTGCATGTGTGCTCTTACTATTGACCTTGCCAGTGGTTAACAAAGGCTACTGATGTGCATCCAAGTTGCGTCAGATGTGCATGGCGATGTGTTGACGTCTTGGTTTTGCGGACACACGTTTCCATTTGTATACATCTACACAGTACATCAAGGGTGTGTACCCACATTCATAAGCTGTTGTGAGTGTGTGGCTTGTGTGTGCAAGTAACAATGATGTGGGTGTACATGCATTCTGTGCATGCATGTCTGTTGTTGTGTGCCCATGCATGTCATGTGAGGAGGCCCAGCATTGTAGGTGTGGTCATGGGTGCATGAAGACAAGTAGGGTGTGTTCCATGTTCATGTTGTGCATGCACGTACATGTGTGTCTGTGGGTACGCTTGTCCACATATGGGCCCTCAGTCATGTGTTGTTTCCAGATATTTCAACATGTGTGCACGTTACATTGGACATGTTTTGCACACAGGATGTTGTTTGTGGTGGAACATTGTGTTTCTAGTTAGCTGTATTGCCTTATATATTGGTCACGTCACACATATAATCACTGTCTGCAACATGTATTATTTGCATTGTGTTGCTCAAGATGTGATAGTGTGGCACAGCTATGCGTTGTTGGTCAATTGACATCTGCTACCATCTACTCCCACACAGGAGGGCTCCAAATGTGCATCAACCATACACTGTTCTGGAGGACATGGTTAACGAGGAGGTGATCCGCAAATTCCGGCTTGATCGACGTAGATTGCAGGAGCTTGTAACACAATTGTCACCTCATCTGCAGCCACGCAGGACATATCCAGGAGCTAACACACCCGCAGCAAAGGTGATGGCGGCACTTCACTTATTTGCAACTGGCACTTTCCAGTACACAGTTGGTCATGCCGGGGGGATGTCACAATCCATGTTCAGCATGGTACTGCGGGATGTTCTGAATTTCATGATGCTTTACAAGGATGATTACATCCATTTTCCACGTCCGGCAGAGTTGGCAGCAGTCAAAGGGAACTTCTATGCCCTGGCCCAGATACCACACGTAGGGGTTCCATTGATGGAACGCATATTGGTCTCATTCCACCCCAGGCACGTGAACCTGTATATAGGAATCGGAAGCACTACCATTCGATCAACGTGCAAGTGGTGTGCCTGGCTGACAACATCATCTCCCATGTGTGTGCCAGATTTGCCGGGTCCGCCCATGACTCCCACATCCTGCGGAGCAGCATTGTCCCCCAACTGATGGCTAATCTGCGTCCAGAACGTGCGTGGCTTGTAGGTGAGTGTGCTGTGAGGACAATTGTGTTGTATGTGTGGCATGGTGTTCCCACTAATCCTGGTAATGATATTTGTGTCTGTCATCCCCCCACCTAGGCGACTCTGCGTACCCAAACCGCCCCTGGCTGCTGAGCCCCATACGGAATCCGACAACCCCTGGTGAATTGCGTTATAATGAGGCCCATGGGAGGACATGTCGGGTCATTGAACATAATTTTGGACTGCTGAAGTCTAGGTTTCGCTGCCTGGATAAAACCGGAGGGGCCCTGCCATACTCACCAGGCAAAGTATGCCAAATCGTGATTGCCTGCTGCATGCTCCACAACCTGGCCTTGCGCAATAACATTGAACTGATCATGGACCCTGAAGACCAACAGGTTGCTCCGCCTCCCATCCCACCCATGTCCACTGATGAGGATAGTGGGGAGGAAGAAGGTGTGGACTAGAGGCGTCAGCTCATTGATCGCTATTTTCCTTGAATGTGAGTAGCTACCTCTTGTGCAGATAGACAATGCGTGATGGATGTTTGCTGGTGATGTGTGGTTGTGGTGTGTCTATGTTGCCTGTTCTGGTATGTTCTGTTTGCAGATGTGTGTGTGAGATGTTGTACATGCAATGCTCCCTGATGTGTGTCCTGTGATCCACTTAATTGGTGATGAGTGTGGTTTGTGGGATGTTGCAGTACAGTGTGTTGTGATGGTTGTGTTTCACTTTCCTGACCTGTGCTTGTTGTTCTCTCATTATCCCTAGGTCATTCCCACAGAGGCATGATTCTCCAGAACATTGATCCCTGCACCTGGTAATGGCAATTTATTAGACAAACATGTGATTAAAACATGGAGGTCACACAGCATAGAGGGTTAACGTGGTGTTTTTTTACAGGTTGTGGATTGATGTTGGTGCATATTTACAAGTAGGTGTTAGGGGAAAGTGAGAGTTGAAGGTCATGGCAGATGAAAACACCGTGGGGACACCACATTGTGTGATGTCCACCTAGTCCAACAGACGTGTGCAAATGCTTGGCATTGTGGGGCAGGATAGTTGACAGGGTGAATGGCAGGCTCAAGGAAGGGTGAAGTCAGTGACGGCCCCTCTTCGAGCGGGTAGATGGTGCACTTCCACTGCCCTCAGCTACATCCAGCCTCGGACGGCCCCTCCGTCTTGGAACCGGAGCGGAGACAGCTGTGGGGGCAGGTTGGTCAGGGTCCACCTTCCTGTCCGTGGTCTCAGGTGATGGTAGCGGTGGTGTTGGTGACCTGTCCTGCTGAGCACTTGGGTGAGGGGGTGATGGTGGGGCGCAGGACAACCACTCCCTCCACAGAGCCGTTTGCTGGCCCATGAGGTCCACAATTTGGCCAATGCGAGTGTCGATGGACCTTAACAGCTGGCTGCTCTCTTACGAGTCTTGGTGGGCCCGATCGGACTGTGCCTGTGACCGCTCATACGAGGCATTGACTCTGGCGATGGCATCCAGGGTCTCGGCCCCAGGATGTGGTGTGTCTCCTTCCCGACCTCGCCTAGCAACTACACTCCTGGTTGTGAGCTGTGGCCTCACCTGTGTCCTTTCCTGCCCACTCTCCCTGCTAGCCTGGGATGTCGATGGCTTATCATCGGGCGATGGGTCAGGTAGGGTGGCACAGGCAGGAGTGGTGGTGGTGGTGGTGGTGGCTGCACAGCTCACAATGGCAGGTGTTGGTGTAGTGACACAGGCCAAGGTGGTGGATGCCGGGATGTCCTGGGAGCCTGATGGCCCTGGGAGTCTGCTTGGGCCAGCATCGTCCTCTGCCCCCGAGCTGTCAATGGGATTGTCCCCAGAGAGTCCTGGCTGTGAGGGGGGCGACTGTTGCTGGTGGTTGCTGCTTTCGCCGGTCAAGTTGCGATCACCTGAGGGACAAGATTTTCACAATTAATGCTGTGAACATGACATGTTTTTGGTAGCAACATTACAAATCACATGTAATCAGGACATGGTTGTTGTCGTCATCATGTTGTTGTGGTTAACAGTACAGGGTAAGCATGGGCGTAAAATCCGCTACGCTCGCGGATTTTTCGGATTTTCGGCAAATTCGCAATCCGCGAACTCTCGCGAATTTGTCGAAAATCCGTGAATCCGCGAGCGTAGCGGATTTTTTGCTTGGTTGCGGCGCGCGGCGTGGTGCACGGCGTTCACTTTCCGTCATTAAGCGTTTGCCGAGTTGTTTTTCTCGATCATATTTTGCGAGTGCTGCGCCATTTTGGATCTTGCTGCGTGATCCCGCGGGAGTTTGGCGCCCGTGAATACGTAATCACGGCTTGCCACCTTGCACAGCACACCTCGCGAGAGTTCGCAATTGCGAACACGTAGTTGCGGCGGAAAGGAACAATCTCGCACTCGCGAAATAGAGATTTTGCAATTCTGCACAAGAAATCCACCAGCAAACAGGATAAACCTTCAGAAAATGATGATTTTTATCAGAATCACTCCTCAGGTTGACATTTGCATGGCCTTTTTTTTTGCAAGGAGTCCATTTTTTGGGGGGGGAGGGAAGGAAGTGCCCCACAGTCTCCAACTTCCTGTTCCTGTCCAGCAGGCTCCTCCCAGTGCTTTGTCCATCTCCTGGTCACTTTCATTTGGATCTGGAGCTGGAAGGATTACTTTTTTGGGTGCTGCTGGATATTTGGATTTGAGGCCTTTTTGACTTTCTTTGGATCACTTTTGGATTAGAAATCAACTTTCACAAGTAAGTTTGTTTGGGGCATTACAGTTGCTGCAACTACAATTTTGGAACTTTTTCAGAACATTAAATAAATTATATTGTGGGTAGCCACAGTATCCAGTAGGACCAGGGTTGGTTATGGGTGCATGATACAACTGTTTTGTTGAATTTAAACACCATTGAGGCCATGGATGGGCTGGGATTGTGCTTATTTTTGTTGTTTTTGTCGTTTTTTTGGGGCTGCTGGTGGGGCCATTTGCCCAGGGGTGGTGGTGCATGGACTGAGTGTGCCTGTGGTGTGGTCTCACTCTCTTTAATGTAAACATCATGGATGGCATTGGATTGTGGTGATTTTTGGCTGTTTTTCTGTTTTTTGGGGGTGTACTGTTGATGTGGACTGGCCATGTGGGTGGTGGTGGTGGCCATCTTGAGTGCTGGCTGGTACAGGCAACATGTGCTTGGGGTGCAAGGGGCCATTTTGAAGAGAGGCAGTGTCTGAGGCCTGCACTTATTTTGCCTACTTTTCATCCATTATGCCCAGGGGTAGTGAGTGTTGCATGGGCCTAGTCTTTCTGTGGGGTGTCTTCTTGAATTTAAACACCATTGAGGCCATGGATGGGCTGGGATTGTGCTGATTTTATTGTTTTTTGTCGTTTCTTTGGGGCTGCTGGTGGGGCCCTTTGCCCAGGGGTGGTGAGTGTTGCATGGGCCTAGTCTTTCTGTGGGGTGTCCTCTTGAATTTAAACACCATTGAGGCCATGGATGGGCTGGGATTGTGCTGTTTTTTGTGGTTGTTGTCGTTTTTTTGGGGCTGCTGGTGTGGCCTTTTGCCCAGGGGTAGTGGTGCATGGACTGAGTGTGCCTGTGGGGTCTCACTCTCTTTAATGTAAACATCCTGGATGGCATTGGATTGTGGTGATTTTTGGGTGTTTTTCAGTTTTTTTGGGGTGTACTGTTGATGTGGACTGGCCATGTGGGTGGTGGTGGTGGCCATCTTGAGTGCTGGCTGGTACAGGCAACATGTGCTTGGGGTGCAAGGGGCCATTTTCAAGAGAGGCAGTGTCTGAGGCCTGCACTTATTTAGCCTACTTTTCATCCATTATCCCCAGGGGTAGTGACTAAGTGTTGCATGGGCCTAGTCTTTCTGTGTGGTGTCTTGAATGTAAACATCATGGATGGCATGGGATTGTGCTTATTTTTCTGTGTTTTTCCATTTTTTGGGGTGTATAACTGAACTGATGTTCCTGTCTTCCATTGCTTTTAGGTGCACAAGACTCTAGAGAACCACCAGTGCCAGGAAGAAGTCCTGCAGCGGTGTGTGTGTGCAGCATAACGTCACGCGACGTCACGTCTGGACACAGACAACTCTGCAACTCGTGCAACTGCTGCATGCTGTTCTGAAGAAGATGGCCCCAACAAAAAGTTACCCGTAGCTCCTCTAGCAAGAAACTTGCCAGTAAGGAGCAGAAGAAGCAAGTTACCAAGGAGACTGGTGTGCCGGCCGCCCCTTTTTTTGGGAGTAAAAAAAAAAGTATACCTGCAGCAGCAGCGGGATCTGCTGGGGACCAAGCTGGGAGCAGCACCCCAGCTCCATTGGGCTCAGTGCCACCACCACCACCACGCCAACTTAAGTCCAAGCCCTTCAGTGCTGCAGAGGCACTTAGTCTAGTTGTTCAATCACCATCGACCAGTGATGTTGGCTCATCGCAAGAAAGTAGCAGCAATGTCCCTCAATCAACACAGGTTGTTGTAACTCATCTGACGAGTGTTGAACAACCACAGCCGCAACAAAAACCACATGTGCAAGTACAAGCCCAAGTACATGTGGAAGGAGAGGCAGCGCAAGGAGATGCGCAAGCAGAGGTGCATGGAGGGTCACAAGTGCCCACAATAGTTGTTCCTCCCGAAGTAGGGGCACATCAGGAAATCGACAATCAAGGCGAGGTATCATTTGAGGAAGACACTCCTCCTGATGATCATTCATTGTCTTCCACACCCCTAGCAAGGAAGAGATCAAGGGTGGTGTCTACATCTTCTTCAAGCACACCTCCTTCTGATGATACGGATCAAAATTGGGAACCAGCACCACTGCCGTCTGAGAGTGAGGCACATGATCTGACAAAGGTAGTTAAGCGTAAAAGGAAGCTCGTCCAAAGTCTCAGAGTTATGGAGTGTGATGATGAGGCTCAACAAGAAGTGGCGGATACTGCTGCTGATGAAGACTCTGACAACGACGACCCAGTCATCATAAAGGTCACTGCAGCCCCAGCGGGCATGCAGCAAACAGACATTTTGACCCTAGCATGAAAAGCTGCTGAGCGTGATGATGATGATGTTGTCAACGAGGAGGCAGTGGAAACACCACAATCATTGGAGTTAAGTACACCAACTCGTACCGCTTCCATATTTCTTTCTCACAAGAAGGGACCTCCATCCACCTCGACCTTAATTAGTGGTGGTGAAAGTGCACAACGTACAAAAGTTGGGCAATCCAGATCCTCCACTTCATCTGGCATTAGCAGCATGACCACCACCACCAGTATCGCCGCCTCCTCCAGGCCCCACAGACACTTCAAGTCACCAGTTTGGGACTTCTTTACTGTTTGCCCAAAAAGGGAAAAGTTCGCCATTTGTACCCTTTGTAAGCTTGCAGTTAGTCGTGGTAAGTCAGGTACCAACTATGGTACCGGAGGCCAGAGAGGTCATCTTGAGAGACAGCACACTGTCCTATGGTTTGCGCACCTAAATGCGATCAAGGAAGCCCGAATTGGAAGTCAAGAAAACGTTGATGTTGCATCTGATGATGACAAGGAGGAAGAAGACGTGTCAAACACTTCACTTACACCCAGTACCCCTGTCAGCAGCACACCCCATGTGAGGCACACTAAGAGTGTTGGAGCGAGTGAGACACCAACGCGCCAAAGTTCACCAGCGAGCATAATTAAGTCAACGAAGTCATTATCATCCCGTAAATGCTTGGTCCAGGGCAACATTAGAACCATGTTTTCTTCAGACGCGCCATATGAACGCAACCACCCACTGACGCGTCTGTATAACACTAAGCTGGCTAAAATGCTAGCTGTGGACCTTCTCCCTTTTACTTTTGTAGAAGCGGTAGGTTTTCTAGAATTAGTGGCAACGCTCTGCCCTAAATGGAAGGTTCCTAGCCGGTTCTATTTTGCCAGAGTTGCGGTTCCAGCACTACATGAAGATGTGCTGGAGGCGATTGGGGCAGCTTTGCAGAAGAGTGCTGTTCACACAATACATCTGACAACAGACATGTGGACCAGTGGCGCAGGCGCTGATTACATGTGCATCACTGCACACTGGGTCTCTTTTTCAGGGGTTAAAGCAAAGCTAAACGCAGGTGTTGACCCGGACCAAGTTTTTAAAGCTGCTCGGAAACATGCAACACTAGCCATGTTTGGCTTGGAGAAAAGTCACACAGCACGAAACATTTTGGACGAGTTTAACAAAAAGGTCTTTCACTGGCTGTCCCCAAAAAAATGCCAGATTGGTTATGTTTCCACGGATAATGGCGCCAATGTAGTTAAGGCCATGGCGCTGGGTCACTATTTCAGAGTGCCGTGTTTGGCGCACTGTATCAACCTGGTAGTTCAAAAATTCTTGAGTGATAAAGACAGTCCAGCGTGCGAGGTAATGGCCACCTGCCGCAAAATGTGCAACCATTTCAGCCATTCTTTTAAGGCCCGGAAGCATCTGAGGAGCCTGCTACTTGAACGTCGAATGCCAGTGAAAGCACTCATCCAGGAGGTGGCAACACGTTGGAACTCAACCTTCTACATGCTTGAGCGTCTGTATGAGCAGTATACGGTACTCGATCACTATTTCTTAAAAGAGGGTACAGCTCAGAAGGACCTGCGGATGGGTGCGGCACAATGGGACATAGTTAAAAGCCTGACAGACATGCTTCGTCCTTTTGAGTTCTTCACGCGTGCAGTCAGCCAGGAGGACTGTAATTTGGGAAAAGCTATCCCATTGTTGTGCATGCTGGAGCACCAACTGAAGGCGGTGTCTTCTGAGTTAGAAAAAGATGAAAAAAACAAAGACCCTTTTCTTTTGTCGGAGAAATTATTAGAGCGCCTACGTGGTGATGAACATCTTAAAAAGATCAACTCAGAACAGCATTACATGTGTGCTACTATTCTGGATCCACGCTACAAAAAGGCGCTGGCAGGCCAAGCATTCTTTCCTTATGCTGATGAAGATGTTAAAAAGTACAAACGTTGGCTAGCCTGGTCAGCCAAGAGGTTTGAAAAAGAACGGCAGGATATTGAAGGAGAAGGCAGTACATCAGCATCAGCATCAGCAGGCCATCCCCAGTCAAAAGAATCCACTTCTGCACCTGTGGCTGTGGCACAAGTGACCTCTCAGCCGTTAAAGACACCGGCAACCGGATCATCTGCACCACACACAAGAGTAACAGTGGCTGCTGAAGCGGATTGGCTAACTTTGCTTGGGTATAGTTCTCAAAAAAAGGTCACAGGCATAGCAAAAAGTAAGCAAAGTGGAGGAACCGTTGAGGACCTTGAGTCGATGGTGCAGGACTATCTGAATGACTCAACAGAGGTCTTTCTTAATGATGAGCCATTGAAGTATTGGCATGGGAAAAAACAATTGTGGCCACAGCTCTCCAACCTGGCTATAAACTATTTGTCTTGCCCTCTCGCAAGTGTGTCTTCTGAACGTGTTTTCAGTGCTGCTGGTGGCATTGTAACTCCCAAACTTAGCCGCCTCTCGCCCAAAAATGTGGAGAGGCTAACAATGATGCACCTCATACCACCAGATTACAAAGTACGAGAAAGCACGCCGCATGAAGACGAGGAGGACGGCAACGTAGATGAGGGGATTTGTTCTCTGTTCAGTGACGCTGACCTCATCCTGCCTGAATTCGCAGAGTATGATGACAAAATCTTCTTCTTATTCCCTGACACCAAGCCCTGAAAATGAGACAATGAATCAATAACTTTCTTTTTCGTCCTTATTCACTTTTATTCCTGTGTGTCTGTCTTTCTTTGTTTTGCACAGTTAATTTAATTCAAACTTTAATCACCTAATCCCAAAAACAAGCCCATCAGCAGAACTGTCTTCACTTGTTTGCTTATTGATTTGAAGGTGCCGCAGTCTACATTCCTCAGGTTCACAAGTTCAGAAGAACATGCTCCTCTATCCTCCTCCTCCTATTTCCCTCAAAGCAGAGGGCTGGATTACGCCCAATGAAGAAAGACAAGCACTTGTGGGGGTGTTCTACTTCTTTGCGGGTGAGTTGACGGCTCTGGGCCCATTGCTGTGAAGCTCTAATAACGGATAAAAGTGTTTTGGACAAAATATGAGGCGGAAATTTCTTGCCGTTTTTGCTGACTTGCTTGCCTTTGAGGTGCTCTTTGGCGGGGTTCCGGGTGTTTGTGGGTGAGTTTTGGGGTCTGGGAGCACTGCTGCGACAGTCTAATCTTGATTGCATTTGCTTTTCAGGAAATCCGTGGTGGAAAACAGGAGTTATGATGATGACCTAGCTACACAGCGCGTTTGGACCGAAGGCCGAGAGATATGGTAAGTATGAGATTTTGCTTTTTGGCTGTTTGGGGGTGTTGTCGCGTGCTTTTTTGCGGGTGGGTTGGCGGGTCTCTTGGGGCATTCCTGGGAAGGTCTAATACCGGATAGAAGTGGTTTGGACAAAATCCATAAGGAAATGCCTTTTTTTTGCTATTTCTTCTGACATCTTGCTCAATGTAGCGTTTTGGGGGGCTTCCTGGTGTTTGTGGGTGGGTTGCGGGGTCTCTGTCGAAGCACTGCTGCGACAGTCTAATCTTGATTGCATTTGCTTTTCAGGAAACCCGTGGTGGAAAACAGGAGTTATGATGAATGATGACCTAGCTGCACAGCGCGTTTGGACCGAAGGTCGAGAGATATTGTAAGTATGAGATTTTGCTTTTTGGCTGTTTCGGGGTGTTGTCGCGTGCTTTTTTGCGGGTGCGTTGGCGGGTCTCTTGGGGCATTCCTGTGAAGGTCTAATACCGGATAGAAGTGTTTAGGACAAAATCCATAAGCAAAAGCCTTTTTTTTGCTATTTCTTCTGACATCTTGCTCAATGTAGCGTTTTGGGGGGCTTCCTGGTGTTTGTGGGTGGGTTGCGGGGTCTCTGTTGAAGCACTGCTGCGACAGTCTAATCTTGATTGCATTTGCTTTTCAGGAAACCCGTGGTGGAAAACAGGAGTTATGATGAATGATGACCAACTGCACAGCGCGTTTGGACCGAAGGTCGAGAGATATTGTAAGTATGAGATTTTGCTTTTTGGCTGTTTGGGGGTGTTGTCGCGTGCTTTTTTGCGGGTGCGTTGGCGGGTCTCTTGGGGCATTCCTGTGAAGGTCTAATACCGGATAGAAGTGTTTAGGACAAAATCCATAAGGAAAAGCCTTTTTTTTGCTATTTCTTCTGACATCTTGCTCAATGTAGCGTTTTGGGGGGCTTCCTGGTGTTTGTGGGTGGGTTGCGGGGTCTCTGTCGAAGCACTGCTGCGACAGTCTAATCTTGATTGCATTTGCTTTTCAGGAAACCTGTGGTGGAAAACCGGAGTTATGATGATGACCTAGCTGCACAGCGCGTTTGGACCGAAGGTCGAGAGATATTGTAAGTATGAGATTTTGCTTTTTGGCTGTTTGGGGGTGTTGTCGCGTGCTTTTTTGCGGGTGGGTTGGCGGGTCTCTTGGGGCATTCCTGGGAAGGTCTAATACCGGATAGAAGTGGTTTGGACAAAATCCATAAGGAAAAGCCTTTTTTTTGCTATTTCTTCTGACATCTTGCTCAATGTAGCGTTTTGGGGGGCTTCCTGGTGTTTGTGGGTGGGTTGCGGGGTCTCTGTCGAAGCACTGCTGCGACAGTCTAATCTTGATTGCATTTGCTTTTCAGGAAACCCGTGGTGGAAAACAGGAGTTATGATGATTGATGACCTAGCTGCACAGCGCGTTTGGACCGAAGGTCGAGAGATATTGTAAGTATGAGATTTTGCTTTCTGGCTGTTTCGGGGTGTTGTCGCGTGCTTTTTTGCGGGTGCGTTGGCGGGTCTCTTGGGGCATTCCTGTGAAGGTCTAATACCGGATAGAAGTGTTTAGGACAAAATCCATAAGCAAAAGCCTTTTTTTTGCTATTTCTTCTGACATCTTGCTCAATGTAGCGTTTTGGGGGGCTTCCTGGTGTTTGTGGGTGGGTTGCGGGGTCTCTGTTGAAGCACTGCTGCGACAGTCTAATCATGATTGCATTTGCTTTTCAGGAAACCCGTGGTAGAAAACAGGAGTTATGATGAATGATGACCAACTGCACAGCGCGTTTGGACCAAAGGTCGAGAGATATTGTAAGTATGAGATTTTGCTTTTTGGCTGTTTGGGGGTGTTGTCGCGTGCTTTTTTGCGGGTGCGTTGGCGGGTCTCTTGGGGCATTCCTGTGAAGGTCTAATACCGGATAGAAGTGTTTAGGACAAAATCCATAAGGGAAAGCCTTTTTTTTGCTATTTCTTCTGACATCTTGCTCAATGTAGCGTTTTGGGGGGCTTCCTGGTGTTTGTGGGTGGGTTGCGGGGTCTCTGTAGAAGCACTGCTGCGACACTCTAATCTTGATTGCATTTGCTTTTCAGGAAACCCGTGGTGGAAAACCGGAGTTATGATGATGACCTAGCTGCACAGCGCGTTTGGACCGAAGGTCGAGAGATATTGTAAGTATGAGATTTTGCTTTTTGGCTGTTTGGGGGTGTTGTCGCGTGCTTTTTTGCGGGTGGGTTGGCGGGTCTCTTGGGGCATTCCTGGGAAGGTCTAATACCGGATAGAAGTGTTTAGGACAAAATCCATAAGGAAAAACCTTTTGGCACTTTTTGTAACTTAGGGTTCGTTAGGGTTAGCCCTAGCAGCAGGATTGCATGTGTTTCAGGGTGTTCTATTGCAACTCAGTTCTGGGGTGTTAGAGCACTCTTGGAGCGATGCTGGCTATGGATACTTTTGCTTGCTTGCAAGTGGTTTGAATACAATCCACGGTGGGTAAGGGTGTATTTAGGCCTAATTTTACTTTCAAAGTACGTTTTGTCACCATTTTTCTGCTAGGCCTCGTTTTTTGAGATCTGATTGGGGTTCTTCTACATTTTTGCGACTGGCTTTAGTAAGGGTCTTGGTGGGAGCATTGCTGGGAAGGTCAAATTTTGTTCTAAAACACAGTTGACAGTACACCTAGCTTGAGGGGAAAGATCCGCTAAATTATTTTGGCCATACTTATTTATCCTTAAAAAGGTGACTCAGACAGAGTACGCAATTTCAAAAATATTGTACTGACTATTAGGGAAATCAAAGTGTGACTTTTTGCACCACACTGCGTACATACCTTATATTTATTTATCAGTGGTATTGTAATAGCACTTCCTGTTTCCCGTTCAATAATTACAGGCCGGGTTTCAGTCAACATCCGCCAGGCAGGCAGTGGACAGGGTGTCTTCTGTCAGTGGTCACCAACATTGATGGACGAAGCGTCAGCTGGAATGGAGGAGTGCCGCTAATAAGAGGAATTGTTTGCTGCATGCAACTTACTTACCAAATTCAACAGGACAACTCCAACAACATACAGAATACAGATACAGTATCCATTGTTTTCTTCTATGAGTGTGACTGCATGTGGTTAGCTTTAGTTTGTACCCAAAGATTTCTTTATCTTCAATTATTGTTTGTCCATGCTGTGCTTTTTTTTTCTTCTCTCAACAAAACCTACCCAAAAAGAAACCCCCATTCCCATCCATTTCCAAACCCTAACCCTCTTCCCCCGGGCTGTGTGGTTTTGCTTGATGTCTGACTAAATGACATCAATAATTCCACACACTTGCTGGGGAGGATAAGGTCATAGCAACAGGCTGGTGAAGGAATACGAGGATATATTCTAGACTTACTCAGCTTCAGTACTATTTCTTGTAGTAGTAGGAGCCAATGTCAAATAAATTCAACGCAAGTACTAGTGATACTTGCAATACTTTACCATTTGTTAGGCTACATTGTGGCACTGTTCTAGTGTACTGTCACCTGCTATATTCTCAAGCGTACCGTAACCGTTGTAATACTACAGTAAGGACAAAACACGTTTCGTTTTCTTTTTTTCCATAGGCATGCAACTGCCACTGTGTCACACCACTAGTACCACCGCAATGAGGAAATTTCATCAGCCCAGGATTGCCAACCTTAATCCCCATTCCACGTGGAGCCAGCCCTGGGCCTAGCCCTAATTTCTAACACAAATTACAGGTAAGATAAGCGTTTGGTGGGAGGTAGTATAATGGAGTATTAGGACTAGACGAGAGATTGACGGTAGTACTACTAAAGTCCTAGGACTCTTCAGGAAAACAAACTTACTGTTAGACCCCCACCCACCAGACTGAAAAGCAGTAAAAAACAGGTATGGTCAGATAAAGTTTAAAAAAGTATATTTATGTAGCCCTAACAAAATAATCTCCATCAAGACCCTCCCTAACCCCAACGATTGTCTTTGAAAAGTCCCAAAAAGCACCCAACTCCCAAATCCCACCCCCCAAAAGTCTCTAAAAAAAGGGCAAGGGACACTCCACTACTGGAGGGTGCTGGTGAATTTTGCGGCCAGGGCATCATACTCCTTGCGGAGGGTGGCATGCTCGAAGCGGAGGCCCTCCACCAAAATCTTGTACCTATGGACCTCCTGCTCCAGGTAGGACATTCTCACTCCTAGGCGGCGCTGGCGTGCCTTGCAGCTCCTGTGGGGGGCAGCTGGTCTTTTTGCTGCTTGGCGGTGGCGGTTGGCTTTGTTAGCCCGGCTCCGTACCGCTGGAGCACTGCGCTGGCTGGCAGCCCGTGGGGTCACGGAGGAGGATGCAGCTGTCCCAGTGGAGGATGTTGTGGTTGCACCGGTCGACTGCGTGTCCTCCGACTCCTCCAGGGCCACCAGCCGCCGATATTCCGCGACAGTGGCATCCAGCCTCCGTTGCCGGGCCATTCGAGCCTGCTCCCTCCGTGATGTCGATTTGGAAGGAGCAACTATATGAAGAAAGAAAGACATAGTCTGTAACCAATGCTCCTTAACATTAATAACACAAAGTGATTGAGCTGAAAGTTGGGTCACAGTACAAGTAGCAAATTGAAAGCACAGTACATAACTATTGAGGACAGTATCTATCTAACCTCCCACTTCTGCATCCTTGCTCTAACATTAGTGGTAGTTTAATGAACAAATTCTACGACCACTATGGACTTCCATTACAGTCGACTATGACAGTACACCAGTCTTATTCTTCTTCTTCTCTTTTGTTTCGGAAAATTTGTACGTTATCTTATGCAAGCCGGCAGAATGCCAGCGCAGTGAACTTGCACCCAAGAAAAACAGACGCACACCATGATGAGTGAGACAGACTTGCGTTACTGTACCGGTCCAGTACATGCAGGTGGTGAAGCTATTACTTTTCTATTACGGGTGGCACTGAGAATACTCTGTTACAAGGGCTACTGCTTAATTAATTTACCTTTCACCCTACAGTGCAAATGAGTACTAGAAAAGGAAAATGAAGAAGCTAAATAATTAGATTATCTATCACTTCACATGGGATGTATTTGATGACATATGGGATGACTTTAGGTGCTTTGCTTATTATTGAGTGAACAGTGATACACCCACACATGAATGACGTACTACTACTAAACTAAAGTTATTAAGAGAGGTACGGAGTGTCCACCATAATAACCGGATATATGCTGTGCTTGCAGTTGCAATACAAACTATTGCTACTATTCATGGTAGTATTGGACAAATTTACAATTTCTTTCCCTTGCCTTCCCTACACTGGAACAGACGTGCGGGTGCGGTGTTACATGCTCTTCAAGGTAACACTCAGTTCATCTAGTGACCATCTACTCTCTCTAGATACACATGTGCTATCTAAGAGTCAGATAATACCATGCTCCAGGCATCCATCCATTCAAAGTATATGCACACATACAGTTTATGTTTCACCCACCCAGGCTGTTGTCCTTCCACCCATCCTTGCTTCATCATTGACCCAGCCATGCACCATACCATATTCTTTCCTTCCCAGCCACCTCGGGGGCCAAGCAAACACATATCATTCTTATTTGCCAGCCATCATAAAATTTCTCGTCCTTCCACACTTACTTACACCCTTCTTTCGCTTTTCGAATATATAGCTTACCTGTGCCCACCACCACCGTGTCAACCCTCACAGGCACATTGGTGTCGTCCGGCACTCGCACCGCCTCCTCCCCAGAAGTGTTGTCCTCCTCATCCACCACCTCCGCGCTGGCCCCGCCACCAGATGTTCCACCTACAAAGTACATTTAAGAATGTTAGAATACACCACTCACTACTATATATTATTTGGTCTAGGAGGAATAAAGAAAGTTAAAAAAAACGAAATACAATGTAATAATTTGTACCTGTATACTCTACAGTAAAAATGTCCCTTTTTCCAGGGAAGGCTGTTGTCTTGCTGCTCTTTTTGGCACAACTGATGAATGCTTGCTTTTTATTTTTAACACACAACACTTTTTCTCCTAACAGAAGCTTGACTTTTAAGAACACAATCAGGGAGGGTCAAGCTCAAGTTCAAACCAGGTGAGAGCTCAGCTCGACCACAAGAAATGTGTCCAATTAATCGTTAGCACTAAGCACTTTTCCATTTTCAGTTAAACGGTTACTTTTATGACAAAGTTGATTTTAGTAAATGTATTTAGTTTTAATAAAGCTTTTAAACTTAAATAGACTCTGTGGATTTTGGTCCTCCAGACTAGAGTGGATGAGCTAAAGGTTTTGGAATTTTTGCAAGCATGAGTGCCTCTGACACTTCTTGACTGTGACTCCGTACTCTTGCCCTGCGTAGGATAATCTAATGATCATTGGGGATAAATCATCGGTGAATTAGGGAGCTAAATGACTCTGCCACACTATCTAGTCAGTAAGGAGATTGGGGGTTCTTCAAAGTCTGATATCACTGAGGTATGTGGAAAGAAAGTCTACCTGCGCCTATTATAATTGATAAACAATGCACTATTTAGTGTTCATAGTTCGGTTTGTGCAGATTTGTCCCTGCAACAGTAGTAGAATGGATTGTCCTCCTATCCAAAACAAAAGTAAAGTAGTATCTTATTCTTTCTTGGTGGTCATTCACCTTTTTATTGTTGGCAATTGTCAAAGCATAAACATTTAGAAGACTTGAAAAGACATTATGGACAATCCCAGAGGACTGCACTCAGTGCATAGAGCTATTGCTGACTAGAATGGGAGTCCAATGGAATTGCCAAATGTGCAATCTTAGTTAGCTACACACACAGACTAATAAGAATAATCTAGTAATACCACAGGGAGTCATAGTCGAGGCAGGATAAGAATTTAGATCCAGTCTACAAGAAGATCAAAGACGATTTAGAAAAAATCGAATGAGGAACGCTAGGAAAAAATAGGTACTCTTTATTAAAATTAAAACTTACTGGGGCCAGCAAAGGAGCCCTCGCCTGCCCGATCCTGGCCTGCATCCTCCTGAACAGCACCCTCCTCCTGTGTCCTCTTGCCCTTGGGGGGAGCTGATGTACAACATGAAAGAAAGAAAGACCAGAAAACATGGATGAGATTTGTCAACCGAATCAAACATTTCAAAAGAACTATAACAAAATATTTTTGAGAAATAGCAAATAGATAGACAACTATTCCACGGGATATATTGACCTATCTCATGTGGTATACTACGTTATTCGTATTGCCTGATTTGCGGACCGTTGACTTTCAAAGTTCCTATGTAACTCAATAAACAGACTACTAAAAAGGTTTGCCTAGGCCTGGCAGGCAGCAGTCCGCAGCACGCAAAGTGACAGACAAAGTCCATCCTGCTTGCAGATCAGTGAATACTCAAACTATCAATCCACCGACCACCACCACTATTTCTTCTTATAGCCATGTGTCTAAAGGAAGGACTGGACTTCAGTCTGTTGGGGCTGATTTAGAAGTCCCTTGCGGCTCATTTTCCTCCATTGTTGCGTGACTTTTGTGACGCAGCGGCAGAACAAAAGAGTCGCCATGGTGCGGCGTATATATTAAAAAAAAAACGCATATGGGAGATGCATCACGTTGTAAAGCCCTGCGCCATCAGGGGGCGTTCCGGCGCAAGGGAGGGCGTTCCTGCGCAGGAACGAATCCTAAAAGTGGCTGAGGGAAATCTACAAGATGTCAATCAGTCACTTTTAGGACAATGATGCGTGACTCAAACCCTGCGCCTGCTTGAAGCCGACGTACGGCTTGATGCAGCATTGGGGAGATAGGGCACCCCAGAGCATTGCTGGAGCTGCGCCATTGTTGGCATGCAACTCCAGCAATGCGCCGCCTTTACGGCACAGATGCCTAAGGCTTCTGTGACGTTTTGGGCCAATGGGTGGTGGTGGCATGGCGCACAATTACTGCCGCATCCCTGCTACTTTGCAGGGATGCGCCGGTAATTGAAAATATGACCCTTAGTGTCTAGCATTACGCAGTTCTTTACACTACACTCATACATAAGTTCTCAGGCCAATGAAATGAACACAAAATACAAAACAAATAAGCATAGTAGCAAGCAAGGCTACTGAGAAGGAGAGCAGTGCACCTGAAATGCATAGAAGATTTTGAAATATAATTTACCTACAATGTAATCGGCAGCATTATTGCTCTTGGTAAAGAACAAAGATTTGCAAATAACAGAGCCGGATAAAACAGATTAGTGATGAAATAGCTAGAAATAGCTACTACTACTCACCAAGCCCGGGGACCTCTACGCCGAGCGCGTCCAGCAAGTCCCGTTCCCGGTCCATGACATCCGTCCAGCGGTGGGTGGCCTGGTTATAGGTGCGCCGGACCCCAGAGAGCTTAAACATGGCCCGGCACACCTTCTCCCACCGCTTCCGGCACTCCCGGATGCCATAGCCGGTTGCGATCTTGCCGCCTCCCAGGATCGTCTTGCGGAGGCGGCGCTGGACGTGGAAGATGAGTGCGGCCACCTCCTCCGCGCTAAAGATCTCCCGTGGCATCACTTCCTCCCCCCTCAAACGCCCGCACGGAAGCCGGGCACGGGGTGCGGGACCCTTCCCCTTCTCAGGGTGCTTCCCGGCTCCCTTTACCATGGTCTGGGCAGAAGTGAGTTAAATAATAAAGAAGAAATAGAATAGGGAAGAAGAAAAGAAAAGAGTTTCAAAAAGTAGTTTAAAATTAACAAAAAGTAGCAGAAAACACAAAAATATAGAGCTAGAAAAATAGAGGGATAGATAATAAGTAAAATAGATCAAATAAACTTCAAACAAGCAAAGGATGGCAGAGATTCAGAGAGGATACAGAAAGCATGCCCAGAACCATAGCAATAATTGAGAAACAAGATGGCCGCGCCCATTCACGACCGCGTGGGTAAGTTCGCGCGAGATTTTCCTCGCGATCACGCGCGAAATTGTACTAGCGAGCAGCACACTTTGCGAGATTACACATAGCGGCCGGAAACGGAATTACGTCACGCAAACAAGTTGGCCGCGCCCGTGTACGACCGCTAGGGTAACTTCGCAAACGTATAGCTACAAGCGCCTTGCGAATACGCACAAAATCACGCGAACATACACGCCGCCCAAAAAAAAATAGTGTATTCGCACGCATTCGCGGCTTCCGAAATCGATCTCGCACGGATTCGCGCCCCGCAAATCGCGCGAAATTGCAGAAAAACGATTTTTGCTAAACTGAAAGCAATCAGCAGGTGCAAAAGTTCAAACTTAACATTAGTAACCATTCACTCTAGTGCTTCCTGAGGGGCCCCTCCAGAGTTCAGTTGCCTATTTGCAACTATTCCATGACCCTGCTATGACCCAAACAGCAGGCCCATAGAATAGCTACAAGTAGACCATAAAGGTCCTGTGAAAAAAAATTGCACTGCAACAGAAAGCGAATTACAGATAAGGAAGGAAGCAGGTGCCAGCCAGACTGGAAGTTTCAAAATTACTGACACATTAATCACCCCCTAATTAATTCATGGCAGTTGAAGAAGGGCAGGTGTGCTTGCTTTCACTGCAACAGGAAGCAAATTACAGATAAGGAAGGAAGCAGGTGCCAGCCAGACTGGAAGTTTAAAAATAAGTGATTAATCAACCCCAAATTAATTCATGGCAGTTGAAGCAGGGCAGGTGTGCTTGCTTTTTTTCACCCCCATAATCTACAGTGATAAACAAACCTAATGGGTGGCAGTGAGGATGTACTAGAGGGTGGCATGGGTGTACCAGAGGGTGGCAGTGGTGAAACAGAGGGTGCTGTGAACCTGTGATGATAAACCAGACGTAGAAACAACATAGTCGCGGCCGTTGCGAGCCGAAAAGTAAGTTCGCAATTGAGAAATGGTCCACAAATCCTCGCGAACGCTCGCCAACACAAAAAACTTAAAAATCCGCTAATCCGCGAGAGTTCGCAGATTTTGCGGATTGCGAATCCGTAAATACGCCAATTCGCGTACGCGAGATCCGCTAGATCCGCCCATGCTTAGTACAGGGCAATATGGTGGCGTGGAGTTGGGAAGGCAATACTTGTATATGTGTGGTCTTGTCCTGCTATTGGATGTTCCCCCTGAGAAGATGTCTATCTACCTGTCAGTTTGCATGAGGAGATGCACTGGTCACCAAATGGTGGGCGGACTCAATCTTGCTCTGGGGTTAGACATGGGTGCTGGTCTCTCACACCCCCCACCCACCACCACCCTCCCTGTAGACATGGGGCCTGTTGGGAGTTGTAGTGCTGGTCTCTCACAGCTCCCACCTACCTCTCTCACACACCCCACCCACCTCTCTCACACCCACACCCCCCACCACCCTCCCTTTTGACATGGGGACATGTTGGGAGTTGTAGTGCTGGTCTCTGACACACCCCACCCACCTCTCTCACACCCCCCACCCACCACCACCCTCCCTGTAGACATGGGGGCCTGTTGCGAGTTGTAGTGCTGGTCTCTCACAGCCCCCACCCACCTCGCTCACACACCCCACCCACCTATCTCACACCCCACACCCCCCACCACCCTCCCTTTTGACATGGGGGCCTGTTGGGAGTTGTAGTGCTGGTCTCTCACACCCCCCACCCACCACCACCCTCCCTGTAGACATGGGGACCTGTTGGGAGTTGTACTGCTGGTCTCTGACACACCCCACCCACCTCTCTCACACACCCCACCCACCACCACCCTCCCTGTAGACATGGGGGCCTGTTGGGAGTTGTAGTGCTGGTCTCTCACAGCCCCCACCCACCTCTCTCACACACCCCACCCACCTCTCTCACACCCCACACCCCCCACCACCCTCCCTTTTGACATGGGGGCCTGTTGGGAGTTGTAGTGCTGGTCTCTCACACACCCCACCCACCACCACCCTCCCTGTAGACATGGGGGCCTGTTGGGAGTTGTAGTGCTGGCCTCTGACATCCCCACCCACCTCTCTCATACCCCCCACCCACCACCACCCTCCCTGTAGACATGGGGGCCTGTTGGGAGTTGTAGTGCTGGTCTCTCACCCACCCCACCCACCACCACCCTCCCTGTAGACATGGGGGCCTGTTGGGAGTTGTAGTGCTGGTCTCTGACACACCCCACCCACCTCTCTCACACCCCCCACCCACCACCACCCTCCCTGTAGACATGGGGGCCTGTTGGGAGTTGTAGTGCTGGTCTCTCACAGCCCCACCCACCTCTCCCACACACCCCGCCTACCTCTCTCATACCCCACACCCACCACCACCCTCCCTGTAGACATGGGGGCCTGTTGGGAGTTGTAGTGCTGGTCTCTCACACACCCCACCCACCACCACCCTCCCTGTAGACATGGGGGCCTGTTGGGAGTTGTAGTGCTGGTCTCTGACACACCCCACCCACCTCTCTCACACCCCCCACCCACCACCACCCTCCCTGTAGACATGGGGGCCTGTTGGGAGTTGTAGTGCTGGTCTCTCACAGCCCCACCCACCTCTCCCACACACCCCGCCTACCTCTCTCATACCCCACACCCCCCACCACCCTCCCTTTTGACATGGGGGCCTGTTGGCAGTTGTAGTGCTGGTCTCTCACACACCCCACCCACCACCACCCTCCATGTAGACATGGGGGCCTGTTGGGAGTTGTAGTGCTGGCCTCTGACATCCCCACCCACCTCTCTCATACCCCCACCCACCACCACCCTTCCTGTAGACATGGGGGCCTGTTGGGAGTTGTAATGCTGGTCTCTCACACACCCCACCCACCCCACCCACCACCACCTTCCCTGTAGACATGGGGGCCTGTTGGGAGTTGTAGTGCTGGTCTCTGACACACCCCACCCACCTCTCTCATACCCCCCACCCACCACCACCCTCCCTGTAGACATGGGGGCCTGTTGGGAGTTGTAGTGCTGGTCTCTCACAGCCCCAACCCACCTCTCTCACACACCCCACCCACCTCTCTCACACCCCACACCCCCACCACCCTCCCTTTTGACATGGGGGCCTGTTGGGAGTTGTAGTGCTGGTCTCTCACACACCCCACCCACCACCACCCTCCCTGTAGACATGGGGGCCTGTTGGGAGTTGTAGTGCTGGTTTCTGACACACCCCACCCACCTCTCTCACACACCCCACCCACCCCCACCCTCCCTGTAGACATGGGGGCCTGTTGGGAGTTGTAGTGCTGGTCTCTCATACACCCCACCCACCACCACCCTCCCTGTAGACATGGGGGCCTCTTGGGAGTTGTGGTGCTGGCTGCTTTGACGACATGCAAGGCTGGGAACGTAGGAGGCAACATTTGTGTTTGGTCATGGTGGGTGCATTTGAGCCCAGGACCTCACATTTGGGTGACTATGTGGCACACATGCATGGATTGGAGCCAGGGAGATGTGTGTTGGAAGTTGTGCAAGGCAGACAATGGAAGTGTGATAGTGGTCATTGGTTTGTACTTACCAGCCTCTAGTCCCTCCTCGATTCCTTCCAGGCTCTCAGGGTGCAGTATCCCCAGCACCTTCTCCTCCCATTCTGCAAATGGTATGGGCTCCGGGGGAGTGCTGCCACCAGTGTGGTGTGCTCGCAGGTGGTTCTTTGCCCTGATGCCTTTCACCCTTGCCTTGAGGTCGTAACACCGCCTCTGGATCTCGTGTTTGGTGCGTGGCACGGTCCCTGACGCATTGACTCTGGTCACTATCCTGTCCCACATGTTGTTTTTGGTTGCCACGGTGGTCTGCTGGACTAGGGTGCCGAAAAGATGTGGATTGACACGGATGATTTCATCCACCATGACCTTCAACTCACTGTCTGGGAACTTGGGATTTTTCTTTGGTGCCATGGCGTGTGATGTGCAAGGTGTTGGTGTGGTGGGGTGGGGTGTGCAGGTGTGTGGTGTGTAGGGATGGCGTTGTGGGGGTTTGTGTGGTTGGTGTGTTTATGTGCAGGTTGTATGTGTGTTTGTGTGTGTCTGCTGTTAGTGGTATTGTGGCTCTTGCATGCAGCTATGCTGTGATACAAAGGACTGTAGTAGTGGGAGGGATTCATTTTATACTCTGTGTGGTGGTGGTCTCCCAATGGTTGTTGGCAATCAGGTGTTCTGTGGGTGTAGTGATTTTGGTGCATTTTTCGGTGCTTGGGGGGTGTCATTGGGTGGGTGTTTCAGGTGTTTAGGTGTCCTGTTTAGTGTATATTCTATTTACTTCTGTCTGCCATTTTGTAATCGGTTTGACGGCAAGATTGGTGTTTGTGTGGTCCTTCCCCAGTCATGGTCCGTTTGGCGATGCATTGTTTCCGCAGCGGTCGGGGACGGTGGTGAGTTCCGTTGGAATGGCGGCGTTATCCTAATCGCGCGGACGGACCCTCTGCAGGTATAGCGGCGGTTGGGCCTGTTCCCGCGGTCATGTTCGTCCGCGGCGGAGGGTGTTTATTTGCTACCGTCCGCTTACGGCGGTCTTTGGTGTGGTCCGTCTGCCGCGGACGGTGTTTCTTGACATAAATATCCTAATTGCAACCACAGATTCTCTGTGGTGCGGTCGGGAGTGATTTTGCCGCGACAATGGCGGACGGCACCCGTTTCTGTCCGCCATCCTAATAGGCCCCATAGTTAGTTGTACTAACTATATCTCGCACGCCCGCAATCCACTGCTGATGATGTCACATATTACATCATTCATGACATGGTCAGTGACATCACTGATGACATCATCCAGTGAATGTGGTTTGCTTTGGTATTTAAATATGTATTATATATATAGCAATTTGCATTGAAGAATGAGTGGATATATAAATATAAATATCTGGATGGAGGATTTAGTAGCAGTGTGTTTGACTGTTTACTTGACGAAGAACTTGGCGAAAACGCTACCAATCACAACCCTCGGCTTGATTTGGTCAGCCCCCGCGGTTCCCATATAATGCGGGCACTGACATGAGCACGCTCTCTTTTGCCTTCCTCTGCTGCGGTGACAGACAGACTGTCATCATCGATTTTACTACGAACTGATTGCTCGAGCAGGGGAGGACTCCTGACACTCGACATGGTGTCACTGCTGCTGCCGCCCAGCCACAATACCGAGGCGCGGAGGCGGCGCCGCCCGCATGCAAAACACCCCAGACTCAGCGAAACCACAGCCTTTGAAGACACGACAAAAGACGACAGAAGCAAAGGTAAGAGAAGACGTCACAACATCAGCCTCCACTGTAAATTGTATATCCATAATGCTATTTTTTTCTCCTTCATATGGCTTTCCTACCCCTCAATGGTTTTAAATTGTATGCACATAGTTTAGAAGTTTCTTTCTACGTCACAACTTGCTCAACACCTCTAATTTTTATAAATTGTTCGTCCATGAATTTCTGTGTAGTATTTCTGTAGTACTCCACGTGCTCAGGCCTCTATTATTAATTGTGCGTGCATGATGGTATTTTTTTTTCTGCGTCACGAGGCCGTCCCAGGCCTCTTTTTTTTATAAATTCAGCATAAATGAATTTCTTTTTCGTATTTCTCTACTACGCCATGTGCTTAGGCCTCTATTATTAATTGTGCGTGCATGATGGTATTTTTTTTCTACGGCACGCGACCGTCCCAGGCCTGTATTCTTATTGATCTTCCTTTGTTGATCCTAATATTTCCTTCTGTGTCACGGAGCACTCCCAGGCCTCTTTTTTTATAAAGTGAGCGTGCATGAATTTCTGTGTCGTATTTTTGAAGAATGTCACGTGCTTTGGAATCTGTTCTTTTTATTGTATGTACATGATGAAATACTTTTCTGCAACACATGACCCTCTTACCCCTCAATGGTTTTAAAGTGTGCTAACATAATTGAAATCTTTCTTTATAAGTGACGAGGTCCTATACACCTCTAATTTTTATAAATTGTGCATGCATAAATTTCTGTGTCGTATTTCTGTACTACGCCATGTGCTTAGGCCTTTATTATTAATTGTGCGTGCATGATATTATATATTTCTGCTTCACGAGCCCCTATTCATATTCATCTTCTGGTCATAATCGTAATATTTTTTTCTTCGGTGTCAGAGAACACTCTCAAGCCTCTTTTTATATAAATTGAGAGTGCATGAATTTGTGTCCTATTTTTTAAGTGTGTCACGCACTTTCGGCTCCGTTATAAATTAAATGTGCATCATGGTATTTTTTTCTAAATAACGTAGCCCTCCCACCCCTCAATGGTTTAAAATTGTGCATACATAATGGAAATATTTCTTTCTACGTCACAAAGTTCTCCAAGCCTCTTTTTTTATAAATTCAGCATGCATGAATTACTTTTTCGTATTTCTCTACTACACCACGTGCTCAGGCCTCCATTATTAATTGTGCGTGCATGATTGTATTTTTTTTCTGCGTCACAAGGCCGTCCCAGACCTGTATTCTTATTGATCTTCCTTTGTTGATCCTAATATTTCCTTGTGTGTCACAGTGCACTCCCAGGCCTCTTTTTTTATAAAGTGAGCGTGCATGAATTTCTGTGTTGTATTTTTGAAGAGTGTCACGTGCTTTGGAATTTGTTCTTTTTATTGTATGTACATGATTTTATACATTTCTGCAACACGTGACCCTCCTACCCCTCAACGATTTTAAATTGTATCCATGCATACATTTTAGTTTCGTATTTTTAAACTGTCACGTGCTTTAGCCTGTATTGATATAAATTGTGCGTTCATAATATTATTTTTTTAATCCGTCACGTGGCCCTCCCAGCTCTGTTTTGCTTTATTTTTGTGGAATATATACTTTCTGGTTCATTGTATTTGCCCCCTCCTAATTCACCCATTAGTTTTAATATTTATTACTGCGTCACGGGACACTCCCAAACCTGTATTCTTTAAAATGATGCGTACATGGTTGTAATAGTTACTGCTACCTCATATGGCACTCTCAGACCTCTATTTGAATTAATGTTTAAGAGTAGAATTGAGTAACGTTTAGAAGACTATGACAAATGTAAGATATTTTTAAAAGTTTTTCAATAAAACATTGTTCCTTTTGAAAATATATTCATTAATATTCACTTGTTCTAATACTTATAACTCTAAACAAATGTAAGTGGGTTGTACTGTAAACCTATTAATGATTGCATTTTAACTCTACAGGTACCTTTTCAGAAAATGGACATTCTTCTTACTCCGACAAATACTGCCTGGCATTGGATACTTCTGGTAAGTGCAAGTTTTTCAACATTTATTAGTGTGTTTTCAAAGTTATTCTTGGAAAATATAACTGGTTTTAATAGTTTGAACTATCTAAATTTTTTATTCAAATAATTTAAAGGGTAATCTTTTTAAATCATTTTGTAATGTATCTAATGTAGACATCTGTACCGTAAAGTGTAAACTCTCCATACTAAAAATCATATTTCTACAATATTTTCTATACACTTCCAAACCTTTAACAAAGACAATTGGTCATGATTCCCGGAGTAACAAAATTCAGACCTATCAAGAGTTTTCATTAAATTGAAGGTAACTGTTCCCTACAAAAAATGTTCCTTACCTCTTTATTATATATTATATTGCACAAATATAAAATTGCCAATATAATTTCTCTTTATGAAATTAAAAAAAGCAAACTATTAAACATAACCATTCGTATCTCTCTAAAGGGTTTCCGTACAACAATTGAAGCATCACGACTATCACCAATGGCAGTTACTCATCTTAATAGTTTACTTCTTTAAAATACTCGTAAATAGCAAAAAGGGTTTTCAAGGATAACATTTATGGTCGTCTACCAAACTAATCTATAGTGCCCGTCGGAACCATATTGCTATTTGCATATCATTTTGTCTAACCACTACTATGGTCCTAACACAGTTGCTATCAAACCTATGATTGGTTTTCAACCCCAATACAAATAATTATTGTTGTTTTGAATAGTTGCCACAGTCCCATTGCATTGATTTCAAAACACTTGCAACATCTACAATAATTTGCAAATCAACTTTCCAATGATTAGCATTGCTATTATGATGTGCTTATGTACATCCTTTTTACATTTACAGCCTGTTGAAAAGTCTTGTGCTATCTACAACTAAAAAGTTTCAGCAATTTCTACAGAGAACTTTAAGGTAAGGATCTTTTCTAAGTTGCCTCCACTATGTTCGAAAGCTGGCTATGCACCGTCAGGGATGTTGAATTCCTATAGCCCGACGCACAGGACATATTGGTTGGGATCAACGTCAACAAGTTTTCATATGTATTATATCCTTGGAACAATTAGGCCCAACTCCCAGAAGCACAAACCCTTTGCCTACCAGTTAGCAGTACCACATAATATGTCAGGGAAGAGCACTGTCTGCAGTTAACGTAATATGTTTGCCCATATGTTAACACTTTTCAAACCTGTATTTATGCTTCATTAATTGAATGCCTTAATTATTCAGCTGGGCACGCTAAGTAAATGTTGTAAGCTCTCACTGCACTACTGTCAGTGCCTACAGTATAGAAAAGCATACAGCTCTGAAACACGTCTGACCCATGTATACTCATCAGGAACTCTTGCACCTCTCAATGATCACCATGATATATTTATTGGGGCCAGGGCTATCAAAAAATCACATTTACTTTGTCCTTGGAACAAGTAGTCCCAACCCCTGCAGCACAAATCCTTTAGCTGCCAATTTTCAATCAAACGTTCTGGAGCAGCAATGGGAACAGTCTGCTGCCGAGGTAATATTTGTGTCCATATGTTAATGACCTTCCACCACATTGATCCAAACTCATTATTATTAGAGTGAGTGTTCAAAATAAATGTTGTAAGCTGAGACTACACTACTGACAGCTTTTCTAGTAAAAAAAAGTCTACACATATTTGCAAAGTTTACTACTATGAGGCTATGTTTCCTGCTCCCGGAATGCTCTGCAATTTGATGCAAATAATTGCAAAAGCTTAAAAGCAAGATTGATGATTCTTTCCTTTCAAACTAAAATGCTCATGAAAAAGAGAAAGCAGAAAAAAAAGTTTTTTGCTAAACTACTATAAAATTTCACTTACCATTTTTTGGGCAGAATATTTTAGTTAAATGTTGATCCATACTATTTCTCAAAAATGTCATTATGGAAAATCTCTAACTAGTTTCAAAAAGAGTATGGAAAACAAAATTAAACAAACATTGGCAAAGGCAGTAACTCTAAAATTGATGGTCAGCTTTTTAGTTTTGTCATTGCGTGACTTCTTGTGGCATTGTGTTACTAAAACATTATTGCAGTGGAAGCTGCTGTTCCCTCACCATTAAAACAAACTATGGCAAAACCCAAAAATGTTTTTGGTTTTAAAAAGCACAAACTTCCACAGTAGTTACTGGCACTGAACAAAACTACTTTGTGTGCCGATATCCAGATTATGATACCGCATATTCTGACCCTGGAACTATGTTTACCATATAAATACTTATAACGTTTTTATTTCAACAACATATTCATCTTTAAACCATGCAATATTAATTACAACTTACTTTTCACTTTCTATTTAACAGGCCCAGTGTTTTGAATGCAGCAGATGACCACCTTCAATCCATAAAAGGAAATGTAAATCATACTTACCTGTTACTGCCTATATATCTAAAAAAATCATTTTGTTGAGTCTATACACACCTTTTGCATTAGGACTATGAAATAGTGGTGTAAAAATATCATTCATTCTATTGTCAGAGATCTACCTTGGTGACAGTGAAATTACCACTACTTTTTAGACTATCATCGAACAATATTGTGTAGAGGAGCAGTGTTGCTTCTTGACCTTCAAAGAGGAACATTTAAATGTATATTTCAACAGGTACACAAAATGATTGCTGAATTTCAAAAAGAAAATTAAGTATCAATGTTACAGGAACTCTGCTCCAACTCTAAAAAGATCACTATCTCAAGCTTTTACAATCCTGAATGCTACGTTTTCTGTGAGACGATGCCCATGCATAACCATGCTAAGTTTTCTTTAGCTCCATGCACACATGTAGTGTAACCTATCAAACACTTTAAAATGCTACCCTCCCACTAGTTCTAAAGGTGGATGTAGAATTCAACAGTTCTTCACAAAATAGAATTTGACGTCACTAAGTACAAAGTGTTTCTGTAATATGAAAGCTCTACCATGTCCCTTAAAGATTCCAGCAAAGTCCACACACATACTAACTGAAACACACCAACCATTAGTAACCTGTTAAATTTACCAAACAACTCTTTCAAGGTGTGATCAATCCAAAAAATCCTCCTTTGGCACAGCAAATATAGTGCAACACTTAAACAACTTGCACCCCAACAACTTAGCTTCACTGCAACACAGAGATTGCAGAACAACCGACTTCCTGCTGCATCAAGCACATCAACTACTGCAACAGCATCTTCAGCAAACAGTCCATACTCACATATTGATCTTCAATTTGGTAAACTTAAATTTCTATGCATTTATTGCGAATAACTTTTGTGTTACGCGAGAAAATCTATCAACTTCATCAAAAACAACAAACAGAAGTGTCACTGTCCTTAACATTAGTTATTAGACATTTAACAAACTTTTTTGTTATAAAAACTACCCCGTCCAAAGGCAGTGGAAAATTTGCACACTTGCTGCCTTTCTTGAATGGAGTTATGAATTATTCTAAAGTTAATTCAAATTCAAAATGCAGACCATTTATTCAGCCTTCATGCTAACTACAAACTGTGAATACCAGTGAGTAATTTGCACACTTGTGTCCTTTCTTCCGTCCTTTCTACCGCACAATGACTGTACTTTCTACACTTGCACTGTTTGCTTAGATGTGATACCCATTTCTCAGGCTCCCGCTGCGGAATCCGACGCACAGTCTGTGTAATGGACTGGAAAAGCAAACACCCACTTCCTTTACAAAGCAGTGGGTAGTTTGCACGTCTGCTGCCTTTCTTAATTTTCACCTTATTCTGCATCCACTAGCACAAACACACCTACCTGCTGTCTTTCTTGACTGTCTTTGCCAACTATTATTCTAATTCAAAGTAGAGACCCTGAAAAGGGTCGAGTGTTCTTATTTTTAAACTCTACAGCCCACAGTGGGAACATAGTACATTTGCTTTGCTTCCTTAGATGTGGTAGTCATTTCTCACCCTCCCACTGCGGAATACGACACCCTCTCTGTATAATAAAAAGGATATTGAAAGATCCACTTCCCTGACAAGGCAGAGAGTAGATTGCATATCTGCAGCTTTTCTTATTTTTCACCTAATTCATCTTCTACTCGATCTAGACACCATCCACACGTACACACACTTACTTGCTGCCTTTTTTGGCTGGGGTTATCAATCATTCTTCAATTTCATATTCTAATTCAAACACAAATCCCGATATCAAGCCTTTTTGTTGTAACTACTTCCCCAACTAAACACTAGGTAATTTGCACTTTTGCGGCAAATAACAATATTGGACATTTTAATCAAAAATGTTGTAGCTGGTCAAGTTTCAATATCAGGAAGAACTTTTGTAACTGTTGCAATTATTTGTCATAATAGACCTTCTACAACATCTGGACATTACACTGTTTATTTAAAATCACTGAAAGCTTGGATACCTTGTAATGATAGGCAATTAGTTTATAAGCAACGTTTGCCTAAAGAGTTACCAAAACCTTACCTAATATTTTTAAATTCAAAATTTTAAGCTCAAAATTTGGCCTTTTTAGGATTACTACTGTTAAGGTAGATTACTCTGGTGTTTTAGAGTATTTTATAAGTGAGGGTGAGCAGCTTGAAGATGATCCTATTCATGGTATTATGGCAGTGTATGTGTATCAGGTGGTGAATGATGTGCCTGCAGCAGAGGACATTGATAGTCAGTCAGGTGGAGGTCTTTTGGACTTGTTGTAACTGTTGTACATATTTGACTGGAATTCCTGTATGCAGTGTTTAGCCACTGTGTAGTCTGCTGCTCATGAAGGACTGTGTCACTGTTTTTCTTTTGTTTACAATCCAATTGTAAATATTGCAGAGCATGTGGAGGGTGTTATAGCAGTATGAGGAGATGGTGTAGACTTGCTTACACATACAAAGGGAGGAGTTGAGGATGAATCCTAGGTTGTGCACATGCTTGATAGGTGTTGGTACTGTCCACAATGTACTAAGCTGGCGTAAGTCATCCGAGGCTGAGAGGTTGGGTCTGAGGATGAGTACCTTCCTTTTGTGCGACTTCATGTTTAGAGAGCTGCTCTTTATGTACTTCGTGACGTTGCACCCATTCTTATTTTTTACATTATTCATCTTCCACTCAATCAACACATTATCTACACGTACATACCCACACACCTACTTTCTACCTTTCTTGCCTATGGTTAACAACCGTTTCTTACGCTCCCAATGCAGAATCCGACTAACACTCTGTAATGTACTGGAAAACAAAACACCCATTTCCTTTAGAAGACAGTAGGTTCTTTCCGCTTCTGCTACCTTTCTTCCTTTTCACCTTATTCTACATCCACTACCTCAAATACACCTACCTACTACATTTCTTGCTGCCTTTGCCAAATATTATTGTAATTCAAAATGGAGTCCCTGAATGGGGCCAGTGTTGTAATTTTTCAGCCCTACCGCCGCAGTGGTAACTTAGTACACTTACATTCCTTCATTTCATGTGGTAGTCATTTCTCAGACTCCACTACGAAATTCGACAATCTATCTGTATAATGAGGTGTGAAACCAAACATCCACTTTGCACCTCTGCAGACTTCCTAATTTTTCACCTTTTTATCTTCTCAATCAACACATCATCTACACATAACACAATCCAACTTGCTGCCTTTTTTGGCTAGGCTTATCAATTATCCTTGAATTGTATATTCTGATTCAAACTCATGCCTTTATCGAGCCTTTTTGTTCTAACCAAAGTGGAAACAACACTATTTTGGAATGGGTAAGGTGAATAGACATATTCTACATTTTTTAGTACTGTATTTTGCTATAACAGCCTGAGCCTTTCCCTAAAGTCATAAAGAATGACTGATTTCAAAATCTAAGAAAACTTAATAATACAATATCCTTATAAGTAACAGCCTCATACTGAGGAGATTTTGCATATTACCTTGAGTGTAATTCAAGAACTAATCGTATCTACCACAGGCAATGAGAGTGAAGAGGGGAAATTAGTGCTCCAGACATGAGCTATGATTTCAAAGATGAAAGCTTTGATACACACTTTCTAGAAGCATTAAATTATGTTTAAACTTGAGAACAAATGAATTCCGATACTGCTAACAAGAAAATTGATGTGTATGAAATACCTGATAAACTGATTCAAAGTCAAGGCCCTTTATTGAGCCTTTCTGTTCTAGCTACTTCCGCGGCCGAAAGCAGTGGGAAATTTGCACACCTGTAGACTATTTTCACCGGGGTTATCAATTATTCTTGAAGTAATTCAAAGTTCAGGCCCTTTATTGAACCTTCTTCGTAACTACTACCCATGAATGGCAGTGGGTAATTTGTACACTTGCATCATTTTTTGCATCCTTTCTACCGCACAGTGTGTGTACTTTGTGCACTCGCTGAACTCCTTAGATGAGATATCCATTTCTCAGGCTCCCACCGCACAATCCGACGCACAGTCTGTCTAATGGACTGGGAAACCAAACACCCACTCTCTTTACAAAGCAGTGGGTAGTTTGTGCGTCTGCTCTCTTTCTTATTTTTCACCTTTTTTATCTTCCACTTAATCAACACATCATGTACACACACACACACCTACTTTCTACCTTTCTTTGCTATGGTTAACTAATATTCTATTTCATATCCATATTCAAAATGCAGGCCGTTTATCAAACCTTTTTATTGTAGCTACTACCGCGGCCAAAGACAGTGGGAAGTTTGCAGACTTACTGCTTTCTTGCCTGGGATTATCAATTATTCTTCAATTTCATATTCTGATTCAAAGTCCTTTTTCAAGTCTTTTTGTTGTAGCTACTACCCCAGCCAAAAGCAGTGGGAAATTTGCACACTTGCTGCCTTTCTTTCCTAGGGTTATCAAATACTCTTGAATTTAAAATTCTAATTCAAACTCATGTCCCTTTGTCAAGCCTTTTTCGTGTAGATATTGCATGGCCAGAAGGCAGTTATGTTATGTTATGTATTTATTTTTGTATAGAGCATACATCACCAATCGGTCTCATAGCGCTTGCAGAAGGATCGGAGAGAGATAAACAGAAAGAAAATTGTGCAACAGGTTAAAAGAGCCATGTTTTCAGATTTTTTCAAAACGTTTTATGATTAGAGTCAGTTCTGATAGATAGTGGTATGGCATTCCATGTGGCAGGGCCAATCTTGGAGAAACTTCTATCCCCATTTCTGACTGTCGGACTTTTGGGATTTTTAGAAGAAGTTTGTTGGATGATCGCAGGGTTCTCTCTGGGCAATATCCCTGGAGTTTTCTCTTCAGGTATTTGGGTCCATGTCCATTTATTGATTTATGAACCAGACAGCATATTTTGAATTTGATTCGTTTTCTAACTGGGAGCCAGTGCAGGTTCTTTAAGCATGGGGCGGAGGGAGTGCGAGGTGGAAGGTCGAGGGTCAGCCTAGCTGCTGAGTTTTGGAGGGTCTGAAGCTTGGTTAGGCAGTTTTCGTTTATGTCGGCGAATAGAGCATTGCAGTAATCCAAGCGACTGATTATTAGGCTCTGAATAAGGGGTTTCCGAGATGCTAAAGGTATCCACTTGAAAAAATTTCGGAGACTTCGCATTAGGCCAATACTAGTGTGCACAACTTTATTTATGTGGGGGACATGGACAGTTTGTCGTCAATTATGACTCCAAGGTTCTTAACAGTGTTTTGCGGGGCAGGGCAAGGGCCAAGTGACAGGGGCCACCATTCATCCATCCAGATTTTATTGACCATGCCAAATAACATGATTTCAGTTTTTCCAGCATTTAGCATTAAATAGTTCTTTGTCATCCACTCTTTTATGGAGATCATGCATTGCTGGAATCTGTCTTTGGCATCTAAGGGGTTAGAACCTAAGGTAATTAAAATGTGGGTATCATCGGCGTATGATACTGTATCAAAGCCATAGGCTTTGATTACCTTGGCCAATGGTGATAAATATATATTAAATAAGGTTGGACTCAATATTGAGCCCTGAGGGACACCTTTATCATTTTCAATAAATGCTGAAGAAAATGAACCGGTTTTAACCTTCGAACGCCTTCCAGTTAGGTAGCTCTGGATCCAGCTAAGGGCGGGACCCCCGACACCAATCCCACCCAGCCGCTCTAACAGAACGCTGTGAGAGATGGTGTCGAAGGCCGCTGACAGGTCCAATAGGATCAGGATGGCATATTGCTTAGAGTCCAGAGCCATCTGGATGTTATCCACCACCTCCAGCAAAGCGGTCTTGGTACTGTGGAAGGCTCAGAAACCCGATTAGGAGGTGTCCAAAAGCATGTTATCCTCCAGATGTTTAGTTAGTTGTGTGTTTATTAAGGATTCCATTATTTTCTCAAAGAGTGGTAGAAGGGAGATGGGACGGTAGTTCACTGGTTGTTTCGGGTCAGCATTGTTTTTTTTAGAATAGGTCTGACAGTGGCTTCTTTCCAAGACGCCGGAAATATGGCTTGTGATAATGATAACTTAAAAATTGTGGTTATTTCTGTGGCCATGGCTGGAGCTATTTTTGCCAGGATCTGGGCGGATGCTGGATCATTTGGGGACCCCGACTTAGCTTTACCCAATTTGTCGCTTACCTCTTCCTCCGAGAGGGTATGGAATTCTAACAAAGTTTTGTATGGGAATACTTGTTCCTGGGTAGGCGAGTTGGATAGACTAGTGCCTTTAGGTAGTTCTCCTTTGGGAAATGATTGGTGTATATCGTTAATTTTATCCTTAAAATAAGTGGAGAGCTTGTCGGCCCACTCTTGGGACTTAGTGATGGGTGGCTGACAGGAAGGGGGATTTGAGAACTCTTTTACTATTGAGTACAGTTCTTTGTAGGAGCTTCCCGCTTGATTTATTCTAGTTCTCAGATACGTTTTCTTTGCTACGGCTATCTGACTCACATAGTCTTTGTGTGCAATTTTATATTGTTGTTTATCTGCTGGGTTCTTTGTTTTTCGCCACTGTCGCTCGGCGGACCTCGTGGTCTGTTTGACTAGTTTTAGGTCTGGTGTAAACCAAGGTGATCGCTTGTTGGGGCATTTGGTTAGCTGTTTTGGGCCTATAGAATCTAACGCCCTAGTGATTGCTATATCTAGTTCTACTACAGCCCTATTTGGGTCGGTGTTCTGCGTTAGGTGAGGGGGCACGAAAACATTGGAAAAGGAGTCTGAGTTAATATTGTTCCAGGGTCGACTCATTTTTGGCTTCTTTTGATGGTCGGATTTGATCACATACACTCTGATGGTAAATTTGATTATCGCATGGTCCGACCATAGGACTGGGTAGAGTTCAGTTATGTGGATTCCCTGGGAGTTAGTACATAGAAGGTCTAACGTGTGTCCGGCCGTGTGGGTGGGGCCGGTTTCTAGAAGTGTGAGTTCTAATGAGTGAATGCTTTTAATTAATTCGGAGGTGTGTGGATCATTTCGCAATTTAATGTGATGATTAAAGTCTCCTATTAGCAGAGATTTTTTACAGGCTAAGACATGAGGGGCCAGAGTATCCAGTAGCTGAGCAGCAAAGTTGGCTTTATTTTCCAGAGGTCTATAAACAAGCGCTCCTTTCCAGGATTCCTTATTGTTTAAGTCAAGGGAAAAAATAAGAATTTCGCCCCAAGTAGTGATATGTTTGTCGATTATACAAATTTTTATGTACGATTTATGGACAGTGGGAAATTTGCGCACTTGCTACCTTTGTTAAGTGGGCTTATCAATTATTCCTCTTAAAATTCAAAGTGCAGGCCCTTTATTGAGCCTTCTTGGTAATGAGTAGGTAATTTGCGCTCTTCCTACCATTCATGTATAATAAAAAGCTTAACAAAAGTCTACCAATATTAATAAGAAAAAAATATATCAAACTTTTCCGAGATATATTTCAACTTACTTCTGTAAATAAACAACCAATATTTATTAGAAAACTTGATTATAAAGACTTTGTTATAATATGCATGCTGCTTCTGTGACCACTCCACAGAACTTTGTTGCTTTAGATGCACACTTCCTGCCTTTCTTGCCTGGGATTATCAATTATTCAATCTACACTGCAGACAGCAGAGTTCACAACTTGCATTGACCGATCTTTCTGTCAAAAACTACCTTCGATCTACACTGTGGACAGCCAAGTTCACAACTTGAATTCAACTTTCCTTCTACTTTAAGGACAGCATTACATTTAACCTTCCTTTCCTTTTCACAGATACAATTCTACTCAGTCCTCACATTCTGTTATCTGTAACTAAGTAGCATACTTCAATCTTTGTATCAACAACTGCCTTCAATCTACACTGCAGACAGCAGAGTTCACAACTTCAATTGAGCTTTCCTTCTACATTAGGGACCGCATTACATTCAACACTGTTTTCCTTATCACAAATACAATTATATGTCCTCAGATTCTGTTATCTGTAACTAAATAGCATTCTTCAATCTTTGTCTCAACAACTGCCTTCAATCTACACTGCAGACAGCAGAGTTCACAACTTCAATTGAGCTTTCCTTCTACATTAAGGACCGCATTACATTCAACACTATTTTCCTTATCACAAATACAATTCTATGTCCTCAGATTCCGTTATCTGTAAATAAATAGTATTCTTCAATCTTTCTGTCAACAACTAACTTCAATCTACACTGTGGACAGCTGGGTTGACAACTTGCATTGACTGATCTTTCTGTCAACAACTACCTTCGATCGACACTGCAGACAGCAGGGGTCACAACTTCAAATCAACTTTTCTTCTATATTAATGACCACATTACATTCAACACTGTTTTCCTTATCACAGATACAATTCTACTCTGTCCTCAGATTCTGTTATCTGTAACTAAATAGCAATCTTCAATCTTTGTCTCAACAACTGACTTCAATCTACACTGCAGACAGCAGAGTTCACAACTTCAATTGAACTTTCATTCTACATTAAGGACAGCATTACATTCAACCTCAGCGCCTAAGATTTCTAACTCAGTGCACCACAAATCATCACCACATCACCATATTGAATGAGATGACCTAATTAGAAAAAAATTTATCAAACTTTTCAGAGACATACTTTAACTTACTTCTGTAAATAAACAACCAATATTTATTAGAAAACTTGATTATAAATACTTTGTTACCAATGCGTCCTCCTTCGACCACTCCTCATCGCAAACTCCACAAAACTTTGTTGCTTTAGATGCACACTTCCTGCCTTTCTTGCCTGGGATTCTCAATTATTCAATCTACACTGCGGACAACTATAATAATAATAATAATAAAAATATTTATAAAGCGCCTGGCTGCACAAGACTGTGTGTCCCCGCGCTAACTGCTTACAATTCATAAACTGAGGAAGATGAAACCTGAGGGAGTAAGGACAGCAATTATTTAGGGAATAGAAGAGTTTTCAGTTTGGCCCTGAATAGTGTTTCGGAGGGTTCCATCCGAAGAGGAAGTGGAAGTGCGTTCCAATATTTAGTGGCCAAGAAACGGAAGGATTTACCTCCCATTCTGGCTCTCATAATGCGAGGGAGTTTGAATTGCATCATTCCTGAAGATCTTAAGTCTCTTAACGGACGATGGATGGTCAAAAGGCTTCTGAGGTAGATGGGGCCTTTATTATGAGCTATACCATGGGCATAGCAGAGGCTTTTGAATCTAATTCTTTCCTTGACAGGAAGCCAATGTAGCTTGGTTAAGGCTGCTTTGGTAGATGTTCTTCTCGAAAGGCCTAACACCATTCGAGCCGCTGCATTTTGAATGCATTGTAGCTGGTGTAGGCCTTTTTGATTAAGACCTATCAAGAGAGCATTTCCGTAGTCCAGGTGGGGAGTTATGAGAGCATGGACTAATGCTTTTCTAACTTTGGTGGGAATGAGGTCAATAATTTTTCGAAGAACCTTTAGTGTGCCGAAGCATATTCCTGTAGTTTTATTAACTTGGGATTTGCCAGAAAGATCCGAGTCTAGCATGATCCCTAGGTTTCTTACCGATTTTACGGGACTGGGTAGTTCTCCCAGTTCACTAGGCCACCATGCGTGAGACCATATGGAGGTTTCCTTCCCTACCACCAGCACCTCTGTCTTGTCGCCATTTAAACGGAGACAATTGTTGTCCATCCAGGTGGCTACAGCCGCCATACTGTTGGAAAAGTTGGCGGCATAGTCTTTACTGTCCGGTGTTAATTTGAACATTAATTGAGTATCGTCAGCGTAGCTGACAATACCCACCCCAAAATTCTCTACAACGTGTGCCAGGGGTTCCATATAGATGTTGAATAAAGTAGGGCTCAAACTGGAGCCCTGTGGAACCCCATGGTTCACGCTGCGAGGAGATGATTTAAAGGGTGGGCAATACAGCTGGAACGATCTATCAGTAAGGAAGGATTTCATCCAGGCAAGAGCAGATCCTGTCACACCTAAATCTGAGAGGCGAGACAACAGCGTGGAATGCAGCACGGTGTCAAATGCTGCGCTAAGATCGAGCATGACCAACGCTGCCGTCTCGCCTTCGTCCACCATCTTACGGATGTATTCTGAGGAATACAGGACTGCGGATTCGGTGGAATAACCTGGTCTAAATCCCGATTGGGATGGATGGAGTAATGTTTCTCCCTCCAAAAATGCCATGAGTTGTTTATTAACTATTTTTTCAATAATTTTGGCACAGTACGGGAGAAGGGAGATAGGTCTCAGGTTTTGAAGCTGAGAAATGGAGATATTAGTTTTTTTCTTTAAAGGAATTACTTGGGCTATTTTCCAAGCCTCTGGAACCAGACATTCCTGAAAGGATAGCGTAATCATATGACTGATATGATTAATAAGTATGCTTTCCATAATGTCCTTACTCCTTTTCTGCGGACACACATCATTGGGGGATCCTGAATGTATTCCATTTATGATCTTAAGTAGATCCTTTCTGTCAGGTGTAGTGAATTTGTTAAGTGTGAGATTGTGTGTACAAGGAGCTTTAATAGGTACATTAGTATTGGTCAAAATAGCAGATTTAGTGAAAGTAGTATGGATTTTCTCTACTTTTTCTACAAAATAATCTGCTATTTGTTCGCATATTTCCGAGGAATAAGTGTCTTGGGTATCTAGGCGAGAGGAATTTGTTAGTTCTTTAAAAATACAGAACATTTCCTTCCTGGGATTATTTGCCTCCTCAATTCTGTTTTTAAAGAAAACACTCTTCTCTTCTCTTATCAATTTATGATATTCTTTAAGCTTGGTTGTATACTCTTTCTTAAGTTCCAGAGTATAGCTTTTTCTCCATTTGCGCTCCACTAATTTACATAGAGCTTTAGCAAGTTGGAGTTTTTCAGTGAACCACGGCTCAGATTTTCTTCTTCTGACCGGGTTCCCAACTTGCATTAACCAATCTTTCTGTCAACAACTACCTTCGATCTACACTGTGGACAGCCGAGTTCACAACTTGAATTCAACTTTCCTTCTACATTAAGGACCGCATGACATTTAACATTGTTTTCATTATCACAGATACAATTCTACTCTGTCCTCAGATTTTGTTATCTGTAACTAAATAGCATTCTTCAATCTTTGTCTCAACAACTGCCTTCAATCTACACTGCAGACAGCAGAGTTCACAACTTTAATTGAGCTTTCCTTCTACATTAAGGACCGCATTACATTCAACACTGTTTTCCTTATCACAAATACAATTCTATGTGCTCAGATTCTGTTATCTGTAACTAAATAGCATTTTTCAATCTTTCTGTCAACAACTACCATCAATCTACACTGTGGACAATTGGGTTGACAACTTGCATTGACTGATCTTCCTGTCAACAACTACCTTCGATCTATACTGCAGACAGCAGGGTTCACAACTTCAATTCACCTTTCCTTCTACATTAACAGCTGCATTACATTCAACACTGTTTTCCTTATCACAGATACAATTCTACTCTGTCCTCAGATTATTATCTTCTACATTAAGGACCGCATGACATTTAACATTGTTTTCCTTATCACAAATACAATTCTATGTCCTCAGATTCTGTTATCTGTAACTAAATAGCATTCTTCAATCTTTGTCTCAACAACTGCCTTCAATCTACACTGCAGACAGCCGAGTTCACAACTTTAATTGAGCTTTTCTTCTACATGAAGGACTGCATTACATTCAACACTGTTTTCCTTATCACAGTTACAATTCTACTTTGTCCTCAGATTCTGTTATCGGTAACTAAATATCAATCTTCAATCTTTGTCTCAACAACTGCCTTCAATCTACACTGCAGACAGCAGAGTTCACAACTTCAATTGAACTTTCCTTCTACATTAAGGACCGCATTACATTCAACCTCAGCGCCAAAGATTTCTAACTCAATGCACCACAAATCATCACCACATCACCATATTGAATGAGGTGACCTAATTAGAACTTTATTCGAGCTTTCCTTCTACATGAAGGACTGCATTACATTTAACACTGTTTTCCTTATCACAGTTGCAATTCTACTTTGTCCTCAGATTCTGTTATCTGTAACTAAATATCAATCTTCAATCTTTGTCTCAACAACTGCCTTCAATCTACACTGCAGACAGCAGAGTTCACAACTTCAATTGAACTTTCCTTCTACATTAAGGACCGCATTACATTCAACCTCAGCGCCAAAGATTTCTAACACAATGCACCACAAATCATCACCACATCACCATATTGAATGAGGTGACCTAATTAGAAAAAAAATATATCAAACTTTTCAGAGACATACTTCTGTATATAAACAACCAATATTTATTAGAAAACTTGATTATAAACACGTTGTTACCAATGCGTCCTCCTTCGACCACTCCTCATCGCAAACTCCACAAAACTTTGTTGCTTTAGATGCACACTTCCTGCCTTTCTTGCCTGGGATTATCAACTATCCAGTCTACACTGCGGACAACTGGATCCCAACTTGCATTGACCAACCTTTCTGTCAACAACTACCTTCGATCTACACTGTGGACAGCCGAGTTCACAACTTGAATTCAACTTTCCTTCTACATTAAGGATTGCATGACATGTAACATTGTTTTCCTTATCACAAATACAATTCTACGTCCTCAGATTCTTTTATCTGGGACTAAATAGCATTCTTCGATCTTTGTTTCAACAACTGCCTTCAATCTACACTGCAGACAGCAGAGTTCACAACTTCAATTGAGCTTTCTTTCTACATTAACACCATCAATGCTACAGCATTTCCCCCTCAGCGCTGGCACTCATTGATTCCCATTGTTCATGACGAGCTTGTCATGATGAGCACACGACCAGTGTACTGCATGACGAGCTGAGCTCATCATGAGCATGGAAGGGGTTAAGGACCGCATTACATTCAACACTGTTTTCCTTATCACAAATACAATTCTATGTCCTCAGATTCTGTTATCTGTAACTAAATAGCATTCTTCAATCTTTGTCTCAACAACTGCCTTCAATCTACACTGCAGACAGCAGAGTTCACAACTTCAATTGAGCTTTCCTTCTACATTAAGGACCGCATTACATTCAACACTATTTTCCTTATCACAAATACAATTCTATGTCCTCAGATTCTGTTATCTGTAACTAAATAGTATTCTTCAATCTTTCTGTCAATATCTACCTTCAATGTACACTGTGGACAGCTGGGTTGACAACTTGCATTGACTGATCTTTCTGTCAAAAACTACCTTCAATCTACAATGCAGACAGCAGGGTTCACAACTTCAAATCAACTTTTCTTCTACATTAACGACCACATTACATTCAACACTGTTTTCCTTATCACAGATACAATTCTACTCTGTCCTCAGATTCTGTTACCTGTAACTAAATAGCAATCTTCAATCTTTGTCTCGACAACTGCCTTCAATCTACACTGCAGACAGTAGAGTTCACAACTTCAATTGAACTTTCCTTCTACATTAAGGACCGCATTATATTCAACCTCAACGCCAAAGATTTCTAACTCAGTGCACCACAAATCATCACCACATCACTGTTGAAAATGGCAATGTATATGTACATAAGCGGCGTTCATTTGTGTTCACTGTACCCCTTGTTGTAAGCAGAATGGATATCACTAAACACTGACTGTGTTATCCCGCCAGCATAGACCCATGCACACACGTACACGACAGCCATTTTAGACACCATGGCCTCTCTGCCCATCTGTTCCCGGCACCCCTCCCCGCGCGCACTGCTCATGCATCGGCCACAAGACCCTCTCCCTCTGCGTGACCCTACTCTAGAAGTAGCATTCCTGCTTGACCCACACCCCCCATTTCCTCCCAAGAACACCCTTCCCCTCAGCTGACAACCCCCCCCCCGGCTGCACTTGGCCTCTCGAACCGGTCCCAAGTCCTAAGACCAAGCCTTGTGAATGTACACCCCCCCTTTTCCTTGCCCAGCATAACAAAACCGTGATACACCAACCAACGTGCCCGATCTTATCGCCTGCCCAACCTTTGATCTGATCATCCCCTCCTGCCCTCGTGTCCGGTAGGAATGTCCGGTTGAGAGATCACAATCTCTTGTTACATTCAGGAGGGGAGGATGACATTTGAGCGACTGGTATGGGAATAGGCCTGAAGCTGGGATTCCAAGCATGTTTTTCCTACTTCAAAGCGTCTTTATTGCAATAAGGAATGTTTGTGCATCATAAACATGTGTATAAAAGACGAAGCCTCAGAGAAACTTGTTAGAGCACCTCCTGAAGACACTATGCGAGTGTCCGAAATGACAGGCTCTCCTCATGAGAAATAAAACTCTATTCTTGTTTTCCTGCTTCCAGCGCCCGTCTCTTTATTTTGGTAATTGTTCAAGATGGGAACTAAGAGGCGTCCTGCGCCAGCAGCCTGGGCATCAGGTGCGTTATGGGCTGACTTTTCCACAATTGGCGTCCCAACGCGGGGTACATCAGCGACATAAGGTCCGGTAAGAGAGGTCCAGACGACGGGGTGAACATCTAAATGATTGGAGTATACCTGCCTTGAGAGGGCCCTCGTCCGGCTGCCGATTGAATGAACTTCACCGATTCCGAACGGACCTCTCTCAAGTGACCTATTGTCCTGACTGGAATCCCACAGGAATGCTGCGGTAAAAACATGGAGAAAGAGAACGATTGGGCGCTGGAAAAGGGAAGGCGAAGAATTGCCCACACGGTCCGGTCCGGGTAAGGTTAAGTAGGACGTCTTTACGTCCGATTGGTAGGATGGCTTTATCCATCTAATTGATTGATTGATTGTACTTGAAATATTGGTTCTCTTTGAGACATTTTTCTATTTGCAAACAGCGATGAATAGGAACGTTCCTCTCTCTTTGAAAATAGTTAAGGATAGGTAATGCAGACGTTTGTCCACTATTGTAATCCGTCATGCCTATTTTTCTCCCCACTGATTGTTTGTTATCGATTATTGCTCTTTGAGATATTCCCTGTCTACAAACAGGAAAGAATAGAAATATTCTGCCCCCCTTTGCAGATAGTGAAGGATAGGTAATGCAGACTTTTGTCCCCATTGTAATCCGTCATGCCTGTTTTTCTCCCCATTGATTAATTGATTGTCTGGACATTTATTGTTCAAGGAATAGTTCTTTTAAGGTATCCTCTGTTTGCAAATAACGTAGAAAAGAAATATTCTGTCTAATCTTTACAAGTAGTGAAGGGTAGGTAATGCTGACCTTTGTCCCCCGTTGTAATCTCTCGGGCCTATCTACTCCCCACTGATTGGTAAAACTAGTTCCACCCGGACCCTTTATTAGAGGTAGGTCATCTGGCTCGACCAGAGGGCACCCCTAATAAAAAGGACATATGCAACAATAACGAAGTAATAACCGTATCCTGTTAACAGAAGCTTTAGCATGAAAACACGCTAGGAAAAAAAAGGGAAGAAAGAAATAAGAAAGCAAAATCAGTAGGCCACTGATGAGTTTTTTGATTTCGCTACAAATAAGAAAACGTTAGAGATAGCTCACGACGAAACACATGATTTCGCTAGAAATAAGAAACGTTAAGAAATAAGTCCGTAATAAGAAACGTGAAAATGGTGAGAGAAGCCAAGCTTGACATCACGGCAGCCACAAGGCAACTAGGCTTCGCCACCCCTCACTGCTCCAAACATGTCTGTCCCACCGCCTGCCACGCCCCAATAACGGTAACATGAGACAGATACAAGTCAACAGATACCTACCCCCATTCTGGAAACTCCCGAAGTGCAACAGGTTCGCGGCTACGCCCATCCGGAAGACGAGATCTTCGGCACGTGTAGGGCGGGTCCTGCTGCCAGCCGGAGGTCATCGAGTAAGGTGGGCCAAAAGAGGAGCCAAGGCCGACGGGATCCGGGCGTCCCCTCTTCTTTATTATTTTATTATTATTATAGGGGCTTGTAAAGCGCCTGGTGACGCCTCCCGGCGTGTCCCCGCGCTGTGGAGGGAGAGCTTTGCAGTGTGGAACAGAACAGAGATTTAGAGAGTAAAAAGATAGGTTTTTAACATTTTCCTAAAGGATATTTCATCACTCTCTTGTCTGATGTGCATAGGGAGGATGTTCCATTTTTTTGCTGTCAGAGTACGAAAGGATCTGCCTCCCATTCTAGCTTTTTTAGGGCGCGTTGTTTTAAGTAGACCTGTACCCAAAGACCGTAAAGCTCGGGTAGGTACGTAGGGTGAAGCTAGATTAGACATATAAGGGGGGGCTTTGAGATGGATGATCCTGTGGCACCAGAGGAGCGCTTTAAAAAGTATCCTCTTGCTAATGGGTAGCCAGTGAAGGGCAACGAGGGAGGGTTTAGAGGGAGCTCTACGAGGGAGTCTTAGCACAAGTCGTGCAGCTGAATTTTGCAGGACTTGTAGCTTCCTCATGTTTTTAGCCGAAGTGCCCAGCAGCAGCACATTCCCGTAATCTATACGGGAAGTGACAAGTGCCTGAGTCATAGTGCGCCTGGCACTTAACGGTAAGAGATCCAGAGTGCGATTCAAAGTTTTCATTACTCCAAAACACTTCCCTACCGTTCTTTTGACATGGCTGTCATAGGATAGTTTATTGTCTATCCAGACACCCAGATTCTTTGCTTCCTGGCTAGGAGTAGGTACAGGTCCCAGACAGGAGGGCCACCAATTATTAGTCCAATTTGTATTATTGCCACCTATTATGAGCACCTCGGTTTTTGTTCCATTTAATTTGAGGCAATGCTCATTCATCCATGCAGCAAGCTTACACATGCATGATTTAAAATTATCAGCCGCGGAGGAGGGAGCTTGGGAGAGGGAGATCATAAGTTGAGTATCGTCGGCGTAGGAGACAAGCTCTACGCCGAACGATTGGACTACCTCTGCCAATGGAGCCATATATAAGTTGAACAGGGTGGGACTCAGGGCAGAGCCCTGAGGCACCCCCTGATCTAATGACATGCTGTCCGAAAGGAAACTTCCCCTTTGGACCTGAAAGCTTCTGTTCGTGAGGAAAGCTTTCAGCCATCCCAATGCCTCTTTGGTGACCCCCGCTTCGTTTAGACACTGTAGCAGAGTGGAATGTGCTACAGTGTCAAACGCGGCACTCAGGTCCAGCATGATCAGAGCCATGGTCTTGCCCTCATCTGCTCCTTCCCGCAGAGTTTCAGTAGCTCTCAAGAGTGCTGTCTCTGTCGAGAAGCCAGATCTGAAGCCCGATTGAGAGGTATGGAAGGCGTTTCGGGCTTCAAGATGGACCGTTAGTTGGGCATTAGCTACTTTCTCTGCTAATTTAGCAAGATAAGGCAGCAGGGAGATAGGTCGTAGGTTCTCCATTATGTCCTGACTAACGTTGAGTTTCTTTTTGATGGGGAACACTATTGCTTTTTTCCAATCTGCGGCTAGACAGGCCGTAGAAAAGGACATTTGAAGCAAATGTCTAAAGTGGGGCTCTAGGACCGAGAGACTCCCAATCAGAATTTTAGGTGGCGCAGGATCTCGCGGAGATCCAGATTTAATAGTTTTACACATTTTTATCAGTGTTGCAGTGGGAGGTACAGAAAACGCACATAGGCAAAGTTGCGTGCGAGTGTGGTCTATGTTCTCTACAAAGTCAATGGCAGGTTTTATATTGTTGGAAAAATTCACATAGATGTTTGTGATTTTATCCGAGAAATACTTGGCAATTTTATTGCAGGTTTCCACTGAGTCATTGTGGGAGGTAGGGTTGTCATCAACTATCGAGATTTCTTTGTAAATCTGGAAGAGCTCCTTCGAGGAGTTTTCAGCTTCCAGAATTCGGTTATTGTAGTACGATGCTTTGACTAGACGTACCTTTTTATAATATTGTTTTTGTGCTATTTTATATTGGGCCTTGATTTCAGGGCAGAAATTTGTACGCCAGTCTCTTTCAAGCTTCTTACAAGCTGTTTTCGCAGACTGGAGCTCCTGACTAAACCACGGGGCTGTTTTTTTTTTTTCTTCAATAATGGCCGCGACAACACGGGGGGGATGTCTTGCTCATGCCACCGACCCCCCCTCGCATCTCCTGGTCCAGCCACGGCTTGGTATGAGCTCCCCGTTCGGCCCTGAAGCGGCGCCCTGCAGGCCACCGGGGGGGGGTGTCTTGCCTATGCCTCCGACCCCCCCCTCCTCTCGTCGCCTGGTCCGGCCATCATGAATATTAGCACCGAGAAAAACGGCGTGGGGTGCCCTGGGAGGGAGAGGCGGCGCGAACGAGCCTCTCCCACCTCCCCAGGTGGAGGCCCCCAGCGGCACCCCCAACGCTCCACTCACTCGACGAGGGTTCGCCCATTCGTAAAATGGCGGTCGATCCTGCTGGAGCGGGCCCGGCGTGGAGAGATGGCCCGGTTGCTTGTTGATTAAGAAATGAGTCCCACAATCAGAAGTGTTCTCCTCGACTTTGAAGATTCTATAAAAGCCACGGGGGCCCCCGACCCCCCGCAGACACCCCCGATAGGGAATGACTGCCATGATTGCCCGCGGAACGATGAAAATTTAGCCGCGAGACGTCGGCGCTCCCATGCTGGCGCCAGCCTCAGTTTGAATGACTAAAATCCTGCAGACTACAGTTCGGATCAGTTCCGGTGAAAACCCAGTATGACCCGGTAGGAAACAATTGTTGCCTCCCTCACCCTTTGACTGATGGTTCATACGGCCGATCCTTTTTGTTGCCCTTTAACGGAACTTTTGGACTGCCGAAAGAGGCTCTGGGCCAACCACGAGTAGGTGGAGATTTTGACTATGCCTGGATCTGCCTGGCTGCTCCCAAAATGGCGCTGGTACAAATGAAACTTTCAACTCCTTGTTGTACCCCGATTGCTCAGCCTTGGTGTCATGAAATATGTATGCAGTTTTTAAACACAATGAATTGATATGGGATGGGTACTGATTATGTGTTCGGACAATGAATTGAAGTGAGATGGGTACTGATTGAACATTCGGACAATGAATTGTTGTTGAGTTGTGGCGCACCATGATTATTGAAAGTTCGAACTTCAACACTTATGATACTCGCTCACAATGAAATTCCGATATGATTTTATTGCACTTGTCGCACTTTTTAATTATGAAATCAACGACCACCTACTCCATTAGGTTTTCCACTAATAAGTATCCCCACGTGTACAGTTCTGGCCGGCCCACTGGGTTGTAGGCCCGTATTTATGCACTGACATTTTTATTAAAGATTTTTGGAAAAAGCAAACGTAGTTGTCACGCGTAAATTGGTAAGTTTAGAATAAATGACCACTGTTTCCGATATAACTAGATTACAGGCGAAATGGCTCAGCTCGACTAGTTAAGGGTTAAAAAGTATAGTACGCAGAAATATTGCAAATATGAATGATCCAGGTTTTTGTTGTATGTGTTCCCTCATTCTTGTACAAGCCTAAAGCAACTGCTAAAGATCCTGGTATTTAGCCTATACTTTATATGCTACCTGTGTCAGGGAAGTTGTTTTAAAAATGCCCCTAAGTCACCCCGAAGCAGTGCCACCTGACCCCCCCCCCTGGTACAAACGACAAACGACCCTGTGCCACTGTAGGTTATCACTTGCCTCAAAGGAGAGCACGAGCTCGCCCCCCCCACCCCCACGTTGCACCGACTGCCCTTTGTTCTGACCCCCCCCCTGCGAACGATCCGTAATACCACGCTTCGGCGACCTATGCTATCCACTGGCTTCCGATAATCATCTCTCCCACACTAAACGGTCCACCTGGGCTCAAACGCCAAGTTGGCAGGGACCGCGTCCAGTGGAGATAGCCTGAGTATGTAGTAAGTAAAAGCCTTTTCGAGTTTATGCGCGCTGATGTGTTTTTAAAATGCTGCCCCCGCCCCCCTTCTTTTTCCCTCTTTCTGCAGGCCACATCGGAACGTCGACTAAAGTACGAAAAGGAAAATGGTGATCTAGCGGACAAAGATGGGAAAAAGGGGTTCAATTATGGTGCCTACACACGACGGGCAAACAATACTATTTCTCCCCCTGAACTTAGCGCTTGGGAGGACAGCCTGAAGCGGAAACTATAAAATATGACTTCGCTTGGCACCCCGAATAATACAACCAGGAATGACGTGCACTAATGAATAAATCCCTATGCTTAACTAAATAGGGAACGTTTAAGGAATATTCCGAGATGAGGTTTTACCCAAGTACCCTCCGCTTGGAGGACTAGGAATGTTGCCAGTGTTTAAAATCTACTACCTCCTTTTCGCACCCTCATAGACATGAAACTCAAAGCTGCCCTATTGTTCTCCCAACTGACGCCCACTGTTGCCTCAGCCCACCGTGAGCATTAGCCCGACCAGGTTAGTTCTTGACCAATTGCCAAAGGCATATAAGTGTATATAACTAAAGCCACCGGTGAAGGCAGCCGACGATAAAAGAGAAGAAAAAGGTAAAAAGAGCTTAGGATGCTAAGGATGCGCAGCATACAGGCAGAGATCATTTTGGCCAATAACTGTTCTATGTTTTGTCTTGAATTTTTGTATATAATACCAGTCACTGTTCTATGTTTTGTCTTGAATGTTTACATAATACATGTACTGTCTCCCCCGCCTGAGTTCGTGTGTACGTAATGTCTGAATCTACGTCGTCCCTCTGCCTGTGTTTCCGTATTACTTGACCCCTGCTGTCCTGTGTTGTGTGCGCACTGAATGACCCATTATTGTACACGTCTCTCTCTCTCTCTCTCTCTCTCTCTCTCTCTCTCTCTCTCTCTCTCTCTCTCTCTCTCTCCATGTTTTACGTGTACCGAATGATTCGTTTAGAGTGCGGACTCTCTCTCTCTCTCTCTCTCTCTCGCTCTCTCTCTCTCTCTCTCTCTTTCTCTCTCTCTCCATGTTTTACATGTACCGAATGATTCGTTTAGAGTGCGGACTCTCTCTCTCTCTCTCTCTCTCTCTCTCTCTCTCTCTCTCTCTCCCCATGTTTTACGTGTACCGAATGATTCATTTAGAGTGCGGACTCTCTCTCTCTCTCTCTCTCTCTCTCTCTCTCTCTCTCTCTCTCTCTCTCTCTCCATGTTTTACGTGTACCGAATGATTCGTTTAGAGTGCGGACTCTCTCTCTCTTTCTCTCTCTCGCTCTCTCTCTCTCTCTCTCTCTCTCTCTCTCTCTTTCTCTCTCTCTCTGAGGATCCCACTGTTCCCTCCTCCCTTGTATGATAACGTTGTGCCCCACCGGCACAAACCTAATTGGGTCTCTTCGAACACAAAGGTGTTCGGCAAAATTGACAGAAACTAAAACGATTGTAACTTGCCATATTACTACCTCTCCTTTCTGCAAAACGATAGAACCCGAGTTGGTAATGAAGGAAAGGACAGGTAAGACGACTGATGTCCCCTAATCTGGCCTTTTTATAGGGGGACTATAACGTCAATGGTCTTCTGTTTTTCAGTTCGTTAGAAATGCAATCCCCAATGCCCAAATTGCCTCACCCCTCTGCACTTAAGTGCGGATGTCCAAAGCATCCTCGCTTCCCTCGATTGACCCCAGCTCCCTGTCCAACGCGTCCAAAGCGTCCTCGCTTCTCCCGATTGACCCCAGCCCCATATCAGCTATCCCCGAAGCGTAATTGATGACCTTGATTAACCGTCGCTCCCCAAGAAAAGCATGTTTAACCTCTGCCCCCCTCTCATGATGATAACCCCCCTGCTTGCAAGAGTTAGCCGACCCCGAAGGGAAATGTAAGATTGTCAGTACTTGGGTTAAAAAGAAAAAGGGCGAGTCTCTACCTAAGGACTCGATTTCGAGTTTGATAGAATACACTGTCAATAGGAGTCCGATTTCTCTCCACGTACGCCACGAATGAATGCCAAATAGGCTCACGAATACAGTGGAAATACCCTCCTACATACTCCATAAGTGATGACTTCTGACTGGGACCGATGAACCTATCCCCCACCTACTTAGGATTGGGGACGGAATTGAGATGTGTAAATGTCTTCTCCTGCCAGTTTTTCTAAAACTTGTTTTGTACCCATTCAAAGATACAATCACCGGAGGAGAGGAGCTGGATGTGACGCACAGCCTGGCCACAGATCATGAAGCACGTTTGACCGCAACCAAAGGTGGAGTCGCATAGCAACGAGACGCAGGACGAGGCGCCACTATCAAGCTCGGCAGATGAAGGAATAAAGGGCTGCCTTGAAGCCCTTGATTTGCTGACCCACTCGTACCTGAAGTCCCCGTCCCTTTTGAGCCCGACTGATGGGCCTGCTTGCTCGTCATCCTTTGCTCCTTTGGTCCCTTGGTGTGTTCAAAGATCTGATCCCACTCCGCCCTCTCTTCCCTCGATTATTCAACAACATCAACCTTTTCGCATAACTTTTGACTCAGAAAAAAAAGAGCAACATTTAGATAGAATAAGGTTTTGCCACGAAAGAAGAAAGACACGCAGGTGCCCAGCATGAGGCACCCCTAAGAAGATCAGTTAGGAAACAGGACTGTGATCTAACAGCAGAGGACTGATCGCACCCTGCAACGCGTAAGGATGAATACGAGCTGGACCTATAGCTCCACCGCCGGTGCTCAACAGCGCCAACAAAAGAAGACAGACTCTGTTAAAAAGACATTGTGACGAAGACCCCCCCTTCCTGAACTTTCTACTCACCCCCTTGACTAATTGCTTGTATTGAACTGAATACCTCCCTCAACCATTTTGTATTGTTTTCTAAAATGTTTCATCGGTCACTCATGTATTTAGTTGTCCAAAAATTTCTCATAGCACTGACAAGACCCAAAGGTATCAGAGCACTTTTTACTGTATGTTGATGTCACCGGAGAGAAAGTCTGAACTTGATTCTATAATGTTTCGGAACATTTTTCTTGATTGACCCGACTAAGTATTATGCCGATCTCTAGACTTGTATGAATAACCCAACAAATGTAAAATCATATGTACCGCATTCCGCCTATCGTATCGACTGTATAGAACTGAACTAGCTTATGTAAAAAAGCGGCGACTGTTGAAAATGGCAATGTATATGTACATAAGCGGCGTTCATTTGTGTTCACTGTACCCCTTGTTGTAAGCAGAATGGATATCACTAAACACTGACTGTGTTATCCCGCCAGCATAGACCCATGCACACACGTACACGACAGCCATTTTAGACACCATGGCCTCTCTGCCCATCTGTTCCCGGCACCCCTCCCCGCGCGCACTGCTCATGCATCGGCCACAAGACCCTCTCCCTCTGCGTGACCCTACTCTAGAAGTAGCACTCCTGCTTGACCCACACCCCCCATTTCCTCCCAAGAACACCCTTCCCCTCAGCTGACAACCCCCCCCGGCTGCACTTGGCCTCTCGAACCGGTCCCAAGTCCTAAGACCAAGCCTCGTGAATGTACACCCCCCCTTTTCCTTGCCCAGCATAACAAAACCGTGATACACCAACCAACGTGCCCGATCTGATCGCCTGCCCAACCTTTGATCTGATCATCCCCTCCTGCCCTCGTGTCCGGTAGGAATGTCCGGTTGAGAGATCACAATCTCTTGTTACATTCAGGAGGGGAGGATGACATTTGAGCGACTGGTATGGGAATAGGCCTGAAGCTGGGATTCCAAGCATGTTTTTCCTACTTCAAAGCGTCTTTATTGCAATAAGGAATGTTTGTGCATCATAAACATGTGTATAAAAGACGAAGCCTCAGAGAAACTTATTAGAGCACCTCCTGAAGACACTATGCGAGTGTCCGAAATGGCAGGCTCTCCTCATGAGAAATAAAACTCTATTCTTGTTTTCTTGTTTTCCTGCTTCCAGCGCCCGTCTCTTTATTTTGGTAATTGTTCAAGATGGGAACTAAGAGGCGTCCTGCGCCAGCAGCCTGGGCATCAGGTGCGTTATGGGCTGACTTTTCCACAATTGGCGTCCCAACGCGGGGTCCATCAGCGACATAAGGTCCGGTAAGAGAGGTCCAGACGACGGGGTGAACATCTAAATGATTGGAGTATACCTGCCTTGAGAGGGCCCTCGTCCGGCTGCCGATTGAATGAACTTCACCGATTCCGAACGGACCTCTCTCAAGTGACCTATTGTCCTGACTGGAATCCCACAGGAATGCTGCGGTAAAAACATGGAGAAAGAGAACGATTGGGCGCTGGAAAAGGGAAGGCGAAGAATTGCCCACACGGTCCGGTCCGGGTAAGGTTAAGTAGGACGTCTTTACGTCCGATTGGTAGGATGGCTTTATCCATCTAATTGATTGATTGATTGTACTTTAAATATTGGTTCTCTTTGAGACATTTTTCTATTTGCAAACAGCGATGAATAGGAACGTTCCTCTCTCTTTGCAAATAGTTAAGGATAGGTAATGCAGACGTTTGTCCCCTATTGTAATCCGTCATGCCTATTTTTCTCCCCACTGATTGTTTGTTATCGATTATTGCTCTTTGAGATATTCCCTGTCTACAAACAGGGAAGAATAGAAATATTCTGCCCCCCTTTGCAGATAGTGAAGGATAGGTAATGCAGACTTTTGTCCCCATTGTAATCCGTCATGCCTGTTTTTCTCCCCATTGATTAATTGATTGTCTGGACATTTATTGTTCAAGGAATAGTTCTTTTAAGGTATCCTCTGTTTGCAAATAACGTAGAAAAGAAATATTCTGTCTAATCTTTACAAGTAGTGAAGGGTAGGTAATGCTGACCTTTGTCCCCCGTTGTAATCTCTCGGGCCTATCTACTCCCCACTGATTGGTAAAACTAGTTCCACCCGGACCCTTTATTAGAGGTAGGTCATCTGGCTCGACCAGAGGGCACCCCTAATAAAAAGGACATATGCAACAATAACGAAGTAATAACCGTATCCTGTTAACAGAAGCTTTAGCATGAAAACACGCTAGGAAAAAAAAGGGAAGAAAGAAATAAGAAAGCAAAATCAGTAGGCCACTGATGAGTTTTTTGATTTCGCTACAAATAAGAAAACGTTAGAGATAGCTCACGACGAAACACATGATTTCGCTAGAAATAAGAAACGTTAAGAAATAAGTCCGTAATAAGAAACGTGAAAATGGTGAGAGAAGCCAAGCTTGACATCACGGCAGCCACAAGGCAACTAGGCTTCGCCACCCTCACTGCTCCAAACATGTCTGTCCCACCGCCTGCCACGCCCCAATAACGGTAACATGAGACAGATACAAGTCAACAGATACCTACCCCCATTCTGGAAACTCCCGAAGTGCAACAGGTTCGCGGCTACGCCCATCCGGAAGACGAGATCTTCGGCACGTGTAGGGCGGGTCCTGCTGCCAGCCGGAGGTCATCGAGTAAGGTGGGCCAAAAGAGGAGCCAAGGCCGATGGGATCCGGGCGTCCCCTCTTCTTTCTTCAATAATGGCCGCGACAACACGGGGGGATGTCTTGCTCATGCCACCGACCCCCCCTCGCATCTCCTGGTCCAGCCACGGCTTGGTATGAGCTCCCCGTTCGGCCCTGAAGCGGCGCCCTGCAGGCCACCGGGGGGGGGTGTCTTGCCTATGCCTCCGACCCCCCCCCTCCTCTCGTCGCCTGGTCCGGCCATCATGAATATTAGCACCGAGAAAAACGGCGTGGGGTGCGCTGGGAGGGAGAGGCGGCGCGAACGAGCCTCTCCCACCTCCCCAGGTGGAGGCCCCCAGCGGCACCCCCAACGCTCCACTCACTCGACGAGGGTTCGCCCATTCGTAAAATGGCGGTCGATCCTGCTGGAGCGGGCCCGGCGTGGAGAGATGGCCCGGTTGCTTGTTGATTAAGAAATGAGTCCCACAATCAGAAGTGTTCTCCTCGACTTTGAAGATTCTGTAAAAGCCACGGGGGCCCCCGACCCCCGCAGACACCCCCGATGGGGAATGACTGCCATGATTGCCCGCGGAACGATGAAAATGTAGCCGCGAGACGTCGGCGCTCCCATGCTGGCGCCAGCCTCAGTTTGAATGACTAAAATCCTGCAGACTACAGTTCGGATCAGTTCCGGTGAAAACCCAGTATGACCCGGTAGGAAACAATTGTTGCCTCCCTCCCCCTTTGACTGATGGTTCATACGGCCGATCCTTTTTGTTGCCCTTTAACGGAACTTTTGGACTGCCGAAAGAGGCTCTGGGCCAACCACGAGTAGGTGGAGATTTTGACTGTGCCTGGATCTGCCTGGCTGCTCCCAAAATGGCGCTGGTACAAACGAAACTTTCAACTCCTTGTTGTACCCCGATTGCTCAGCCTTGGTGTCATGAAATATGTATGCAGTTTTTAAACACAATGAATTGATATGGGATGGGTACTGATTATGTGTTCGGACAATGAATTGAAGTGAGATGGGTACTGATTGAACATTCGGACAATGAATTGTTGTTGAGTTGTGGCGCACCATGATTATTGAAAGTTCGAACTTCAACACTTATGATACTCGCTCACAATGAAATTCCGATATGATTTTATTGCACTTGTCGCACTTTTTAATTATGAAATCAACGACCACCGACTCCATTAGGTTTTCCACTAATAAGTATCCCCACGTGTACAGTTCTGGCCGGCCCACTGGGTTGTAGGCCCGTATTTATGCACTGACATTTTTATTAAAGATTTTTGGAAAAAGCAAACGTAGTTGTCACGCGTAAATTGGTAAGTTTCAAATAAATGACCACTGTTTCCGATATAACTAGATTACAGGCGAAATGGCTCAGCTCGACTAGTTAAGGGTTAAAAAGTATAGTACGCAGAAATATTGCAAATATGAATAATCCAGGTTTTTGTTGTATGTGTTCCCTCATTCTTGTACAAGCCTAAAGCAACTGCTAAAGATCCTGGTATTTAGCCTATACTTTATATGCTACCTGTGTCAGGGAAGTTGTTTTAAAAATGCCCCTAAGTCACCCCGAAGCAGTGCCACCTGACCCCCCCCTGGTACAAACGACAAACGACCCCGTGCCACTGTAGGTTATCACTTGCCTCAAAGGAGAGCACGAGCTCGCCCCCCCCACCCCCACGTTGCACCGACTGCCCTTTGTTCTGAACCCCCCCTGCGCACGATCCGTAATACCACGCTTCGGCGACCTATGCTATCCACTGGCTTCCGATCATCATCTCTCCCACACTAAACGGTCCACCTGGGCTCAAACGCCAAGTTGGCAGGGACCGCGTCCAGTGGAGATAGCCTGAGTATGTAGTAAGTAAAAGCCTTTTCGAGTTTATGCGCGCTGATGTGTTTTTAAAATGCTGCCCCCGCCCCCCTTCTTTTTCCCTCTTTCTGCAGGCCACATCGGAACGTCGACTAAAGTACGAAAAGGAAAATGGTGATCTAGCGGACAAAGATGGGAAAAAGGGGTTTGATTATGGTGCCTACACACGACGGGCAAACAATACTATTTCTCCCCCTGAACTTAGCGCTTGGGAGGACAGCCTGAAGCGGAAACTATAAAATATGACTTCGCTTGGCACCCCGAATAATACAACCAGGAATGACGTGCACTAATGAATAAATCCCTATGCTTAACTAAATAGGGAAAGTTTAAGGAATATTCCGAGATGAGGTTTTACCCAAGTACCCTCCGCTTGGAGGACTAGGAATGTTGCCAGTGTTTAAAATCTACTACCTCCTTTTCGCACCCCCATAGACATGAAACTCAAAGCTGCCCTATTGTTCTCCCAACTGACGCCCACTGTTGCCTCAGCCCACCGTGAGCATTAGCCCGACCAGGTTAGTTCTTGACCAATTGCCAAAGGCATATAAGTGTATATAACTAAAGCCACCGGTGAAGGCAGCCGACGATAAAAGAGAAGAAAAAGGTAAAAAGAGCTTAGGATGCTAAGGATGCGCAGCATACAGGCAGAGATCATTTTGGCCAATAACTGTTCTTTGTTTTGTCTTGAATTTTTGTATATAATACCAGTCACTGTTCTATGTTTTGTCTTGAATGTTTACATAATACATGTACTGTCTCCCCCGCCTGAGTTCGTGTGTACGTAATATCTGAATCTACGTCGTCCCTCTGCCTGTGTTTCCGTATTACTTGACCCCTGCTGTCCTGTGTTGTGTGCGCACTAAATGACCCATTATTGTACACGTCTCTCTCTCTCTCTCTCTCTCTCTCTCTCTCTCTCTCTCTCTCCATGTTTTACGTGTACCGAATGATTCGTTTAGAGTGCGGACTCTCTCTCTCTCTCTCTCTCTCTCGCTCTCTCTCTCTCTCTCTCTCTCTCGCTCTCTCTCTCTCTCCATGTTTTACGTGTACCGAATGATTCGTTTAGAGTGCGGACTCTCTCTCTCTCTCTCTCTCTCTCTCTCTCTCTCTCTCTCTCCATGTTTTACGTGTACCGAATGATTCGTTTAGAGTGCGGACTCTCTCTCTCTCTCTCTCTCTCTCTCTCTCTCTCTCTCTCTCTCTCTCTCTCTCTCTCTCTCTCTCTCTCTCTCTCTCTCTCCATGTTTTACGTGTACCGAATGATTCGTTTAGAGTGCGGACTCTCTCTCTCTTTCTCTCTCTCGCGCTCTCTCTCTCTCTCTCTCTCTCTCTTTCTCTCTCTCTCTGAGGATCCCACTGTTCCCTCCTCCCTTGTATGATAACGTTGTGCCCCACCGGCACAAACCTAATTGGGTCTCTTCGAACACAAAGGTGTTCGGCAAAATTGACAGAAACTAAAACGATTGTAACTTGCCATATTACTACCTCTCCTTTCTGCAAAACGATAGAACCCGAGTTGGTAATGAAGGAAAGGACAGGTAAGACGACTGATGTCCCCTAATCTGGCCTTTTTATAGGGGGACTATAACGTCAATGGTCTTCTGTTTTTCAGTTCGTTAGAAATGCAATCCCCAATGCCCAAATTGCCTCACCCCTCTGCACTTAAGTGCGGATGTCCAAAGCATCCTCGCTTCCCTCGATTGACCCCAGCTCCCTGTCCAAAGCGTCCAAAGCGTCCTCGCTTCTCCCGATTGACCCCAGCCCCATATCAGCTATCCCCGAAGCGTAATTGATGACCTTGATTAACCGTCGCTCCCCAAGAAAAGCATGTTTAACATCTGCCCCCCTCTCATGATGATAACCCCCCTGCTTGCAAGAGTTAGCCGACCCCGAAGGGAAATGTAAGATTGTCAGTACTTGGGTTAAAAAGAAAAAGGGCGAGTCTCTACCTAAGGACTCGATTTCGAGTTTGATAGAATACACTGTCAATAGGAGTCCGATTTCTCTCCACGTCCGCCATGAATGAATGCCAAATAGGCTCACGAATACAGTGGAAATACCCTCCTACATACTCCATAAGTGATGACTTCTGACTGGGACCGATGAACCTATCCCCCACCTACTTAGGATTGGGGACGGAATTGAGATGTGTAAATGTCTTCTCCTGCCAGTTTTTCTAAAACTTGTTTTGTACCCATTCAAAGATACAATCACCGGAGGAGAGGAGCTGGATGTGACGCACAGCCTGGCCACAGATCATGAAGCACGTTTGACCGCAACCAAAGGTGGAGTCGCAGAGCAACGAGACGCAGGACGTGGCGCCACTCTCAAACTCGGCAGATGAAGGAATAAAGGGCTGCCTTGAAGCCCTTGATTTGCTGACCCACTCGTACCTGAAGTCCCCATCCCTTTTGAGCCCGACTGATGGGCCTGCTTGCTCGTCATCCTTTGCTCCTTTGGTCCCTTGGTGTGTTCAAAGATCTGATCCCACTCCGCCCTCTCTTCCCTCGATTATTCAACAAAATCAACCTTTTCGCATAACTTTTGACTCAGAAAAAAAAGAGCAACATTTAGATAGAATAAGGTTTTGCCACGAAAGAAGAAAGACACGCAGGTGCCCAGCATGAGGCACCCCTAAGAAGATCAGTTAGGAAACAGGACTGTGATCTAACAGCAGAGGACTGATCGCACCCTGCAACGCGTAAGGATGAATACGAGCTGGACCTATAGCTCCACCGCCGGTGCTCAACAGCGCCAACAAAAGAAGACAGACTCTGTTAAAAAGACATTGTGACGAAGACCCCCCCTTCCTGAACTTTCTACTCACCCCCTTGACTAATTGCTTGTATTGAACTGAATACCTCCCTCAACCATTTTGTATTGTTTTCTAAAATGTTTCATCGGTCACTCATGTATTTAGTTGTCCAAAAATTTCTCATAGCACTGACAAGACCCGAAGGTATCAGAGCACTTTTTACTGTATGTTGATGTCACCGGAGAGAAAGTCTGAACTTGATTCTATAATGTTTCGGAACATTTTTCTTGATTGACCCGACTAAGTATTATGACGATCTCTAGACTTGTATGAATAACCCAACAAATGTAAAATCATATGTACCGCATTCCGCCTATCGTATCGACTGTATAGAACTGAACTAGCTTATGTAAAAAAGCGGCGACTGTTGAAAATGGCAATGTATATGTACATAAGCGGCGTTCATTTGTGTTCACTGTACCCCTTGTTGTAAGCAGAATGGATATCACTAAACACTGACTGTGTTATCCCGCCAGCATAGACCCATGCACACACGTACACGACAGCCATTTTAGACACCATGGCCTCTCTGCCCATCTGTTCCCGGCACCCCTCCCCGCGCGCACTGCTCATGCATCGGCCACAAGACCCTCTCCCTCTGCGTGACCCTACTCTAGAAGTAGCACTCCTGCTTGACCCACACCCCCCATTTCCTCCCAAGAACACCCTTCCCCTCAGCTGACAACCCCCCCCAGCTGCACTTGGCCTCTCGAACCGGTCCCAAGTACTAAGACCAAGCCTCGTGAATGTACACCCCCCCTTTTCCTTGCCCAGCATAACAAAACCGTGATACACCAACCAACGTGCCCGATCTTATCGCCTGCCCAACCTTTGATCTGATCATCCCCTCCTGCCCTCGTGTCCGGTAGGAATGTCCGGTTGAGAGATCACAATCTCTTGTTACATTCAGGAGGGGAGGATGACATTTGAGCGACTGGTATGGGAATAGGCCTGAAGCTGGGATTCCAAGCATGTTTTTCCTACTTCAAAGCGTCTTTATTGCAATAAGGAATGTTTGTGCATCATAAACATGTGTATAAAAGACGAAGCCTCAGAGAAACTTATTAGAGCACCTCCTGAAGACACTATGCGAGTGTCCGAAATGACAGGCTCTCCTCATGAGAAATAAAACTCTATTCTTGTTTTCCTGCTTCCAGCGCCCGTCTCTTTATTTTGGTAATTGTTCAAGATGGGAACTAAGAGGCGTCCTGCGCCAGCAGCCTGGGCATCAGGTGCGTTATGGGCTGACTTTTCCACAATCATTATATTGAATGAGATGACCTAATTAGAAAAAAAATATATCAAACTTTTCAGAGACATACTTCAACTTACCTCTGTAAATAAACAACCAATATTTATTAGAAAACTTGATTAAAACACTTTGTTACCAATGCGTCCTCGTTCGACCACTCCTCATCGCAAACTGCACAAAACTTTGTTGCTTTAGATGCACACTTCCTGCCATTCTTGCCTGGGATTATCAATTATTCAATCTACACTGCGGTCAACTGGGTTCCCAACTTGCATTGACCAATCTTTCTGTCAACAACTACCTTCGATCTACACTGTGGACAGCCGAGTTCACAACTTGAATTCAACTTTCCTTCTACATTAAGGACCGCATGACATTTAACATTGTTTTCCTTATCACAAATACAATTTTATGTCCTCAGATTCTGTTATCTGTAACTAAATAGCATTCTTCAATCTTTGTCTCAACAACTGCCTTCAATCTACACTGCAGACAGCCGAGTTCACAACTTTAATCGTGCTTTCTTTCTACATTAAGGACTGCATTACATTCAACGCTGTTTTCCTTATCACAGATACAATTCTACTTTGTCCTCAGATTCTGTTATTTGTAACTAAATATCAATCTTCAATCTTTGTCTCAACAACTGCCTTCAATCTACACTGCAGACAGCAGAGTTCACAACTTCAATTGAACTTTCCTTCTACATTAAGGACCGCATTACATTCAACCTCAGCGCCAAAGATTTCTAACTCAATGCACCACAAATCATCACCACATCACCATATTGAATGAGGTGACCTAATTAGAAAAAAAATATATCAAACTTTTCAGAGACATACTTCAACATACTTCTGTAAATAAACAACCAATATGTATTAGAAAACTTAATTATAAACACTTTGTTACCAATGCGTCCTCCTTCGACCACTCCTCTTCGCAAACTCCACAAAACTTTATTGCTTTAAAGGCACACTTCTTGCCTTTCTTGCCTGGGATTATCAATTATTCAGTCTACACTGCGGACAACTGGGTTCCCAACTTGCATTGACCAATCTTTCTGTCAACAACTACCTTCGATCTACACTGTGGACAGCCGAATTCACAACTTGAATTCAACTTTCTTCCAAATTAAGGACAGCAATGCATTGAGCCTTGCTTTCCTCAAGGCACACACAATTATACAATTATATCTGTAACTAAATAGCAATCTTCAATCTTTGTCTCAACAACTGCCTTCCATCTACACTGCAGACAACCGAGTTCACAACTTTAATCGTGCTTTCTTTCTACATTAAGGACTGCATTACATTCAACGCTGTTTTCCTTATCACAGATACAATTCTACTTTGTCCTCAGATTCTGTTATTTGTAACTAAATATCAATCTTCAATCTTTGTCTCAACAACTGCCTTCAATCTACACTGCAGACAGCAGAGTTCACAACTTCAATTGAACTTTCCTACTACATTAAGAACCGCATTACATTCAATCTCAGCGCCAAAGATTTCTTACTCAGTGCACCATAAATCATCACCACATCACCATACTGAATGAGATGACCTAATTAGAAAAAAAATATATCAAACTTTTCAGAGACATACTTCAACTTACTTCTGGAAATAAACAACCAATATTTATTAGAAAACTTGATTATAAACACGTTGTTACCAATGCGTCCTCCTTCGACCACTCCTCATCGCAAACTCCACAAAACTTTGTTGCTTTAGATGCACACTTCCCACCTTTCTTGCCTGGGATTATCAACTATCCAATCTACACTGCGGACAACTGGATCCCAACTTGCATTGACCAACCTTTCTGTCAACAACTACCTTCGATCTACACTGTGGACAGCCGAGTTCACAACTTGAATTCAACTTTCCTTCTACATTAAGGATCGCATGACATTTAACATTGTTTTCCTTATCACAAATACAATTCTACGTCCTCAGATTCTTTTATCTGGGACTAAATAGCATTCTTCGATCTTTGTCTCAACAACTGCCTTCAATCTACACTGCAGACAGCAGAGTTCACAACTTCAATTGAGCTTTCTTTCTACATTAACACCATCAATGCTACAGCATTTCCCCTCAGCGCTGGCACTCATTGATTCCCATTGATCATGATGAGCTCGTCATGAGCACACGACCAGTGTACTGCATGACGAGCTGAGCTCGTCATGAGCATGGAAGGGGTTAAGGACCGCATTACATTCAACACTGTTTTCCTTATCACAAATACAATTCTATGTCCTCAGATTCTGTTATCTGTAACTAAATAGCATTCTTCAATCTTTGTCTCAACAACTGCCTTCAATCTACACTGCAGACAGCAGAGTTCACAACTTCAATTGAGCTTTCCTTCTACATTAAGGACCGCATTACATTCAACACTATTTTCCTTATCACAAATACAATTCTATGTCCTCAGATTCTGTTATCTGTAACTAAATAGTATTCTTCAATATTTCTGTCAATATCTACCTTCAATGTACACTGTGGACAGCTGGGTTGACAACTTGCATTGACTGATCTTTCTGTCAAAAACTACCTTCAATCTACAATGCAGACAGCAGGGTTCACAACTTCAAATCAACTTTTCTTCTACATTAACGACCACATTACATTCAACACTGTTTTCCTTATCACAGATACAATTCTACTCTGTCCCCAGATTCTGTTACCTGTAACTAAATAGCAATCTTCAATCTTTGTCTCGACAACTGCCTTCAATCTACACTGCAGACAGTAGAGTTCACAACTTCAATTGAACTTTCCTTCTACATTAAGGACCGCATTATATTCAACCTCAACGCCAAAGATTTCTAACTCAGTGCACCACAAATCATCACCACATCACCATATTGAATGAGATGACCTAATTAGAAAAAAAATATATCAAACTTTTCAGAGACATACTTCAACTTACCTCTGTAAATAAACAACCAATATTTATTAGAAAACTTGATTAAAACACTTTGTTACCAATGCGTACTCGTTTGACCACTCCTCATCGCAAACTGCACAAAACTTTGTTGCTTTAGATGCACACTTCCTGCCATTCTTGCCTGGGATTATCAATTATTCAATCTACACTGCGGTCAACTAGGTTCCCAACTTGCATTGACCAATCTTTCTGTCAACAACTACCTTCGATCTACACTGTGGACAGCCGAGTTCACAACTTGAATTCAACTTTCCTTCTACATTAAGGACCGCATGACATTTAACATTGTTTTCCTTATCACAAATACAATTTTATGTCCTCAGATTCTGTTATCTGTAACTAAATAGCATTCTTCAATCTTTGTCTCAACAACTGCCTTCAATCTACACTGCAGACAGCCGAGTTCACAACTTTAATCGTGCTTTCCTTCTACATTAAGGACTGCATTACATTCAACGCTGTTTTCCTTATCACAGATACAATTCTACTTTGTCCTCAGATTCTGTTATTTGTAACTAAATATCAATCTTCAATCTTTGTCTAAACAACTGCCTCCAATCTACACTGCAGACAGCAGAGTTCACAACTTCAATTGAACTTTCCTTCTACATTAAGGACCGCATTACATTCAACCTCAGCGCCAAAGATTTCTAACTCAATGCACCACAAATCATCACCACATCACCATATTGAATGAGGTGACCTAATTAGAAAAAAAATATATCAAACTTTTCAGAGACATACTTCAACATACTTCTGTAAATAAACAACCAATATGTATTAGAAAACTTAATTATAAACACTTTGTTACCAATGCGTCCTCCTTCGACCACTCCTCATCGCAAACTCCACAAAACTTTATTGCTTTAAAGGCACACTTCTTGCCTTTCTTGCCTGGGATTATCAATTATTCAGTCTACACTGCGGACAACTGGGTTCCCAACTTGCATTGACCAATCTTTCTGTCAACAACTACCTTCGATCTACACTGTGGACAGCCGAATTCACAACTTGAATTCAACTTTCTTCCAAATTAAGGACAGCAATGCATTGAGCCTTGCTTTCCTCAAGGCACACACAATTATACAATTATATCTGTAACTAAATAGCAATCTTCAATCTTTGTCTCGACAACTGCCTTCAATTTACACTGCAGACAGCAGAGTTCACAACTTCAATTGAACTTTCCTACTACATTAAGAACCGCATTACATTCAATCTCAGCGCCAAAGATTTCTTACTCAGTGCACCACAAATCATCACCACATCACCATATTGAATGAGATGACCTAACTAGAAAAAAAATATATCAAACTTTTCAGAGACATACTTCAACTTACCTCTGTAAATAAACAACCAATATTTATTAGAAAACTTGATTAAAACACTTTGTTACCAATGCGTCCTCGTTCGACCACTCCTCATCGCAAACTGCACAAAACTTTGTTGCTTTAGATGCACACTTCCTGCCTTTCTTGCCTGGGATTATCAATTATTCAATCTACACTGCGGTCAACTGGGTTCCCAACTTGCATTGACCAACCTTTCTGTCAACAACTACCTTCGATCTACACTGTGGACAGCCGAGTTCACAACTTGAATTCAACTTTCCTTCTACATTAAGGATCGCATGACATTTAACATTGTTTTCCTTATCACAAATACAATTCTACGTCCTCAGATTCTTTTATCTGGGACTAAATAGCATTCTTCAATCTTTGTCTCAACAACTGCCTTCAATCTACACTGCAGACAGCAGAGTTCACAACTTCAATTGAGCTTTCTTTCTACATTAACACCATCAATGCTACAGCATTTCCCCCTCAGCGCTGGCACTCATTGATTCCCATTGTTCATGACGAGCTCGTCATGAGCACACGACTAGTGTACTGCATGACGAGCTGAGCTCGTCATGAGCATGGAAGGGGTTAAGGACCGCATTACATTCAACACTGTTTTCCTTATCACAAATACAATTCTATATCCTCAGATTCTGTTATCTGTAACTAAATAGCATTCTTCAATCTTTGTCTCAACAACTGCCTTCAATCTACACTGCAGACAGCAGAGTTCACAACTTCAATTGAGCTTTCCTTCTACATTAAGGACCGCATTACATTCAACACTATTTTCCTTATCACAAATACAATTCTATGTCCTCAGATTCTGTTATCTGTAACTAAATAGTATTCTTCAATCTTTCTGTCAATATCTACCTTCAATGTACACTGTGGACAGCTGGGTTGACAACTTGCATTGACTGATCTTTCTGTCAAAAACTACCTTCAATCTACAATGCAGACAGCAGGGTTCACAACTTCAAATCAACTTTTCTTCTACATTAACGACCACAACACTGTTTTCCTTATCACAGATAAAATTCTACTCTGTCCTCAGATTCTGTTACCTGTAACTAAATAGCAATCTTCAATCTTTGTCTCGACAACTGCCTTCAATTTACACTGCAGACAGTAGAGTTCACAACTTCAATTGAACTTTCCTTCTACATTAAGGACCGCATTATATTCAACCTCAACGCCAAAGATTTCTAACTCAGTGCACCACAAATCATCACCACATCACCATATTGAATGAGATGACCTAACTAGAAAAAAAATATATCAAACTTTTCAGAGACATACTTCAACTTACCTCTGTAAATAAACAACCAATATTTATTAGAAAACTTGATTAAAACACTTTGTTACCAATGCGTCCTCGTTCGACCACTCCTCATCGCAAACTGCACAAAACTTTATTGCTTTAAAGGCACACTTCTTGCCTTTCTTGCCTCGGATTATCAATTATTCAATCTACACTGCAGACAACTGGGTTCCCAACTTGCATTGACCAGTCTTTCTGTCAACAACTACCTTCGATCTACACTGTGGACAGCCGAGTTCACAACTTGAATTCAACTTTCCTTCTACATTAAGGACAGCAATGCATTTAGCCTTGCTTTCCTCAAGGCACACACAATTATACTGTATCCTGAGATTCTATTATCTGTAACTAAATGCCATTCATCGACCTTTGTGTCAACAACTGCCGTCAATCTACACTACAGACAACTCAGTTCACAACTTCAATTGAGCTTTCCTTCTACATTAAGGACAGCATTGTATTCAACCTTGCTTTCCTTGACCCAAACACAATTCTGCTGTGACCTCAAATTCTGTTATCTGCAACTAAATAGCATTCTTCAATCTTTGTATCAACAACTGCCTTCAATCTGACCTGCAGACAGCAGGGTACACAACTTACATTCCGCGTTCCTTCTACATTAAGGACAGCATTGTATTCAGCCTTACTTTCCTTAAGGCAGAGACAATTATACTATGTCCTCACATTTTGTTAACTGCACAAAATAGCATTCATCAATATTTCTATCGATTAGTACCTTCAATGTACATTACGAACAGCAGAGTTCACAACTTCAATTCACTTTTGCATGTAAATTTCTCTTATGTCTACAAAGAAGAGCCTTCAATAAAGTCTGCGCTCACTAGAGTTCACAACTAGATACCAATACCGCCAGTAGTACAGAAAACATTCAATACAATCTTGATTAATTTAAAACAGACAATTTCACAATGTCATCACATTTCCTTAAGTTTGTACATTAGGAGATTCAGCCTTCATTTCTTAAAATTATAGATGTTTCTACTGTATGTCTTCAGATTTTGCATTAAAAAAGAGACAAAAAGCATTCCTCCATTTCTGTGTCAACTACTGCCTTCGACCTACACTACGGACAAGAGAATTAACAACTTCAATTCACCTTTCCATCTACACTAAGGACAACATTGAATGTAGCGTTGCTTTATTTAAGACAGACAATTGTACCGTGTTCACACATTCTGATAACTGTGACAAAATTGCATTCATCGATCCCTTTAATGAAGGCCAAAAGTAAATTGAAAAGAGAAACTTTTTTTTTAGCAGAATGGAACGATAGATCAAGTTCTAAGCCTTTTTTTAATCACAAGTTATCTTCAGAGTAATGATTTGCTTACAAGGGACACTAGTATTCGTACCTATGAGGTTAGAAATGGTTGTGCAATTGTGAAACACAAAATTGTTCCTAGAAATGCAAAAGAAGTGTTACCTGAGGAACCTTTAGGGACACATTCTAAAACTCCAGTGAACACTTCCAATTGTAGTAGTATTTATACTGTAAGTTAAGAATCTAATACATTTATTAATGCAACTTTTTACCTAAGTATAATAACAAAAGTGTTAAACAAAAGATTAAGATGTGGCATGCACTAGACTCTTGCAGAGTGAGAGAAAATACTGGTTTGCAAAGTAATTCCCTGCTTTGTCTTTCTAAACAAGTATGCCAAAGTGTTTTCCACCAATTCAGAATGTTACCAGTTCATCATACTCAAATTAGAAAATTATTCAGAACATTGTATTACACAAAAATTCCAGCACTAATGTTACAAAAAAATTGAACAGTACTCTTTCACGTGCATCTGTATCAGATGTAACAAATGTATCTGAAGAAATTCAGCTTAGTTACTTTGGCCCTCAGGAAAACCGTGCAGAAACTGAGATATTAATTGAAGAAACTGTGTAACAGAATGCACAATGTTGTACTGTAGATGATTGTGAGCAACATATTACAAAGTTGTAGGTGATTTCAAAAACACCAAATTATTCTTCCATTTGTTTTCAACAAACTCGTTATAAAAATCAAACCCGTACTGTTCATCTGTATTTAACCCCTTCGGGGCTGATGACGAGCTGGGCTCGTCATGGCGCACACCGGTCGTGCGCTGATGACGAGCCCAGCTCGTCATGAGCCCCACCCTTGGGGGAAGCGCTGGCGATCCCCCCGAGGGTCTGCGATCTTGTCGCAAAGTACGGGGATGGCAGCGGAAGAGTTTCCGCTGCCGCCCCCGCCCCTCCCCATGGGAATCCCTGATGACGTCAGCGCTCACAGCGCGCGCTGACATCATCAGTGATTCCCAGGCGCTCGGAAAGCCATTTGCTTCCTGCGCGCCAAGGATCAAGTTGGGTTTCTCGAGTCCGGCGGGGGTTTGGGGCCGCAAAGAGGCATCAGGGGAGAGGAAAGAGATTTTCCTCTCCCCTGATGTCTCTTTGCAGGGCATTTCTGCCTCACGATCACGCACAGCGTCGCGATCGTGCGGCGGAAATGCCCCCACTAGCACCAGGGATTGTAAATTTTGCTTTTCGGAAGCGACCCCTTGGGCAAGGGTCGCTTCCAGGTGGGCAGCCATATTATTTTCGATTTTCTGCCCCCCTTGGGGGCAAATCAGCCCGTTTTTTCAGCCGTTTTGCTCCCAGGGGGGGCAGAAATGCCCCACTGGCACCAGGGATTTTTTTTAGGGCAATGTTTGTTTTGGGAAGCGACCCCTTGGGTAAGGGTCGCTTCCAGGTGGCCATGATTGTGTTGTTTATTTTCTGTCCCCCCTGGGAGCAAATCGGCCCGTTTCTTTTGCCGTTTTGCCCCCAGGGGGGGCAGAAAATGCCCACTAGCACCAGCGTATTTAAATTTAGTTTTTAGGAAGCGACCCCTTGGGCAAGGGTTGCTTCCAGGTGGGCTGTGATAATTTTTTTATTTTCTGCCCCCCCGTGGGCAAATCGGCCAGTTTTTTTGGCCGTTTTGCCCCCGGGGGGGGGGGGCAGAAATTCCCCACTAGCACCAGGGTTTAGTTTTGGGGCAATGTATATGTTTTGGAAGCGACCCCTTGGGGAAGGGTCGCTTCCTGGTGGCTAGTAGTTCCGTTTATGAATTTCTGCCCCCCCTTGGGGCAAATAGGCCCATTTTTTCTGACGTTTTGCCTTCTGGGGGGCGGAAAATTGCCGCTAGCATCAGGGTTTTTTTTTTACATGGTTTGTATTGACCCCTTGTGCAATGGTCACTTCCTGGAGGGTTCTTAATTTTTATGCAATGGAGACAATGTCAAAACCACCAGCTTTTGCAAGAGAGGTTACCTGGGTTTTTGGCCCCGTGCTAGACGGCCATCTAGGGAAACCTACCAAACCCACACATTTCTGAAAAGTAGACACCCGGGGGCTTCCAAGGAGGTATGGCTTGCGTGGATCCTCCAGCGTTCCTTTACCCAGAATCCCTTGCAAACCTCAATTTTTGCTGAAAAAAATCATTTTTTTCACACTTTTTTGTATGGGAAAGCGTGGCATCACTGGGCTCACACAAATTTGCTCCCACCCAGCGTTCCCCAAGGACTCCCGATAAAAATGGTAACTCACTTGCGTGGGTAGGCATAGTGGCTGCAACAGGAAAAGGTCCAAATCGTACGGTGGAGAATTTAAAATACCCTATAGCAAAACTACCTTGATTTTGGAGGGGGGCACCTGAGTTTTTGGCCCGGGGCTCGGCGGCCATAGTTGGAAACGACCAAACCCAAACAGTTCTGAAAACTAGACACCCGGGGGAGTCCAGGGAGGTATGGCATGCTTGGGCCCCCCAATGTTTTCCTACCCAGAATTCCTTGCAAACCTTAAAAGTAGGTAAAAAAAACACTTTTCCAAACTTTTTTGCGTGGGATCTCCATGCGGGCAAAAATGTCCTACCACCCAGCATTCCCCTTGTTACGCCGAGTAAAATGATACCTCACTTGTGTGGGTGCCCCAAAGCAGAACAGGCTAAAAATGAATTTTTAAAAAATGTTGTATTTAGGTTTGACAAATTAAGCATTATACTGTAAGTTAAGAATCTAATACATTTATTAATGCAACTTTTTACCTAAGTATAATAACAAAAGTGTTAAACAAAAGATTAAGATGTGGCACGCACTAGACTCTTGCAGAGTGAGAGAAAATACTGGTTTGCAAAGTAATTCCCTGCTTTGTCTTTCTAAACAAGTATGCCAAAGTGTTTTCCACCAATTCAGAATGTTACCAGTTCATCATACTCAAATTAGAAAATTATTCAGAACATTGTATTACACAAAAATTCCAGCACTAATGTTACAAAAAAATTGAACAGTACTCTTTCACGTGCATCTGTATCAGATGTAACAAATGTATCTGAAGAAATTCAGCTTAGTTACTTTGGCCCTCAGGAAAACCGTGCAGAAACTGAGATATTAATTGAAGAAACTGTGTAACAGAATGCACAATGTTGTACTGTAGATGATTGTGAGCAACATATTACAAAGTTGTAGGTGATTTCAAAAACACCAAATTATCCTTTCATTTGTTTTCAACAAACTCGTTATAAAAATCAAACCCGTACTGTTAATCTGTATTTAACCCCTTCGGGGCTGATGACGAGCTTGTCATGGCGCACACCGGTCATGCGCTGATGACGAGCCCAGCTCGTCATGAGCCCCACCCTTGGGGGAAGCGCTGGCGCTCCCCCCGAGGGTCTGCGATCTTGTCGCAAAGTACGGGGATGGCAGCGGAAGAGTTTCCGCTGCCGCCCCCGCCCCTCCCCATGGGAATCCCTGATGACGTCAGCGCGCACAGCGCGCGCTGACATCATCAGTGATTCCCAGGCGCTCGGAAAGCCATTTGCTTCCTGCGCGCCAAGGATCAAGGTTGGGGCAAATAGGCCCATTTTTTCTGACGTTTTGCCTCCTGGGGGGCGGAAAATTGCCGCTAGCATCAGGGTTTTTTTTTTACATGGTTTGTATTGACCCCTTGTGCAATGGTCACTTCCTGGAGGGTTCTTAATTTTTATGCAATGGTGACAATGTCAAAACCACCAGCTTTTGCAAGAGAGGTTACCTGGGTTTTTGGCCCCGTGCTAGACGGCCATCTAGGGAAACCTACCAAACCTACACATTTCTGAAAAGTAGACACCCGGGGGCTTCCAAGGAGGTATGGCTTGCGTGGATCCTCCAACGTTCCTTTACCCAGAATCCCTTGCAAACCTCAATTTTAGCTGAAAAAAATCATTTGTTTCACACTTTTTTGTATGGGAAAGTGTGGCATCACTGGGCTCACACAAATTTCTTCCCACCCAGCGTTTCCCAAGGACTCCCGATAAAAATGGTACCTCACTTGCGTGGGTAGGCATAGTGGCTGCAACAGGAAAAGGTCCAAATCGTACGGTGGAGAATTTAAAATACCCTATAGCAAAACTACCTTGATTTTGGAGGGGGGCACCTGAGTTTTTGGCCCGGGGCTCGGCGGCCATAGTTGGAAACTACCAAACCCAAACAGTTCTGAAAACTAGACACCCAGGGGAGTCCAGGGAGGTATGACATGCGTGGGCCCCCCAATGTTTTCCTACCCAGAATTCCTTGCAAACCTTAAAATTAGGTAAAAAAAACACTTTTCCAAACTTTTTTGCGTGGGATCTCCATGCAGGCAAAAATGTCCTACCACCCAGCATTCCCCTTGTTACGCCGAGTAAAATGATACCTCACTTGTGTGGGTGCCCCAAAGCAGAACAGGCTAAAAATGAATTTTTAAAAAATGTTGTATTTAGGTTTGACAATTTAAGCACCCCACCTTAGTCACAGGCCTTTGGCCCACCCACACAAGTGAGGTATCATTTTACTCGGGAGATCAAGGGGAACGCTGGGTGGTAGGACATTTGTGCCGGCAGGGAGATCCCACCCAAAAATGTATGAAAAAGTGTTTTTTTTAACCTAAATTTAATGTTTGCAGGGATTTCTGGTTAGGAAAACATTGGGGGACCCACGCATGCCATACCTCCCTGGACTCCCTAGTTTTCAGAACTGTTTGGGTTTGGTAGTTTCCAAAGAAGGCCGCTGTGCCCCGGGCCAAAAACTCAGGTGCCCCCACAAAAAAAATCAAGGTAGTTTTGCTATAGGGTATGTTAAATTCACCACCGTACAATTTGAACCTTTTCCTGTTGCAGCCACTATGCCTACCCATGCAAGTGAGGTACCATTTTTTTCGGGAGACCTGGGGGAACGCTGGGTGGGTGGAAATTTGATGATCAACATAGATTCCAGAACTTTTTTTGTCAAATTCTTAGCTTTGCAAGGGATTCTGGGTAACAGAACCTGGTGGTAGGCAGTCGAGTCACCCCATCCTGAATTCCCCTTGGTGTCTAGTTTTCAAACATGTATAGGTTTGCTAGGTTTCCCTAGGTGCCGGCAAAGCTAGGGCTCAAAAACAAAAGGTAGTCTCTTTCTCCAAAAAGGGCACGATTTCACTAGGAAATTGAGGTGCAACCACGTTGCGTTTTGTGCTGTTTCCTGTCGCGGGCACTAGGCAGACCCAGGCAAGTGAGGTAGCATTTTTATCGAGAGACCCGGGGGAACGCTGGGTGGGTGGAAATTTGCTGATCCACGCAGATTCCAGAACTTTCCACCACAGAAATGTGAGGAAAATGCGTTTTGTTTGTCAATTTCTTAGCTTTGCAAGGGATTCTGGGTAACAGAACCTGGTGGTAGGCAGTCGAGTCACCCCATCCTGAATTCCCCTGGGTGTCTAGTTTTCAAAAATGTATAGGTTTGCTGGGTTTCCCTTGGTGCCGGCAGAGCTAGGGTTCAAAAACAAAAGGTAGTCTCTTTGCCCAAAAAGGGCACGATTTCACTGGGAAATTGAGGTGCGACCACGTTGCGTTTTGTGCTGTTTCCTGTCGCAGGCACTAGGCAGACCCAGGCAAGTGAGGTAGAATTTTTATTGAGAGACCCGGGGAAACGCTGGGTGGGTGGTAATTTGTTGATCCACGCAGATTCCAGAACTTTCCACCACAGACATGTGAGGAAAATGCGTTTTTTTTGTCAATTTCTTAGCTTTGCAAGGGATTCTGGGTAACAGAACCTGGTGGTAGGCAGTCGAGTCACCCCATCCTGAATTCCCCTGGTTGTCTAGTTTTTAAAAATGTATAGTTTTGCTGGGTTTCCCTAGGTGCCGGCAGAGCTAGGGCTCAAAAACAAAAGGTAGTCTCTTTGTCCAAAAAGGGCACGATTTCACTGGGAAATTGAGGTGCGACCACGTTGCGTTTTGCGCTGTTTCCTATCGCGGGCACTAGGCAGACCCAGGCAAGTGAGGTAGCATTTTTATTGAGAGACCCGGGGGAACGCTGGGTGGGTGGTAATTTGTTGATCCACGCAGATTCCAGAACTTTCCACCACAGAAATGTGAGGAAAATGCGTTTTTTTTGTCAATTTCTTAGCTTTGCAAGGGATTCTGGGTAACAGAACCTGGTGGTAGGCAGTCGAGTCACCCCATCCTGAATTTCCCTGGGTGTCTAGTTTTCAAAAATGTATAGGTTTGCTATGTTTCCCTAGGTGCCCGCAGAGTTAGGGTTCAAAAACAAAAGGTAGTCTCTTTGTCCAAAAAGGGCACGATTTCACTGCGAAATTGAGGTGCGACCACGGTGCGTTTTGCGCTGTTTCCTGTCGCAGGCACTAGGCAGACCCAGGCAAGTGAGGTAGCATTGTTTTCAGGAGACCCGGGGGAACGCAGGGTGGGGTTGAAATTTGTTGATCCACGCAGATTCCAGAACTTTCCACCACAGAAATGTGAGGAAAATGCGTTTTTTTTGTCAATTTCTTAGCTTTGAAATGGATTCTGGGTAACAGAACCTGGTGGTAGGCAGTCGAGTCACCCCATCCTGAATTTCCCTGGGTGTATAGTTTTCAAAAATGTATATGTTTGCTCGGTTTCCTTAGGTCCCTTCCCAATGAAAGACTGTGTAAAAAAAAAATCTTTTTCAAACATGACCAATAATTCTCATGCTAGTATGAGTATTCCCAATTTTGAAAATGTGCAATTATATACTGTTTCTAAACTCTATAATTTGACCCAATTCAGAAATACATAGGTGTCTTTCATACCGATTTTTACACATATGCATTTTCCAAGAATAAGTGCTCTATACCCAGTAAATAAAAAAAATTATTGCAAGTTGCTGCTCAGTTTTTGGATCTGGGTTCGTCGGGTTCTTGGAGAAACTACAAGTCCTATATATCCCCACAACCAGGAAGGTCTAACAAATGTAATGGTACATTGCTTTCCAAGAGCTGTCAAAATTACAAGAAGTTATAGGTGAAAACGTTGAGACAAAAGGCTGTTTTTTTCAACAAATTTTCAATTATTCCAATATTTAACTGTTAGTTTCTATAAAGAAACCTTCATGGATTTAGACAAATGACCCCTTGCTGAATTCAGAATTGTGTCTACTTATCGAAAATATACAGATTCCCAGGATCCATTCTTGCTTTCAAACTCATTTCTACCATTAACAGGAAGGAGGTGGAAAGCTCTAAAAATAGGAAAAATAGGCTATGTCCCAGAAAAATGCCAAAACTGTGTGAAAAATGTTGGTTCTCTGACAAAAGACTGTCATTCCCGAAAAGCTGAGAAAATTGAGATTTCAGCCCCACAAACCCTTTTTTGATAACATTTGCAGGGAAAAACCCAGAGGCTTTCATTTGCAGCCCGTTTTTCCCATTTTTCTGAAAAAAACAAAACTTTCACTGTATTTTGCCTAATTTCTGGAACCCCTCCATGGGAATCCACAAACCCTGGGCTTCTTTAGAATCCCCATGATGTTGGAAGAAAAGGACGCAAATTTGGCGTGGATACCTTATGTGGTCAAAAAGTTACAGGGGCCTAAGCGCGCACTACCCCAAATCGCCAAAAAAAGGCTTAGCACAGGAGGGGAAAAGGCCTAGCAGCGAAGGGGTTAAAAAGGAACATAATAATGACGAAACATTTCACAACTTATTTGTCACAGAATTGTTTTGAATTGCATTCTAATCAGCATATTTCTAAATATTTTTATAACAAATTAGATAGGAACAAAATAACTCCTAGTGCTGTGCATAATAATGTAGACTTCGTAATAATTCCTTCTAAACTGATGAATTTAAATACCTATGAGTCTATTCCTATTAAATGTGTCCATCCATTTCAGGCTATTATTCGTATAGAGCCTAACACAGAAAAATTTCCTCCTTTTCACTTACAGAGAGAACCCACCTTCTGCTGCACCAAGCACAGCAATTGCTGTAGCAGCATATTCAGCAAGCAATCAACAACCACAAATTAATCCTCATTTCGGTGAAATTAACATTCTATGCATTTATTGTGATGAACTTTTGTCTTACGGGGAACAGTCTATCGACCTTATAAAATGCATGGATCAGGAGCATCACTATGCTCAACATTACGTTTTTGACATTATCTTCTAATTAGTATGAACTACCTCAGCCGAAAGCAGCGCTTAAATTGCACACTTTCTGCCTTTCTTGACTGGTATTATCAATTTTTCACAAAATCAACATCTAACCTTTAATCTAGGAAATCACAGCTAATATCTCCTGCATTTATAACTTCCTCTTCATTCTCGCTACTTGTAAAAAGTATGTTCAGCTCTTCTAAGACAATATTACTAATTTCGAAAATATGTTCAAATTCTGTTGTTGATTTTCCATACTGAACTTCTTCTGTTGTAGCTCCTTGTACATAAACACTTCTTTTTATCTTTACTATATTATCAGCTCATGTGGTGATTCAAAAAAATTATATTAAATATTTATTTTTCAAATAAAACAATATGTTGTACATGAGTATATTCTATTTTAAAAACATTAGAAAATTAAATACAATAAATAGTGTCACTCTACATTGTGTCAAGTGTTTTATTTATCCTACCTACTGTGTTGCAAACTTAAAACAGAGATGACAGCAGTGCCCTCATTACGTTGTCAATTAGGGTGGAGGGAGGCAAACAAAAAATAACACTGCCACAGACGCTACGCTGTTGAATTTATTCTAAAGAGAGGTAGAAACATACTGTAAATAAAATAGAATATAAGTAAAGAAAAATAAAAAAACATACATGCATGACAAAGTCACTGGAGTAATACTCTGTTCCCCAACACAAAAAAGAATTTTGCAAAAACTATATATACAAATGTCTAAGGAGCTGCAAATGAACCCATTCCCCTTGATTCAAAAAATATCATTAAGAACCGTGTGGGGAACACCAATGCCCACACGGTCCCAGCCGTCTCCCCGCATCCTTCGAGAGCCGGCATTGCTTTCTCAGAGAGAGCAGTTTATATGCTGCTCTCTAACGAAAAGCAATCTAATTCCTACTTGAAAGATACAGCAGCTTAACTTGCTCTCCCTTTTAAATAGGAAACCGGTTTGCTGTGCTAAAGTGGAAGCTGCGAAGCTGCCGCCCTACCATACCAAACAGCAGTGTCCCGGGGGTACACACCCCGGGACACTGCAGGAGTCGGCCCTGAGACATGGTGGTCCCCAGAACAATCAAGAGCTCCAGGACGGAATCAGTGCTACCCCCTCCCAACATTAAAAAGCCCCGAAAAGTGGTAACCCCCGGAGCTAGGAGGTCCGTGCCCTCACGCCCACCCTATTTTAAAGATTACTGCCCCAGGAAGGTGGCAGACCCGGGGCATATACGCCCCCGCGGCCACACTTCAAAATAAAACATGCCTGCTAACAAGTCGTACTTTGAAACGTTGACAGTCTATCAACATTCAACTCGTGATTGTACGTCCGCAGCAATTTTTCCATTGTAAATAAAAAAAATATATAGAGCTTAAAAATCCATGAACGACCCCCTGAGCAAGCCTATAGGATCAGGATGGTTCTACCATGCCCCCTTTCCTTATTTCTCACCCTTTTTTTTAACTGTTTTCTTGTGACTCAGTTTTAGCGACCAACAACACGCTGCCAACACTTCCTGGTTTGGAGTGTCGAGAACCAATCAGCATGTACGTAAATACGCTTACTCCTCAATTTTTCTATTCAAAATAAAAAAAATATATAGAGCTTAAAAATCCATGAATGACCCCCTGAGCAAGCCTACAGGATCAGGATGTTTCTACCATGCACCCTTTCCTTATTTCTCACCTTTTTTTATTTGATTTTTTTAACTGTTTTCATGTGACTCGGTTCTAGCGACCAACAACACGGCTGCCAACACTTCCTGGTTTGGAGTGTCGACAACCAATCAGCATGTGTAAATAAGCATACTCCGCGATTTTTCTACTCAAAATAAAAAAAATATAAAGAGCTTAAAAATCCATGAACGACCCCCGGAGCAAACCTACAGGATCAATATGTTTCTACCACGCCCCCTATCCTTATTTCTCGCATTTTTTTTTAACTGTTTTCTTCTGACTCTAGCGACCAAAAACACGGCTGCCAAAACTTCCTGGTTTGGAGTGTCGACAACCAATCAGCATGCAGCTCGTGCACGTAAATACGCATACTCCGTGATTTTTCTATTCAAAATAGAACGATCAAGATGGCTTCCAACACTTCCTGGTATCGAGTGTTCACAAACAGTTCACAACCAATCAGCATGCAGCTCCTGCTCGTAATTCTACATATTTCCGTACGCGTACTTCGCGATTTTTCTTTCTTTTTTTTTTAAAAAGAAAAAAAGAGCCTAAACATACATGTACAACCCCCTGAGCAAGCGTAAAGGATCAAAATGTTTGTAGCCTACCCCTTCCCTTATTTCTCAACTTTCTTTACTGTTTTATTGTTACTCAGTTCTACCTAGGCACAAGATGGCCGCCAACACTTCCTGGTTTTGAGTGTTGACAGACAGTTCACAGCCAATCAACATGCAGCTCGCGCTCGTTATTGAACGAATTTCAGTACGCGTGCTGCACCCCGTCTCTAGATATTGCTATGATTTTACTTGCAATTTTCTCAGAAACTACTGAACGCATTTACACCATTTAACAAAAAGCACAATCTGTGAACCGAACTCTACCTCTCTGCCAAATTTCGTGTAGTTCCGTTCAGCCGTTCGGGCTGTAGCCCTGGCTAAAGGTCTCTATGGAAAATTTCTAGGGGAAAACACGTTTTGGGACCCCCTTTTTTCTCGGCCCTCACTTGATGAATCACCCCCAAACTTTCAGGAAAGGAGCGGAACCGAGCAGGCCATTTTCTTGGAGAAATTCACGAAGATTCGTCCACCGACGCCAAAGTTATTCCAAATAGAATGTTGTGGATTTCCTATGGAAAGTAGGTCCTAACTATAACTACCTACTGGCGACCGCCAGTAGGTAATATATATATATATATACATATATATATTACGCTCAAAATCCTCCCACATCGGGAAAGGAAAACAGCACTCCGGTGGCGGCAGACAGCAGCGGTTTATTTCAGCAACAAACAAACGTTTCGGCGTTAGCCTTCGTCAGTGTTTCTGACCAACAACACACAATTCCAGTTAAATAAAGTTTTGTTGCAAGGGTAGACATCAAAAAGGGAACCAGCCCACCAAACACCAAAATGGGTGCCATCTTGGAACGGGTTCCTAAATTAGGAACCAATGTGAAATACTACCGTGAATCGGTATTCTCACAAGAAAGATAGGCATTTAAACAATAAAATATACAAATACCTATCATAAAGCCGTGGATCGGCATATGTCCCTTTACAGACGTGTGTCGTGCAAAAAATATATAAACACGCATTCCCATGCTCGTAATATGCAGAGATATTCAGCGCATTTCATATAACATTAATCAATACATGCAGTACATGATTGTATAAATATAAGCAGGCAATTGCAGAGGATAAAATAACAACCATAAAGCGAAAACAGCCGAGCCCCTGCCACTGGGAAAGGAAAAAGGAAAAAACTAGAATACTTAATCAAGAAAGTAAGAAAAGATTTCATTGTGAAAATTTCATAGGCAATTTCTGAAAAATAATTCATAATCAATAATCAATACACTGGTTCAATCAGATAAATCGAAATAGGACTTAATCAAGACATCAGCATAATTTCAGCAGATCACAGTTTCGGAACATCAGCATATATATATGGCCTCTAATCAGCAATGATACAACAATAGGAAACCTAATGGGCAATCACCCATTGGTTTCTTTTAGGAAGGCCAAATCCATGCGGGCTGAATTAGTGTGCAATGCCCCGGCGGTCAAAAAGAAGAAGAACTGGCTACAGTCCCAAACCGGGTTCAAAAAATGCAGTAAATGCAAGGCATGCACCCACGGCGTCAACACAACCAGTGTAGTGACACCGTTCAGAAAAAAACCTCTTACCATCAGAGATCAGTTTTCCTGCAAGACAGAATTCGCGGTGTATGTTCTCACCTGCGAATGCGGTAAACGGTATGTAGGATCAACCATTCACCAAGCCCACGTCAGAATCCTACAGCACTTGCGGGCCATTAACAACAAAGACCAAACCTACCCAGTAGCGCGTCACATTCACGAAGCGCATGGTGGAGACTCTTCAGGTCTGACATATTTTGTCATTGACAATATCCCTAAAAAAGTGAGAGGCGGGAATCGTAAATTGGCTTTACGCCGATTGGAATCAAGATACATTATTCTCTTGAATTCCAAGATCCCGTCAGGGCTGAACGCTGATGAAGCCCTCACAGTCCACATTTAGCTGCCTCAGTTCCCCCTTCCCCGAGTACCCTTTAGAAACATCCACCATCCAGTATTTTCATCTTACTCATTCACTTTTTGTCGGGCACGGGCATCGCAACACACTGTAAGCATTGAGGCACACCTACACGTAGCTAAATCTCCGAGGCGGAATCCTTCGTCCCACCCATAGCTAAGTAGAGCGCCACCAGGGTGTATACACAATCAGAACATAAGGAACTCACCGGCACTATGCCGCGATCAGGAGCACAGATCTCCGACTGACACGACTATCATGTGTGAGGGCTCCACGCATCAGGAAGCAAACCAGGTTTGACTGCGTGGTTGCTAGGGTTATACGGACAACAATAGCCCCTAGCCAATCAGGGACACACATTCTTCCCAGCCAAGTCCAACCAACGTATCAGAACTCACAACACGTTCGCGTGGGCTGATATGGTAGGGTCAATTGTGGATGAACTTAAAAATTACGGAGACTTTTTAGCACAATCTGTATAAGTAGCCTCAATGTACGTTTAACTTTTGTATACATCATTGTACAAAACTTACAATGCAATATGTTAACATTTTTAGACATGACGCAATGTTTAAAATTTCTTACGAGTGTTTAAACAGTAACAATACAATACGGCCATGCAATTAATGTGCTGAGTTTAGTTAACTGTGACGTCACTCGCCAGGATGTAATTAAGTCACCATAGCAACCATGAATGCTAATTAAGTGTGTGATTTGTTGGCCCCTGACATTGTATGTATATATAAATGCACCTAGAGATGGTCAGATGTTAGTGAGCAAGGCGGGAGAGAGCCGCCGAAACGCGTCTGAGCAGAAGCTGATACTGAAAATAAACGCTTGAATACTGATACACGGAGTCAGCGCCTTCTTTTGATGGAAAGTTTGGTATGATGAAAATATATATATGTATATATATATATATATTTTGTAATCCAAAGTGCCCTGAAGCGTTTAGAAGGTCACACAACAGCGTCTCGCTATGCAGCTCCTAAATGCAGCCTGCCTTTTCTGCTTACATAATTTGCAGTTGCCAACGCGTTTCGAGGAACAACCTCTTCTTCTCGGGCTGCCAGTGATGAAAACAATTGAGCCTCGCACTCTTTTTTTCTTAACAGCTTTATTTGATTTACGTCCCTGCCCCCAGTGGGCGTGTGCTCAATGGAAGTCTCTGGTGTATGCTGGGATACATAGTTCATTAGTGCGAGCATTAATGTTCTTATTTAAGTAAATTCAATTTTTCATTACTCATTTCATGGCACATTTCAATCCTATAGTAGGTTAAAAGCATTTTCGGCAGACGTTCTCAGCATATTCAGGCGAATCAAATAAAGCTGTTAAGAAAAAAAGAGTGCGAGGCTCAATTGTTTTCATCACTGGCAGCCCGAGAAGAAGAGGTTGTTCCTCGAAACGCGTTGGCAACTGCAAATTATGTAAGCAGAAAAGGCAGGCTGCATTTAGGAGCTGCATAGCGAGACGCTGTTGTGTGACCTTCTAAACGCTTCAGGGCACTTTGGATTACATATATATATATTTATATATATATATATATATAATCTACTGGTGGTCACCAGTAGGCAGTTATAGTTAGGACCTATTTTCCATACGAAATACGCAACATTACATTTGGAATAACTTAGGCGTCGGTTGAAGAATCTTCACGAAATTTTCAAAACTAATGGCCATCTCCGTTTCACTCCTATCCTGAAAGTCTCGGAGTGATTCGTGTAGCGGGGGCTGAGAAAACAGAGGGGTCCCAAAACATGTTTTCCCCATGCAATTTTCCATAGGAACCGTTCACCGCAGCTACAGCCTGAACTGCTGAATGGAATTACACCAAATTTGGAAAAGAGGTAGTCCTTAGTTCAGAATTGTGCCTTTTGCTTAAATGGTGTAAATCTGTTCAGTAGTTCCTGAGAAAATGACAATTAACAGTACATATATATCTATGGCCGAGGAGGATTCACGCATCTTGAGGACATCCTAAGCGCACCGTCTCGTGTACGCGCTGAATGCTAATTTGCTGTCAAGTGGTTGTCAACATTCAAAACCAGAAAGTGTTGGCAGCCATTTTGTGCATCAGAAGATGTGAGGCTGAAGAAGTCAGTGGAACAAGTGTGGAAAACATATAAAGGGGGCAGGGTAGAAATGCCCTGACCCTCTAGACCTGCTTAGGGGGTCCCACAAGGACTCCCAGGGCCCCAAATGTTTTAATTTTTTTTTTTTAAATGGCAAAGTGCGCGTAGGGCCAGCGGATCCTGCCACAAAAAAATACAAAATAGAACGGAGCATCTTTAATAATTAGCCCCCAGGGACCGCCACCCCCGGGGCTACAAAATAAATGGTTGGGGGGCTCCAAGGCCCCCTCAGAAAAATATATGAGTGGGGGGCTCAATGGCCCCCCAAGCCCTGGGGACCACCACCCCCGGGGCTTTGAAAATAAATGGTTGGGGGCTTCAAGGCCCCCGGCAAAATACGTGGGTGAGAGGGGTTCAACGGCCCTCCAAGCCCCGGGGACCACCCCCCCGGGGCTTTGTGTATTGTGGGAGGGGGGCTGCGTGGCCCCGCTCCTGGAGCCATTGAGGGCCCTGGGGACTGCCGACCCTCAGGGCCGGCTCCTGCAGTGTCCTGGGGTGCCCACTTCCGGGACACTGCTGTTTGCTATGAGAGGGTGGGAGTCTCGCGGCTCCCGCCCTCCCATAGCAAACTTGGTTTGAATTTTGGAAACCTGCTCTCTCTTTCAAATTGTTTTTCCACACGGGGAGCTGCATGTTAGCAGCTCCCCATGTGGAAAACCAATGCCAGCTCCTGAAGGACACGGGGAGCCGGCTGGGACCGTGGGGGCATTGGGGCTCCCCCCACGATCCTCAACATTTTATATAAGCCCCGGGGGATGGGGCTATTTTTTTCTAAAGGTAAATTAGAAGTTGCGCACCCAGTGTGGCACTCAGTGTGGCCCCATGCTGTGCGCGTGTTGGATGCACGACTGCTATCGTGTAGGCTGAGCGACTGCAACACGTTTGGTGCACGACTTCTACGCGTTGGGTGCAGGACTCTGACTAATCATCTAAGTACACAATTGTGTTTCAGGCCTACAATTCCCCAGTCAGTATCCATACACTCCAGCAAACACCCTGTGACTGCTCTTGCAATCCCAAATTGACTCTTTCAGTACCTTGTACTAATACATTCACTGAAGTAAAACTCAACCAATTATAAATTCACCCAGTGTCTCTTCTTATAGTAGTGTTATCATTCAGTCAGTATGCATGTACTCATGCAGTGAGCCAGGCTTTAGGGCATGGAGTGCTTCAAACGCCTATGTTGAAGGGGGGTTCCATAGGTGTGCGTGTTTGCACAGAACACTCATAGAACAAGACACATCTCCAGATTTATAAGAAATCATAAATCAGGACGTGTGTGTGAATGCTGCACCATCCTCCAATTGGTGTAACAAGGCACAACAAGGAGAATTATTTTCATTTCTCCTCATTTTTTCTCTTTGAATGCATGCTAAAATGCACAGCATACGTTGAAGGAGGAAAATGCCTTCACAGATTGTTTTTCTGCAGGAAGGTTTGTCTTCCACCACAAAAACAAATTCTTCATGACACAGATATCTTTGTGCCATGGTGCAAGGGTGCCTGTGTCCCCGCATGGCTGCAGTTTAAGCAGCAGTGCAGAGGGAAGCATAGACTTGCAACATATTTATGTACATATGTTGCATCCCTGTGCTTTGGAAGTACCACAGCACACTTTAGCTAAAGAGCAAAAAGTGTCATGCTGCAGCACTTCCTTATAGTTCTGCACTTATACATACACCATACAGTACTAATACATTCCTTCAGTCAATTATGCACTATGCATACATTCAAACAAACGTTCATACGCTATCATACAAATATAGCTCTTTCCTTAACCAGAGAAGTTAATTCTGAAAATAACTTTTTTTGTTATTTTGTTTTATATATATGTTTTTTTAACAATTTTCAAAAAATTTCGTTGTTTTTTTAAAAGAAAAAAGGATGAAAAAACAGTGAACTTCAGGAACTAACAGCCCAGAAAAAAGAAGAAAAAGTCTAACAGCGGTGGTCTTGTTGTGCTGTACAGACTAAGTCCACAGACTGCTCTCCGTAGCACAGAAGTTGGTTGCACTTGATGCAGTGTATTTTTATGTGTGCATATTCGGAACGTATGTCCGGGCGTGCTGGCGAAGAGGAACTGGCAGAAGTACTTGACACTGCAGTTGGAGGGTTGTCTCAAAGTCTCCTGCACTCCTCCCGAGACAGATTAACATGGTGCAGACTCTTAAAATGTTTGTTCATACTTGCAGTGCCGCCCAAGTACTTTTTATCAGCACTGCCTCTTGAAAGAACGTTACCACAGATTTAACAGGTGGCTTTTGTGGCATTCGCCTTCTTTTGTCCTTCAGGGTAGTTAAAAAACTTCCACACTACTGAAGAAGGTCTTTTGGGAGGTGGAGGTTTCACAACAAATTCTTCGTTTGAAGAATGGTTCAAATCTTGTGGTGGCTGTTGTCCTGAAGCCATTTTGTCCTCAAATTGGAAAATATCAGAAAATAAATAACACGTAGTACATAAAACAAGCCAATACCAAAGAGGCTATTCCAATCTTTCCTGTTGAGAATGATACACATAGTAGATATGTGTTGGAATGCAAATTCTCTTGCCCCGTGATTTTTGCTAGCAAGATAAAAACAAGTTGCGCATTAAAGACAATGCTGTTTACGTTGAGCCATGGGCTGGTGAAGGAGAGCTCATAACAGAGATATGTGGGTAAAATGGACAAGACGGCATTACTGACGTCTGCCCACACGACAGGGACACTCACCGGCTGCGGCCTGTGGAACAGTCAGACAGAGCAGAACTGAAGACAAACGCAAACTTTTAATTGCGTGAACCTCGCCCTGCCTCATTTTGTCCCCGAATGTCTGCAAGGAAGTGATTGATGTGCAATTGTAACGTTCTTTCTACTTACGTTAGCTTATATTTTATTAGTTCATGGATCATCATTGTCATGGTTGGGACTTGGAAGTGGGGCAGCACCAGTACTAGTAGGCTGAGCTGCAATTGCCTTAGATCCTGGTTTGACAGACCACCTTCCAGGACATTTCTCAATGCTCAGCCCAGCCATGCAGCCACAGCCACCACCTCTCTCCGAACCACCCTCCGCCCTAAGCCTGGTTACTTAGTTAGGGCCCGGTCCCTCCCAGTTCCGCCATGGGAAGGATAGCATTACAATGAAATGTCATAGTGCCAGCAAGCGTTTCACATCTCTCAGGCGCCATGCACTTCCCAGCTGCAGGCGGGCATGTGGATCTCCATTGCAGTCATTATTTGGTAAGCCGTGCCTGCCCTCCATTTTAGGAAAAACCTCAAGCCCCTGGTCTTCAAGCAAGTTCTGGTCAGATTGTAACCTCCTTGTCACCAACCACACAAGCATTGCTCAATCCCTCACTGCTAACCTATCCACCCTGTGCAATGTCCTCCCCGCTCAGAAGTGTCCATGAAAGGACACCTCCTAGGCTCCAGACCATGTCTCCCTCCATAATCCCATCTCCCTTCCTGTTATCCTTCCCTACAACCACTTACTCCTGTATCCCACCCCCATGGCACAGATCATTGTAACTAAAACATAGACAAGGACGAGCAACAAACAACAAGAAAGCCATGTAGGCCTCGCATGTGGTTTGCAACGCACAAAAGAAGCCATACAATACAATGTATATAGGGACCCCTTTCTCTGGCTGACCAAGCAGAATGTAAAGCTTTATACTTCTTATTTAAGTACTGAATTACAAACTTTGCAATTCTGCACTCTTCAACCTAAGCAACAACAGTGGACAAACACTCCTTGCCAAGAGCCGCTCAAAGTATCACAGGAAGCATTTTGGCTTTTCCTCACACAGTTCTGGGGTCGCTTTTCACTACTATTTAATGACCAACAGCATCATTTGTAAATAAGAAATAATATCAAAACACAAAAACATCTAGAATTATCCGATAAAACCCGTCTGCCTGCCTTACTGGCACCACGCAAAGAGAGCAGTGGATTTATTTTGTGAGCACGGCTCAGGAAATACACTGCGCTGCGGTCACAGAACCGGGCCGGTGCCGTGTCCTAACCAACCAGGCTTTTTAGGTCTTGCCTATGCAGCATGCATGTGCTGCATAGGAGAGAGACCTAATGCCATCAGCAAAGGTTTGGGGGCAAAAACGTGCACGTATTGCATTGCTTGAAATGGCAAATCGTGCACGTCTGGCGATTTACTTGTTGGAGCACAAGGCGCCACATGGTCGCAATCATTGCGCCTTGCTGCACGCTCCTGCAAGGGAACCACGCAGGCCCGCTCCCCCTGCTGCTGTGCAAGGCGCGCGCTTGAGGTTTCCACGCTACTGCCGTCGCCTTTCAGTTACTTCAGAGCACTGACCTATAGAGAGTAAATACAGCACAATAACTGGAGGGAACTTGAGAGCAAACAACACTTGTTAGAAGACTTCTACCCTTAATCAGATAAGCCAGGTAGCAGCCAATCAGGTGATCTGTGACATCCCTGTTGTCTTGATGATCTCTGAGATGTTTTTCATAACACAAATGAGTTCAGTATGTTGCTCTCCAAAGTTCCTCTATGCAACTATCTCGTTACTACTCCTTCTTACAGTTGCTTTTTATATTGAATTTCATAACACACTTTTGTCGTTTTAACACTTTGTACAGTACAAGCGTTGCTATTACCCAATGCAATTACAGTCAATTTACCAGCCTCAGCAGGATGGGAGGTTGAATAGGCTCTGCTGGCTTCAGACTTGGACCTGTATACCACTGCATAGCTCAGGGTTTAACTCACTGAGCCATGCTGCACGATTTGTTTCCACTCTCTGCAGGCCCTAAGGACACCCTGCACTCTCTTTATGGCCACCACCTCTATCCTACCTCCTGGACAGAACAGCTCCCATTTCGACTCCCCATCTTTGAGAGCTCTCTCCAGTACATGAAAGATGTCTCAGTGAGTAATGGCCTCTCTGTTAACATTCAGACCACAAGATCAAATCCCGGTCTGACCAAGTTAGCCTTTCATCCTCCCGAGGGCAATAAATTCAAGACGACGGCATTAAATTCAAGAGCACAGCATTAAAGCAGGGAGTAGAGGGGACGATTTTATGACGGGGTTCCCCTTATTTACTGAAGTCCACGGAGCCATCATTAGTTCATGAACCACATGTGGTGGTGACTCGCGGACTGATGCATCCATTCCAGGAACCTATGTTCAGCTCATGGGTACAAGTGAGAATCCTGGCGTCGCCACTCATCCTTTCATCCTTGTGAGGTCGACATATTCAGTACCACTGAGTTTACTAGCAGTCAACTGTTACTCAGTGCCCGAGGGGTGAAGTGGCACTTTAAACTACATGTATAGAAGTATGGGGAAAATGAAAATGCAGCCACATGGTTACCTCATAGTATATCACCACCGGACCTTTACTTCTCAGAATGCAGAACCATTTCTCCAAGTCCCCATATTGTTTTAGTACACAACAGATGCAATGAACCACATCACTCATAGCTGGTATGTTCCTAAAATATTGACCCTCATTATGTGTGAGCCATTCTTTCCGAACCCTGCACCATCTACTGTTTGCACTGGGATCAGAATTACAAGTAGTTTTGAGGAAATAACAACATGCCTCGCAAATCGCACTGTTCCCCAAGTTAAATTTCACTTTACTAGAAGAAAATCCCCAATAAATACCAGCACATCTGGATTTTGATGCCCACAGCACTAACATCAAGGCCACGCCCTAGAGTTAGGGTACGACTTGTGATAGCTGATGATTTATGGGACGTTTTAAATTCCGACCCCCTAGTGTCGGAACCGGGCCACTCATACTCAGACCAAAATGTGCACAAATAGTTTGTAGCATACCCGGATTACAAAAAATACTTAACGTTTGCACGGGACTCTAAATACACAGCATGGCCTAGATGTACCAAGGATGCATAGGTATTTGATTAGCACTGCACCTATCCTGCGCCACTAGGATTTTTAATGGGAACTAAATTGACGGAGAGCTTTATGTTGCTTTGCGCCATTTTGCGCCACACAGGCATTTAAATAGCACCGTGGGAGTGTGTTTAATTTGTGAAAAAGTGAGTGCCGATGCCCAAAGCTCTGCTCAGTAGCCCGGGGGGCCGATGCAAATAAACCCTGGGGCACACAGTACCAGGGTAGATAGTCTGAAATCCACCTCAGACCTCTTTAATCCACACCCGGACACTCCCCGTCTCTGTATTGCAGGTTCCTGCTTTCTCTTTTTATGACAGGTTTTCCGTCCATCTCTTCCTCCCTCTTTCCGATTGAAATGTTTTTCCATCTCTCCCTCCCGGGAAATGATTGAGAAAAAAATAAATGTTGGTGTCCAACAATAAGTCCTGCAAACACCAGCTCAAATGAAGCACAGCGGGCCCCACGTGTTTTACATTTAGTTAGAAATCAATCACAAAAGAGGGGCGAGGGTCAGATAAGTTTAGACTCTGCCACCCGAACCCCCGAGTTACATTTAGTTAGCCCCTGTGGCTCACAGTGTCTTAGATGGCCAAGATACATGATGATTGATTTATGATTACAAAATAATACAACAGCTCTAAAAGAAAACTATTCAGAATCAAAGTGCTTGTTTACTTTAATTCCATCCCGGGGACGGCACGAGGTCACGCCCTCACTCCCAGGCAGTGCTTGTGGCCATGAATTGATCAGGGATTCAATCAGGGTGGCATGCATTACAAATGCAAATGGACGAAACAAAACAAAACGATCACTCACCTGCGGGCGCCGCCTGCTCGATATAATTAAATTATGAGGGCTCCAGGCTCCGCTTCAGCCTCTGCGTGATGGCCTCCATCCTCTGCCTCGCAGTCATGTGCACTTATTGTCTGAGCACGACCCCCAGTGCGCTTGCGCATGATTACCACCAGACATCAGACCAGACCCCATCTTAAGGGTACGTACCGCGGCGTGCTGCACGCAGATGCGACGGCGGAAACAGAGAGAGGGAGTAAATATCACTGCACGCTGTGTATGATGCGCATTAAGAGCCAGTGGATTTTTAATAAATAATAAAAAGGCTGACTAATATAATTTGGGTGACACTGACATAACGGACAAGCAGCAGCTGCATTTTATATGCAGATAGACATATTTGTGCTTCTTTGCTCGGACGGTCACGCCGCCCTCAGGGTCCAAACCGGCCCCCAGTCACGAAACCAGCCCCCACCCCATCCAGCCTACTGGGGAATTGCCCGGTGCCCGGCATTACCAGTCCGGCCCTGGCCCGGGGCGATGCAATTAAACCCTGGGGCACAGAGTACCAGGGTATATAGTCTGAAATCCACCTCGGACCTCTTTATCCACACCCAGACACTCCCCGCCCCTGTATTGCAGGTTCCTACTTTCTCTTTTTATGACAGGTTTTCCGTCCATCTCTTCCTCCCTCTTTCCAATTGGAATGTTTTTCCGTCTCTCCCTCCCGGTAAATGATTATTGAGAAAAAAAATAAATGTTGGTGCCCAAAAATGAGTCCTGCAAACACCAGCTCAAATTAAGCACAGCAGGCCCCACGTTTTTTACATTTCATTAGCCCCTGTGGCTCAGTGTCTCGGATGGCCAAGATACATGATGATTGATTTATGATTACAAAATAATACAACAGCTCTAAAAGAAAACTATTCAGAATCAAAGTGCTTGTTTACTTTAATTCCATCCCGGGGATGCCACGAGGTCACGCCCCCAGTCCCAGACAGTGCTTGTGACCATGAATTGATCAGGGATTCATTCAGGGTGGCATGCAATACAAATGCAAACAGACGAAACAAAACGAAACGATCACTCACCTGCGGGTGCCGCCTGCTAGAAATAATTAAATTATTAGGGCCCCAGGCTCCGCTTCAGCCTCTGCGTGGTGGCCTCCATCCTCTGCCTCGCAGTCATGTGCACTTATTGCGCGAGCGCAACCCCCAATACACTTGCGCATGATCACCACTAGACATCAGATCAGACCCCACCTTAAGGATACGTACCGCGGCGTGCTGCACGCAGATGCGACGGCGAAGACAGACAGAGGGAGTAAATATCACTGCACGCTGCGTATGATGCGCATTAAGAGCCAGTGGATTTTCAATAAATAATAAAAAGGCTGACTAATATAATTTGGGAGACACTGACATAACGGACAAGCAGCAGCTGCATTTTATGTGCAGATAGAGATAGTTGTTGTGCTTGTTTGCTTGGACGGTCATGCCGCCCTCAGGGTCCAAACCGGCCCCCAGTCACGAAACCAGCTCCCACCCCATCCAGCCTACCGGGTAATTGCCCAGTGCCCAGCATTACCAGTCCGGCCCTGTGTAGAGAGTAATGCTATCAGCTCTGTGCAAACCCAGGTGAATGCTACAATAATTTAATGTCCAGCAAAATCAAATTAAAAGTGAAGCACTTTTTTAATTATAGTAGCCAGTAATGTCAGTCTCAACTTAATTGTGACTTAGGTGTTAGGTTCTCGGGGTATCAGTAAACCACCACTTTTACACATGGCAGCCTAGTGTTAACAAGGAAAGTAGAACTTAGCTAAATTTCATCAAATGTTCTGGCATGTTAAATGGGATGCATAATGGTGCCAAAAAACACAAGTGAAATGTAGTTTCTCCATCATGTAGAGATGCAGTATTTTCTGCAGTACATCGTAGTAACCAGGACTTTCCATTTAGGATCAAAGTGTATGACTTTAAATGTAGCAGCAAATGTGGGGCTTCTTTTATGCAACCCATGACCTCCTTCTTGTTTACCCGCATGACCAGACTGGCCATGCAAATATGAAAAGAGGTGTCTGTGTATATCCATGTCTCCTGCAACGGTTGTCCAAGAATAAATGCTGCATTCTATTTTTTTTCCTCAGGGCGTGGAACCATTTCTGTGTGAATATAAGTTGCCAGTTATCATGCTATGCAGATACTGAAGATTACGAAACCTTATGAAGAGTAGAAAGAAAAACACAAATAATTCTCATAGACTAAAGTAAAAGACAAGTAGAAATGTCTTCCCAAAGTGGTTACTAATCCTCTACTTCTGCTATGGCTGTAGATGTCACGCTCTACAGGGGATGCATTCGTAGCAGTAGGTTGGATACACATGAGTTACAAATTGTACAATTAAAATGAAGAGTATAGTGATAACATTTGTAGGAAGATATTTCAACAGAGGGAATCTCATAATGTATGTTGCCACTACTTACCCATTGTTAATACCAAGGCAAATTTGTATGCATTTTTCTAAACTCACGATCCACATATAACAGTACTGAGCTCCATTTTAATAACCGAAAGAACGTCAGGGCATATTATCAAGAACGGCTTAAAAAATGATCGTCGGTTTAGCGGCAGAAAACTGCCGCTCGAGCGGCGATAATGGGCTTGATAATATGCCATGGAGAATTCCAATAGAAGCCCATGTTCACAAAAAGAACATGGACTCCTATTGGAATTCTCAAGGGCATATTATCAAGTCCATTATCGCCGTTCTTGATAATATGCCCCGTCAACCTTTAAGATTATATTGAGGGAATGAATCATTCAAAGCGTTATAACCACTTTGGTTCAGATTTGACACAGGTAGAACATAGAACATGGAAGTATTGGACACCCTTGTATCATATTCGGTCAACATCATTTTGATCCTAACAACATTTCTACGACAGGCTTTACTGGACTTTTAGGAAAAAATAAAGGGAAGAGGGTGCCCCCGGATGGATGTCATCAGCCCCTAATTATTTAAAAAAAAAGTTTGAATCTAGTATGACTTTTTTTACTAATGACGATAATTTATTTCATGAACTTCTATAGACACACCAAGAACTTTTTTTGACGTTTAGTGTTATGTATAAAACTCACACTTTCCGTTTGTCCAACATACGTATACAAGAGACCTACAAAAATATCATATACCCATAACTCAAGAGCAGCTAGAAAATGCATGCTTATTTGCGGCATCCTTTTTGGAGGCCATATTGATTTCTAAGTCGTTTCCTTGCTGGTAGAACAATTTTGCGGAATGTAATAATATGCAAAATATAGCACACAATATTGACAATGAATATTTGGAAATCTATTTCTTTATCTACAATAATTAAGGTATTGTTTAAATCGTGCACAACAAACCAAACAGTATCATGACAAGAAGAATTACAAGATGAATCACCCGAATGGCCAGAAATTTAGAATTCTTCTTCTGGATGTCAAGAAGCAATTTTGTCTAATGAAAATGAGAAGATGAGAGGATTCCATAAACAAATGCTTGCCAGTCCCCCTTACACTCGGCTCTGGGGACTGTCGACAGAGAGAGGCCTCTGGAGCGCGAAGGGCGAATGGAGTGTGATTGAATGATCATGTTTGCACTACATTTGGGTGCAAAGCCATACATTCATTTGAGAGTTAAATAATCTTGAAGGACAGCCTTGCTATAAATGGTGTAGCCTGTCTCGGAGGGAAATTTTCGTTCCACTTATTGAAAGCCAGAAGTTAGCCAAACATTATTGTTTTGAATCCTCTGCTGTTGTGCCAATTGTTGTTTGGGGAGGTCTCCCAGAAGGGCATTAACCTCATGAATTTGTAAGTTTATGAGGGCTAGTTGCTTAGGGCCAGCTAATGCACGAGTACCGAAGGGCACAAAGGTAAACTGGCACTTTTGTGTAAGTTTACTAATTTTCGGTATTCACAAACTATTGTTTATTAGTAACTTTACAACTATGGAGACTCCTAAGTTGGGACAGAGAACTCTGCACATAAAAAATAGATAGACCTGTCCTATCCATTTATCTGCAGAGTTCTCCGCCCAACTGCAGTGGTACATCTTTAAAATGGCATGCCAAAGGGCTAACATGGCTTTGGACGACTTCACCAAAGGATCGCAGAAACTAGTCACATATTGTGAGTTTGAGAAGTTCAGTAAGGAGGAGGCTGAATGCTTCATAATCATCGAAGGTTGATACTCCATGGAATTTCACTCAAGACCCAAAGAAGCCCTACACTCTAGATAAAATACTTCAGATTGAATGAATTGAACCAAAGCCAGTTACATATGCTGCCGTCATAGAGCAGGGTGATGCAGAATATTTCAAAAGCAGACCTGATGATCTCTGGTTTGAAGCCCAAGCAGAAGCAGCAGCTGTTGCCAGACAAGAGCAGCAATCAATGTTGCCTTGCATTTCACCATGTAGATGTGTACCTTGCCATCGGTCAGAAATGCTTCATCTGTGGAAGAGACAACCACTTTGCGAGCAAATGCTGAGCAAGTAACAGTGGGCAGCCTAGACTGCAGGGAAATACCCCTGAAAAAGATAGAAACCAGCTCACATTGCACGTCATGCCGATGGGCATTCAAAGGCATACTTCACCAGCTAAATCCTTCCCACATGCTGGAGAAAAAGGATATCAAGAAAAGAGTTGCCATTGCCCTAGAGGTGGGCCGGCAGACTGTTGTGTTTATTTTAGACAGCAGTGCCACCTGCAACATCATGTGTGCATTCAAAATCAGCAAAATGCTGGTACGACCAAAATTGTTACCACCCGACATAGAAATCTTTCAGTTGGGAGCCAAATGACCCATGACAAACCATAGAAAGTTCTGTGAGACTCTTACTTATAGCCAGGTGTTCCACAAAATTAGATTAATTTGCTACAAGGTGAAGTCACGTTACCATGTCTACTGAAAAATGTCACAGCACAGCTCATTGGTCTGATTGCCATGACATGCGATGTGTCACCTCAATACTGAACACTTGGTCAATGCCCAAAACATCATAATTCCCATAAATGAGGTGATTCACCCACAGGCCCTGAATAGCCGCTGAGTACCTGTGCCTCTATACCAGCAAGTAGAGAATTAAATCAAAAGGTGGTTAGACCAAGATGTCCTTGGGAGTGTTACTGTCCCTACTCCCTGAGTGTCCCCCCTCAAGGCATTACCCAAGTGTGAAACTAAAAGGATACATATTTGCATAGACATGACAATATCGAACACCACCATTGCGTGAGAGGGGCCCCCAAACCTGCATCTCTTGGACATGATCAGCTATTATAATGGAGCATATTTCTAAGATAGATTTATATAGTTGGTACCATCAAGTGGAATTAGATCTACAGTCCTGTAATATCACTGCTTTCTTACTCAACATGGGGATGTTATGAAATGAACACGTCAGCTTTGGGGGTGTCATTGCCAGCAAAAAACAGTGAGGGAGTAAACATTATTGTGCAAGTGTATGGTTTTTAAGTCATTGTTTATTTGCAACTTTTAAAAGTTTTTTGGATGGTTGATTATTGTCTTTTGCTGTTTGTGCATTTTTAAAGTTTATTTAAAACTTTTCTTGCTTTTCCCATTTTGCTGTGCTGTTAAATTATATTTTACATTATTATTGCTGCTTCATTGGTGGTGTACTAAGTAAACCAGGGCGACATTTTGGTAAAGAGCTGTACACAAAAGTACTGAGATTATGCCATCACGCCGCTTCGCATAGTTTCAGCGAAAAAGGTTAATGCAAAATGTACTGTTCTGGTAATTGTTGAACATGAGGGGCATTTCAGGTAGAGTTTTTGCCATAGCATAGGTGTGTTTGCTCATGCTGCTGACCCATACAAGAAGTAATGCAGATGGCCTCGAAGTTGGAGGTTCCTGCCTGGAAAGTAGACGGTGAAGAGAAGAAGTCTGTTGCCACCATTGGCATCAAGCCCGTATCCTTTTTCTGGAACTGCAGCATATCTGCTGCTCCCTCCGCTGGGCAAGAAAATGCTAGGAGGAAGATCACCCTTGAATTAGCAGCAACTCCATCACTACCAAAACCAAAGCAAATGTCTCTAAGCGCTGCAGTGTTTTAAGTCACTGCTGAGAACAGTGAGTCTGAATTGCTTTATCCCAGCACCAAAATCATTCTTCTTCAAAGGAAACTCAACAGCAAACACAGACTGCTACACCTGATCTTCTGGAGGTAGGAAAGAAACATAAAGTGTAGCTTGCTGCCAAGTACGATTTTGTGAATACAATTACATTCTCCTCTCAGAAAAAGAAAGAATCCTCCCCAATCTTCTCGAAGGCCCCCATCTGATGATTCTAACATGATTGGAATCCAACTAAGTCCAGCCACATGAGAAAAGAAAAAGGAGGGTTCCTGAAAGCATTGGACATGAGGAAGATGTTTGTGTGGAGACTGGCAAAGAGGAAGTGCAGATCACCTCTATTTAACCTGTTCTGAGTCATGTAGTATCAACAGCACCAACTGCTTCCATCTTTTCAAGAACCCGAAATGGTGCAGCAACCATCACTACCCCTACCATAGTCCTAGAGAAAAGCAAACATAACCACCTAGTTCTACCTCAACAAGTTCTTTCGGCATACGCCAATAGGAAAACTCTCCTTCCAACTGTGGGACTTAGGCCACATTAAAAGCACACCCCAGATTGCTCACTTGCCAAGTGGACAATATGGGAAGGTAGGCAAACTGGCCCATCTGAAACAACAACATGCAATTGTGTGGAAAGAAAGTCGCAGAAACATAACTGCTGGTGAGAACAGAGGGATGCTCTTAGCTTCAGAAGTGGATCCCTGTCTCCAGGTGTATGCCCGCCCTCTATCAAACGAAGTTTTTAGAGGGTGAGGACAGCCTATGATGAAGCATGACACTGGGCGGTGTGAGAGGCCAGTCCATAACTTTTCTTGAGATGCCCCCATTGGTGCTGCATCTCGAGAAAACTCTGTAGGAAAATGTAGGAACCCAATCTAGGGGCAGCCCATTTTGTGTATATGTTCACCGCAAACAATCTAAAACTCAAATAGACTCCACCTGCTATAGTCCCAATGCCAATATTAATTAGTAGCACAAAATCAAGAGCCAGTGCCCATATCGTAGGACAATCGGTGTCAACCTATGCTAAAATAGTGCCAACGTGATTGAAAGCTAAGTGGAAAGAGTGAAAATAATGATATAAAGATATATACTGAAGGAGAGATGACAGAAGGGAAGGAAATACATTTCTATCTGTTTATGTGTGTGGTCAATTCCTCACTGCTGTTCATGCAATTAGTTATTCTTGTATTCAGATCAATTGTGAATCTAGGTTCCAAAATCTAAAATTGTTTCTGCCTGTCACCACCTCTTGTGTGCTTCAAAACATGATCAATTCCAAAGAATTTCATCTGATTGCCGTTGCTGTTATAAATGATTTGAAAATGTCGAGTACCAGATAGTTAAAATCTTTGTTCATTATAGCTCGTAGATGTTGTAGTACTCTCATCTTTAGTGGTAACTGGGTGCTACCAACATATCTTAAGTCACAAGGGCATTCAAGGTCAAAATTAGTCGTGCAGGTTATTCAAAGTAGTTTCTACAGCTTTCACTGTTTTTACAGGCTTTGTAAGAATTGCAATTGTGAAGCCCCCCCTGTTCTCCCATCAAGATGGTAGCCACAATAAGCGCCTGAAAGCTACGAACCAAAATATCATTCAATGCACAGGGTTTTTTGTACGTTACAAGTAACACTGGGTGGTGAACTACGCTACGCTCGCAGACTTTGCGGAGTTTCGGTAACTTCGCAAATCGCGTAAAATGCGAAATTACAGAATACTACGCCATCAGCGACGTATCGTGGCTGTTTTTCTTCTTCGCGTGCTCAATACACATGCTCAATATGCGTTCTCTGGCACGTGGTAACAACTTACTGTGATTCTGCGTTCTCCGACGAGCTTTCCTATCCGTTTGCGTGCACCACGAGATTTGGAATCCGCTCGCACGATCCCGCAAGAGTGTGCGTACGCGGACACGTCATTCGGACGCGCGATCTGACTTCCGTCAGCACTGTTGGTAAGATCGCGATCCCGAACACACAGAAACTGCAACTTGGTGAAGAATATCTCTCGAGCATCATAAAACCTTCTCGAAAAGATTAAGGGAGTGCCCCTGAGTCTTCAACTCCATATTCCTGTCCAGCAGGCTCCTCCCAGTGCTTTGTCCATGTGCTGTTCACTTTCATTTGGATTTGGAGCTGGAAGGATCACTTTTTGTGTCTGTCTGCTGCATCATATCATTGGACTGGATTTGAGATTTTACAAGTAAATTGGAGAATTGGTGTACTTGTTTGTTTGATTGGGGCTTGTTTGTAGTGTACCTAGTACCTACATTTTTGGGGTATTTTCATTGGGGTTTTTTTTAAATTGTTGTGGGTGGCCTGTAGTTTCTGGAGAGGCCTAGTTGTGTTTATTTGAAATTTCAGCCAGTAGGCCCAGATGTCCCCTTGGGAGCATGTTTCTGTGGTGTCTGTTGAACTTAAACATCAAGTAGGGCATGAATGAGATAGAATTTAGTTGCTAAATGTGGCTTTTAGGGTGCATTTCACTTTTTGGGTGTTTGGGTTAATAAATAAATACCTTTGTTGGATGAGTGTGTGCTTGCTGTGTAACTAACTTTCGACCCTTTGGTAGCCCTGTTGATTTTTGTTTTTGCATTCTTGTTTTAACCCCTTGGCTGCGGGGAAAATTCCCCTGCTGTGCTGGGGGGAGGTGGGGCGCGCACAGCACCCCGGTGCTCATGAGGTCATTATTTTTCATGGCCTGTTGTGACTGTGAGTGACCATGTGGCTTGGGGCCATTTTGTGGTGGTAGTTTAGTAGTGTTCTGCTTTTTCCATATAGGCCTGCATGTCTTTTCTTTGTTCCACTTGGCTTATGCTACTTGTTGTTTTGGCCTCGCCATGTGGGTGGCGGCCATTTTGTGAAGGCAGGCAGTGTGCTTTTGCCATAGGCTTGCATTGTGTGTCTTCCATTTATTTTTGTTGTGGGTGGCTAGCAGCCATTTTGTGGAGCCATCCAGGCAAGTTCCTTTTGCCATAGGCCTACATTGTCTGTTCCATTTCTTGTTATTGTGGGTGGCCTGGCCATGTTGGTGGCTCCCATTTTGTGGAGCAAGGCAGTGTCCTTGCTTTTATATGAAAAAATGAAGTATGCGGTGCACACCTAAGTTTAATTGTTTAAACCGCTGTAAAAAAACGCTTGAGCGAGTGATTAATTTTCAGTATGTGTTTTCTGTGTGCTACGCAGTGTTTGTGGGCTGCCTGCCCCACGTGTGTATTGATCATCAAAAATCAAGCGAATTCTCACTTGAGTGACTGTGTGAACTTCCATGTAAAATTTTTTCAAAAGTAAACAACCTGTACTAGCTTGTATGAAACTACTCCTTTTAAGCCTGGTTAAACAAAAACAGGTTTCAACACAAGATTGTTGTCAAATAAAGATTGTTTGTAATTGCACAATTCACATGTATAGACAACCTCTATATACATCGTACAACAGTATAGCGAACATTTTTTCCAATGTATCCATGAACTGACATTATAATTCAGAGTATGTACAAAAACACAAAGCATTTCGGGACACCACGTCCCTTCTTCAGGGGCTACTACAATGAAAAAACAAAACAGAAATATGTATATATTCAACTCATATGCAAAAATATAATATTTGATCACATGCATGAATCGCTACCAAAAATGTAGGACAACACAGATTGTTAACAAAATTTAACCCCTCTTAACAGCGAGAAAAATACCATCATCAATGTGGGATGTAAGATGAGTGAAAACAGGAAGCTAAAGAATTGTGCACATCCCAAGTTTTGACCAAAATGTGAAAAAAGGAAAATTTAAAGGAAATGTACCTAAATCATAAGGCGACAAGTAAATGAAAACTGGAATGCGCGAGTACACAGCACTGTGAAAAGTGAGAAGAAAGAAATGGTGAGGGTGGATCTAGGTAAGCCTCCAAACGTAAAAAAAACGGAGGAAACCTGAATACCTGGTCAGAATCAGTAATGGAATGTTCTGAAAAAAGAGAAAATGCAGAACAATGAAGTACGGGGTGCTACGGGCTGAGTAAACACCTTAACTTCGAGCGGTACTGCCACGTACCTGGTAGGGACTGTGAGGATGACAAGAGGTGCTTCTAGCAAGTCTAGAGAAACAATGGAGAGATTGCCATGTTACTACCTGCTGAACAGCCTGACCAAAATCAGAACAGCACGCCATGAGAGGAGAGAGTAACTATTGTGCTTGCTTTTGCCTTAAGCTTCCAAGCTTTTGGCCTTGTCTGCCAGTAGGCCAAGAGGTAGTCATTAATGGCCAGGGTGCATGAAACAACTGTGTCTGTGTTGTCTGTTGAATTTTAACATCATGGATGGCATTGGATTAAATTGAAAAATGTGGTTTTTGAGGTGGTTTTTCAGTTTTTTGGTGTGTGTTAAATAAATAGGCCTTTTTAGCCAGTATGTAACCCTAGGCGTTCAGCTTGCGGTGTTTTGGCAACTTCAAACTGCGCAACAATGCAAACGTACACTTTTTTTCTTCTTTGCGTGCTCAATATGAGTTTTCGTGCGCGATAATGAGTTTTTATGAGGATCGCGTAGCCGAGCATGCAGATTTTGCAATCTGGCATAGAATATCTCTCGAGCAGCATAAACCTTCTCGAAAATGATGAGTTTATTATTTTGCACAAAAAACACCTCAGGTTGTCATTTGCCTGCAGTTTTTTGAGCAAGGAGTCATTTTTTTACAATTGTTTTGAAGAGGGAGGAAGTTCCCCAGAGTCTCCAACTTCCTGGTCCTGTGGTGGCGGCCATTTTGTGGGACCAACGACTGTGCTTTTGCCGTAGGGCTCCAAGCTTGCTGCCCAGTCTGCCAGTAGGCCCAGAGGTACTTACTCATCAATCATCATGGGTGCATGAAACAATTGTTTTTATGTTGTCTGTTTTTGGGTGTGTTAAATAAATGCCTTTTTTGCATGTGTGCGTTGATATTGTGGTTGTTGTGTAACTTTCCAACCTGTTTTAACCATGTGGATTTTTGTTTTTGCATTAAAGCTATGTTGTTTATCATACATTCTTTGTCTAGCCATATAGGCCTGCTTGAGTTCATTTGCCGTGCCTTGTGCCTGTGAGTTACCATGTGGCTGGGGCCATTTTGTGAAGGTAGTTAGTAGTATCCTTTTTGCCACATAGGCCTGTGTGTAATCCCATTGTTCCTCTTGTCTTGCTGCTTCCATTTCCATCCCCATTGCCAGCTGTAGCTCCCTGATGCTGCATCCATGATCCATCCCACATGATGCACAAATTTAGGCCAAACAGGCTCCACTACAATTTTGTTTTTGTTCTTTGCTATTCTTATTCTTCGTGAGTGTACACAGGAAAGCCCTGGCCTTGTTGTCAACGTCTCATAAATGGCGACACTGTTGTTGTTCTGTTCACTGAGTTACTAAAATGTAATAAATGTGACCTCCACACACTAAGTTATATATTATATTAGTTTGATTGTACTATCGTTTGACTGATGTTCTTCTGGCTTTTTTGCTTTTAGGTGCACAAAAGGCTGAGCAGGTGTGTCATCATCGCCCGTTGTGCTACCAGACAGACTTCCTGCTGCAGTACACGACGTGACATGTGACCTGATAAGACATCTCTGCAACTTGTGCAACTGAGTGCTGCTGCTGACTTCTGAAGAAGATGGGCCCAAAGAAAGCAGGTACCAGGGCCTCCAAGACCAAGAAAGTTACTGAGAAGAAGGAACAGAAGAAGGTAGTGACACTAAGTCTGGTGTTCTCCCCAACACCTTTTTTGGGAAAACAAAACTGCGCCTGCAGCAGCAGTGTCCGTGTGGCAAGCTGGGGGCAGCACCTCTGCATCAGTGGGCCCAACCCACCAACCCAGGCCCAAGCACATGAGTGTAAAAGAGGTAGCCAGCCTAATGGTGCAAAGCAGTGATACTGAGCCTGAAATAAACGTATTGCTATCTCAAAGTAGTACCCAATCAACGCAGGTGGAAGCACAGCAGATAAGTGGTCAACAACAGCTGCATCTACCACCTGCAATAGTAGTTGTTGTTCCTCCTGAAGTAGAGGCAGTTCAGAAAATTGAGCCTCATGCAGAGGAAGAAGAAGAGGAAGCCACTCATTCAGGAGACCAATTATCTTCCAAATCTCCAGGAAGGAAAAGGAGGGTTAGTCCATGAAGTTGTTTGCCAAGCCCCCCTTCTGATGATCTAGATGCCACTTAGAAGCCACAAACTGAGTCTGAGAGGGAGACACGTCCCAACACCGGGCGAGGGAAAAGGAAGGTTCCAGAAAGCCTTACACTTATGGAGGTCGATGTAGAACATCAGGATGATGATGATGAGCCAGTCCAGCTTCCATATTTTCATTAGCAAAGGCCCGGCAAGACCTACATCCAGCACAACCACCACCTCAGTAGAAGTAGGTAGTGGTACAGCACAGAGTCAAATTCAACTCACACCCTCCAGTTCATCCGGCATTGGAAGTGGCACCTCCAGCAGGAAGCAAAAGTTAAGCTCCCCAGTTTGGGACTTCTTTACGGTAAGCAAAAAGGGGGAGAACATTGCTAAATCCTCCATTTGTAATTCCTCTGTTAGTCGGGGTAAGCTTGGTACAAACTATGGTACCGGAGGCCAAATAACCCATCTGAAAAAACACCACTTGATCGACTGGGAGGACCACCTTCGCGGCATAAGAACTGCAACCATTCATGTTGGTGGGGATAAACAAGTAGAAGATCCGATCACGGTGGAAGAGGAAGGACAGGGAGACATTCTCTCTGGTAGTGGTACACAAAGTCTCCCTGTCCCCAGCAGTGCAGTGTTATCATTGCCCACATCTTCTTCAGCAACATCTCAGTGGCACAAGACTCAGAGTAAGAGTCAGCTTGGGACAGCAAGGAGTACCTCAATGAAAACAAGTGCGTTGTTGAACCTAAGGAAAACCATGCAGCCTACCATTATCAGCATTTTTAGGGGAGGGGCAGCACAAACGCAATCACCCAATAGCATGCTTGAACAATGCAAAGCTGGCTAAAATGTTAGCACTAGACCTTCTCCCTTTTTATTTTGTTGAAGGGGCGGGTTTTCTGGAATTTGTGACAGCCATCTGCCCAAAATGTCATGTTCCCAGCCACTACTATTTTGCCCGTGTTGCTGTTCCAGCACTACTCACGACGTGCTGGAATTACTTGGAAAAGCCTTGAAGCAGAGTGCTGTTCATAGTATCCACCTGACAACAGACATGTGGACCAGTTGCCAAGGCACTGATTACATGTGAATCACTGCACACTTGATCTCTTTTGTGGGGGTTAGAGAACAGGTATCTGCTAGTGTTGATGCTGCTGAGATCTTTCATGCCACTCGCAAACATGCAACTGTAGCCATGTTTGCCATGGAGAAATCTCATACTGCTGCAAACATTTTGGATGAATTTAACAGCAAGGTCTTTGAGTGGCTGTGCCCACGAGGGCTTAACATTGGTTTTGTTGCCACAGACAATGGCAGTAATGTAGTTAAGGCCATGAAAGATGGTGGCTATTTCAGTGTCCCGTGTTTGGCACACTGCATTAACATTGTTGTTCAAGACTTTCTGAAAAATGAATGCAAAGTGAGCAACTTACTGGCCACCTGCAGAAGAATATGCACACATTTCAGCCATTCTTTTAAAGCACGGAAGCAGCTGAGGGTCATTCAACGTGAGCATAAAATGCCCGTCGAAGCACTCATCCAGGAGGTGCCAACACGTTGGAACTCAACTTATTACATGCTCGATCATCTGTTTGAGCAGTACATACCACTCAATGCTTATGACATGAAAAGATTAGGGGATCCTACTGTGAGAGGCATGACCATTGAGATGGCCAATGGTACCTCGCTAAATGCCTGCCAGAGATGCTACTTCCTTTTGAGGTCAGCAGGGAGTACTGTACTATGGGCCAAGCTATCCCATTATTACACATGCTAGAGCAACAGCTGAAGGAGGTGTCTGAAATGTACGCAGGTGTGGATGACTAACAAGACACATAATTTTTGGCGGAATACTTAGCTGTTCGCCTATCTGACAATACAAGGATTCAAAATAACATTGTGTCACATCCACATTACATTACTGTCATTTTGGATCCACAGTACAAAGTATTTCTGAACAGTAAGGCAGTAATTCCTTTTTCAGAAGTGGATGTTGCAAAGTACAAAACTTTGATAGCTGAGCAAGCCATTGACTTGGAAAACGAATGGCTGGTAATTAGAGGCCCTCCGCCCTAGGCCAGAACAAGTACTACAGAGCAGATTCCAGAGTCAAGTTCTATGTCTGAGCCTGAGGGCAGTGCGTTTGCCTCCCAGCAGTGACCGACACCAACACTACCAATAACATCAACAACAGCAAGAACAGGATCATCCACAGTACAATCAGCAACTGATTGGTGTCTATTGCAGGGGCAGGGTAAGTTCAGTGCACATCGGAGCACCCCTGAGCATAGAGTGGATGGTCCAGGCCTATCTGGATGACCCAACAGAGGTGTTCATGGATCGAAACCCATTGGTGTATTGGTATGGGAAAAGAAGCCAATGGGCAGTGCTCATCAGGCTGGCGATAAAGTATATGGCTTCCCCTGTCACGAGTGTCTCTTCCGAGCGTGTTTTCAGTGCTGCTGGTGCCATTGTAACTTTAAAAAGGACCAGTCTCTCGCCCAAAAGCTTGGAGAGGTTAGCTATGAGTAAAATTAATCAGCACCTTATACCACCGGAGTACAAAATACGTGAATCACAGCAGGAAGAGGAGAGCGACTTCGATTACATAAGTAGTGGGTTACAAGACCTACTTCTGTCTGAACCAATAGAGTTTGAGGACGAGCTCCTCTTCCCTGACAACTAGGCTTTCAAATTGTTACTTTCTTCCTTCCTTTATTTGTGTGTGTATCTGTCTTTCTGGTTCAAATCAAATCACAGCAAATCCATCACCACCATCTTCTTTTTTATTTCCCTATTGGAGTTTCACGTCTGCGCATAACTATCCACTCCATCTTCCTGACTCGCCCTAAATACATTTCCATCAAGCCAGACATTGGATGGAGATGGATAATAGTACAAGAAATGTTGCCTCTAACAGTCCCTCCATAAGAAGTGATACGTGATTATAGCTATCCTTCATTTTGTTTCCGAGCCGAAACTCATCACTGTCCGAAGGCTACCGGCTCTGTCTGCAGACATCCACAGCTCATCACTGTCAGAACTTGGGCAGGCATCCGAAAGTAAACTCATCACTGTCAGAAGGCTAGGCATCTGATCTGACAGCCAAAGAGAAGAGCAAGACAGGTAATAAATAATGAATGATGGCATGCATTGCATTGGATGCTTGCTGACTCTGAGCGAATGTGCATGAAGTCAAACTCTACTAGTTAATCTACAAAGTAAAAGTGAGTTAAGTGACAGTCAATGTTTCCTTCTTGTTTAATAACCACAATGTACTCCCACTACTGCAGGTGCAGGCCAATATCCGTTGCAATTTTTTAATAAGGAATATGAACTTAATCGGAGTCACAACAGACTGAGTTGGTGTTGGACAACACATACCACACCATGATTATGACCACACTATCTTTTCACGCAGTCAGTCAGATGGATAAGAGATGATTGATGGAATAACTGCATTTCATGAAGTGGCACAGAAGGTAAACACAACAATTCAACAAGAACCACAGCAGACCTAGGCTACATGTCTGTTTAGTGGTGGAGTCGAGTGTAGTGGTATGACCGACAACGGCGCTTTGATTTAGTCACTTGATTTGGAAAATGCTAGGTCGCTGTATATGCCTTTTTTGTGATTCTGTCAAAATGTAAGGTAAATAGAGGTTGTGTCACAACCCGGTGCCATGGGACTGTTCTGACTCCTGTCCTGTTGTTGTTGTAGCATAATGCTGTAAACAGAGTTGACACGATGTATTCAAGCTGCCTTAGTCTGAAAGTGTTCTCTCAAGAGTCTTGTGTTCTTGCATTCCACCGTAATTAATGCTTTTTTTGTATTCATTTATTTTCAATACCCCTTTTGTTTTTCCATCTACACTTACAGGCCCGCCTTTACCCTGTGCTATACTGGGAGAAACAACTCACACTTACCTTACCAATCCACATCAGGCAGGCATTGGCACCCAAGATTGATGTGTGGAGTGTCCATGGAAGGGAGGACCAAGAGGAATGACGAGATGCAACTCCGCAATTGGACCAGGATAATAAGGTAGCTTTAGTATCATTCATCATTCGTCTTTTAATTAATTTGATTCCATGTTGTTCTTCAATCATTACGACTGTGTGTTGTTGTTTGTTTGCTAATTGAGCCCTAAAACTATTTTTTAATTTTCTTTGCTAGCTTTAAATGTAAGCCCGGTACACCATGTAATTTGTGTCTCTCTGAGGGCATACATTACTGGCAAGGCAAATTGCACATTAATATACTTCTGCCCTGTACTGTCTAATTGTCTTGTACTAGTTAGTAAGTACTATTCATTAACCATCAAATTATCTTCATCATCATGCATGCATTTCCTTTTTTACCCTTTATAGATTTAGTCGATAAGATCATGGTCGTCTTCTAAGATTTTGTTTTGCTTTTGTTGTGTCCATGCGTACTATCAAAGCTTTCCCCAAACCCCCCCTTCCTATCCATTCATCAAACCCTAACCCTCTTCCCCCGGGCTGTATGATTTATATTGAGTTGTGATGTGACTACATTAAATGTACACCAACAATTGATCACACGTTTGCTGGGGAAGATGTGGTAAAAGCCACACTAATTCAATTTCAAGGCAGGGCGAGGATATTCTTCTGTTTGCCCACCCATGCTCAGTCTATGTGCAAGGCAATTTTTTTTCCAAAAGGAACCCACCTAATACATCATAATTAATTGCCGGCATTGATTGGATTAATCATCAACATCCTACCACACAGCAGTAAAGGTTACAAATTACGATTGTGTTAAGTGACTCACTCAACACAACTACAGTTTGTAACTTCTTGTACTAGGCTGTCCCTGCCACTATTATTTTTTATTTTACTTTAGCAGTTGCAATGTTGTTTGTTTGGCAGTTCTCTTCTGTACTGTACTTTTTTTTCATTCTACTACACCTCCCACAGTCTCTCTCAGGCAAGTGACTGTCTTTTTTTTTTGTTTGCAAATGCCTCTGCCAGTGTCTACTACTACCACCACAACCATGGCATCTTCCCCATTCTCTTGGGAAACCATGCAGCCACCGTTGTGCCAAACTTAATCATCGTCAATCACAGGTAAGATAAGTTTGGTGGGAGGTATAATGGACCAGGCGGAGAGACTGACAGTACTTGTAGGACAAATAACTCAGTGAGGGGTACCCCATCTATCTGTTTGTTTGTTACAAAATTTGCAGATATTTTAAATCTAGCACTAGCTGTGGCCAGGCCTGCAGCAGCAAAGAAACCAATGTGATGTAAATTCGTAAAACAGTAATCCCCCTACAAAATATTAACATTGTATGCTTAAGTATACATATAATGTATTACCCTAACAAAAATAAACTATCCCACTGTGACCTTACCCACCCTTCTCCTTAACCCCAATTAATGTCCAAAATGAAAAAGTCCAAACAATGTCCGTAAACCCCAACGCCCAATACCCACCCACAAACCAAAGGAATTAAAAAGGGGCAATCCAACGTTGTCCTAAATTCGTCGGGCTTTGAGGTGTTTATCCACGGGGGTCTTGACCCGCTCCTCTAGGTGCTCCTCTGAGCGTGCCTTCCGGAGGAGCATCTGGCAGCGAAATGCCCTGCAGTTGCATCCAGAGTGGGGGGCAGCAGTGCAAGATGTTATAGTAGCGTGGCGGCAGGCGGCTACCTGACCGCAGTGCCATACCACTGGAGGTGGGGCCTGGCTGGGGCCCGGGGCATTGGAGGAGGCTGCAGCTGTAGCCACCTCCTCCTCCTCTGCCTCAGCCCCCAGTCGACGGTACTCTTCGCAGATGTCCTCCAGTTTCCGGCGCAGGGCCCTGGCTGCCAACTCCTTCTATGTTGGTCTTTCTTGGGTAGGAGGATCTATATCAAGAAATAAAAAGAATACTGTAAGTAACCAATACTCTTAGCAAAACAGTAACACAACATTAATTTAACACATAGTGGCACAGTAACACTAGCAAGCACAGTACATTACATTTGTGGTAAGTATCTGTCCTCCCACTTCCTCGGCCTCTAACATTTGTGGGAGTTTCAGGCATTATACTAAAGGCAGTTGTCCCACGATTCAGGCTTTGCAGAGTCGGTGGACGTTCCTTTCGTGTTTTAGCTGCCAAACTTTGGAATTCACTTCCATGTCATATTCGTGCCCTCAATGACTTGCTTGAGTTCAGGAGGGCTATCAAAACCTTTCTGTTTCCTTCCGTACCTTAGTATTCTGTGCCCCTGCTTTCTCTGCTGTCTTGTGTGTTGTGTTTCTTCTGCCTATTCTAAGCGCCTGGACGCTCCTTTGCTGGGGCAGCTGTGCGCTATAGAAGTCTTTTTTAACATAACATAACATAATGTATTGACTCCAATACACACCAGTTGTCTTCTTCTTCTTATCTCTATTTTAGCAAAATTAAATAACCTTGTTGTAGAGGCATGCCAGCTCAGTCAGCTAAGCTTGCACCCAAGACAAACATACGATTCATGATGCAGACTCACGTTAGTTGTATTTACTACTACTGTCTGCAGGTGGGGAAGCTCGTATTTTTCTATTACGGGTGGCACTGGCCATACTCTTTCTGTTACATAAGGGCAAAAGCTCAATTTCACTTTCACCCTGCACTGGGTACTACAAAAAGGCAGATTATATGTCTGATCCGATGATCATTGCTTATATATGGGAGTGGGACGACGACATAAGGTCAGTAGCGGCCGGTGGTGGGAGTGCTGCTAGGCGGTGACGTGGGGATGGGGAGGGGCAAGGTGGGGGGTAGCAAACTATGGATTATGGCCGATTACAGGGAAGTAAACATATGAAAAAATAAAACTAATTTTGTTTGCGTGCACTGCATCGCGGTGGTGCAGTGCGCACAATAACATTAATTGTATTTATTTTTATGTTTACTTACCTGTATTTGGCCATAATCCATAGTCTACTATCCCCCTGCTCCTCCTCCTTCCCACATCATCGCCCGGCAGCACTCCCACCACCGACCGCTACTGCATAAGGTACTTTGTTTTGATTGATTGCATAACCAACAGATAGGCCACCCTTTGCAGGCTGGCTGACACAGTCAAAAAGTAAATTACGATAGGTAGGGAGAGGTCCTCGGAGTCGGAGGAAGGCGCTTGATAATTAAACTATACACAATATATATATATATATGTATATGTATGTATATATGTATATATATATATATATATATATATATATATATATATATATATATATTCACTGAAAAAACCATAGGTTATAGACCATATATAGTTAGGAATTAGCATTTACAAAACCTTGAAAATTCACTGAAAAAACCATAGGTTATAGACCATATATAGTTAGGAATTAGCATTTAAAAAACCTTTTTTTACTCACACAAAACCATTGAAATTCCATATATAGTTAGTTGCACTAACTATATATCGCGCACCCGCAATCCACTGCTGATCATGTCACATATTACGTCATTCATGACATGGTCAGTGACATCACTGATGACATCACTGATGACATCTCAAATGACATCACTGATGACATCACTGATGACATCTCATTTGACATTACTGATCACATCACTGATGACATCATTCATGTGATAATACGATGAACCTCTTCAGACTCTAATATAACCTTAGATACACTCAGTGTAAACAGACACTCACAGACTGTCACTCATCCATGGAGTTACTTACACACCTAGTCAGTCATGCAAAGAATCAATCACACCTCCATTTCCTCAACTATACAGTTATACATACCTTACTTATTCAATCATATACTAACACATATTTACTCTCTTATACAATCCCTGATACAAGTTCACAATGATCCATACAGCCACTCACACATTCACTGGCTCTTATGCACAGTTATTTATATATGTCAACTCTCACATGTACTGTGTTTTACATATGTACTTACTTTGACATGTAGCACTGAGATATCCATTCACTCACCAATACACTCATGCACACAGTCAACCGCCCATACAGCTGTTTCCACATGCACTTTTGAACCCATACATCTAGTGAATCAACTTCTCACACATCTATGCACAGAGTCATACACCTCCCAGCCACCCACACACACACTCAGTCTCCCATTCAAATACTTGAGCAACCAATCAATAACCCATATAGTTACTCATATAGCTACTGATCAACACATGCAGCAGTTTACAGAACAACAGGCATAATGATGCACAAATTAAGACAGTTTAGTCACTAACCCATGCACTCAGTGAGACACATTTAATCACTCACTCATACAGTCAGTCATGCACCTACTAAATCCTTCATCCAGACACTTATACATCCACTCATTCTTCAATATGTAAGACATATTTTAACTTTACAGAAACATACAGTCATTGGATGTTGTCATCAGTGATGTCATCAGTGATGTCATTTGAGATGTCATCAGTGATGTCATCAGTGATGTCACTGACCATGTCATGAATGATGTAATATGTGACATGATCAGCAGTGGATTGCGGGTGCGCGATATATAGTTAGTGCAACTAACTATATATGGAATTTCAATGGTTTTGTGTGAGTAAAAAAGGTTTTTTAAATGCTAATTCCTAACTATATATGGTCTATAACCTATGGTTTTTTCAGTGAATTTTCAAGGTTTTGTAAATGCTAATTCCTAACTATATATGGTATATAACCTATGGTTTTTTCAGTGAATTTCATTGGTTTTTTAAAAGCTAATATCTATAGCTGTAAAATGTATTATTCTTCTTTAAATCAAAAAATATATTTTATATGTTTATTAATAATTTTTTTTATTATTATTTTTTTTTGTTCGCTCCCGGTTCGCGAACCGGGAAGCTTCCCGTTAGCTCAATTTGGTGCCGCGACCCGGTCCGCGAACCGGTAAACGTTCCGTTTGCGCAACTGCCGCGTTAGAAATCAACCTCGTGACGCGTCGCGGAAGCGCGACGTATCACGTTGTCACGTAATGCGTCTTATGACGCGCCGCGTTAGCGCACCCGGAAGTGCTCCGGTACGCGAACTGAGACGCGAAGCGCAGCTCCCCGGAAGCGATCCGGGGCGCGTCGCGAAAGCGTGACGTATCGCGTTGCCGCGTAATGCGTCTTATGACGCGCCGCGTTAGCGCACCCGGAAGTGCTCCGGAGCGCGGACCGAGGCGCGAAGCGCAGCTCCCCGGAAGCGATCCGGGGCGCGTTCCGCAGCGCGTAACATAAGTGTAACAGGTCATGTGACTTGTTAATACAACTTTTCATTGGTTCATTTCACTTTTGGTTTCCTAATGATGTAAGGCTAGGTCAGGTGACCTAAAAATAACACTTTTCATTGGTTTAGAACTATTTTTTTCCCAAATGATGAAAGCCCCCACCTTTTTTCTCACTCTGACTTTCAACTTTGAGAAAGGAAGACCTATTTTGCTCAGTGGAAAATGGCTTCACTAGTAGCTGCAGCTGGTGCACCCCCACCACCACCACCACCTCCTCATAGGAAGAGAGGACCACCTCCACAGTTCCTTCCAAACACAGAGGAGGAAGAGGATCAAGAAGAGGAAGAGGAAATACAGTTTTTACAAGAAGAGCCCCGGGTATCTCATCATAAAAATAGTTTCATTTGGCAGTTTTTTTCTTTTCCTGAAGGACAGAAAAAAGTTAATGCTCGGTATGTGACGTGCCTCATATGCAAAGAGGACTTATCTAGAGGCACAGATAAGAAGTATAGTTACGGCAACTATACTATGCACCATCACATGCTGAGGTGGCATCCACTAAATTACAGCCGGGCACAGATGCGTGACCTCCAGGACAATCCACCAACTCCTGTGGCGAGGACATCAGCAGAGGTATCTCTGTCGGGGCCAGAGGCACGGGAAACAGTGCCAAACATTCAGGATAACTTTGTCCACATGAAGATTGTCTGTTTATATTGCGGTACTTTACTTTCATGTGCCAATATGAGCATTAACTTAATAAACAGAGCATTTGAAAACCACAAGTGCTCTAAACGCCCCAAAAAAAAAAAAAATTTTTTGCTCCTGTTGAACCCTTTCCAATGCCTTTTTTTTGTTGTTTCCCCCCCAAAAAACCCCCAAAAAACATAAAATTGTTAAAAAAATACAAAAAACCCAAAAAAATGTTCATAAAAATAAAAAAATATATAAAACAACAAAAACATTAAAAAAAAGTTCTTTTCAGAACTACCTCCCCTTTATAAAAAAATTGCTAGAATGTTTAGCACTCTGGCAAGCTCTATTTCTTTTGGTTCGCTTCCCGGTTCGCTCGCCGGTACGCGAACCGGGAGCTAACCAAAAAAATTAAAAAAAAAAAAGAAGAGTAAGTATAAGGGAAGTAAACAAAGAGTAATGTTAAAAGAAAGACAGCTATAGGGACTAAACCAGAGATACTGTTTAATAGATTTATTTACCGAAGAAAAGATGGAAGAGGATATAATTGTGAAAAACAAAATAGATAAGGAAGTGAAAGAAAAAAAGGAGAGTAGAAGAATAACACAGAAGAGTTTCTTAGAGAATGTGAGTGAATGTTCAAAATAAGATTAAAACATGTGGAATAACAGAGAAAAAAATCAGAAAGCAGAAAAGAAGAAGTAACAGAAAAAGAATAATTGAAACAGCAAAGAAATGTAAATAACATAGGGCCATATTATCAACATAGGCAATAAAAGTTTTGCAGCTTTTATCGGCAGAAATGTGTCGCTAAAGCCGCTTTTGCGGCAGAAAACTGCCGCTAAAACCGCTTTTGCAGCAGTTCTCTGCCGATAAAAACAGCAATAATTTTATTGGCTCTGTTCATAATATGCCCCTTAGTGTGCTTCAACTACACAGAGAAAGCATAATGAACAAATAGTGAAAGAGTGATCAGTCAAAGACACTAAGAGTAATAGAGATGGAGTGAGTGAACAAGAGTGAGGAACTATGAGAAGAGAGGGATTGAGAAAAGGAGTGGAAGGAGTAGAGTAAGTAAGTAATAGAGAAAGGAATGAGGGAAGTAGCAAAGGCAGGAAAATGAGAGTTAAATAAATGAAGCAGTGGAACTAATAGTAGTTAAATGTGATAGAAATGTAACGAAAAGAGTACAAAACATTTACCTTATAATTGTCGTTAACTTAGTCACTTGTTATTTTTATACTTTCAATCTGTGAAAGAGAGAACAAACATTTGAAAAATATTAAAACATGTATTTAAAAAATAGAAAAGACAAGGGAAAAGATTGAAGGACAAACAGTTTTTCAACAACTTTGACACTTACAGAAGCTTCTGCTTCTCCAGGCCCCCTACACAGTCCTAAAGATATACATTTTAAACTAACAGTATCTTGATGCAGATGAACTGAGGCCTATCTTGGAACATGGTGCATCTTTTGCACTGCTGTTGTCTCACAAAAGTGACGCAATGGCAGCGCAAAAGAGGTGCACAATCATCATAAAACTGTTCCTAACATTTTAAATGATTGTTTCAGGATGGCAATAAGGTGTGTCCTATCCAGACGTTTGTTTCAGGTGAGGCCTACTCAGGGTTGCAGATCAAATTTAGCCTTGTTGAAGAGTACAGAGGAGATAATACATGTGCAAGCCAACCAATAAAGTTCAGACTTCCTCTGTTTCCCTGGAGAGGCCTAAACTTCATCTGCACAATTTGATTCGTAATGTTACGAAACACAGGTAATGTATTTGAAAAATGTGCAATTTCTTTTGCTCATTTCACAATCACATCACTTGTGTTTCCTTTGGTTAGGTATCTCATTGTGCAGATGTAGTCCAGCATATGAAAGAGTACGCACTGCATGCAACAACTTTGACACTTACAGAAGCCTCACCTTCTCCATGCCTCCTACACAGTTCTAAATGTACATCATAAATACAAACAGTACAGAATTAATTATACATGTTAAATGGTTTATTTTTGCTGTTCTCAGAATGTATCAAATTTCACTAAAAACAGTGACTTGAAGGTATTCATCATAAAACAGCGGGGGAAAAAAAACACAATCAAAATGATTGTGTTTAAAAAACCCATATAACATAACCAATCAGAAATCAGAACTCCTCAAAAGTAACTTACTTTCCATGACGTTGAAGGATGTCCTATGAACAGCTTACACTCGGTTGTGCTGTTTTTATTTTCAGCCCGCCACTTTCTGAAAGAAAACCTCCATCGTTTTGAGAAATATGTTACATACAATAAATGACTTCTCGCTCTCTACCACACGTTTCCACAAGGCCAAATCATGTAAGAGCCATTTATAACTCTTGGAATTCTTGTAAGCAAATCCCGTCATTTTCTATTTCCGCAACTTTCAGAAAGAAAACGTTCAAGATCACTTTCACAATCCTAGACTAGTAATATCTTACCCTTCTTGCTCACTCATGTTCTACATTTCCTATGACACTGATACTGCTTACTATGAAGCAGACTTACACTACCTCTATGACTACTACAATTATTTAATTCTCTACATCACTTTTAATCACAAAGCAATATAAAACAGTAGATAAAATTATATCAACCCCTAGAATCATTATACGCCAGTTACCTACCCTAAATTCTCTTTTCTGAAAATAGAAAGTAAGAATATTTTTAAGTAAAAAGGCAACATTGTATCGTAGTCAAATGGCAATAATTTCCGAAACAGCAAATTTTTTTACATTTTCAATAAGCTGTGTAATAAGCGGATCTTGTCAAATGACCATCATGCAATATAATAGCTGCAGTTACAAATGTTCTTCCTAAAATCAACGACTGTGTAGCCACAACATTTGTAATTAAAGTTGAAGACTTACTTTCATCAGGTTTATATAATTGGATTTTTAAAATGACATTATAATCAAAAGTTTGGACCAATAATCTAGACAGCGTTGCAGACTTACATTCCCTCTACTCCATGTTTTGATTGGCTGCTTGAATTAGCTTATAAAAAGAAACAGTTTTCCTGAACTCATTCAAAGTACAGTTATTTTTCCATGACGTCAAGTGTTATGGTAAGAAGACCGTTTGCTTTGGGAAATACTATGTTGTCCTTCAACTAATCTGTGCCCACCACTTTCTGTAAGAAAATCTTCTTTTTTTCCAGGAACTATTGTCTCTGTACTACACTTATCCTCAAGGCCAAATCGTGTAGGAGCCATTAGAACCTCTTGAAATTCCTCAGAGCACATCCCGAGATTCTTTCCCTAAAATTTTGGTTTTAAAAACACCAGGTAAGAATTTTTAAGGTCATACGGCAATTTTTTTTTGAAAGTTAAAACAGAATCGTTGCAGAATGACCAGCCGTTTCTAGACTTTAAATAAGCTGTGTAATGTCCTGATGTTATTGAAGGACCGTCATGATATATAATTGCTGCAGTTACAATAGTCCTTCCTGATATTGACAACTGCGAAGCTACAAAATGTTTAATTAAAGTTGTCAATTTTGTTCCATCAGGCCTACATCGTTGGAACATTAAAATGACATACTGGCCATATGTTCGTATAAATAATGTTGACATCATTTCAGATTTACATTGGCTACACTCCATGTTGTGATCAGCTGCTTTTACTAGCTTATTAAAGGACACTGATTTACTGTCTGGCAAAGTTAAATATATAAATCTTTCTAGTAGTACTTGATACCCTACAGTTCTCGCAGTCATGCTGCCATTGATAAGAAAGCCCAAACAGCTGATCTACATCTACACCTTCAGCATGCAATACATCAAGCATATACATTAAAAACTCCTGACAATCTTGCTGAATATTTTGAGAGAATTGTGTTTGACCTGAACATCTGTCTAACAGATTTTGAATTTCAGACACACTTTCTATTTTTGTTCTATCAGTGCTACATTTCTCTAACACAGAATTTAACAAACTGCAAAATCTGTGATCCGAATTGACCACAATCTCTTCTTTTACATTTTCTAGAGAAAACAAAACATTAACCACTACATTAGCATAGCAGTTGACACCAGAACTGTTTTCAAATTGAAAACCAACAACATCTTCAACAGAATCCTTTTTCTTTCTGCTTATAACTTCAGGTTCATCGACTTTTCGTCTTTTTGCTACAACCTCCCTAGTATTGGTCACATTTCTTCGTTTCCGGCCTACCACACGTTTCTCAAACAAAGGATATTGAGGCAAATGTGGCGCATACTCTCTTCTTAACCTATTGTATTCCTTAACACAATCTAGATCCGCACAAATGTTTGTGACATCACACTCAATCAAGTACAATCCCGATAAAGTTCTAACTCGTGACAATGCCACATATGCCATACCCTCCATGAACACAGAACTGCCAGTATTCACCAATGCACTGTCTACACTTAAACCTTGTGATTTATGGATTGTCACCGCATATGCCAAGCAAACACGAAACTGCTTACGGCGAACATATAAGTCTTTTACAAGCAAAAATCTAGCAGAACAACGACCAATTAGCTGTACTTCCTCAATGCCATCAAATTTAATTTTTAAAAATTCAATTCCATCTCTATTTCTGTATTTCACAAAATCAACAACATTACCCATTGATCCATTTACCAGACCTCTTTCAACATGTAAATTCCTTCTTAAAATGATACGGCAATTTAAGCACACATTCAGAGTCTTTTCAAAACCTGCAGTTTTAGATATAGTCTTCTCTAATGAATCCAATTTTGTTTTCAAATTCTCAGACGAAATAATTGTTGATCCCATATGCTCTACTCTGTCAATAGCTTCCAGTTTCACAATCTCTTGGTTTTCTAAATGCAACATTTTGTTGTTGAAGATGGCACATTCTGCAAGAGTTGGGATCAAACATATTCCAGATTTCTTCTCAGTAATGTTCTGAAAAATATTCTCAGGCACAACGTCTTGTTCTGGATATAAATTTGACAGTAATCGTGCATGTAAAGCTTGTTTCCCATGCTCGGTCACTTTTCCAATTCTAACATCTTGTAGAATATTCTTGTAAACTTCATCCTTCGCCTGACGCATATTTTCATGCAGTTCAGCATAATTGAAGTTTAACCATATATTGACGTTGCCAATGCTCCCTAGGCACTTCCTGGTATCTTCATGCGTGAGCATTTTGAACACAGGTTGTCCTTTCACTGGTGTCAGCTGCAGAAGATCTCCAAAAACAATGATGTGTTTGCCACCAAATAACACATCATACTCTGTTTTAAGAACTTCTTGCATTCTCAAATGCACAAAGGCAAGCATGACATTGGAAACCATGCTTACTTCGTCAATGATAAGAAGTTTCATTTTCCTCAAGACTCTTGAAACTTCACAACAAGCATCTCCAGATAACTTGTGGTATTGTAATTTGTTATCATGCTCCACTGGCAGCATCAGTAGACGATGCAAAGTAATACCTTTAATGTTATGTGCTGCCAGTCCAGTTGGAGCGGTGACAACACAAGACAGCGATGACTCAGTCCTTTCCTTCAAATAACATGAAATTGCTTTAATGAGGAAACTCTTTCCAGTTCCCGCTTCTCCACTCACGTACAGTTGGACAGGCTTCAACGACGTACATGAGCACTCTTTCTTCTCATGACTTAATCCATGATCAATTTGCTTGGTAACTTCGTCATATATTTTCCTCTGCTCAACGTTGAGTTGTCTTTCCAAGTCTTCTAAGTTAACCGCATCCTCCTGAGCATGTGCCATGGCTCTTTCCACTTCATTCATGGCAGTGGCAGCTTCATTTTCGATAACAGGTCCTCCTAGTGGATCCTGACTCAATGAAACAGAACTCTGACTGTCCTGAGAACTGTCTCTGGCAATCTCGGCTGCAATTGTTGCTTCCTGCTCGATTTCCGCATTCAACATTTCTACATATTTGGGAAAAGCAGGACATTCTATGGTCTCCTTGGTGGCAGTGAAAGAGTCTTCGTAACAGAGGAAATCTCCAAGCAGTTCCTCTTCTGCACGCCAAGGCTTGAAAAGTTGCAAAAGTGCTAAATAGAAAAACTCCTTTTTTTCAGGAGATTCGCCACTCAATTTTTGATGGTTTACCAAGTGGCATTTTCTTTGCTTGACCAGACATCCCTCACTTCCAATTACAGCATACACTCCTTTATCAATATCTTCTTTGATGTTCCTCTTGAATATGTAATTTTGTAGAACCTCATACAGACAAACATTCTCGAGGTGACTGCTTCGATTTGGATAATATGTATCCAACATGTTGGTCTTCAAAATGTCGGTACTGTTTGGCTCCTTTTCCGCCAAATACTCAATTTCCCGCACAGGTTTCAGAACTCGATTACGCGTTGCAGCAAGACCAAGACTCGCCCAAACGATACTCCTAGATTTGGCATAGAGACTTGCTGAAGACAACCGGTCAGAACATTCGTAAGCTCCGATTTCTCGATGCGACAACATCTTCAGACTGAAACTGTACAACTTCTTACTGAGGCTCTTTTCATGGGAAATGTCCTCCCACATATCCTTCAATTCCCTCTTTTCTTTTTTGGTGATGTAAGAGGTCACATACCAAGCCACAGCCATACAGTTATCAGCCACAAACTGTATATCCATGTTAGCATTCCACATGGACAAAATCACTGGGTTATAGTCGTTGATGTACTAGGACTCTTCGTTCCTCTTCAAATTGTATGTGTTTTTAGGTGATTTCTTCATCACATTATGTCGCAGCGAAGACATCAAACTGTTCACTCTTCCTTTAGAAATCACCGGTCGTGGAAAGGCGAAACGACATTTGGTGTAGAACTTGTCCTTGTTTCTGAATTTATGACGACAGTACTTTCCGCAACGATGGCTTTGGAAGCATAGAACTTGTTCTCTTAGGCTTTTGTCCTCCTTTGCGTTTGGAACAGCACATGTAGAATACTGTTCTATGAAACTCATCACTAAGTCTTCTGGATCTGTTCCAAATTTAGGTGCATCCTTGATCCACAGCAGCATATGTATATGAGGAGCACCTCTTGCTTGGTACTCCTTTCTCCAGAAGAAATCCAACACCTCTCCAAGAGGTGGATTCTTCTTATTCATGATGAAAGACATCATAGCTTCAAATCTATGATTGAAGTACCTGCATACATTCACTGGATCCAAAGAGCACAGTTCTCCGGGTGTCTTGAATTCAATGTTTTCGATGTTTCCATTTGCCTCTCGTAGAAATTCAAGTAAGTCTTCCCAGCCATACTCGGCACAGCTCAGAGTGAGGAGCCATGTGGGAGTTCCTAAGTTCCTCAGCATACATTTTAAATCACCATGACGACGGTACCAGTACTCATTAGTACCACGCTGACACGCCATGAGATTAATCAGGTGACAATCCAAAATACTGTCTTGGACATTGACTTTATCCATAAAGTCACTTGCCGAGATGTTTTGCATCTGTATACCACTTTTCAAGATGTGGTTCACTGCATATGACAGTCCAGACAGATCGCTTTCAAACAGGAGATGAAACAAATAGGGAATGCATTGTCGAAACCTAGCATCGTCTGCATACAATCGTAAAGTCCGGTATTCAGAAGCAGGAATTTGATGAGGTCGCTCATCATATCTTCCTCCTTGACCTGTTGGAAATAGCTGTGGGAAACACCGAGCTTCCAAACTTTCCTCCCAGACACTAATGGGACTCCCTTTGGCTTGTTTCATTTGAAACAACTCAATAGCATTCCCCATGACTTCCTTGGAATGCAAAGGATGAACACTATAATGTTCATATATTTCTTCACTTTTAGAGGGTTCTACTTTCTCAATTTGACCAGCACACAAATCGCTATCCTCTTCCTCACTTACTTCCTCTTCTGCAACATATACATTCTTATAGTACTTATTATTTTTTTCAAATACAATGTTGCCTTTTTGACTTTCCTAACATCCACTAAATCTTGCCATATTTTTTTATTCTTTGTCGGAACCCCATTAACTAAGATAACCAGAGGTTCCTCTTCCACTTTTTCTACTCCAATTGTGTTAATGTTTTTCTTCAAATCTAGAGGCAAATAAACAACTCTTCCCTTTAATCCTCTCTGTAAATCTGATGGAGGCAATTTCCCTGTCTTTGGCTCCATTCTTACAATAGCCTGAAAGGGATGGATACTTTGAATCAAAATAGATTCATAAGTATTTAAATCCTTCAATTCAGAAGGAATCTCAACCAATTCCAGATTATTATGAACCGCTCTAGCAGGCATCTGGTTTTGATTTAATTTATTACAACAATAAGTACACAAACGTTGATCCGATCCCAAATCAAAAAAATTTCTACCATCAAGTATGTAGCGAAATCCTTCCATTCACTATTATTTTCCCTTTCACTTTTTGCATATAAATCCACTAACTTAGTCTGATTCTTATAATAAGTGCGTCGACAACACACTCAAGTGAAATTAGGCCTCTCACTTGATTTCACCTGAAACGTGGCAATTTCCTTCTGAAAATTATCTGTACTGGAAACCTGTACACTATCTTCCACATTACCCTCTTCTTCTGGGTCAATTTCAACATTCTCCTCTTTACTTCCAAAGTAACAAAACTCAATTTCTTCACACATATTCTTCACATCTATTTCAGAACCATGCAAAAGAGCAGCGCATAATTGTTTAAGCATAACTGCTGGACTCTTAGCATAATACAACATTCTAACTAATTTCCTCACTTTATTATGATGCACTGCTAGCATCCTGAAATGATGAAAAACACTCTGGCATACTCTCCTGGAAAGACAAGCCAGTGAATGACCATGCAAACCTGTCACTTCTCTCACTCTGCAAGGATCTAATTCTTGCAACAACTTCAATTTCTGCCTCAAACTTTTCTTATTAAATGTCCGTACAAAATCACAAAGCAAATTGATGGAATCCTGTCGCACACTGCAAATACTACTACACTTCCAGGTGTACACAGGTCCCTTAGGACGTCTTCCTAAAACCTCATTACCTAACATCTCTTCTGCCTCTGTTGTCACAAGTTTTTCTTTTTCAACTGGACAACCATCTTTCACCTCATAAGCTCGACCGCTGGTGTCAACTGCATGCACCAAATCATTATCCTGGAAATACCTCTCCTCATTGAAAAATGCCTCACAACTTGAACTATGCATCCATTCTCCGGAAAAAACTTCACAAAAATTACTACGATTAACTATTCTCTTCCATCTACTATTTCTTTTGAAATCATAAATTGCCTTGTTTAGCTTCCTAATTCTATTGATTATCAAAATAAATAACTTTCGTTTAATTTCAAATGCCTGATCAATAACTTTCTCAACTTTTTTTTTTCTTATAAAAAACCACTTTCTGTTGACCTTTCTTAATATTTTTTAACAAATTGCCAATTATCCTGTTGCGGAACATTCGTTTACGAATGTCCCTAAACTGTTGTTTCCTTCTACTATCATGCACAGAGTTATCTCTTGCTCTAGCAGTAACATTTTTGATTGGCCTTTCCTTTCCGTTTAAATTGCTTCTCTTTTTCTGGACAAAAACATTTTCTGTAGTACTACTTTTTTTTCTAGAAATGTTTCTTATGAATGTTTTCGTGGTCTTACCCGGTGCTTTCTTGGTGACTTCACGATTTTTTATTGTAGAGGACTTATGCAGTAAATGATGGACCTGCTGTCTTTGACGTTTTGTAGCCTTTCTCATTCTATCCTTAGCTGGCATTCTCAAAATTTGAAATGATCTGCAGTTGAATCTGTGGTAAAATATAATAAAAAATGTTATTAACCACTATTACCAAACAGTAAATCAATAACAGTCATCAAAAACTTAACACACTAATTGACATTTTTACATAGAATATTTTTTAGTGCTTTGGCAAATTTAGAATACACAAATATCAGAAAAGAAATGGAATTCTTCTTCATTTTACCTGTCCTGTTTTATATGTGAATCTGATCTAATTTTATGAGCATATTTTTATATTTTATTGAAGACACTACACATAACCTGTTTTTGAAGGTGTGTTTAATTTTAAATGAAACGGTTTACATTTTTACTTTTCATTTATTGTAAATTTTAAAAATAAATGTTTATAGTTCCATAGGCTCAAGCAGGTCAGCTTCCCACCCTATGTCATACAATTCTGACAAATCGGCATCCTCATCATGTTCTTCATCATCCTCAGGATTTAAATCATCCAAGGGATCTACTTCCACTGACGTTTCAATTACAAGTTCAATGATGAGGTCGAGATCAACTGATTGCTGATTGTCACTCATGGTTGATGTTGTCGTTATCTTTAAAGAAAGAGAACAACAATGAGATGTTGCAGAGTAAGAGACAAATCTCAGAGATTATAATAGTAAAATTGTTTAACAAGAGTAACATTTTGCAGCTATTATTTAGCCATGTCCAGCGATGCTGAGGAGGTGAGGCCTATGTCCAAGTTTTCAGTGAACAGGACTCATCTCTTCTTAACCTTGGATAAGCCTCACCGACTCTGTGTCCCCTGCTCATACTTAAATGTACAAGGGCAGATTTATGCTAAGTGGCGCATCCCCACGGATGCACCAGTTAATGTGCACCGCTGCTCTGCCACCCATAGTGTGCCGCATTTACAATGTGGAGCACCATTGAGCAAAAACAGCACAGATGCGTCACGCATCTGTGCCGCAAAAGCAGCACATTGCAGGAATCACGTCATAAGCGCGACATGTCTACTGCAATGCACAGGAGGAAGCCTCACATTGCATGGTGCATCACTTCTTATGCCTGTTTCAAACAGGCGTAAGGATTTGATTCAGCAATGCTATAAAGCTGACTCAGTGAAATCTTCTAAATTTCACTGTGTTACTTTTACAGGGCTTTCATGCAAATTAATGCATACCTTGCAACAAAACACCTATATGAAAACTGACGCAGGTTTCATGTGGCACAGGACTTTACAGCATGACACATCTGCCTAGATGCATCAAGTTGTAAATATGTCGCCACATAGCAAATCTTTTGCACCACCGCTGCGTCACAAAAGTGACGCACAGTGACGCAAAAGAGACATACACCTATCATAAATCTGTCCCTAACATTTTAAATGATTGATTCAAGATTACGATAAAGTGTGGCCTATCCAGAGGTTTGTTTGAGGTGAGGCCTACTCAGGGTTGCAGATGAAATTTACGCTTGTTGAAGAGTACAGAGGAGATAATACATGTGAAAGCCTACCAATGAAGTAAGTCATGTCCACTTCACTCTTGAACAAAGGCCAGACCTCTTCTGTGTCCGTGGACAGACCTAAACCTCATCTGCACAATGTCATTCGTAAACTTAGAAAACACAGGTGATGTAATTGAAAAATGTGGAGTTTCTTTTCCTCATTTCACAATCACATCACCTGTGTTTCCTTTGCTTAGGCATCTCATAGTGCAGATGGACTCTAGCATATCAAAGAGTACACATAAGTTGAGCAGTGTTTACAACAATTTTGACATTTACAGAAGATTCAGCTTCTTATCTTGTTGGAGATGAAATGAGGCCTGTCTTGCAACATGGTGCATCTTTTGCATCACTGCTGCATCGGTTTCATGTGGCACGGGACTTTACAGCATGACACATCTGCCTAGATGCATCAAGTTGTAAATATGTCACCACATAGCAAATCTTTTGCACCGCCGCTGCGTCACAAAAGTGACGCACAGTGACGCAAAAGAGGCATACACCTATCATAAATCTGTCCCTAACATTTTAAATGATTGATTCAGGATGACGATAAGGTGTGGCCTATCCAGAGCTTTGTTTAAGGTGAGGCCTTCTCAGGGTTGCAGATGAAATTTACGCTTGTTGAAGAGTACAGAGGAGATAATACATGTGAAAGCCTACCAATGAAGTAAGTCATGTCCACTTCACTCTTGAACAAAGGCCAGACCTCTTCTGTGTCCGTGGACAGACCTAAACCTCATCTGCACAATGTCATTCGTAAACTTAGGAAACACAGGTGATGTAATTGAAAAATGTGGAGTTTCTTTTCCTCATTTCACAATCACATCACCTGTGTTTCGTTTGCTTAGGTATCTCATAGTGCAGATGGACTCTAGCATATCAAAGAGTACACATAAGTTGAGCAGTGAATACAACAATTTTGACATTTGGAGAAGATTCAGCTTCTTATCTTGTTGGAGATGAAATGAGGCCTGTCTTGCAACATGGTGCATCTTTTGCATCACTGCTGCATCGGTTTCATGTGGCACGGGACTTTACAGCATGACACATCTGCCTGGATGCATCAAGTTGTAAATATGTCACCACATAGCAAATCTTTTGCACCGCCGCTGCGTCACAAAAGTGACGCAAAGTGACGCAAAAGAGGCATACACCTATCATAAATCTGTCCCTAATATTTTAAATGATTGATTCAGGATGACGATAAGGTGTGGCCTATCCAGAGGTTTGTTTAAGGTGAGGCCTACTCAGGGTTGCAGATGAAATTTACGCTTGTTGAAGAATACAGAGGAGATAATACATGTGAAAGCCTACCAATGAAGTAAATCATGTCCACTTCACTCTTGAACAAAGGCCAGACCTCTTCTGTGTCCGTGGACAGGCCTAAACCTCATCTGCACAATGTCATTCGTAAACTTAGGAAACACAGGTGATGTAATTGAAAAATGTGGAGTTTCTTTTCCTCATTTCACAATCACATCACCTGTGTTTCCTTTGCTTAGGTATCTCATAGTGCAGATGGACTCTAGCATATCAAAGAGTACACATAAGTTGAGCAGTGTATACAACAATTTTCACATTTACAGAAGATTCAGCTTCTTATCTTGTTGGAGATGAAATGAGGCCTGTCTTGCAACATGGTGCATCTTTTGCATCACTGCTGCATCGGTTTCATGTGGCACGGGACTTTACAGCATGACACATCTGCCTAGATGCATCAAGTTGTAAATATGTCGCCACATAGCAAATCTTTTGCACCGCCGCTGCGTCACAAAAGTCACGCACAGTGACGCAAAATAAGCTTACACCTATCATAAATCTGTCCCTAACATTTTAAATGATTGATTCAGGATGACGATAAAGTGTGGCCTATCCAGAGGTTTGTTTGAGGTGAGGCCTACTCAGGGTTGCAGATGAAATTTACGCTTTTTGAAGAGTACAGAGGAGATAATACATGTGAAGGCCTACCAATGAAGTAAGTCATGTCCACTTCACTCTTGAACAAAGGCCAGACCTTTTCTGTGTCCATGGACAGACCTAAACCTCATCTGCACAATGTCATTCGTAAACTTAGGAAACACATGTGATGTAATTGAAAAATGTGGAGTTTCTTTTGCTCATTTCACAATCACATCACCTGTGTTTCCTTTGCTTAGGTATCTCATAGTGCAGATGGAGTCTAGCATATCAAAGACTACGCAGAAGGTTACAACTGTATGGAACATGGCTATGTAAGTCAAATAATCAAAATCTAAATTTGCCAAGCACACATGGGGGCGTATTTACAAGGACCTTGCACCACAGGGAAAGGTCTTAAATTAAAATGGGAAAAATAAAAATCAGAGAGACTCAAAGGCCTTATAAATATCCCCCAAGCAACCTATGAAGCTCTAGCATTACATATCAAGAAACCTAATTGATTTCAAAAATCGTTTTTAAACACATCATCTAAATAAATTATATACCTACATTCATCAGGAAGTGACTTAAAATGCCCTAAGACACATGAAAGTGTTTTTTTTTAAGCCCTTGCTCCATTTTTAGATCACTTTTAACATGGCTATGTAAGTCAAATAATCAAGATCTAAATTTGCCAAGCACAGATGGGGGCGTATTTACAAGGACCTTGCACCACAGGGAAAGGTCTTAAATTAAAATGGGAAAAATAACATCAGAGAGACTCAAAGGCCTTATAAATATGCCCCAAGCAACCTATGAACCTCTAGCATTACATATCAAGAAACCTAATTGATTTCAAAAAACGTTTTTAAACACAACTTGTAAAGCAATTATATTCATACATTCATGGGGAAGTTACTTAAAATACCCTAAGACACATGAAAGCGTTTTTTTTAAGCCCTTGCTCCATTTTTAGATCACTTTTAACATGGCTATGTAAGTCAAATAATCAAGATCTAAATTTGCCAAGCACAGATGGGGGCGTATTTACAAGGACCTTGCACCACAGGGAAAGGTCTTAAATTAAAATGGGAAAAATAACATCAGAGAGACACAAAGGCCTTATAAATATGCCCCAAGCAACCTATGAAGCTCTAGCAGTACATATCAAGAAACCTAATTGTTTTCATAAATCGTTTTTAAACACATCAACTAAATCAATTAGATACCTACATTCAAGGGGAAATGACTTAAAATGGCCTAAGACACATGAAAGCGTTTTTTTAAGGCCCTTGCAACATTTTTGGGTCACTTTTAACATGGCTATGTTAGTCAAAGAATTAAAATCTAAATTTGCCAAGCACAGATGGGGGCATATTTACAAGGACCTTGCACCACAGGGAAAGGTCTTAAATTAAAATGGGAAAAATTACATCAAAGGAAGTCAAAAGCCTTGAAAATATGCCCCAAGCAACCTATGAAACTCTAGCAGTACATATCAAGAAACCTAATTGATTTCAAAAAACGTTTTTAAACACATCTTGTAAAGCAATTATATTCATACATTCATGGGGAAGTGAGTTAAAATACCCTAAGACACATGAAAGCATTTTTGTAAGACCCTTGCACTTTTTTTGCATCACTTTTAACATGGCTATGTAACACAAAGAAACAAAATCTATTTGTAAAACACTTGACACAAAGCAACATTTTAAATACACAACTTTCTTCATAATTTTCTCCCTAAACCATACTATTCTCTACCTAAATTAAATGAATCTTTTCTCACCTTAGCAAATACTTTATGAGTTTCAAAACAGTCTCAGAAACACACCAAATTGTCTTTAGCAGAACAAAAGGTATGCACTCCAGAGTCTGCAGCTATGAAAAGCACAGAAATGCTGTAACTCATCACACATATCTCTCATGTCACCCAATCAAAACTCTTCCCTCACTTTTTTCAAATCAACACCCTTCCCCCCTCTGGCCTTTCTGCCTTTTTTGCATAGCAACCACCTCCTGAAAGACCTCTCATGTTTGCAAGTTCACACAACAATGTTTCAATTGAACTCTGAACTCTCAGTGCACCTGCGTATCCAGTGCAATCTTTCATTAAATGATTTTTTCTTGACCATTCAAATTACATCTTTCAAACAACACATCCATGCACCCTAACTTTCTGTTTTCAGCAATCAAAATCCACCAATCACTGCTACTGCTTCCTTAACACAGAAACTCCACAGTTTTTTTCATTTTAATCTTTTATTTGGTCAACTCCCATTTCATTGCCACACTTCATCTGACTGCAGCAGAACCTCCTCTCACCATGTTTTCTGTCTGGATTGTTGGACATAGTTACATCTACTGGGCTCAAAGGTATGCTGAGAACAGAAATTTACCTAACCTCAATTTACAAGATGTGGAAATTAAGTGGTTTGGCCACGGAGGATTAAAATGTCACCAATTGATACCATTGGTGAAAACCTTTATGCATTTGCCTAAACCTGACCTGTTAATTGTGCACCGTGGAGGAAATGACTTGGGCACTTTGACTGGTGTAGGTCTGGAAATGCTTTTAAAGGACACCTTTGAGCAATTGATGGCACTTTTTCCTCAAACTGCCTTGGTATATTCAAATATATGTCAAAGACAGAAATGGAGGTGGTCGAACCAATTTTGTCCACAAATTGAGAAGTCGAGGAAGCATGTAAACAAATCTGTTTCAGCTTACATGAGAGACCATGGAATGGGCTCCATGTACAACAATAACTTGCGTTACTACATGCAAGATATCTACAGAGGAGATGGAGTTCACTTCTCAGATGAGGGCAACAGAGTTTTCATTTTGAATTTAAGACTGTGCATTGGTACCTACTTATAAGTACCTAAATGTACCATAAACCCAAAAGCTCTTCTCAGAGCTACCCTACATCTGATCACTCACAATTATTATTTTACTCTAACTTTTTTCACAAATTTTCAACAAAGTACGCTCCCCGGAGCGCTACCCGGTACGCGAACCGGAAGCTAACCGCGCGAAATTATTTAAAAAAATGTTTTTTCCGCACATATGGGCCTCCTCAGCCACCCTCAGAAAACCTAGGGGGTCAAGATACGTCTACCGTGCCCCCTTCTACCCATTCTGAACATTATTTGCCCTCCATCTTGTATTTTAATTAGACCGAAACACAAAATGGTGGACTCCCGTAACGCTGCAGGTTCGCGTACCGGGGCGCTCACCGGGAAGCGCTCCATCAAAAAAGGTGGGAAAGTAATTTACAGAAGAAACCCTGGAGACACTTTCACCAAATATAGATTAGCTCATACTACATACCAATCCCTACCATTTTCACAAATTTGGTTAGAATTCCATTCAGCCATTTAGCCTGTAGACCTCTCTAAATACCCTGAGGTAAATTACTTCACAAAACACATCTGAAGTGTTGGAATTGACAACCAATTAAAATGTTACTTTCATTTTCTATTTTTTTTTACCTGACATTTGATTGGTTATGTACCTGAATATATATAAAGGAAGAGAAGGAAACACAGCCATTTTGACTACTACTTCCTGGTGTACATTTCAATAGGATTTTCACTAATAACTTCAACTTCTTTTTAAAGGTAAGTTGTTATTTTAAAAACTGAAGTATATTGTGCACTTTAAGTTAATATGGTAAACTTTTTCTGATAGTTATATACTATCCCTCTGTAGTAGTTATAGATTTAGATAGACTTCTCTGTTATAGTTATGGATGGAGATAGGCTTCTCTTGTATAATTATGAATTTACTTACGTTAAATCACATACACTTTTTTATATTCCTACTTCCACTCTGATACTATACACTGCCCAAAGATAAATTCACTGTTAAAAACTGCCTATCTAAAATTAATCCCAACAGTGCCCTATCTCTACTAATATATTTTTTTAATGCAAATTTCAGACAAAATGGAAGGCGAACAGAAAGTTTCATTTGAAATTGTCCTTGCAGAGACCAACCAAGAAATCATTGATCCAAATGACATTGAATTTATGGATGAAACTTGGGACCAAGAACTACTGCAATGTGTGCAATCAGTAGATGTCCTCCTTGAAAATGAGGACATTTTACACACTCAAACATTACAAGCTATGTTCAATGAAAATAGCGACATTTCAGACAGTGAAATATTAGACATTTTATTAAATTTTGAAACACAATGACAATAATAAATAATTGCTTAAAAAATAAAGAAATAAAAAAAATCAACAAAACAAACAATCAATTAACATACAATATTTGAAAAGTCTATCATTCTTTTTTCCTTATAGTACGCTCCCCAGAGCGCTTCCCGGTGCGCGTACCGGGCGCTCCCCACGCAAAAAAAACAATTTTTCTTTTTTTTTTTGCCCTGCGGGGCCCTTTTAAAGCCTCCACATCAAACCTAGGGGGTCAGGGAGGATCTACTATGCCCCCTTATGGTCATTTCCCCCTTTGTTTTGGCCTCCTCTTGTCTCTCAATCCTACCGAGAGACAAGATGGCGGCCGCTCCGGACTGTTTAGAATGTTGACAGACACCGGAGAGCCAATCAGCTTCGCTACGCGAAGTTCCGTTACGCGTCAAGTACGCGAACCGGAGCGCTGCCCGGAGCGCGCTTACAGATATATATCTTTTTTTGAACGTTAATTTCTCAAAATCCACTGGATCACATATATTGAGACCTAGCAAAGGCACATCGGGCTACCAGTCCCTACAATTTTGCCAAGTTTCGTGCAAATCCATTAAGCCGTTCGGGCTAAAAGTGAGGCCAACCGCCCTATGGAAATTAACATGGGAAAAACACGTTTTGGGGCCCCCCTTTTTTCTCAGCCCCCCTTGACAAACCCCCCCCCCAAATTTTCTGTGGCTGCTCAGAAACAAAATGTTCCATTTTCCTGAATATTTCAGCCAATTCCGTCCACAAACGCCAAAGTTATTAGACATAGAATTTTCAAAAATCCCATAGAGAAAAAATCCTAACTATATATACCTACTGGCGACCGCCAGTAGGTAATATATGTATATATATATATTACCTACTGGCGGTCGCCAGTAGGTATATATAGTTAGGATTTTTTCTCTATGGGATTTTTGAAAATTCTATGTCTAATAACTTTGCCGTTTGTGGACGGAATTGGCTGAAATTTTCAGGAAAATGGCACATTTTGTTTCTGAGCAGCCTTTGAAAATTTGGGGGGGGTTCGTCAGGGGGGGGCCGAGAAAAAAGGGGGGTCCCAAAACGCGTTTTTCCCATGTTAATTTCCATAGGGCGGTTGGCCTCACTTTTAGACCGAACGGCTGAATGGATTTGCACGAAACTTGGCAAAATTGTAGGGACTGGTAGCCCGATGTGCCTTTTGTAGGTCTCAATATATGTGCTCCAGTGGATTTTGAGAAATTAACGTTTAAAAAAAGATATATATCTGTAAGCGCGGACCGGGCAGCGGCCTAGGACGCGTACTTTTCGCGCAACGGAGCTTTGTGAAGCGAAGCTGATTGGTTCTCCGGCGTCTGTCAACATTCCAAACAGTCCGTAGTGGCCGCAAACAGTCCGTAGTGGCCGCCATCTTGTCTCTCGGTAGGATCGAGAGACAAGAGGAGGCCAAAGCGAAGGGGTAAATGACCATAAGGGGGAATAGTAGATCCTCGCTGACCCCCTAGGTTTGATGTGGAGGTTTTAAAAGGGCCCCGCGGGGCAAAAAAAAAAAATTATAATAATAATCTTACGGCTGAATGGATTTGCACGAAACTTGGCAAAATTGTAGGGACTGGTAGCCCGATGTGCCTTTGCTAGGTCTTAATATATGTGCTTCAGTGGATTTTGAGAAATTAACGTTCAAAAAAAGATATATATCTGTAACAGCGCACCGTTTCGCGTACTTTTCGCGTTACGGAGCTTTGCGAAGCGAAGCTGATTGGCTCTCCGGTGTCTGTAAACATTCCAAACAGTCCGTAGCGGCCGCCATCTTGTCTCTCGGTAGGATCGAGAGACAAGAGGAGGCCAAAGCGAAGGGGCAAATGACCATAAGGGGGCATAGTAGATCCTCGCTGATCCCCTAGGTTTGATGTGGAGGTTTTAAAAGGGCCCCGCGGGGCAAAAAAAATAAATAATAATAATAATCGAACGGCTGAATGGATTTGCACGAAACTTGGTAAAATATTAGGGACTGGTAGCCCGATGTGCCTTTGCTAGGTCTCAATATATGTGCTTCAGTGCATTTTGAGAAATTAACGTTCAAAAACAAGATATATATCTGTAACAGCGCTCCGCTTCGCGGAGATAAAATTATATCTGTATTACCTAGCTGTTGCTAACACCAGTTAGCAACGGCTAGTAGGAGATAGCGACCATCTTGGGCCCCACTTTGCATGTGAGTGATATTTATCACTAATGACATGCAAAGTGGGCATGCCAAGATGTTAGCGACTGGAAACAGTCGCTAACATCGCTATCTCCTATTATCAACTTTTGGAAATATTCGAGATAAGCGCGAATATCTCCAAAAAGTAACAGCTGCCCTGAGCAGTTCTTAGCCATGTTATCCTATGGGAGGTGGATAACATGGCTAAGAGGATTAGCTCGGTAATGCATGAATATCGCTGAGTTTTCAGCGATATTAATGCATTGCGGTCGGTTTTTATCGTATTTGCGATAAACTTTGATAATAGCAAGGTTTATCTGCGATAATTTCTGACGGTAAAAAAATCTTTGCAATGCATCGTTAGGGATAAATATCGCTTAACTTTGGTAATATGCCCCAACGTCTGTTAACGTTCGATTCGAAGGAAATCAGGAAGTGTTGAAAAACATTGTCTGCGCCATCTTGTCTTTTTTCAAATGCCACACTTTTGTCGTGCACGGCAGCCATTTTAGATGCCTTGACCAGACCCACTCTGTGCACGCTGTCGATCCTTAGCATGGCTCCCCACCCTCGCAAGCATCTCCCCCAGGCAGTGGTCACCCCCGCTCTCTGTCTTATGCATGGGTAATAAACCTCCCCCCATCTGCGCTGCTCTTTCCTGAGAATCACACCCTGTGCCCGCCCGACACCTCCCTTTCGCCCTATTCACTACTGCACCCTCTGACACTCCTTTTCCTCTGTGTCCGATTGTCCAGGCTGGTCCTAGGGTATCAGCTAGCCCTGCAGATGTAGTTTATGGCCACAGCTGTAAAGATTCACCCCTCTTCAAAGGAGTTATAGTAGATCAAGGCCCACACTCGATGAGATCCGTCACAGCAGAAGCGTTGCTATTATCTGAAAACCATCCTGTATTGTGATTGGGGAGGGGACCGAGCGTGAAGCGGAAGATTCCAGGGATGACTCTTTGTACATCAAAGTTTTTACAATTATGTGTCACATTAAAAATATATAGCACTCCGACAAAGTAGTAAGATTATAAAACTTTAATAATTTATAAATATATACAAGAAAACAAAAATAGTAATAACATATAAACATTTTTAGGGAAAAACAACGAAGTAGCGGTCGGCTGTGCGAATAGTCCCAACGCAGCACAACGTCCAGATTTCCGGCGTGGGGCGGGTCATCAGTAGCAAACTGTTGTGCGAATAGTTCCAAGGCAGCAGAACGCGCTGAAATCTAGATGACACGAAAGTGATGTCTAGTAAGTTGCCACCCAGCAAATAACGGCGTGGGGCGTCGCGGGGGGTGGGTCTTCAGTAGCAAACTGTTGTGCGAATAGTTCCAAGGCAGCAGAACGATGGCACCAAGGTGATGTCCAGTAAGTTGCCGCACTGGTTTTGGTATCCTACAATGCTGCTCCGAATAACGGCGTGGGGCGCCCCGGGGGAGGCGGCGTGAACGGGCCTCTCCAGGTGGAGTGTCATCTGTTGTAGTGGGGCGCCCCTTTACCGTTTCAGTTGCCATTCCGTCCGTTTTTGGTCCACTGTGTCAAAAGCCGCAATTCAGCTGAGTTGCGCCCACTCTTGCGGTGCAGCGATAGGCGGCTGTCACAGGACTCTCAAAATGGCGGCAGGCTCTTTCCTTTTTGGGCCTGGTCCACTGAAATGGCCCTGGGACACCTTGGAAATCGGACGCTTGTCTGCTAGGTCTTGGACCCCATTCTCGAAAGCGTCCCCTCCGCCTTGAGAATTCATCAAAAGTTTTGGGGGCCCCGACTCCTGCAGGCTTCTGGTGGGGAGCGGCTGCCATGATTGCTCGCGGAATGACTACGACGGAGCTACGAGATGGTGGTGCTCTCATGCTGACGCCAGCTTCAGTCTGAAACATCCAGAAACAAGGTGGGGCTTTCATCGTTTGGAAAAAAAAAAAGTTTTCATCCAATGAAAAGTGTTGTTTTTAGGTCATATGATCAAGCCTTCCATCATTAGGAAACCAAAAGTAAAATGAACCAATGAAAAGTTTTATAAACAAGTCACATGACCTGTTATGCGGCATAGGGTATAAAATGCGGAGAAAATACGTTGGCACGTGAGGCGGCGTCAGTAGCGGACCGATGTGCGAATAGGCCGAAGGCAGCACAACGCGCCAAGATCCGGATGGCACCGAGGTGGTGTCCAGCAAGTTGCAGCACTGGTGTGGCCATCCTACAATGTTGAAAGTCGGCGTGGGGCGCCCCGTTGGCCTGTGAGTTTGCGTCAGTAGCGGACCGATGTGCGAATAGGCCGAAGGCAGCACAACGCGCCAAGATCCGGATGGCACCGAGGTGGTGTCTAGTAAGTTGCCGCACTGGTGTGGCCATCCTACAATGCTGAAAGTCGGCGTGGGGCGCCCTGTTGGCCTGTGAGATGGTGTCAGTAGCGGACTGATGTGCGAATGGGGCCAAAGGCAGCGCAACAATATTTTCTGACGAGAAGACACCACAAGGCGCTGAGATGCCAAGATCCGGATGGCACCGAGGTGATGTCTAAGTTGCGGACTGATGTGCGAATGGGGCCAAAGGTAGCGTAACAATATTTTCTGTATGGAAGATACCACTAGGCGTTGAGATGCCAAGATTCGGATGGCACCGAGGTGATGTCTAGCAAGTTGGTGTGGTCATCCTACAATGCTGAAACTCGGCGTGGGTCGCCCCATTAGCCTGTGAGATGGCGTCAGTAGCGGACCGATGTGCGAATAGGCCGAAGGCAGCACAACGCGCCAAGATCCGGATGTCACAGTGGTGGTTTCATAGTTGAGAGGCACTTCATCTGCAGTGGGGCGCCGAGATCCGGATGGCACCGAGGTGATGTCTAGCAAGTTGCTGTACTGGTGTGGTCATCCTACAATGCTGAAAGTCGGCGTGGGGCGCCCCATTAGCCTGTGAGATGGCGTCAGTAGCGGACTGATGTGCGAATGGGGCCAAAGGCAGCACAACGCGCCAAGATCCGGATGGCACCGAGGTGGTGTCCAGCAACTTGCCGCACTGGTGTGGCCATCCTACAATGCTGCGCCGAAAGTCGGCGTGGGGCGCCCCGTTGGCCTGTGAGTTCGCGTCAGTCAGTGGGGGCTGTTTGAGGATCTGACTGCATTGGAAAGCAATGTGATGCTGTGCGTCGCCCCCAAGATGGAGGTTCCTCGGCTGCAGTGGGGTGCCCCTTGGTGTTTCACTCGCTATGCAGCTGAGTTGCGTGCGCACTTGTGGCGAATAGGCCGAAGGCAGCACAACGCGCCGAGATCTGGATGGCACCGAGGTGGTGTCCAGCAATTTGCCGCACTGGTGTGGCCATCCTACAATGCTGCGCCGAAAGTCGGCGTGGGGTGCCCCGTTGGCCTGTGAGGTGGCGTCAGTAGCGGACCGATGTGTGAATAGGCCGGAACCAGCACAAGGCGCCAAGATCCGGATGGCACCGAGGTGGTGTCATAGTTGAGAGTTCTGAGCAGCGCTTGTAACACTGTCTGAAGCTTATTTGCACCTGCTGCAGCTTCACTATTGCCCTGGTGTGGCCTAAGATCGCCCATGACATAGGCGGCCACCTCCCGGGGTCCGGCGGAACTTTTTTCCTTTTCCTTTCTGCATCTTGTCCCAAATTCGTTTGACCTGAAGACACGACCAGGTCCCTGAATGTGTGCAGGGGGACGCTATTGATTGAATCAAAATGGTGGCTTCACACAAAGCTGACTCAAGCGTTTTCTGGTGGTTTCATAGTTGAGAGGCACTTCATCTGCAGTGGGGCGCCGAGATCCGGATGGCACCGAGGTGATGTCTAGCAAGTTGCTGTACTTGTGTGGTCATCCTACAATGCTGAAACTCGGCGTGGGTCGCCCCATTAGCCTGTGAGATAGCTGTTCTTTGGATTTGGGCCTGGTCCACTAAAATGGCCCTGGGACACCTAAGAACTCGAACGCTCGATTTTTTTTTCCTTTCCTGTACATGCAAAAAAAGGTAAATGCCCGGTATGTTACACGCTTCATCTGCCACGATGAACTCTCCAGAGGAAACGAAAAAATATATAGTTGTGGTAACTATACCATGCATCGTCATATGGAGAGGTGGCACCAATTAATTATAGTGCTGCATAAAAGAGAGATTTGGAGGAGAACCCCTGACCTGCTAGTACATTCATCAAAGAAGTGGCACTGAGAGCTTCAGAGGCAAGGGAAACGGTCCCAAATATTTAGAAGAACTTTGGAAAGATTAAAATGACATGTTTAGATTGTGGTAAATTAATTTCATGTGGGCAGATGAGTGTTACTCTAATAAATACAGCATATGAACATCATCATAGTCGATGGTTGGTAGAGACATTTTGACTATATCCTGGACCTGCCCGTCCTCGCCCAAAATGGCGCCGGAATAAATGGGACTCGTAACTCCTTGTTGTGTACTGGTTGCAGAACCTTGAAATCACGAGATACGTATGCAGTTTTGAAGCACATGGCGGGCGGGGACGAGAATTGATTGAATATTTCGACATCCCTATTGATATTAAGTTCTGATGTGTTATTGATTACTGTACTGTTGAAAGTTCGAATTAACGTCACCCATGGTACTTGCCCGCAAATGTATATCTAGATAATTTTATTGTAACTGGCCCTGTCGTATTTTAATTATAAAATGTACGTCCACCGATTCCGTAACTGTTAGACACCTTAGTTCTTGCAACCTAATGGCCCGCCCGTTACGTTCCTCTACAGTGTAAATGTCTACTCATCACATACGATTACAGTTTGCTCCGTGGCCGGCCCACGTGGTTATAGGCTCGTATTTGTATAATGAAATTTTCACAATAAAGGTTTTTAAAAGAAAACATGGTAGTAGTATATACATTGGTAAAGTTTGTAATAATAGTCACTGTTTTAGAATCATTAAAAGGCAAGTGAAATAAAGCAGACCAATTACATGAAGGGTAAAAGGTATAATACGAAGGAACGCAGTAAAGATAAATGGTCAAGGGCTGTTGTGTTTTCTATTCCTGCAACATAAAGTGATCGATAAGAATCTCATATTCAGGCGTATCGGCGACTAAGACAGCAGGTCGACCCTCTTTTGCTCAACGGCTCCATCATGGGACGAAGAAACGCTCTTTTTCTCGAAAAAAGAATATATTTTACTTGCAGGACAGTTGTAAAATTTCCGGGAAAGTACATTAGCCTGGAACATTATAACATATATTTAAGAAAAAATAATGTTCGGAAGTAATGAAAAGCGTAATTTTTAGGTCATATGAGCAAGCCTTTCATCATTACAATAAGAAAAGTAAAATGAACCAATGAAAAGTTTTATTAACAAGTCACATGACTTGTTATGCTTACGTTACGCGCTGCGCGCCCCGGATGACTTCCGGATGCGCTAACGCGGCGCGTCATATGACGCATTACGCGACAACGCAGGTCCAGAATATAGTCAAAATGTCTCCACCAACCAGCGGTCGGAACACAACCCCTTTCAGCAGGCTAAATAGTTCTGTTAAATGAGAACAGAAGGGACAGGCAACAAGAACCATCAGTGAAAGAGGGGAGGGCTAGTTCTTCTCTACCGGGTTACATTGGGGCGCTACCGGAACTGATCGAATTGGTAGTCTACAGTGTTTCTGGATGTTTCAGACTGAAGCTGGGGTTAGCATGAGAGCAGCATCATTTCGTAGCTCCGTCGTGGCCATTCCGCAACCAATCATGGCAGCCGCTCTTTATCGTTATTTTGGGCGGGGTGGGTGGCGGAGCCGAGCTGTTTTGCAGCCATCATTGTGTGGAGTTCAGTTCATCTCACTAGTTTTGTATTTGTCATGAGGGGTTGTTCCTAATGTTTCTATTTTAGCGAGGTCAAAAAGAGATCCCATTAGTGGCCTACTGATTTTGCTCGATTCCTTTTCTTTTTTTTACACGATTTTTCGTTATCTGCAAAGACTAAACAGAGTATTGCGACTCTGTGTTTGTTTGTAAATAGAGAATGAACCAAAGAGAACTAATTCTAAAACAGTAAATACTTGGATAACAATCAATCAAATGGAGAGAGAAGCAGGCACGACGGATTACAACGGGGGCAAAGGCCTGCGTTAACTACCTTTCACTATCTGCAAAGAGAGAGTACTCCTAATAGAAATGAGGGGGGGGGGCACCATTCAAAGCAGATCAGTGTGCATAAACACGAAAATGTTTTCACTTACCACGTACTTGACATTCGACAGCTTATGATATTTGCTATTAAAAAACCATTGAAATTCACTGAAAAAACCATAGGTTATAGACCATATATAGTTAGGAATTAGCATTTACAAAACCTTGAAAATTCACTGAAAAAACCATAGGTTATAGACCATATATAGTTAGGAATTAGCATTTAAAAAACCTTATTTTACTCACACAAAACCATTGAAATTACATATATAGTTAGTTGCACTAACTATATATCGCGCACCTGCAATCCACTGCTGATGATGTCACATATTACATCATTCATGACATGGTCAGTGACATCACTGATGACATCACTGATGACATCTCAAATGACATCACTGATGACATCACTGATGACAACATCCAGTGACTGTATGTTTCTGTAAAGTTAAAATGTGTCTTACATATTGAAGAATGAGTGGAAGTATAAGTGTCTGGACAAAGGATTTAGTAGGTGCATGACTGAATGCATGAGTGAGTGATTAAATGTGTCTCACTGAGTGCATGGGTTAGTGACTAAAGTGTCTTAATTTGTGCATCATTATGTCTGTTGTTCTGTAAACTGCTGCATGTTTTGATCAGTAGCTATATAATTAACTATATGGGTTACTGATTGATTGTCCAAGTATTTGTATGGGAGACTGAGTGTGTGTGTGGCTGGCTGGGAGGTGTGTGACTCTGTGCAGATCAATGTGTACTTGTATCAATGATTGTATAACAAGGTAAGTATGTGTTAGTATATGTTTGAAAATGTAAGGTGCTCTATGTTTAACTGTATAGACAAGAAAATGGAAGTGTCATTGATTCTTTACAGGACTGACTAGGTGTGTGAGTAACTCCATGGATGAGTGGCAGACTGTGAGTGTCTGTATAGGTGTATGAGTGCATATGACAGTGTTGTAAAGATGAGTGATTGTATGTATGAATGATAGTATGGGTGAATGAGTGAAGGTGTGTGTAGACGTAGGAATCAGTGAGTGCGTATGTAGTAACTAGTATTGGTGTGTCAATGGTTTCAAAAATTATATTCTGTATTTAACACTGGGTGAAACAGAGGTTATATTAAAATGTGAGGAGATGCATTGTATTGTCATATGAATGATATCATCAGTGATGTGGTCATTGATGTCAAATGAGATGTCATCAGTGATGTCATCAGTGATGTCATTTGAGATGTCATCAGTGATGTCATCAGTGATGTCACTGACCATGTCATGAATGATGTAATATGTGACATCATCAGCAGTGGATTGCAGGTGCGCGATATATAGTTAGTGCAACTAACTATATATGTAATTTCAATGGTTTTGTGTGAGTAAAATAAGGTTTTTTAAATGCTAATTCCTAACTATATATGGTCTATAACCTATGGTTTTTTCAGTGAATTTTCAAGGTTTTGTAAATGCTAATTCCTAACTATATATGGTCTATAACCTATGGTTTTTTCAGTGAATATATATATATATATATATATATATATATATATATATATATATATATATATACATACATATACTGTTAGACCTGACACCTTTGGCGTGGTTTTTCCCCCATCTTTTTTCTCTGACTCATGTATTTTTTATGCTGTGCTGGATTTCATTTTTGCTGGTTTAGATGCTTTGGACACTCTGCCACTGCTGATCAGTGCCAGGGTGTAAGTGCTCCCTCTGTAAATTGTCATATTCATTGGATATACCTGATTGGCATATTTGTATCACCATGAAGTCCCTAGTAAAGTGCACTGTGTGTGCCAGGGCTGGTGATGACAGATGCTACTAGTGGGCCTGCAGCGCAGATTGCGCCACCCACATGAGTAGCCCTAAAATGGTGACTCAGGCCTGCCAGCGCAGGGCCTGTGTGCAGTCAGTGACTGCCATGTCCGCCTGGCCAGTGTCCCCACTGGCTGGGCCTAACCCTTCCCTGTCTGTGCGCATCAGTCACCCCTATGGAAGGCTCAAGGTACCCCCCTGGGCAGGGTGCAGTGTATGGATAAGGTAGAGCATGTACTAGTGCAGGTCACATGCTCTGGTAGTGAGCGGCAGCCATTTTGTGTGCTCACTGCTGTAAGGCTATCTTGCTCCATAGAGTAACATGGGGGAGGCTGGTCCCAATGGATACCAGCCTATCTTCCCATAGGAACAAGATGGGACATAAGTGAATGATATCCCTGAACTCAGAATTTAATAACACATCTTTTAGTGAAGGTTGTTTTTAAATCCTGTGTTTGAGAATAGTACTTTTAGAAAGTGGCTGTTCTCTTGTCTAACCTTTCTGTGTGCCTGGGCCTGTTTGTGGATTGACTGTCTGGCCTGAGTGTGACAGGGGCTGCAGAGCCCCCAGGGGATTGTCTGAGTCAGCCCGTGGATGAAAGGCAGCATCTGCTGCCAGGGAAGTGGGAGGAGATCACACCTGATAGTGACAGGGCTGTGCCTGCCTGACCACAAAGCTGGCACACCCCCCTGCTGGGCGACTGTCACCTCTGTCCCTGATACTGAGAGGAAGAAGGAAGCCAGGAAACCCCCAGTGCCTCAGCTACACCCAGAACTGGTTTAGACCGGGCTCAGGGCCCACTTGCACAAAGACTTCAAAGGACTTCAAAGGACTTCAAAGACTTTTTGGGGTATAAGAGAAGGACCCCTGACTACAGAAAAGCAGATTCTACAATCAAGAAGGAACCTCTGCTGGAAGAAGGACTGCTGGGGAACTAAAGGAAGATTGCCTTGCTGTGTGCTCTAAGGGCTGACCTGTTCTGCTGTTGCAACTGAAAGCTGAGGAGGAGAAAGGGACTTTTCTGTGTGCTGTGACCCTACCTGCTTGAAACTGCCAAGACTTTGCTGTGTGCTATGTCTGCAACTTGAATCTCCAAGGTCCTGAGAAGAGCTGGCCTCCTGTTGGGAACCCAGGGTTAAAGGTTCCTAAAGCTTTGCCAAAAACAGCTGCAAGATCGTGCTGTTGTGACCTGGAGCTTGTGGTACTCGACTGCGGAGCGTGAGGAAGGGATCGGTGTGCTCATCGGCACATTCCCAGCGAGGGTCGGAGGCTTGTGGTGCCTCCCCTCGTGAAATCTGCTCCAAAGTGGTTGTGAGGCCGAGAGGGCAGTCTATTCGTGACCTGCGCCCTCAAAAACCATTTGCCGCCTGTTCACCGCCGCTGCCCGGGGCCAGGATTATCCCTAGAAGTTGCCGTTCGTGAACGGGAGCTGCAGCGGCAAAGATTGGAGCCGCCGCGCTCCCATTGGCTGAAGGAGCCGAGCCCCCTCACTGACGCCGTGACGGGATTGGCCCGTGTGCCGCAGCGTCATAGATTTGCCGTGCTGTGGTTGGCTAGCGGACGGAGCGCCATCGCAAGCTTGCCCGAGGAGCCGCACTGCCATTGGCTGACTCCCGGGTGTGTCCAAAGGCTCGTCCCCAACGCCGCGACCGGATTGGTCCCCGTCCTCGGGACCTCTGGAGGGCCGTGTGATCGCCGCCGAAGCCGGAGAAGGACTGACCCGACCCCGCCGAGGGATTCTGGGTGAGCGTTATCTGTCCCTGGCCTGAGTCCCCGCGCTGAGGCACCGCGTCAGTTCCCCGCTGCTCCCCGAAGACCAGAGAGCGGGTGGAGGGCTGCCGGGACCGGCCGGGACCAAGGGGAGGCTTACCTTGTCGGCGCGAAGGCGCGAGGATCACGGTGGGACGCGCTGAGAGCGCCTGAAGCTGGGGACAAGATTGATTTCACCGGCACGGTGTACCCAGAGCTCGGGGCGAGCCGCGCCCGCGTGGTGGGGGCCAGATAGGGTGAGGGGCCGATCCTAACGATTAACTTACATGCTGGCATTGCTTGATTTTGCTCATTTTTAAAGAGCTGATGTGAGATCAATTCGAGGTATTATTTTTTAATACTAAGACAAGAGACTTGAGACTATCTTTTATTAAGAGACTTCCTACATACATGCAACCATCAAGATTAAGTGCAACCTTTACCTGAAGAAATGATTATCGTGTATTACTGCTTTTTACTGCCTGCAACTAGATAAAGTTATATTTTTATATATACCTGTGTGGTCTCAGTTTGTGGTGGATTGGGGATTACTTTACTTTACTTTACTTTAAACCATTTTATAACGCGCTCCATTACTGGGGAGTATCCTGGCGCGAGACAAGGGAAAAAGAAACAGACATCAAGACTCAGAGAATGAAAGAAAACACATCAGATTGTACTCTTGAAGAGGTGAGTTTTTAGATGTTTTTTGAATGCAGCCACTGTTGGCAAGGAACGCAGATGGAAAGGGAGAGCGTTCCAGGCCCGGGCCACAATCACAGAAATCGACTGACCACCAAGTCGGAACCGTTTAAAACGTGGAAGAGACAATTTAGACAGAGTAGAAGATCTCAGGGTACGTGCAGGGACATATCTGACAAATCTCTTTCTCAAATAGATGGGGCCTTGATCATGGGTTGCCCGGAAAGCCAGCACCAGAGATTTAAACATAATGCGCTGTCTGACCGGGAGCCAATGGAGCGTGCGCATCTCCACGCGCACGCTCTTCCATCTAGGTATGTTAAATATTAGACGGACGGCCGCATTCTGAATAATTTGCAGACGCTGCACCAAATAGGCGGGTATGCCACTAAACAGTGCATTGGCATAGTCCAACCTAGCCAAGATGAGCGCCCGAGCAACCGACTCCCTCGCATCCCTAGGAAGTAGGGGGAAGAATTTGCGTAGCATTCTCAAAGTGGCGAAGCAGGTGCCTGTAAGCTTCTTAATGTGATGCTCAAATTTTAGGTCCTCCGTGAACCAAATGCCAAGATTTTTGGCAGGTCTCCCCATCTCACTAGGGCCGGGAATGTTAGAAGGCCACAGTGAGCTCTTGAACGAGGGGGGAAAGGAGCCATAAAAGAGCACCTCTGACTTGTCCTCATTGCACTTCAGCTGGGCCTCCGTTAACCAGCGAAATACAGAGGACAAACACAGGTGGACCGTGGATGTATCCAGATCGGCATCGGGCCAGGTAAACAGCAGTTGGGTATTGTCTGCATACCCTATGATCTTAGCCCCAAACTGTTCCGCTAGATAAACCAGGGGGGTGATATAAACATTGAACAGTAAGGGGCTAAGAGTTGACCCCTGCGGAACACCTGTGCACAGAGGTTTAGGCTTCGAGGCATGGGGAGGCAGCCAGACCTGCTGGGTCCTATTAGATAGAAAAGAGGACAGCCAATCCAGGACTACACCCCCGATGCCCACAGCCGACAGCCGGCCGAGGAGGAGGTCATGAGGGACAGTGTCGAAGGCAGCAGAGAGGTCCAAAAAAATTAGGACCGCTCTGCCACCCCCGTCTAAACAGTCCCGAATAGCCTCGGTCATTTCCACCAAGGCCGTCTCGGTGCTGTAAGCAGCCCTGAAGCCCGATTGAGCGGGATGGAGGGCCTTAGAGGTTTCCACAAAGCTCTCCAATTATTGGAATACTACCTTTTCACAAATTTTAGTAAATGCCGGTAGCAAGGAAATCGGACGATAATTCCCCGGAGTCGCCTCATCCAGTCCGGGTTTCTTCAGGAGCGGCAGAAGTTTGGCCCGTTTCCAAACAGAAGGAACAACGCCCGAAGCCAGGGAGAGGTTCACTATCTGCGTGGTCTCATCACAGACCAAATCTGCCACCTCCGACAGCACCCGGGCCGGACATGGGTCAGATGGAGAGCCAGATTTTAGGGACTGAAGGAGGGGCAGAACAACATCCTCCTCAATCTGCATGAAATTAATGAGTTGCTGTCCCGAGTATGGGCAGTAGGAGGGTAGTGGGGAGATTGCGGAGCTGTCACTGGGGAGAGCAGCTAGCAGGTCCTGCTGGATCCTTGCTATTTTGGTAGAAAAAAAAGTTGACAGCTCTTCACACCAATGCGCCGAGGGTACGAGAGAAGCAGCCTCAGCGACAGGTGCAACAAAGCTTTTAACAATGGCAAAGATCTCCCTGTCATTGTTATCTGCCTTGGCAATTCGCCCCGCATAATAGTTCCCCTTAGCCACCTTGATTGCAGCATAGTAGTCTTTTTGGGCAAATCGTAGGGCAGATTTGGCCTCAGGGCTATATGCACGTCTCCACACGCGTTCGAGTTTTTTGCACCCCAGTTTCATTTCCCTCAGGTCAGGGGAAAACCAGGGTTGAGAGGGAGCGCGTCTAGCTCTGGCTAGCGTGGTTTGCTTAGTGGAGGCAGCAGCCGCCTGCCGTATCCACTCATTAAACCCGCCAACCGCATCATCCAAAATTATCCCCGAGTTTGGACGGGTTTTTTGCAATGCCTGTCTAAACAGAGGTAGATTAATTTTTTGGGAATAACAGGTAAGAGGTGGAGGGCTAGGCTCTTCCATCTCCCACATAAATCTAACCAATGAATGGTCGGACCAGGTTGTTTTTTCAATGGCCACCGATTGAATAGGGAAATTGGAACACACCAGATCAAGCAGATGGCCGCCCGAATGCGTCGGGACGGTCACCCATTGCTTTAGCTGAGCGAGCTCAAGGATTTCACCTAGCCTGCGTGCATCAGGAGAGTCAGGAGTATCCATATGAATATTGAGGTCGCCAACCAAAAGAAACTTAGGAAAACCCAGGACCCGCGGCACAATATATTCTTCCAAGGAGTCTAAAAAATGAGTGGCCTGGCCTGGGGGCCTGTAAATTAAAGAACCACCCAAGGTAAAATGGGGGGAAGTCACAATAGAGAAGTGAAAGACCTCACCTCCTGCACCCTCAACCGGGGGCTCAGAGGTAAGACTCCACCCCTCCTTAAAAATAACTGCAAGTCCGCCTCCTCTGCCTGAGGGACGGTCAACTCTGGCGATCTTGAACCCCCTGGGGACAGCCAATTCCACAGAGGGAGCGGAGGAGCTGGTCATCCACGTCTCCGTGAGGAACAGCAACTCCAACTGACCGTCCACCAAAAGCTCAAAGATCTCAGCTGTGTGCTTCACCGCCGACCTGGCATTTATCAGACCCGCCCTAATGTTAGTGATCGTATCGTTACGATTTGAGCGTAGGGGGGGGAATGGTTGAGGAGAGAAACCACAGGTAAGGCAGGTATCCAGAGCACATAAAGGACCCGCACGTATGCACGGCAAACCCTTAGCGGGGGGTGCGAGTTTCAGGAGATCATAGCGCGAGTACTTGCGTGTCCCTAGTAGTGCCCTCCCCGGGGATTGACAAGCAGACTGGCAGGCCCTGGGCCCGTCCGAGGCACGGACGGGCACAGACGGGCCCTCCTTTGGCGCTCCTTCGGCGCGCAGACGGCGCGCCCGCTGCGCGCGACCGCTGCGCGTCCTAGGAGGCATCTTTATTTGATACACAAGCCCCTCCCTGTTGTGTTAAGTGCATTTATTATACACATTGCCTTGGGGGTAAGCCTGCCTGCTCGCGCCAAGCTACCTAGAGGGAGAGCGGAGGTTATCTACTGTGTGTATTCCTTCACCCTGACTAGAAGCAAGGGTCCCTACTTGGTTTAAGGTACTTACCTCTGCCAATTAGTGACCCCCATATCTAACATTGTTGCACAGCGGTGCGGATTTTGAACTAATAATTGCACTTGACCTACAGTGATTTCTTGTACATCACTAGTCTAGTTTAGCAGCACAGGTTGCGCAAGATTTTTTCTTTTTGGTGAAACCCTTTTTGTTGGAAAAGGTTAGGAAGCATCATGTCTCAGAAAGCGGCAAGTGTGAGAGTAGAATTGGAACTTGTATTTGAAATTCAGGAGTTGTTCAGCTACAGTAAGGAGCAACTGAAGCAATTCTGCAAACAGCTTGGACGCCCAGCGAATGGCAGCGCAAACAGCGCAAACAAGGAAGAGCTACGGAAAGCTCTGAGGGCCTGGTGGGAGGCCAAACATGGTGATCCAGAAGTTGCTATTGGACAGGGAGGCACACAGGAGAATGCTCTTGTATCCAGTGATTTGCCAGTGAGGAGGCCAGCGTCTAAGGCTGGCAGCAACCACTCCAGTAGGATTATTTCTCCAGAGGAGCTGGAGGATAATCAGAGAGTTAGGGCCCATGAGATTGAGCTTTTTAAACTCAAAACCCAAGCAGAAGAGAGGAGACTGCGCCTTGAAACTGAGAAAGAGGCGGAGGAGAGAAGAAATGCTCTCGCTTTGGAGGAGAAGAAACTCCAATTGACTCATGAGTTGAGCATGAGGGTGCTGGACATTAAATCCAAAAAGGTGGAGTCCAGTTCTAATGGTGGCAGCGCACAACCAGTACAGGCGGGTAAAGTATACATACCAAAAGATCTGGTACAGAATTATCAGAGGGGTGAGGATATTTATGCGTGGTTTAGATCGTATGAACTTGCCTTAAAGATGAATTAAGTGCCTGAGAAGAGTTGGGGGGCAGGATTGTGGAAGCATTTTGAGGCCTCTGGGAGGGATGTCTTAGCACCCTTAGAAGCAGCAGGTACTTTATCCTACCCCGCTATGAAGGAGGCTTTGTGCCTCAGGTATGGGCTCACTCCAGAACAGTACCGCCAGAAGTTTAGGAACTTCAAGAAGCTTGATTCAAGTACTTGGGTGGAGTGTGTGAGTATGTACACGCGTGCACTGGAAGGTTGGATAAAGGGCAGCAAAGTTACTGATTATGTGGGGTTGTGTCACTTGATTAGTTGGGAGCACTTAAGTAGTTTATGTGTTCCAGAGCTGCGCCAGCATCTTTTAGATAGCAAGTTAACTGATCCCAGTGAGCTTGCTAAAGAGGCGGACCGCTGGACTAGCACCAGGGTCCACAAGGGGGTGGTAAGTACCCCAGCCAAAGGTGGACAGGGTCCCCAGCAGAAGAGTTGGGGGGACACGGGTAATCAAAAGGAGTCTTCTAAAGGGCCCCAAAGTAGTTCCCAGGAGAAGGAGTCTCAACCCCCCAAGTCTAAGAAGTCCCGGCCCCATAAGGGCAAACAGGACAGCCTACTTGCTTTTCATGTGGGCAGGTGGGGCACATTGCCCCCAAGTGTCCAAAGAAGAACTCAGCACCCACTGGTGCTCCCGCTCCGGCGTTAGCCAGTGAAGTTTTGGGAGGGGATTTGATTTCCAGTGGGGAGGAGGGGTTAGCAGTGATGACCCTTGTCTCTTTAGGAGACCAAGAGATGGCCCAGGAAACCTTGCTGCCCCAAAACACTAAGAAATACAGGCAGAAGGTGGCCATCAATGGACAGGAAATAGAGGCTCTGAGAGACACAGGGGCCAGCGTGACATCTGTCAGGTGTCGGTGGGTGTCTGAAGAGCAAATTGTTCCCAAGGTACTCCGACCTGTGGTAGCATTTGACAGTTCAGTGCGCTTCTGCCAAGTGGCAAATGTTTCCTTTGAATGGGGAGGAGTCTCCGGTATTTTGGAGGTTGTTGTAAGTGATGCCTTGCCTGTAGATTGTCTATTAGGTAATGACCTGGAGAGCTCTTCATGGAAAGAAGTGGAGCACAGGACTCACTTGGAAATGTTGGGTTTGCCTGCGTGGATCTGTGTGTCCACCCGTGCAATGACAGCCAGAGAGGGCGGATTAGCAGAGCTGGAACCTGGAACAATGGCCCAGGGACCTGCCAAGAGAGGAAGGGGTAGAGGGCGCGGGAAACCAGCCCCCACCGTTCCCACGGTCCAGGAGGAAGCAGACCCTGAGGGGGATGCCCTGGAAACTACAGGGGAGCAGGTGGCCGAACTGGGGGAATTGCCTGAGCTGTCCCAGTGGCAGCAAGATGGTGGTCCCTCCAGGGAGAAATTCTGCCAGGCTCAGAAGGAGTGCCCTTCTCTCATTGGTGTGCGGCAGCAGGCTGCAGACCAGGCAGCAGGCCTGGGGTCCAAGGAACATTTGATCTATTGGGAGGATGACTTACTTTATAGTGAGCCTAAGTTCGCTGAGCCCAGTGCAGCCCGTGTGCTGGTAGTACCCAAGCGCTTTAGGAACTTCCTACTGGGTCTGGCTCATGACGTGCCTCTCACAGGACATCTGGGGCAAGACAAGACCTATCACAGGCTTGTCACCCATTTCTACTGGCCCCAGATGAAGAAGCACATCTCTGCCTTTTGTAAGTCTTGCCAAACTTGTCAGGCCAGTGGCAAGAGCGGAGGGAAGTGCGTGGCACCCCTCCAACCCTTTCCTGTGGTGAGCACCCCTTTTGAGCGGGTGGGCATTGACATCGTGGGGCCCCTGGACCCCAAGACAGCCCTAGGCAACAGGTTTATCCTGGTCTTGGTGGACCATGCCACTCGGTACCCGGAAGCCATCCCGCTCAGGACAGTCACAGCCCCAGTGGTGGGCCGTGCCTTGATGGGAATCTTTTCCCGTGTGGGGTTCCCCAGAGAGGTGGTCTCTGACAGGGGGACAAACTTCATTTCTAGGTATATGAAGTCCCTGTGGGAGGAGTGTGGGGTGACATACAAATTCACCACTCCTTACCACCCTCAAGGAAATGGGTTGGTTGAAAGATTCAACCGCACATTGAAGGGCATGATTATGGGCCTGGAAGAGCCCATGAGGCGGAAATGGGACGTCTTGTTACCATGCCTGTTGTTTGCCTACAGGGATGTGCCTCAGAAATCCTTAGGGTTCAGTCCCTTTGAGTTGCTGTATGGCCACCCTGTCAGAGGGCCTCTCACTCTGGTGAAGGAGGGGTGGGAGAAATCCCATGGGAAAACCCCTCAGGATGTGTTCAGCTATGTGCTGGCCATTCGCAACCAGACCAAGCGCTTCAGGAAGCTCGCTCAAGAGAACCTGGAGGCCAGCCTGGTTGAGTTCCATCCTGGTTAGAAAGTGTGGGTGATGGCGCCAGTGGAGCCTTGTGCGCTCCATGACAAGAGGTCTGGGCCATATGAGGTGGTGGAGCGCAAGAGCAAAGTTACCTACTTGGTGAACCTGAAGACTCCCAGGCAGCCCCTGAGAGTGCTACATGTGAACCACCTCAAACCCCACTTTGAGAGGTCAGAAGTGACTATGCTCATGGCTACAGATGCTGGAGGGGAGGAGGATAGTGATCCTCTCCCTGACCTCCTGGCAGTCAAGGAGCAAGATGGGTCAGTGGATGGTGTGGTCCTCTCGCCCACCCTGACCCCAGAGCAGCAAAAGGACTGTCGCCAAGTCTTGGGTCAGTTCACCCCCCTGTTCTCCCTGACCCCAGGTGTCACCAAATGGTGCATCCACGATGTGGACACTGGAGATAGTCTGCCTGTGAAACAGAAGTTTTGCAGGGTGGCTGACAAGGTCAGAGCTAGCATCAAGGAAGAAGTTTCCAAGATGCTGGCACTAGGGGTTATTGAGCCCTCCAGCAGCCCCTGGGCTAGCCCAGTGGTCTTAGTGCCTAAGAAAGCTGCTACCCCAGGTGGCACCCCAGAACTCCGGTTCTGCGTGGACTACCGTGGGCTCAATGCGGTCACCAAGACTGACGCGCACCCCATCCCCAGAGCTGATGAGCTGGTGGATCGGTTGGGAGCTGCCCAGTATCTGAGCACTTTTGATTTGACTTCAGGGTACTGGCAGATTGCCTTAACTGAGAGGGCCAAGGAGAGGTCAGCATTTTCAACACCAGAGGGGCACTTCCAGTTCTGTGTCATGCCCTTTGGGTTGAAAAATGCCCCTGCCACATTTCAGAGATTGGTCAACCAGGTACTGGCGGGGCTGGAGCAATTCAGCGCAGCCTACCTGGATGACATTACTGTGTCCAGTTCCACTTGGGAGGAACACCTGCAACACCTCTCTGAAGTGTTGAAGGCTCTGCAGAAGGCAGGCCTCACTATCAAGGCCAGTAAATGCCAGATAGGGCAGGGATCTGTGGTGTACTTGGGATACCAGGTGGGGAGCGGCCAGGTGGCGCCCCTACAGGCAAAGATTGATACCATTCTGGCTTGGGAGCCCCCCAAGACCCAGACAGAGGTGAGAGCCTTTCTAGGTCTCACCGGGTATTACAGACGGTTTGTCAAAGGTTATGGCACCATTGTGGCCCCTTTGACAGAGCTGACATCTAGAAATCAGCCCAGGAAAGTGAATTGGACTGAGGCCTGTCAAACTGCTTTTGACACCCTCAAAGCTGCCATGTGCACAGCGCCGGTGCTTAAGGCACCTGACTTTTCCAGTGAGTTCATTGTGCAAACTGACGCTTCAGAGCAAGGCGTGGGAGCAGTACTCTCACAAATCAACGATGAGGGCGGAGACCAACCAGTGGCTTTCATTAGCAGGAGGCTACTCCCCAGGGAACAGAGATGGAGTGCCATTGAAAGAGAAGCTTTCGCTGTGGTCTGGGCTCTGAAGAAGTTGAGGACCTACCTGTTTGGGACTCACTTCCGTGTTCAGACCGACCACAGGCCCCTCAGATGGTTAATGCAGATGAGGGGTGAGAATCCAAAACTGTTGAGGTGGTCCATTTCCCTACAGGGGATGGACTTTACGGTGGAGCACCGCCCTGGTACAGAACACGCCAATGCTGATGGTCTGTCCAGATTCTTCTGCCTTAGTGATGAGGACTCCCAAGAGGTTGGGTAGTTCTCCCCACTTTCAGCTGGAGGGGACACATGTTAGACCTGACACCTTTGGCGTGGTTTTTCCCCCATCTTTTTGCCCCTGACTCATGTATTTTTGATGCTGTGCTGGATTTTGTTTTTGCTGGTTTAGATGCTTTGGACACTCTGCCACTGCTGATCAGTGCCAGAGTGTATGTGCTCCCTCTGTAAATTGTCATATTGATTGGATATACCTGATTGGCATATTTGTATCACCATGAAGTCCCTAGTAAAGTGCACTGTGTGTGCCAGGGCTGGTGATGACAGATGCTACTAGTGGGCCTGCAGCGCAGATTGCGCCACCCACATGAGTAGCCCTAAAATGGTGACTCAGGCCTGCCAGGGCAGGGCCTGTGTGCAGTCAGTGACTGCCATGTCCGCCTGGCCAGTGTCCCCACTGGCTGGGCCTAACCCTTCCCTGTCTGTGCGCATCAGTCACCCCTATGGAAGGCTCAAGGTACCCCCCTGGGCAGGGTGCAGTGTATGGATAAGGTAGAGCAGGTACTAGTGCAGGTCACATGCTCTGGTAGTGAGCGGCAGCCATTTTGTGTGCTCACTGCTGTAAGGCTATCTTGCTCCATAGAGTAACATGGGGGAGGCTGGTCCCAATGGATACCAGCCTATCGTCCCATAGGAACAAGATGGGACATAAGTGAATGATATCCCTGAACTCAGAATTTCATAACACATCTTTTAGTGAAGGTTGTTTTTAAATCCTGTGTTTGAGAATTGTACTTTTAGAAAGTGGCTGTTCTCTTGTGTAACCTTTCTGTGTGCCTGGGCCTGTTTGTGGATTGACTGTCTGGCCTGAGTGTGACAGGGGCTGCAGAGCCCCCAGGGGATTGTCTGAGTCAGCCCGTGGATGAAAGGCAGCATCTGCTGCCAGGGAAGTGGGAGGAGATCACACCTGATAGTGACAGGGCTGTGCCTGCCTGACCACAAAGCTGGCTCCACCCCCCTGCTGGGCGACTGTCACCTCTGTCCCTGATACTGAGAGGAAGAAGGAAGCCAGGAAACCCCCAGTGCCTCAGCTACACCCAGAACTGGTATAGACCGGGCTCAGGGCCCACTTGCACAAAGACTTCAAAGGACTTCAAAGACTTTTTGGGGTATAAGAGAAGGACCCCTGACTACAGAAAAGCAGATTCTTGTTCAAGAAGGAACCTCTGCTGGAAGAAGGACTGCTGGGGAACTAAAGGAAGATTGCCTTGCTGTGTGCTCTAAGGGCTGACCTGTTCTGCTGTTGCAACTGAAAGCTGAGGAGGAGAAAGGGACTTTGCTGTGTGCTGTGACACTACCTGCTTGAAACTGCCAAGACTTTGCTGTGTGCTGTGTCTGCAACTTGAATCTCCAAGGGCCTGAGAAGAGCTGGCCTCCTGTTGGGAACCCAGGGTTAAAGGTTCCTAAAGCTTTGCCAAAACCAGCTGCAAGATTGTGCTGTTGTGACCTGGAGTGTGTGGTACTCAACTGCGGAGCGTGAGGAAGGGATCGGTGTGCTCATCGGCACATTCCCAGCGAGGGTCGGAGGCTTGTGGTGCCTCCCCTCGTGAAATCTGCTCCAAAGTGGTTGTGAGGCCGTGAGGGCGGTCTATTCGTGACCTGCGCCCTCAAAAACCATTTGCCGCCTGTTCACCGCCGCTGCCCGGGGCCAGGATTATCCCTAGAAGTTGTAGTTCGTGAACGGGAGCTGCAGCGGCGAAGATCGGAGCCGCCGTGCTCCCATTGGCTGAAGGAGCTGAGCCCCCTCACTGACGCCGCGACGGGATTGGCCCGTGTGCCGCAGCGTCATAGATTTGCCGTGCTGTGGTTGGCTAGCGGACGGAGCGTCATCGCAAGCCTGCCCCGGGAGCCGCACTGCCATTGGCTGACTCCCGGGTGTGTCCAAAGGCTCGTCCCCAACGCCGCGACCGGATTGGTCCCCGTCCTCGGGACCTCTGGAGGGCCGTGTGATCGCCGCCAAAGCCGGAGAAGGACTGACCTGACCCGGCCGAGGGATTCCGGGTGAGCGATCTCTGTCCCTGGCCTGAGTCCCCTCGCTGAGGCGCCGTGTCAGCTCCCCGCTGCTCCCCGAAGACCAGAGAGCGGGCGGAGGGCTGCCGGGACCGGCCGGGACCAAGGGGAGGCTTACCTTGTCGGCGCGAAGGCGCGAGGATCACGGTGGGATGCGCTGAGAGCACCTGAAGCTGGGGACAAGATTGATTTCACCGGCACGGTGTACCCAGAGCTCGGGGCGAGCCGCACCCGCGTGGTGCGTGCCAGATAGGGTGAGGGGCCGATCCTAACGATTAACTTACATGCTGGCATTGCTTGATTTTGCTCATTTTTAAAGAGCTGATGTGAGATCAATTCGAGGTATTATTTTTTAATACTAAGACAAGAGACTTGAGACTATCTTTTATTAAGAGACTTCCTACATACATGCAACCATCAAGATTAAGTGCAACCTTTACCTGAAGAAGTGATTATCGTGTATTACTGCTGCAACTAGATAAAGTTATATTTTTATATATACCTGTGTGGTCTCAGTTTGTGGTGGATTGGGGATTACTGTTGTGTTAAGTGCATTTATTATACACATTGCCTTGGGGGTAAGCCTGCCTGCTCGCGCCAAGCTACCCAGAGGGAGAGCGGAGGTTATCTACTGTGTGTATTCCTTCACCCTGACTAGAAGCAAGGATCCCTACTTGGTCTAAGGTACTTACCTGTGCCAATTAGAGACCCCCAGATCTAACATATACATATATATATATATATATATATTCACTGAAAAAACCATGGGTTATAGACCATATATAGTTAGGAATTAGCATTTACAAAACCTTATTTTACTCACTCAAAACCATTGAAATTCCATATATAGTTAGTTGCACTAACTATATATCGCGCACCCGCAATCCACTGCTGATGATGTCACATATTACATCATTCATGACATGGTCAGTGACATCACTGATGACATCACTGATTACATCTCAAATGACATCACTGATGACATCACTGATGACAACATCCAGTGACTGTATGTTTCTGTAAAGTTAAAATATGTCTTACATATTGAAGAATGAGTGGATGTATAAGTGTCTGGATGAAGGATTTAGTAGGTGCATGACTGACTGTATGAGTGAGTGATTAAATGTGTCTCACTGAGTGCATGGGTTAGTGACTAAACTGTTTTAATTTGTGCATCATTGTGTCTGTTGTTCCGTAATCTGCTACATGTGTTGATCATTAGCTATATGACTAACTATATGGGTTATTGATTGGTTGCCCAAGTATTTGTATGGGAGACTGAGTGTGTGTGTGGGTGGCTGGGAGGTGTATGACTCTGTGCATAGATGTGTGAGCAGTTGATTCACTAGATGTATGGGTTCAAAAGTGCACGTGGAAACAGCTGTATGGGCGGTTGACTGTGTGCATGAGTGTATTGGTGAGTGAATGGATATCTCAGTGCTACATGTCAAAGTAAGTACATATGTAAAACACAGTACATGTGAGAGTTGACATATATAAATAACTGTGCATAAGAGCCAGTGAATGTGTGAGTGGCTGTATGGATCATTGTGAACTTGTATCAGGGATTGTATAAGAGAGTAAATATGTGTTAGTATATGTTTCAATAAGTAAGGTGTGTATAACTATATAGTTGAGGAAATGGAGGTGTGATTGATTCTTTGCAAGACTGACTAGGTGTGTGAGTAACTCCATGGATGAGTGACAGTCTGTGAGTGTCTGTTTACACTGAGTGTATCTAAGGTTATATCAGAGTCTGAAGAGGTTCATCGTATCATCACATGAATGATGTCATCAGTGATGTGATCAGTAATGTCAAATGAGATGTCATCAGTGATGTCATCAGTGATGTCATTTGAGATGTCATCAGTGATGTCATCAGTGATGTCATTTGAGATGTCATCAGTGATGTCATCAGTGATGTCACTGACCATGTCATGAATGATGTAATATGTGACATCATCAGCAGTGGATTGCGGGTGCGCGATATATAGTTAGTGCAACTAACTATATATGGAATTTCAATGGTTTTGTGTGAGTAAAATAAGGTTTTGTATATGCTAATTCCTAACTATATATGGTCTATAACCCATGGTTTTTTCAGTGAATTTTCAAGGTTTTGTAAATGCTAATTCCTAACTATATATGGTCTATAACCTATGGTTTTTTCAGTGAATTTCAATGGTTTTTTATTAGCAAATATCAAAAGCTTTAAAATGTCAAGTACGTGGTAGGTAAAATCATTTTCGTGTTTATGCACGCTGATGTGCTTTGAACGCTGCCCCCCCTCCCCTCTTTTCTTTTAGGAGTATTCTCTCTTTGCAGAGAGTGAAGGGTAGGTAACGCAGGCCTTTGCCCCGTTGTAATCCGTCGTGCCTGCTTCCCTCTCCATTTGATTGATTGTTATCCAAGCATTTACTGTTTTGGAATTGCTTCTCTTTGGTTCATTCTCTATTTACAAACAAGCACATAGTCGCAATACTCTGTTTAGTCTTTGCAGATAGTGAAAAATCGTAAGAAAAAACAAAAGGAATCAAGCAAAATCAGTAGCCCACTAATGGGATCTCTTTTTGACCTCGCTAAAATAGAAACATTAGGAACAACCCCTCATGAGAAATATGAAACTAGTGAGAGGAACCGAGCTCGACGCCATGATGGCTGCAAGACAGCTCGGCTCCGCCCCCACCCCGCCCAAAATAACGACAAACCCTATTTAAATATTATAACTATATACAACACACCAGCAAAGTAACAGGGTAAAACGTTTTATTAAATAACTATTTACATGGCAGCCTGCTGCAACATCGATCCAAATACATGCTGCCGTTCCCGGGATTTCTCCCCAACTACTCTGCGGCCTACGAGATGGAGAGGCCGGGGCGTTGACTATGCGGGGCCTCCGGCCGCAACCACAGCGCCAACGATCGCTGCTGACGGAGGGGAGCCTTGCCGGTGAGACCACTGATCTGAAGAACCGCTGCCTGCGGTGCCTCCCTGAGCCGCTTGACAGAGGCCCCCAAGGGGCGGTGTGGTGGCGCGGACTCGGAAGGGGCGCTTGGCTCCTGCCCCCTCCCCAAGTCTTGTTGCCCTGCTGTGGCTTGAGATCGCCCCCGACATAGGCGGCCGGCTCCCGGGGTCCGGCGGAACTTTTTGTCTTTTGGTGACTCTTCCATTCTGGACCTTGTCCCACAATCCGTTTGACCTGAAGACACGTCCTGCGGTGCCCTGGTCCGACCATCACATATACCTGCGCCAGGAGACGGCGTGGGGTGCACTGGAAGGAAGAGGCGGCGCGAACGAGCCTCCCCCACCTCCCCAGGTGGAGGTTTCTCAGCTGCACCCCAGCGCTTAACTCGGCATCTGAGTTACGCCCACTCTTCCGGCACAGTGCCTACCTGCGCCACGAGACGGCGTGCGGTGCACCGGAAGGGAGAGGCGGCGCAAACGAGCTTCCCCCACCTCCCCAGGTGGAGGTTTCTCAGCTGCACCCCAGCGCTTCACTCGGCAGCTGAGTTACGCCCACTCTTGCGGCACAGTGTCTCTCTCGGCCAGCTGAGTTGCGCCTGCTGTTGCTATTACAGCGTCTCACCCGCCATCCGGCTGAATTGCACCCACTCTTGCGGTACAGCGACAGGCGGCTGCCACGGAGCTCACGAATTGGCGGTCGGCTCCACAGACTTGGGCCTGGCCTGCAAGGATGGCTCTGGGCAACCCTGGAACTCGGACGCTTGACTGCTAGGGCATGGGCCCCATTCCCAAAAGCGTCCCCTCAGCCTTGAAGATTCTACAAGAGTCCCCGGGGCCCCCGACTCCCGCAGACTTCCGGTGGGGAGCGACTGCCATGATTGCTCGTGGAACGGTCACGACGTAGCCACGGGGTGCTCTCATGCTGACGCCAGCTTCAGTCTGAAACATCCAGAAACACTGTAGTATCGCGTTGTCGCGTAATGCGTCATATGACACGCCGCGTTAGCGCTCCCGATGCGCGAGGCGCAAAGTGCAGCTTCCCGGAAGCGATCCGGGGCGCGGCGCGGATCGCGTAACGTAAGTATAACAGGTCATGTGACTTGTTAATAAAAATTTTCATTGGTTCATTTCACTTTTGGTTTCCTAATGATGTAAGGCTAGGTCATTTGACCTAAAAATGACACTTTTCATTGGTTTAGAACTATTTTTTTATCCTAAATGATGAAAACCCCTCCTTGTTTCCTCAGTCTGACTTTCACTCGGCCAGCTGAGTTCCGCCCACTCTTGCGGCACAGTGCCTCGCTCGGCCAGCTGAGTTCCGCCCGCTCTTGCGGCACAGTGCCTCACTCGGCCGGTTGAGTTTCGCCTACTCTTGCGGCTACAGCGTCTCACCCGCCATCCAGCTGAGTTGCGCCCACTCTTGCGGCCTACGACATGGAGAGGCCGGAGTGTTGACTAGGCGGGGCCTCCGGCCGCAACCACAGCGCCAACGATCGCTGCTGACGGAGGGGAGCCTTGCCGGTGAGAGCCACTGATCTGAAGAACCGCTGCCTGCGGTGCCTCCCTGAACCGCTTGACGGAGGCCCCGAGGGGCGGTGTGGTGATGCAGACTGGGAGGGGGCACTTGGCTCCTGCCCCCTCCCCAAGTCTTGTTGCCCTGGTGTGGCCTGAGATCGGCCCCGATATAGGCGGCCGCCTCCCGGGGTCCGGCGGAACTTTTTGCCTTTTGGTGACTCTTCATTCTGGACCTTGTCCCACAATCCGTTTGACCTGAAGACACGTCTTGCAGTGCCCTCGCAATGCGGCCTGGTCCCTGAATGTGTGCAGGTGGACAGTATTGATTGGATCAAGATGGCGGCTTCACACAAAGCTGACTCAAGTGTTGCTGCTGATGCTATGCAGACAAAAACTGGTTTTCAGTTTGTACATTCTTCAGGATTTTTCCATCCAAGGCTGGTTGAGAGTTTGTAGAACGATGGCTTCAGATTTTCAACATACTACTCTTCAACATTCTTCATAAATGTAACAATGTGAGACTCACTAGGAGAACGGCCGTTTATCTTTCCTTTCAAAATGCTGCCAACAATATTTTCTGAATGGAAGATACCATCTTGTAGCATAAAGGGCTGCGTCAAGGGTGGTATTGCCCAGAATGTCTTGTTTTCTAGTGCTCGTAATGACGAAGCCAGAACTGCCGAAAGGGATTCTGGTCCTGCCGCTACTTATTGGAGACATTGAACTATACTCTGGACCTGCCTGGCCTCGACCAAAATGGCGCCAGTATGGGAGCGACTTGCAACTCCTTATGATGTTCTAGTTACTTATCCTTGACGTTATGGGGGATGTATGGGGTCTTTGTGCACATGGCGGGCGGGGAAGGGTACTGACTGGGAATACGGACAACCCTATTGATGTCGATTTTTCATTATTGATTATTGTATTAATAAAGCTTCGAAATAATGTTACCCATGATACTCGCCCATGGTGTGCGTATGAACGATTTTATTGTAACTGATCCTGTTATACTTTCAATTATAAAATCAACCTTCACTGATCCTGCAACCGTTTGTCACGTTTAGTTTTTTCAATTAAATGGACCGCTTGTTACATACTCCTATACCCCTGGCTTTTGAAAGACACCATCTTGTAGAATAAAGTGCTGCGTCAAGGGTGGTATTACCCAGAATGTCTTGTTTTCTAGTGCTCGTAATGACGAAGCCAGAACTGCCGAAAGGGATTCTGGTCCTGCCGCTACTTATTGGAGACATTGAACTATACTCTGGACCTGCCTGGCCTCGACCAAAATGGCGCCAGTATGGGAGCGACTTGCAACTCCTTATGACGTTCTAGTTACTTAGCCTTGACGTTATGGGGGATGTATGCGGTCTTTGTGCACATGGCGGGCGGGGAAGGGTACTGACTGGGAATACGGACAACCCTATTGATGTCGATTTTTCATTATTGTTTATTGTATTAATAAAGCTAGAGATAAGTCAAGTACGTGGTAGATCAAAACATTTTCGTGTTTATGCACGCTGATGTGCTTTGAACGCTGCCCCCCCCCCCTCATCATTTAGATTACCACCGCCCATTGCACAAAAGCGTACCGGGCGCTCCCCACGCAAAAAAAAAGTTTGGTTTTTTTTTGCCCCGCGGGGCCCTTTTAAAGCCTCCACATCAAACCTAGAGGGTGAGGGAGGATCTACTATGCCCCCTTATGGTCATTTCCCCCTTTGTTTTGGCCTCCTATTGTCTCTCAATCCTACCTAATCGTAGTAGTACAGAGAGTCATAGAAGAGGCAGGTTAAACTTAGAGAGTCAGGGATAACCAGAATTTAGGAACAGATAGTCAAAAGGATCAAAGAAGCTTTTGTAAAAAATAGAATTAGGAAGTGAAACCAGAATTAATAGTTTGAAAAAAATAAGGTGCAGTGAAAGTTTGAGAAATATAATTGTTAATATAGGACTTACTGGGGCCAGCAGCAGGGCCCTTGGTAGAGGAGCGGTCCTCTGGTTGTCCCGCTGACTCGGACCCCGTCTTTTTGCCCCTGGGTGCTGCTCATGTAAGATATAATAAAGAGAGAGACAAACATTAATGATTGCTGTGATTGTGAAACAAATACATTATTTCAAAAATTGCTCAAAAAACATTTTAAGAAACAACAATTGCATTAAAATTGGCCTATCTAATCAGATCGACTACTAGCTTGCGGGATTCACAGACCGTCTACTTATTTATGAACACTAATCCAGTGTTCCATTCTGATTCCAGAATACTAACTAAGCCTACGTACCACCTGACGTAACCCACCTATGCCAGATGGGCCAATTGTTCACTAAGTCTGTATTTCCATGTCTTTAGCCCTCAAAAATTCATACATGAGATGGAGGACACATGCACATGCATACATTTGTGCATGCACCAAATAGTTGGTTGGTTGGTTACGTCTGATGTTCTGCCACTAACTGACACTGCCAAGCCTACCACTCACTAAACAGACAACAAAAGGTTCTACTAAGGACTGGGGTAAGTGACAGAGGATGCGTCACACAGACCGCTAAACAATATCAACTAATACTAACCTAGTATCAATACATCCACCACTATTTGACAGGAGGACTAAGAAAGGACTAGCGAGTCTATCTAACAATAGCATTACCTCACTTAAGTTCGCTAAAGTAAACTCTTACATAATAAATAGCCCAAGCGAGTGCAAAGTTGCAAACAAGTAAGAGTAGCGCCGAGCACCTGTGTCCTACCATCACAGAAGATTTTGAAATGTAATTTACCTGCAATGTAAGCAGCAGTACTCTTGTTATTCGTAAAAAATTATACACAATATTTATACTACTATATATTAGCTACTCTCCAAGCCCCACGACCTCGACACCTAGCAGATCCAACGGGTCCTCCTCCCGGTCCAGGATGTCTGACCACCGGTGGGCCAGCTGGTTATGGGTGTGCCAGATCCATGAGCAGCGAAACACAGCTCTGCACACTTTCGCCCACCGGTGGTGATGTAGAAATAAAATGCAAAATATAGAGTTAGGGACAGAGAGAGATAGATAATAAATAAAAAAAATCAGAAAAACTGTGAAAAAACTAAGGATTGCAAAGATTGAGGGAGGATAGAAAAGCAAGTCCAGAACCATAGCATAGAGTGAAAAACAAGATGGCCGAGCCCATCGCTACTGCGAGGGCAGGTTTGGGCAATATTTTCCCCCGAGCACGCAAAAAGCATCGCAAACTAGTAAAACGTGTTCCTGAACATGAAATGCGCATCGCGAACACGCTATACGCGACCAGGAACAGGAAAAAAGGCATCGCGAACGGGCACGACAAAAGAAAAACAAGATGGCCGTGCCCATTGTGACCGCAAGGGCAAATTCGCAAGCCTGAGCAGGCAAACAGTGTCCCGAACACACACAAAGAGTTCCCGAACAAGAAAAACTCATTGCAACAAGCAACTACGCAAGCTCATATAGCTACGCGTAGCTCGCGTAGTGCAACAACAACTTTGCGTAGCTTTGCATAGCACGACTACGCGAACTACGCCCAGGGTTAGTTACAAGGGTAGTAGGTAAAGAGAAGGTAAACTAATTTTGACTAAAACTTCCTCCTGTTGTACTCCTTGTAACTTTGCACTTGCCTGTGAAAGTGTCTTGTTGGGAGTATCCTCATTCTTCAAACCTTTGTGTTATAGCTTCACCTTCCTTGATGAAAATGTCATCCCTACTGCAATTACGTTGTGCTCTAAGGAACTCACCATAGAGTAGACTGTAAATGAGTGGATCAGGATGATGACTGTGTACATGGAGGATGCTGTTGCATTCTGTATCCTTCCTAAAGAGCGATGTATTCAACTTACTTTCTACACTGATAACAGCAACATCCAAGAACTCACAGTAAGATCTACTCATCTTGTGTGTGAAACTGAGGTCCTAATCGTTCATGGCTAAGGTATTGATGAATGAATCTGCTAGATTCTCATCGCGATCCCAAATTAGGAATAGATCATCAATATTTCATATTCAAATTGGAATGTGTTCAGTGTATTTATTGTTGGTCGCCACCCATACCACCTGCTCTGCCCACAAGCCCAGAAATAAATTCTCTAGGCTGGGGGCAAAGCAGGTACCCATAACTGTACCTCACTTCTGTCTGTACAATGTTTTTTTTTAACAGAAAAAAATATTCTGTTCCAGGCAATGCAAGATCATGGTCTGCAACATGTTCATGTGCAATGGGCCTGCCCTGAAAGAAATACATACACGCATAGGCCCCACCCTTCTGGTCAATGCATATACATAGTGAACACACATCTAATGATATCATTAAATAGGTCTCCTCCTATTTTACGCATGTATCCTACGCTGAAAGTCTGTAATGCCACAACAGTATGATCTCAGATTAGTGATGAAGGGGGCCAAAAAATGATCAAGAAATATAGAGGTATTTTCCAAACGACCTTCTTTGGATGATACAATAGGTCTCCCTGGTGGTCTACTAGGATGTTTGTGAAATCTTGATAGTTTATATAGACAGAGCTTATGCAGATGATCTGTTTTCAGAAATTGATATTCATCAATATACAATGAGCCTGCAACCCACCAACCTTTCAACGTGGCATGAGGTTTATGAGTGGGCATTCTATAAACTTCCCAACTGATTTCCTTGTAACTTGTGGCATCGCCCAACTGTCTTAGGGCCCCAAACCATAATCACTCATACTCATAAGAACATTGTTACCCCCTTTGTCAGGGGGGTTTTATGATAATAGATAGATGTAGGAAAGTAGGATCTGCTTTTGTGGTTACCCCACTCTTTGCCTGGTGCTTTGCTGTTTTTGACTAGTCTGACTGGGATCCTGCTAATCAGAACCCCAGTCTATTTGCTTTCTCCCCTAAATTGTGATGGTAAGTACTCAGGTACATCCCAAATTGGAGACTGGGGTACTCTTGTCAGTCCCTAGTATATGGTACTAAGGTACCCAGGGCAAAGGTACACCGGGGGTCCACCATGGGCTGAAGCATGTATTATACCACCCATGGGAGACCATTACAATTGTAACTACAGGCCTACCATTGCCGCCTGTGTAAGCTGGTGCTAGCACCACTTATGAAATATATAGGTTTCCCTGTATCTAAGGTCACTGCTCTTAAAACCAATAAGTCACCCCTAAGGCAGGTCTTTCAATCCTGAGGGCAAGGTATGAGCAGGACACCCCTACAACCTGCAGAGTCCATTCTCCCGGGTTGTGAGTTAAACAGCCACATACCATATAATGGGGGACCGCATCATTACACAATGACCATCTCGAAAATGGCTGTAACGAACCCTTTCATGTTTGATATCAAACATGTTGGAATCATACCCCCACACCAAAAACATTGTGGGAGGTATGATTCCAAGCACTGTAAAGGCCCTCCATTAGGCCCTCAGTGGTCGCGGTACCAGTATTCTAGACCCGGACAGCAAAACATGGCTGCTGCTGACCAGAGACAATATTCTGCCCTCCTGCTGCTGAGCCAAGCTCCAGCAGGGGAAGGCAAAACAATAGGAGAGAGGTATGACCACCTCCCAGACAGGGTTTAGTATATTCTAAGCATGGGCTAAAAATTAGTTCCGCTCACGGAATTTGCGGATTTTTGGCAATATTGCGGTCCGCGAATCACGCGAAATTGCCAAACAATCTGCAATTCGCACGTTTTTTCTTGTTGGCGCTTCAAAAATACAATCTCGCGCGCGCTGGGTTGACTTACCTTGATTCTGAGTTTGCTGAGTTGTTTTCCTCCCGCGAACAAGATGGCCACGCCCAAAACCGACAGCATGGGTAAGTTGGTGGTAGCCGCGCTGAACGAAAACCCAGCGAACAAGCAAAAATAAAAAGTCTGCAAGTTCGCACAAATCTGCGGATTTTGCGGACCACAAATTCGCTTTTGCACGAATTTGCGTACTGCGAATTCGCAAATTTCGCCCATACTTAGTATATTGGGGCCGAGTGGGAGCGCTTGTCAGCGGCACTCCCTCGGCTTGAAGGGTACATTTGGTGCCCTTTTTGCATAGTCAAGTTCAAAGCAGCTCAGGTAACCGTTGGCTCCCACTCTGGCGTGAAACTGAACAATGGACATGGGAGTATTCTCCCCACTGTCCACAGCCTCCCCTGGAGGGAATCCTGAATCTTCCCAAACTCTTTTCTTAGGGTACTTAAGGGCTTAACTGATGGTGGGTCCCTAGATTAATCTTGGGACAATATTCAATTAGGACACCACTTCAATATCGATCGTCTGGACAATCTGGACTTTGCCAGACTTCGCTCTAGGCATCAAGGCTGCAAACGGGAGGACTCCTGTTTCTCCTGATCTCTTTGCCCTGCTCGTATACTGCAACATCCGTGCCTGTGCTACATACAGGAAACCTTCCAAGGCATGTGGGCATCCAAGACACCTGAAGGAGTCTCCCTTGAAGTGAAAGAGTCACTTCCCTGCATCTGCAGGCACCACAACTAAGCTGACCGGTCTGTTTATCCTGGGCTTCCATAGACTCCAAAAGGCTCAGCAACACAGGTGATGGTTCTTCACATCCCACAATGCCTGCCCTGTTATCTCACCAAGTTTGAGGCAAGTATCCCTCGTTGGAGCTGCAGGAACTGAACCCCTGTGCACTGCTTTGACTTGCTGTTGCAAATGCTTGTTGGCTTCCTTCCATCAAGATCTTTGGGCATCTAATAGCCCCAAACTCAGGCATCTCCAGTGACCCAGATCTTCATCCCCACCACATCACGTGCACCTTGGGCCTGCTTCTTTAGTTATACCTATACAATTATGTTCTGGTACAACAACCTGCTTTACACTCCTTCTGGACTTAGCCTGAAGGCTGATTTCCAAAGCTACCACTTAGAGGGATTTCTAAGGTTGTCTAAGACCACTAAAATCACCACAAGGGTTATCTGTATCAGTGCAAGGTGTCCACATACATAAGTGTACATCATATACTGAGCCGGCCTCTCACAATGGATCATTGGTTATTATTCCAGAGCCCTCCTTTGTTCATTGGTCCAATTGTCCCATACTTTGCTCTTAGAATTATTTTGCTTCTTCAATAACTCATGTGTGATTTCAGAATTAAATGCTTCAATATTGTCATACTGAACATTTGGATTACACCTGGATTTTGGTTTGAGGCCACTTCTGATAGACCGAAGTAAAGCATATTCTTCTCAATGTTTCACTTGTATTTTGTTCCTGAGTCTCATCACGCCAATTTTCCTCTAAGGCATACATTGAAATCAATGTCCTGCAATGTAACTTTGATGATATAATTTGAGATGTTTCTCAAATAGTTCTCTTTTTACCAATTGACATTTTATATAGTTTCATCAACTTTAACTTCCTAATGTAGTTCATGTCATGAGTTGGACAAAAGGATAGACCCAATGTGAGTATAGATTCTATGTTCAAGATGAGAGGTCTAGATGATAATTTAATTATGGTTTTGTCCTTCCAATGTCAGAACCTATTAACTAGGCACATCTTTAATGTTTTAGTTCTTCCTCCTCTTCTGTTGGTTATTCTTTATTTTTGTCAGATCCTTTAGCTTTTGCATTGCCTCTTCCTCTGCCGTGTCCCTTCCCCTTCATTAGGGTAGGATCATTTGGAGTCTGTTCCTTCTTTTTTTGGTTGAATAGTTGGAATTCCTGAATGTAGGTCAGTGGACGTACACCTAAAGGATTTGCTGGTCCTTCAGTATCTGAGCTTAAGTCTAAACTGGAACCTCTAGATACAATCTCTTGTTGTATTTTTTGTTGAATTATTTGCAGATCTTGTTGTATCCAATCAAAGTGTTTAACTTATGTTAAGATTCAACCCTCAGCAAAATCCGTCTTGTCTCGCAAGAATTTCTATAGATGTTTCGATTTTATGACGTCCTTATATGATTTTAGGCGTCCCTCTAAGCATTTGAGGTATTCAATTACTGTGTTGTCATCTATCCTTATACTTGTCCAATTCCTGTCTCACCTTTATGAGATTTTGTCTGGTAATTTCCAACTCAATTTTGGCATATGTAATCAAACGTTCAAGCATCCCTCTGCAAGTTTTGGCCATAAACAATGCCCATTCTTTTAAAAGTTCAGGATCAGTGCAAAGTTACAAGAAGTAACACAGGAAGATGTTTTATTCAAAATTAATTTGTCTTCCAAAAACAAACAAGAAAACACGAATCCTAGATTAGTCACCACGTACAATAAAAGATGCAATCAGTTTAAGCAAATTCTAAAACAACATTGGTGGTTATCAACAACTGATCCAGTGATCGGCAATACAATAGGAAGTATTCCCCTTTTCCCCTTTTAACGTCCAAGAAACCCTATTCATTGAGGATATTTTGGTACATAGCTTTCATGAGTCTATTTTGGCTACTGCTTGGATGGGAGAATGGGGGAGGGGTTCACACTTGCAATACCTATAAAAAAGCTGTAGAAGCTATAGCACTTGAAAATGGAGGACAAAACAAATTCTAGAATTTATAACACGCACTACAGATTTTGCTATATATGCCCTTGTGGCTTAAGATATGTTGATAGCACCAAGTTACCACTAAAGATGAGAATACTGCAACATCTATGAGCTATAAAGCTCAACATTTCTGAATCATACATAACAGCAACAGCGATCAGATGAAATTCTTTGGAACTGATCGTGTTTTGAAGCACACAATAGGTGGGGAGAGGGAGAAAAAATGCGGATATTGGAATCCAGGTTCATAATTGATCTGAATACAAGAATACCTAATGGCATGAATAGCAGTGAGGAATTGATCACACACATTGGCAGCTAGAAATTAATTTCCTTCCCATCTGTCATGTCTCCTTCAGTATATATATTTACTTCCTTATTTTCATTGTTTTCACTTAGCTTTCACCTACTGTGGCACTTTTTTTTAGCATAGGTTGATACGGATCATCCTAAGATATGGGCACTGGCCCTTGATTGTGTACTACTGATTAATACTGAAATGGGACGATAATTGCAGACAGTTTATGCCGTGAATTGATCTGAAAGTTAGATTTGTATGTGAATAGTGCTAATCCTACATGGAGCCTTATTAGGATTCATAAACAGGCGAATAGCGTAAATAGGGAGTCCTCATTCCATTACTAGTGATGTTTATCACAGGTTTAATACTGGATGACAAGTATCTCCATTGTGTGTATATATTTACTGTGCCAGTTTAACATTTGCACCATTAAAACACATAAGGGAATGTATTGGACATTTTAAAATATGTATTTCGTTATTGAATGAATTTGTATTTTCATATGAATTTTGAATATGAATAACTTGATTTTATTTTATCATGAATTTAATTTACTTTATGAAATATAAAGTTTACTTCAAAGTGTGCAATAATTTATAAAAATGGATGTATGAATTTACAGGCAATTCTAACCTGTATTATATTTTGTTTATGTCCATTACGCTGTGGCTTATTTTTTATAGTGAGTGGAGGACATTCTGCAAACTTGATAAAGGCTCCTTAGCGGAAACGCGTTGTTTTGCACAATAAACTTTTGTGCCTTCACTTGGTGTGCCGCATTAGTCATTCTGGATTTCTAGAATGGTTTCATATAGATATATAGTAGGTAGTTATAGTTAGGACCTTGTTTCTATTTAAAAAGCATTTTTTCTTTTGCAAATATGTTTGGTGCTGTTTGACAAATCTTTGCAAAATTTCCAAAACCAATAATTTACTCAAGAAAGCTCCAGTTTTGAAAGTTTTTAAAATGTTTTGCCGAGAAAAAAGGGGGGTACCAAAATGCATTTTCCCCATATTAATTTCCATTGGAACTTTAGACATGGCTTTAGCCCGACCTGCTGAACATAATTACACCAGTTTTGGCAAATAGGTAGCCCTTGGTTCAGAAAGCGACCTTTTTTTAAATGGTGTAAATCTGTTCAGTAGTTCCTGAGAAATTATAAAAAAAAATTATAGCACCGAGCAGGATTTGCAAACCCTTCTGAGGACAAACTTCATTCTGATTGGCTGCCAACACCCCATACTAGAATGTGTTGGCAGCCATCTTGTGACTCGGTAACCTAGTAACAAAATAACAATTGAAAAGATTCAAAAAACAAAAGAAGGGACCCCCTTGTCCTGCTCAGTGGCCCCCCAAGGACCCCCAGAGATCCCAAAAGTAAAAAAAAAAAGAAATTGGCTGAATTTGTGCTGGGTGCGCGAATCTGGTTAAAAAAAATTAAAAAACGAAGTGCAGACTCCCTTGCTCTGTGTTCTATAAGCTCCCGAGTGGGCGAGGTCCCAGGGCAATTTTTGTTGTTGTGTGGGGGCCCACGCGGGGAACCCACAGCCCCGGGGACCACCACCTCCCCCGGGCTTTTAATAAAATGCATGATGGGGCTTCTGTCCCCCCATTCTGCCCTATGGAACGCCACCTCCCATGGGCATTCAGATATTGGGCCACCCCCCCTTCAGCCCCAGGGACAGCCACCTCCCCGGGGTTTTAATTGATTCTGGGTGGGGGGCCTCGTGGGCTCCCCAAGTGCTGGGGACCGCCACCTCCCCAGGGCTATAAGAAATAGTGAGGGTGGGGGGCTCGAGCCCACCCACACTGTACTGGGGATCACTACCTCCCCAGGGCACTAATTATTTTAGAGCGGGTCCGTTGCTGACCCCCAGGGACCACCACCTCCCCTGGGCTATGCAAATGATGGGAGAGGGGCTGTGTGGCCCCCTCCTGGAGCCCTCTATGGCCCTGGGGACCGTCACCCTCCAGGGCTGGCTTCAGCAATGTACCGAGGTGCCCACCCCCGGGGCAATGCAGTTTGCAATGGCAGTGAGGGAGCATTCCTCCCTCCCTGCCTTTGCAATCTTCTGCTTTGCTTTGTGGAAGCGAGAGCAGGAAAACTGCTCTCGCTTCCACAAAGCAAAGCAGTTTTGCTTTTGGACAAGGGGAGCTGTATGTTAGCAGCTCCCCTTGTCCTAAAGCAATTCCGTCTCCTGCAGGAGGTGGGGTGCTGGCTGGGACCGTGGGGGCATTGGGGCTCCCCCCACAGTCCCCAACATAAGGCCAGGCCCCGGGGATGGGTTCCTCAGTTCCAGAATTTGCCCAGAAGGGGGGGCCACGCAGCCCCTTTATTTTTTTAAAAATAAGGCTGGGTCCTGGGGGATGGGGACCTAGAGGACAACATTGGTCACAGGAGGGGAGCCGCACAGCCTCCATCAAAAAGTATTAAATAAAAAAGCAGAGCAGGCCTCGGGGGATAGGGTCATGAGGCCAAAATAGGCCCAGGGAAGGGACACCACGCAGCTCCGCTCCCATGCAAAAAAATTAAATAAATGTGACCACTCCCCTGGGGATGGGGTCCCCGGGGCCAAAAGAGGCCCAGGCAAGGGGGACATGCAACCCCCCTGCCGTAAAAAATTTTTAAAAAATGAGGCACAGCCCTCAAGGCTTTGTGAGGGGGCCATGCAGTCCCCTCTCATTAAAAAAAATTATAATAATTAAATGGGTCAGGCCCTAGGGGATGGGGTACCCAGGGCCAACAACATCTTAAGAGAAGGGGGCCTCACTGCACCCTTCTAATAAAAAAAGGAGAAGCCGACATCTCACCGGCGGCACCGCCCCCTCCCTGTACCACTATGCAAACGCACCTTCTGGCACGTTCTGGATTGGAGGATTATGTCCCCTGAATTCTAAGGGTCCTTAGGGGCCAACTAGCCCGCCAGGCACCTCCAGTAAGCCCCACACAGTGGGATTGCTGAGAGGTAGTCTGAGGCCACGCCCCTCCTTACACCACTCTGCAAACGCACCACTTGGTGCACTGCTGGTGGGGCAATGAGGTCCTCTTCTGTCCTGAGAACCTCAGGACTGAAGTGGACTTCATCCCCGAGCAGAAGTGCACCAGGCACGGTGTTTGCAGAGGGGTGTAAAAAGGTGGCATGGCCTTGGACCACTCTCAGCATTCCAGATGTGCGGGGCTTACTGGAGGTACCAGGTAGGCTAGTTGGCCCCTTTCCACCCCCAGCAGCGAAGGGGACTTTGATACCCATCGAAGAGTGTGCCAGGCAGGGCATTTGCAGACTGGTGGGAAAAGGGGGCATGGCCTGCTATGAGAATGTACCAATGCTGCTGTGTGGGACTTACTGGAGGTAATAGGAGGGGTAGTTGACCCCCAAGGATTTCCTTGGGGGCCAACTACCCCTTCTGTTACCTCCAGTAAGTACCACATAGTGGGATTGCTAAGAAGTCCTCGGAGGTCATGCCCCCTTTTCTCCACTACTCTGCAAACCTGCCTCCTGGCACACTACGGGTTGGGGATGAAGTCCTCTTTTCTCCTGAGGGACTATTGCTGCCAAGCAGCCCTTCTGGTACCTCCTGTAAGTACTACACAGTAGAATTCCTGAGCTGTGGTTGGAGGCCCAGCCCCCTTTCTCCACCTCTCTGCAAACATGACTACTAGTTAAAGAAGCATTTACAATGTAATAGGTTTCGCATTTGCGTAAATTAGAGCTGTTGGCGTTGTAAATTTAAAAGTGTTTTATTATTGTTTCTTGGAGTGGAGTGATTGTAGGTTATGTGTAGTGGAATTATGTGGTATGTTGTGCAGTGAAATTATGTGGATAAAAAGTATGTGAGATTTAGTGTATAGGAATTATGTAGAGTGGGATTACGTGTAATGAAGAGTAATTGTGTGGTATGATAATCTGTGTTGTGGAGTGGTAACCTCAGATTTAGACTTCCTCTTTTCCATAGAAGCTAAACTATAAAGTCAATGAGACAAAAAAGGAAGGAACCACTGAGGAGCACGTCTGGACCTAGTCAGAGGTATGAGCAGGGTCACTAGAATTATACAACTGTTTGGCTGCACCGACTTTTGCACAGATGTTACCAAAAATGCAGCGACAAGTGTTACAGCGCGGTGGAAGGCCCTTTGCAAACCTAGAATGGTCGCCTGTTACTTATTGCTAAAAGTGGGTATTAAATTGTTATTAATGGTATACAAACCAATCTTGCTTCTTTCTGCGCCTCTCTTGCCTCTTGCCTCTTTCTGCATTTCTGTTGCTTCTTTCTGCCCCTTTCTTTCTTTTTCTGCACTTCTTTTGCCTGTCTGCTCATCTCTTCTACGTTCTGCTTTTTGCACCTCTGTTGCTTCTTTCTGTCCCCCTCTTGTTTCTTTCTGTACCCCTCTTGCCTCTTTTTGCATACTTCTTCCCTCTTTCTGTACCTCTTTTGGCTCTTTTTCTATCCCTGTTCCATCTTTTTGCACCTCCACTGCCTGTTTCTGCATCTCTCTTGCCTCTTTCTGAAATTCTCTTGCTTCTTTCTGCACCTCTATTGTTTCTTCCTGCACATCTGTTGCTTCTTACTGCACCCCTCTTGCTTCTTTCTGTACCCTTATTCCTTCTTAGCGCAACTCTCTTGCCTTTTTCTATAACTCTGTTGCTTCTTTCTGCACTTATCTTGTCTCTTTCTGTACCCTTTACGCCTCTTCCAGCACCTCTGTTGCTTCTTTCTGCATTTTTGTTTTCTTCTTTCTGCACCCCTCCTGCTTCTTTCTGTACCCCTCTTGCCTCTTTGTGCCCCTCTTCTACCTCTTTCTGCACCCTTCTTGCCTCTTTTGCACCCCTGTTGGTTCTTTCTGTACTGCTCTTGTTTCTTTCTGCACATCTTTTGTTAATTTCTGTATCCCTTATGCATTGTTCTGTACTCCTCTTCCCAATTTCTGCACACGGAGGCACTTTGGTTACTGACCTTTTAACACAGCAGCATTTCCAGGACCCAGACCCATAACTCGCCGCACCCGGTCCGCGGGTGCCGCTTCGCCGCCTTGGACACCGGGACATTGGTGACGGACTGCAGGCTACCGGGTGAGTGCGGTCAGCGGGGCTGCGAGCGTGCAGGGGACTCCATTGCCCAGGAGTCCCTGCAAGACCATTTCCTAACTTCCGGTCCGCTCTCCCTGCTGCCGCCCCCCGCCCCCAGCGGTCTTTAAAACCTCTTCCATCCTTTCATCGGCGGGACGCATTTCTGCACACGGAGGCACTTTGGTTACTGACCTTTTAACACAGCAGCATTTCCAGGACCCAGACCCATAACTCGCCGCCTTGGACACCGGGACATTGGTGACGGACTGCAGGCTACCGGGTGAGTGCGGTCAGCGGGGCTGCGAGCGTGCAGGGGACTCCATTGCCCAGGAGTCCCTGCAAGACCATTTCCTAACTTGCGGTCCGCTCTCCCTGCTGCCGCCCCCCGCCCCCAGCGGTCTTTAAAACCTCTTCCATCCTTTCATCGGCGGGACGCATTTCTGCACACGGAGGCACTTTGGTTACTGACCTTTTAACACAGCAGCATTTCCAGGACCCAGACCCATAACTCGCCGCCTTGGACACCGGGACATTGGTGACGGACTGCAGGCTACCGGGTGAGTGCGGTCAGCGGGGCTGCGAGCGTGCAGGGGACTCCATTGCCCAGGAGTCCCTGCAAGACCATTTCCTAACTTCCGGTCCGCTCTCCCTGCTGCCACGCCCCCCTGTTTTTACACGACCTCCTACTTATTGACCCAGCACTCCCGCAGCGCGGGACGCAGCCCGGGGCGAAGACCGGGCAAAGAGCGGGCCGTTTGAGGCCGTTCGAGGACTAAGAGGGCTGGGCTGGGCCACCCCCCTTTGTTGGTACATTTTACAGTTTTATTGTTGTTTGTATTGTTATTTATTCACTTGTATTCTGTAAAATGTGCTCACGGGGTAGTCGGAGCAAAACCCTCATGGCTGCTAGCAATTCCAATAGAACCTTAGATGATTTCCTAGTCAAAACTAATTTGGCTATTGACGAGGAAATCAGTAAAATGCAGCACAAGGTTTCTTTAGAACTTGATGCTGCAAGAAGGCTGTCAGAGCACATTGCTAGTACAAAAAAATCCTCCCTGGGGAATATTGCTTCTGCCCGTACCCCTGATCGTTCAGCTGCTCCTCGGCCCCTGTTAATAACGGCAGCTATTCATCCCGCACCCCCAACTATTCCCTTAAACCCCCCTCCTAATCCCCAATCCACTCCAGTGCAACAAAATATGGGCCCTGCTCCACTAATTAGTATTGCAGGCTTTTTCCCTCCTCCCAAAACAAATTTAGCCGCAAGACATTGTAGTGCAAAGAAAGCAGCAACCTATAAAAAGAAATGCCTTGCGAGATCCATTTACGCTAGGAAAAAAGCTAGAATTGCAAGATCACAGTTTTTTAACAGTAGACGGGCCATGGGTTCTCTTGGGGTGAAAGATGATAGCTCTAAAACCACTCACAGTGTTTTGAATGGGGAAGTCGCTCCTGATTTACTTAGTCTGGTGGAAGATGACATTCTCATCACCTCCCCAAGTAAGAATAGCGTGAACAATCCGGAGGGTCGGGTGAGTGGACCTGTGCACGATAGGGAGGGTGATAGCGAATTTCTTAAAATAGTCTGGGGTACGCTATAGCAGCAACTTTCCCCCTTGGAATTGAGGCTTTCTCGTATAGAGAATAACCCCCTTGAAATGGATAGGACCATAGTCACCCTGGCCAGCTTGAGCCTAAAGGAAATGGATGCCAAGCTTTCACGCGAGACCGAATCCACCCCCCAGCCCAAAGTAACAGAACTTGTACAATCCCCCTCACAACTACCTCAAAGTATCCCTGTGACCCTACCAATATCCAAACCCATACCAAAGCCCCGCACCACCATTGTAAACACTATTGTACCTACCCCTAGCTCAGTTGTACCAAAACCCTTTCCCCCGCATAAACCAGCTTATAGGCAGAACCTTGACTCAAGAGCAGCAGCCCACCATTCCTCAAGGCCACAACCGGTGCATAAACCACTACGACAGGCCAGTCGCCCCAACTTCCGTGGAGGGTTTATTGACCTTCCGCCAGAACGTTATTATTTTAGCCGGCGTCCCAGAGTTGGATCAGCATTCCCAGGAGAATGATCTTTCTTTGAAAAACATAGTCATTCACTGGCTTAACTCCAATAAACAGCTCCCCGACCACCAAAAAAGTAGTGTATTAATGGTTCGGAGAGTCCCTTGGATTGGCCGCACGCATAAGTCCATAGCTGGTGACTGTGTGGTGGTATCTTTCTCTGATCCCCACACAGCTCAGCATCTATGTGCATGGCCATCCTTTGAGGTCAATTCCACAATAGTGGTGAGACCTCTCACTTTTTTCTATCCCCCTAGACAACAACCTGCGAGTGAGGGGTCGTGGTCAATTGTCCAGAATGCTAGACGACCGACTCATAGGTTTGATGGACATAGTCAACATAATTGGTGGCATGGGGTTCCCACCTCCAATAGGTTTGGTTGCCTGGAGGAGGTGGATTGACTTGGGGGGTCTGGCGATATATCGCCCATAATGATTTCTCCCCACTCACGGAGGCTTGCACCACCAAATCCATCTCCTAATGGCCTATTCTCGCCTAAAAACGCGGGTGTACCCTTAGATCTTGTAAACATTCCTGCTACGGCTATGACAGATGTAATGGGCGTGGCACGATCACCCTGTGACCACAGTACGGACTATCCACTAAGAGTGGCCTCTTGGAATATTGCAGGGCTACGGGGACGCTTGGACAACGACGATTGGGCCAATTTTATTGACTCATATGATATCGTCATTTTCCAGGAAACATGGTCAATAGTCCCCTTACACAGGCTGGGTTATCTCAATTTTTCAAAACCCGCTATCAAGAGTCCTAAGGGTAGGGCCTCTGGTGGCCTTACCATTTGGATTAAAAACAATCTGGGCTTCCATGGCAAGGAAATATTGGTAGAGAGTGTGGATCTCTTATGTATCATTTTGAGTAAACCCAACACTACAGATCTCCTCTTGGTTGATGTCTATGCCCGTGGTTGCCAGGGTGGGAGAAAACAAATTGTCCTGGACGACCTTGATCTACTATTTAAGAATTCTAAAACCAACCAGACTGTTATTGTAGCGGGAGATATGAATACCTCCATTGAGCCCATTTTTTCCTTGGCAGAGGATGTGGGTTCTGAGGAGGACACGGTCTGGACCATCCCCCCGCTTACTATCACCAAGGGTGTTAGGGGCACCGAGGCAGCTTTACATTGGTTGGGCTTCTGTTTAGATTGGGGTCTACGGGCCGTAAATGGGCGTACACGCTCTGATAGCCTTGGGACCAACACCTTCGATAACGGTTTGAGTTCCAGCCGTATCGATTATATACTGATTAATATTGAGTGTTGGTCTATTGTACAAGACATGGTGGTAGAGCCCCGTCCAGAGAGTGATCACAATCCCCTCTCACTCGAGATTTTGGTCCCAGGCTTGGGGGCCCCAGCCAGGGGAACTAATTGCTTAACGTCTGATGTAGTTTTGTGCGACAACAGGCGTCGAGTAAAATGGCTCAGTATTCTGGATGACCCAGCACTTATTTCCAAGATTGAGGAAAAGGTGCGGGGTGTGTGGAGTAGGATGCCTCCGTTATCTCCCTCTGGCGATGCTGATTCCACAATCACTAATCTCCATGAGGAGTGCTTTTTGGGCCTTAAAAACCTTCTCACGAAACCTTCTAAGCCTGTTAACGCTAGAGTGCACAAAAAATGGTATAATAAGAACTGCAGAGATGCTCACAGCAACCTATTAGCCGCTGTGAAGGCCCGGAATACAGACGATATAAGGATAGCAAGGCAGTGCTATAAGCGTACCCTCTGGGCTGCCAAGCGAGACTGGGATGACTCTTACTGGCTTGATCTCCTTAGAGCTTGTGAATCCCCCAACCTAACTGATTTTTGGTTGATTGTAAGGAGGGGAAGGGATTCAGCTGCCCAGAATCCAGAAAATCATGTCTCCGCCCAATCTTGGGTGGAATTTTTTACGACACAATTCAACGACCCAATTAAAGCGGAGGAACTGATGATGACAACTATGCCATCGTGTCCCCTCCCACAAATAGGAGACAGACTCATATTCTTGGAATCCGATACTGCACATGCCCTTGAGTCTGTTCAGCCAGGTAAAGCTCCTGGCCTAGATGCTATTCCCGCTGACCTTTTCAAGCTTAAACCTGACCTTTGGATCCCTTATATTACGTTACTGGCAAATAATATAGCTGCAGGGGCTGAGATTCCTATCTCATGGAAGGGGGCAGAAATTTTGCCAGTTTATAAGAAGGGTGATCGCTCCCTCCCAAACAACTATCGGCCCATTAGTTTGATCGATTCGATCCAGAAAATTGTGTCGAGAATGATCTTAGCAAGAATTCAGGGTTGGATCGATTCAAATAACATACTTTCCCCTATGCAGGCAGGATTTAGGTTCGGCACTAGCACTGTTGACCAGGTCTTCCGGTTCACATTACTTTTTTGGAAGGTGGTTCTTTTGGGCGGCGGTATGTTATTTGCTGCATTCGTCGACCTTAAGTCGGCCTTTGATTTAGTCCCAAGGAAGAAGCTATGGGAGGCCCTTAGACACATGGGCTTTCCACCAGAGCTCTTGAGCCTAGTCCAGCGACTACATGAGGACAATTATGCCCAGGTAAGGTGGGGTAGCCAGGGGCAGGTGACCAAATGCTTCCCTGTACAACGTGGGGTACGCCAAGGCTGTGTCCTGGCCCCCACGTTGTTCCTCCTGTTTATTAATCAGGTTGCCCAACATTTTATTAATACACAGTCGGATGCACCAACGCTGGGTGGTCGAAAGTACCCCATGCTAATCTTCGCAGATGATACCCTCCTCCTTTCTAAAACTAGAGCTGGGCTTCAGGTAGCCCTGAATAGATTTTCTGAGTTTTGTATAATGAATGACTTGCAAATAAATGTAGATAAAACCAAATTTATGGTTTTTTGCAAGAAAATCCCACCTAAGTGTGTAGTCTCCCTAAACGGAGTTCAAATTGAGCAGGTTGGGGTCATGACATACCTTGGTGTGACTCTAGATCACCAACTCAATTGGAACCCCCAAGTGGAGACGTCTAAACTCAAATTTAATAGGTTGGCTGGTTGTCTGGTCCGTGAACAAAAGAACTCCCTAACAAAGCGCATTACTCCTGCCCTAAAAATCTACGAGGCTAAGGTCACTTCAGCAACCCTTTATGGAGCCGAAGTTTGGGGTCACAAGGATCTTTCATGCTTGGCCACTGCGCAGAACAGGTTCCTACGGAACCTGGTAAGTCTTCCGCAGTCCGCTCCTACAAAACCCCTGTTGTTAGATCTTGGTTGCAGACCGATCGACGAGATGGCCCAGTTTCGCCTGGTGGCATTTTGGCGCCGTCTCTGGACCACCCCCGAGCTTGGTCTGTTTATCCGAGAACTGGAGGAGGTAAAACTTATGTGGGGTGCGCATAAAATACCCTGGCTTAGGGAAGTTAAAAATGTTCTGTATATGATGGGTCTTCCAGAGCTTTGGTCCAACCCAGGGGGAGAAATTTTCCCATCAAAACTTGAGTTCAAGGCGCTCTTTTGGGCTTGGAAAAAATCTATTCTTGTAACCCAATCCTTGGACGCAAACCTAACTGGTCTATTTTTAGTGCATAAGGTTATTCCCTCTCTAGAGCAGTATTGGGATTTGATCACAAGTGTGTTAGATCGTAAACTATACCACCAGTTTCGAACTGGCACCTTGCCTGTCAATTCTTTTACAGCAAAATGGGACACGATGACAGGAAATAAATGCCACTGGTGTCCCGACCGGGAAGAAAGTGTTGGCCACTTCTTCTTTGGTTGTCCCGTTTATCGAGCACCCAGAAGTAAGTGGCTAAAACCCATATGCTTATCCCTGAATAGTGGTGGCCACCGAGATGCACTTACCAAACTCCGTGTTATTAGATCTGAAACTGTAGTGGTCTGTGTTGCTAAATTTTTGGGATGGGCCTGGCTGATTCGAACCAAGAAACTGGGCATCCCTTTGCGTTGAGCGTTTTACCCAGATGTATATATTGTTCTGTAGCTGAATATGGTTATTAGTGGTACTAATTCATGTGCATGTTGTTTGTGTCCTATTTGTCCCAAGATACATCTAGTGTATTGTATCCTATTGTTTTAAGGAATAATTTGTGTACATTATTTTTTATTGATTGATCCTTTTATACATTGTGTATGGTTGTATATTGTCTTTTATGAATCTTTTATTCGAAATAAAGACTTATCGACTCGACTCGACTCGACTCTTCCCAATTTCTCTACCTCTCCTTCTTCTTTCTGCACTTCTCTTGCTTCTTTCTGCACTGATCTTGCTTCTTTCAGCACCTCTCCTGCAAATGTCTGTATCTCTCTTACCTCTTTCTGGACCTTTCTTGCCTGTTTCTGTACCTCTCTTGCCTCTTTCGGCACCTCTGTTGCTCCATTTAGCACTTCCCTTGCTTCTTTCTGCACCCCTATTTCCTCTTTCTGTATCCCTTTTGCCTCTTTGTGTACCTCTCCTGCCTCTTCCTGGACCTTTCTGGCTTTTGTCTACAGTTCTCTTTCTGCACCTCTTTAGCTTATTTCTTGTCTTTTCTTTCACCTTTCTGCACCCCTCTTGCATCTTCCTGCACCTCTGTTGCTTCATTATACACTTCTTTTGCCTCTTTCTGTACCTATCTTGCTTCTTTCTGTACCCCTGTCATCTCTTTCTGCAATGCTGCTGTCTCTTTCTTCACCAGTCTTCCCTCTTTCTGCACCTCTCTTGCTTCTTTCTGCACATCTTTTGCTTCTTTCTGTATCTCTTGTGCTTCTTTCTACACCTTTCTTCCCTGTTTTACATTCCTCTTGCCTCTTTCTGCAGTTCTCTTGTCATTTGCTGCACCTCTCTTGCCTCTTTCTGCACCTCACTTGCCTCTTTATGCACTTCCCTTGCTTCTTTCCACACCTCCGTTGCTTCATTCAGCAATTCGCTTGCCTCTTTCTGCACTTCTCTTGCTTGTTTCTGCACCTCTCTTGCATCTTTCTGCATCTCTATTGCTTTTTTCTACACTTCTCTTTCTTCTGTCGGTACCCCTCCTGCCTGTTGCTGTACCCCTCTAGCCTCTTTGTGCACCAATCCTACCTCTTTCTGTGCACTTCATGCCTCTTTTTGCACCTCTGTTGCTTCGATCTGCACTGCTCTTGCTTCTTTCTGCACCTCTTTTGTAACTTTCTGCATCCCTAATGCCTCTTTCTGCACCCCTCTTCCCTATTTCTCCACCACTCTTGCTTCTTTATGCACTTCTCTTGATTCCTTCTGCACTGCTCTTGCTTCTTTCTACACCTCTCTTGCAAATTTCTGTATCTCTGTTACCTCTTTCTGCACCCGTTACCTATTTCTGTATCTTTCTTGCCTGTTTCTGTATATCTTGTGCTTCTTTCAGCACCCCTGCTGCATCTTTTTGCACTTCTCTTGCATCTTTCTGCATCCTTCCTGCCTCTTTCTGCACCTCTGTTGCCTCTTTCGGAACCTCACTAACTTCTTTATGTATCCCTCTTACCTCTTTCTTCACACTTCTTCCCTCCTTCTTTACCTCTTTTGCCACTTTCTGGACCCCTGTTCCCTCTTTCTGTACCTCTGCTGCCTGTTTCTGTACCTCTCTTGCCTCTTTATGTGCTTTTCTTGCTTCTTTCTGCACCTCTGTTGCTTCTTTCCGCACCTCTGTTGCTTCTTTCTGCGATCCCCTTGCCTCTTTCTGCATCCTTATTTCCTCTTTTTGCAACTATCTTGCCTCTTTCCTCTGTTGTTTCTTTCTGTACTTCTCTTGTATATTTGTGCACCTATGTTGGTTCTTTGTGCACTGCTCTTGCTTCTTTCTGCACATCTTTTGCTAGTTTCTGTATTCCTAGTGCATCTTCACTCCTCTTCCCTATTTCTCTATCTCTCCTATTTCTTTGTGCACTTCTCTTGCTTCTGTCTGTACTGCTCTTGCTTCTTTCTGCACCGCTCCTGCAAATTTCTGTATCCCTCTTACCTCTTTTGGCATCCCTGTTACCTATTTCTGGATCTTTCTTGCCTGTTTCTTTATGCACTTCCCTTGCCTCTTTCTGCACCCATCTTGCTTCTTTCTGTACCCCTCTTGCCACTTTCTGCACACATCTTCCCTCTTTCTGTATCTCTTTTGCCTCTTTCTGTACCCCTGTTCCCTCTTTCTGCATCTCCACTGTCTGTTTCTGCACCTCTCTTGCCTCTATCTGCACTTCTCTTGTTTCTTTCAGCACCTCTGTTGCTTCTTTCTGCACCTCTGTTGCATCTTACTGCACCCCTCTTGCCGCTTTTTGAACCCTTTTTACTCTTTGTGCAACTCTCTTGCCTTTTTCTATAACTCTGTTGCTTCTTTCTGTACTGCTCTTGCCTCTTGCTGTACCCTTCACGCCTCTTCCAGCACCTCTGTTGCTTGTTTCTGCATTTTATGTGGATCGTAGGACATAGCTATATTTTCCAATGCAAGAGGGCGTCTCACTCTTGTTTGATTCCTCGGGGCTTGAGAGACTCTTCCGTGGCCTTACTCTCTGATAGTGGAGCACTGCCTGCCCTTACCAGCGTTACCGCTCCAGATCCAGTACTTTTCACCGCAGCAGTCCTCCCGCTGCCGCTACTTCCACCAGCGGCCGCCGAGCGGAGGACTGCAACATCCAGGGGGCCGAGCGGCAGGAGGAGCTGCCAACGTCATCTCCCGCCACCCGCGGCGCTGTTAATACAGCGCAATCTCGGCAGGGCGGGCGTCTCACTCTTGTTTGATTCCTCGGGGCTTGAGAGACTCTTCCGTGGCCTTACTCTCTGATAGTGGAGCACTGCCTGCCCTTACCAGTGTTACCGCTCCAGATCCAGTACTTTTCACCGCAGCAGTCCTCCCGCCGCCGCTACTTCCACCAGCGGCCGCCGAGCGGAGGACTGCAACATCCAGGGGGCCGAGCGGCAGGAGGAGCCGCCAACGTCTTCTCCCGCCACCCGCGGCGCTGTTAATACAGCACAAACCCAGCTCCGCGGGATGCCGGGCGAAGCCCGGGCCAAGGGCGGGCCCGTTTAAGCCCGTTAAAGACCGGGTAAGACTGGACTGGGCCACCTCCCTAACATTTACGCTCATATCTACTTACCTTGTCTACCTCTTCGTTTTGCATACCTGTGCTTCTATTTTTCACCACAACACCACTTCTCCAAGATTAAATGTATTTATGTGCAGTTTCCACTAACGGGGTTACTGTATATTATGAACCATGTCACCCAGAGGTACCAGGAGCAAAACCGCACTAAGTCTGGCACAGGTTACTGGCCCGATTGACCAGTTCATTTCCAGGGCAAATGAAGCTATCGACCAAGGCATATTGCTCCTGAACCGACGTGTGTCCCACGACTTGGACCAAGCAAGACGTTGAGTTTCACACGACTTGGCCCATGCAAAACGGTCTTCCTTAGGCCCTTTTGCTCAAGCACAAACTCCTATTCGTCAACAGGAGAGGGCCCCTGCAATAGAAACACGAGCAGAAATCCACGGCTTGCCTAATTTGGTTAATTTGTCGGCATCCCCATCGTTGCTGGACTCACAGATAAGTCAGACTCTTGATGCAACGCCTGTTATTTTTGCAAGTCCGGCCCAGGTGGACCCTGTACAGGCTCATCTAAGGGGGATAAGAGAGGGTGCTATTCCTAAGCGGAGTAACTTAAAGAAAAGAAAACATACTAAAGTAGCTAAACCACTGTCTAACACACAGGGGGTGGGAGCTCTACATCAAATCCGACAGGACTTAACAAACAACCGAATGAACAGATCTCTGAAAATAATACAACTAATTCCCCCTCAAGTAACGAGGACCCCAAGGATTTTGTAAATATCACAGATGTTGAAATTATGGGCGAAGGCAGCAATCAACTATTGGCCAGGATTGAAGAATTCATCACAATCCAATTGCAGCCAATTCAAATGAGCCTTGCTACTATTGAGAAACAATTAGCAGCTGTGACTTCAACTCTGAAAACTTTAAACAAACCAAAGGGACAAGGGTTTGTCACTCTAGGGGGCACAAAAAATAAGACTGCCACTACTACGACTGGGCAAGATATTACAAACACATCTATCGGTCTGACAGGCCCAAAACCGAACCCCTCCCAAGGCACGACCAATAAGTTCCCTGACCCGCAAAAAACCCCGGCCCATAAAAATATTCCTACTAAAGCTGTCTCTAAAACTGCTGTCCCAAGCAATCAATCCTCGAGACCCCTTTATATAGGAGAACGGGTCAAGGGTGGGGGAAGCCAGTTCATACCTCCCCCAATAAACCTCCCTCCCGAAGCAAGTCCATTTGTGGTCATTATGATGGGGGTTCCTGAGTTGAGTCACAATACTGAGGAGCCCACTTGGTCTTTAAAAAATAAAGTACAGCATTGGTTGAACATCAACAGACCATTGCCACAAAACTGTGTCAGCAGGATCAACATGGTGCGCAGGGTTCCTTGGATTGGCCATAAATTAAAAAAAATTATGGGCAACTGTATCATAGTCAATTTTGAAGATCCCCGCGCTGTTGATCACATCTGCTCATGGGGCTCCCTGGCCAAGGAGGACGTAATATGCACAAAACATCTATCGTTCTTCTATCCACCAACAGCCCGCAACATCGAAGGCCCGGATTGGTCCTGGAACCAAGCGGGCAGCTGGGACAGGGGATGGAACCAAGTAGGCAATAGGCAGGGGAGAAGAGATTGGGCGGATTGGCTGGGTAACAACAGGAGAGACACTGTTCCTAGAGAAGGATGGGGGGTATACCAATCTCCAATAGATACAACTGCCTAGAAATGGTCGCTTGACCATCACCATGCATAGAACAGACCAGGGAAGATCCACTAAGATTAGATGTTAAATCTGAACAACCAGTCAAAAGTTCCACTAACGATCGATCCCCCGAGACCTCGAACAGACCAACTGCCACTTCAATCCCACCTAATAAACTGCCCACTATTAAAACCCCAGTTAGCCTAGGGCCTCTAGTGACCAAGGCGGATGGCCTTACCCCCGCCGAGGGAGAAATTGAACTTATTCAACCAGTGGAGCTTCAGACCGTCAGGGAAGTTCCAGGGGGGTCTGATAGACCATTGTTCAGAAGGAATTTAGGAATGGGAAAAAATGGTCTACAAAAAGACATAGTTTGTCTCTACTCTCTTGGAACATCGCGGGTCTCTCAAAAAAATCCAAGGACCCTACTTTCCTAAGCTTTGTGGCCCAGTTTGATGTGATCTGTTTACAGGAGACCTGGGACGAGGGTGAGACTCACCTGGAGGGCTTCAGCACATACGCCGTACATGCACGCAATTCGGGCAGAGGAAGATGCTCTGGCGGCCTTTCAACTCATTTCTCTAATCTGGCTAATTTGACCATAACGAACTTGGACACTATAAGCCGCCCAGATAAATACAGGCAATTTTTTCAAACCTTTTACATCAAGGGGTCGGGATCTCAGAGTTTGCTCCTAATAAATTTATATAACAGCATCCCAAGAGATGAGCAAAAGCCGGTCTTAGAAGAACTTAATGGAGTTATTAATAGGAGGCTGGAAACAGAGCAAACGGACATATGTTGCATTATAAATGGCGACTTCAATTGTCATTTGTGCGCCCAAAATGGGACAGAGTTATGTGGCATAGTCGATCTAAAGGGTGACCCCAACACGCATTTTGAACACTCTACTTTTGGTCATTTATTAAACACCATGATGCACGACCTGAATCTCGGATTTGCAAATGAGCTAAATGATCCACAGGTAAACTTTGAACGTACATTTACTGGCCGGGGCCTAGTTTCCCTCATCGATTATATGCTGGTCTCTACCAATTACTATCACAGCATCCGGTCTTTTAACACCGAAAAAATCGCACTGAGTGACCACTATCCAATCAGTGCTACTTTTGATATGGGTCCCAGAGATAGTCCAGCTATGGTCCTGGCAGAGGTGTTATACTGCAATGGGGTTTCTCTGGCAAGGTCTAACGGTTATGTAATTAAGTGGTGTAAAGTCAACTCTGAGAAGTTTATGCATGATCTAGTGTCTGACGATCCCAATCCCTTTATGATATGCCTTGATGATAACCCTAATCCTGTAATGGTTGTAACAGCTTTCGGTGAAATTACATCCAAAATAAGTAGTAACCTAGTCAGAAAGAGGAAGAAATGTGACAGGGATAGAACAGCAGGCTGGTTCAGCTCCGGTTGCACCAAAGCACACCAACATCTAAAGGAAGTACTGAAGCGGGTACCAAGAGACAAAACTGAGGTTAGGGGGGCAAGAGCAGCCTATAAACTCGCGCTACACAAACGGAAATTGGAACTGAAGGAAGCGGCTTCGGAGGCCTTGCGAAAGGCTAGTGAACTAAGAGACAATACTATGTTCTGGAGAGAGGTCAATGCCCCTTTTTTTAATGATAGAGAAACAGATTCGATCAAGATTGCTATCGATGAATCTGTCTGGGTCAATTATTTCACAGACTTGTTTAAGAAAGATGACCTGGGCAGTCTAGAAAATTCCATTCCAGCGGACTCACCTAATCAGGACTTTCCACTAGTTGGCGCTCCTGTAAATGCCTTCCCACTAGAGATAGTTTTTACACTAGCAGAGGTTGAGCTGGCAATACAGGAAAGCTCTAAATCTAAAGCCCCAGGTCCAGACGGGGTCCCTATTGATATATATATAAAGATAACATAGATCTTTAGGCACCTCTACTGACCAACGTTTTCAATAGCTTTAACACCATTGGTTTCCCAACCACATGGCAGGAGGCAGTTGTAGTGCCCATTTTCAAAAAAGGAAACCGTGAGGACCCCAAATGTTATAGGCCGATTTCCCTGTTAGATTCATTAATGAAAGTAGCCGGACGAATCATCCTGAATAGACTGCAATCTTGGGTTAAGGATGCGGTCATCCTTTCCAGGTTTCAGTATGGGTTCAGAGAAGGGTTGGGGACCATTGAGCAAGGTCTCAACCTGGCACTAATTACAGGGAAATATATGGCAGCTAAGAAAGGCAACCTCTTTATGACATTTGTCGACCTAAGCTCAGCTTTCGACTGCCTTAGCCACAACGTTTTGTGGAATACTTTGACTGAACTGGGGATTGATAAGTTCATTCTTGATTTTATAAAGGAGCTTTATAGGGGGCCAGGCGCGAGGGTGCGACATGGGAGAAATGGGGAATGCATGCCAAACTTCCCCATTAAAAAAGGGGTCCCCCAAGGTTGTATATTGGCGCCTCTCCTTTTTAATTTATATATTAATGGTGTGGCTGACCATCCAATGAAACTTGATGTAGATTACCCCCAAATAGATGGTAGTGCTGTTCCAATTTTACTTTATGCAGACGATGCAGTCATCATGGTAAGAACACAGTTAGGCCTACAGAAAGCACTGTCTAGTTTTTCCGATTTTATGAGGTTAAGAGGCCTAAAGATGAATGTGGGAAAGACCTTTACCATGTGCTGCTCGTCGAAACCTAGTACCCAATGCAAAACTTTTTTAAATCAATCAAAGGTTAGCCAAACAAAATCATTTTCATATTTGGGCATTATGTTTAACTGCGGGGGAATTTGGACGTCTGCCATATCTACCCGCAACCTGGCATTTTCCCCAGCCATCGGTGCATTGAAACAATTTACAAACAAACTGGGTGGCAAACCGGTCCAAACCCTTCTTGATATTTATGCTGCAAAATGTGTATCTACAGCAACCTATGGCGCTGGCATATGGGGGATGGCGAACTCCCAAGAGATACAGACAAAGGAAAATGCTTTTTTCCAATATCTCCTGGCTGTTCCGAGGTCAACCTCGAGCACCATCTGTCATAGGGAGCTTGATAGGGTCCATATATCTGATCTAATTAAAATTAGCCCAATTATGTTGTGGCATAAGATATGGACCTCAGAAGACACAGTTTTTAACAGACTAATTATTGGTGACTGCATGAAACTAGAGGGGGCCAATAATATTACATGGTTGCTCTATGTCAGAAACATTTTAACTACTTTAGGTCATCCAGAACTATTTGATTTCCCCATTTCATGCGAATCAATCTCTAAGAAGTTTCTTAAGAGAAGCTGCATGGCCCTACTTGAAGACAGACGTGATCTGTCCGAGAGAGGCAAACTTAGTATCACACAACATCATCTGGTGTTACATGGACAGGGCCTACACCAATATTTATCCCCAGATCACTCGAGCTATACTAGATCGCTGTTATCTAGGATGAGAACAGACAGCTTTTTTAGATTGATAACTTTCCCGAATATAAATGATTGGACTCTCAATTTAACTAATTGCCCATGTGATGACGTTTCCGCACAGTACAATATACATTTTATCTTCTTTTGTAAATATTTTACTTGGGGTAGAAAAAGATATTTATTACCCCTTTTAAAATCATGGGGCCTGAGGCAGTATAGACCTGCTCTGATCAAGTTGTATATGCTACAAGATGATCTGACTATCTTAGTTGCAGCAAAGTTTTTAAAATATTTAATTAGATGCAGATTGTCGATGCAATAGGGAGCGGCAGCTGTATAACGTATCTAACTGCACATGATGTATTTTTAACATATTGATCGCATTGTTCTGCATTTTAGGCCTGTGTTGGCTTTTTATAACATCTGTTTATCTTGTACAATTTTCACTCTTTATCATTTACTGCAGTGCGGTTTTTATGCTAAACCATTTTTGGTTTTTAGTGCCCTTTATGAAATGAATTGATTTTATATTTGTCTGTAATTGAAATGTTTAAATATGCTTATATGACTTGCTTTGTAAAGTCGAATAAAGCTACCTTTGACTTGACTTGACTTTGTGCACTTCTCTTGCTTCTGTCTGTACTGCTCTTGCTTCTTTCTGCACCTCTCCTGCACATTTCTGTATCCCTCTTACCTCTTTTGGCATCCCTGTTACCTATTTCTGGATCTTTCTTGCCTGTTTCTGTACCTCTCTTGCCTCTTTCGGCACCTCTCTTGCTTCTTTATGCACTTCCCTTGCCTCTTTCTGCACCCATCTTGCTTCTTTCTGTACCCCCTTGCCACTTTCTGCACACATCTTCCCTCTTTCTGTATCTCTTTTGCCTTTTTCTGTACCCCTGTTCCCTCTTTCTGCATCTCCACTGTCTGTTTCTGTACCTCTCTTGCATATATCTGCACTTCTCTTGTTTCTTTCAGCACCTCTGTTGCTTCTTTCCGCACCTCTGTTGCATCTTACTGCACCCCTCTTGCCGCTTTCTGCACCCTTTTTACTCTTTGTGCAACTCTCTTGCCTTTTTCTATAACTCTGTTGCTTCTTTCTGCACTGCTCTTGCCTCTTGCTGTACCCTTCATGCCTCTTCCAGCACCTCTGTTGCTTGTTTCTGCATTTTATGTGGATCGTAGGACATACCTATATTTTCCGGTGCAAGGGGTATGTAGAACAGAAACGTATTGACTTAGACCTAGGTTTAAAAAATTTGGACATTAAATGGTTTGCAAAGAGAGGATTGAAGGGGCACCAATTGCTACCTTTGGTTAAAACCTCTTTGCAGCTTCCACACCCTGACCTCATGATTGTGCATTGTGGTGGAAATGACCTAGGCACATTCACTGGAGTAGGTTTGGAAATGCTTATGAAGGACACCTTTGGACAATTGTTGTTACTTTTGCCTCAAACTGTCTTTGTATATTCCAATATATGCCAAAGGCAGAAGTGGAAATGTTCAAACCAATTTTGTCCTCAGATTGAAAATCTAGGAAAAATGTCAACAAAGCTGTGTCTGCGTACCTCAGAGACCATAGAATGGGGTTGATCTACAACAACAATATACGTTTCGATATGGCTGATATCTACAGAAGTGATGGAGTACACTTCACAGATCAGGGGAATCAAGTTTTTCGGAATAATTTGAAGCTGTGCATCTGCACTTATATGTAGCTCCAACTAATGAACACAAGGGCTCTTTTCAGAACCACCCTATAACTGCAAACTTAGGCCCGCTATTTTAGGGCCAGGCAACAGCCACTCCCGGACCGTCACCAAAATGTATTCTCCACACAGCTGTAGCGCAGCGGCCAGACCATCTAACTTTGCAGCACAGAGCTCTCGCTTTGAACACCGGCTCTAGCGACAGCTCAGGATAGCACCATGTCACTCTGAGCAATAGCTCACTTAATTTCCACACAAGCGCCTGCAGACCTGTACGAGTGACTAGTTTGCACTTTACAAATACCGTATTGATTCTAAACTGCAGAATTAAACTTCACACTCCCTCTGTAGCACCCACAATCGCCTTACAAACTTAATAGTTCACATAATTTCCACACCGGCCTCGGGGGCCTTCAGACCCATATGGGTGAGTACTCTGCACTTTACAAATACCATTTTGATTTACCTTCGCACTCTCTGTATAACACCACCTAAGCACCATATACAAGTTAGACAGGTGTGGCACAGCGCCTAGAGCACATGACTCCACAGCACGGGACACACAGTTAGAGCTCACGGTCTCATCCCCGAGCTAAGCAGCAGCTCAATTCAGCAGCATGACACTCTAGGCAATACCTTACTTAATTTCCGTATCCAGCACTTTCAGGCCGTTAGGGGTCAGTAGTTCAGCGGCTTTACCCCGATTCCGTCAACAGCTCAGTTTACGCCCCCAGTACCATCAGATTCATAGGAGTGAGTAGTTTGCACTTTACAAATACTGAATTGATTTGATACCTGCAAATTTACCTTTGCACTCTCTATATAACACCCCCTAAGCACCATACACAAGTTACAATGTTCTAAACAAAAGTTCCTCCTAGTAGATATAACTACATGCTGACACTACTTGGACAGATGTGGCACAGGGGCCAGAGCACATGAATTCACAGCAAATGACACACAGTTAGGGCTCCCGCTTTCATCCCTGAGTCTGGCAGCAGCTCAGCTTAGCAGCATGACACTCTAGACAATACCTCACATATTTTCTGTATCCCAGGACTTTCAGACGAGTAGGGGTCAGTAGTTTGTCCTAGTAGGTATAAACACATGCTAACATTACTTCCACAGGTGTGGTGCAGCGGCCAGGGCACATGACTTCACAGGATAAGAGACACAGTTTGGTTTCACGCTTTAATCCCCGAGTCCCGTGGCAGCTCACCTTAGCAGCATCAGACTCTGGGCAATACCTCACTTAATTTCCGTAGCCCAGCACTTTCACTTTCACACCGGTAGGGGTGAATACTTCACTTCGCACACCCTGTATTGCACACCCTAAACACCCCAAAGATGTTACTGTTATCCTACCCTCCTCTTTCCTACTATTTTTGCCCTTTTTTCCCCTTACTCACTTCAAAGGAAACACAAAATGGTGGCCAACACTTCCTAGTTGCAATCGCTCGCAGCCAATAAGCAGCAAGCTCGTGCTCATAACGCCTCAGCCAATGAGATGGCAGAATTCCCAAATATCGATATCTGTAAATTGAGATATTTCTCCAAAAACGGATTTACACCAAATGAAAAAGAGTCTGCTTTCTAGACCAAGACCCTTCTCCCTGCCAAATTTGGGGTAATTCCGTTCACCTGGTCGACCAATGCCTCAAAACGCGACTATCCTTCTACACACCCAACCGTCAACTACGATCTTCCAATCAAGCCCTCGCCGCAATCCCGCGCATACATAGGTCTACCATGGGAGGAAGATCCTTTTCCTACCTAGCGGCCAAGACCTGGAATTCTCTCCCCACACACCTCCGCCTCACACAGAACCATCTATCCTTCAGAAAGCAACTAAAAACCTGGCTATTCGATAAATAATGCACCTACCCCCCTCAAGCGCCTTGAGACCCTCTGGGTGAGTAGTGCGCTATACAAATTCATGAACTTGAACTTGAACTTGACCTGTAGTCTTGTCTCAAATTTCCTATGGAAATTGCATGGAAAAAATACGTTTTGGGACCCCCTTTTTTCTCAGTCCCCCCTTGATGAATCACCCCCAAACTGTCAACATAGGAGCTGATATGAAATTTCATGAAGATCCATCAAATGACGTTACAAGCAAAACTAAAAATGCTCTTCCTATGGAAACTTGGTCCTAACTATAACTACCTACTGGCCACCGCCTGTAGGTAATATATATATATATATATATATATATATATATATATATATATATATATATATATTACCTACTGGCGGTCGCCAGTAGGTATATATAGTTAGGATTTTTTCTCTATGGGATTTTTGAAAATTCTATGTCTAATAACTTTGGCGTTTGTGGACGGAATTGGCTGAAATTTTCTGGAAAATGGAACATTTTGTTTCTGAGCAGCCCCTGAAAATGGGGGGGGGGTTCGTCCAGGGGGGGTCGAGAAAAAAGGGGGGTCCCAAAACGTGTTTTTAACATTGAGTTTTCCATAGGGCGGTTGGCCTCACTTTTAGCCCGAACGGCTGAATGGATTTGCACGAAACTTGGCAAAATTGTAGGGACTGGTAGCCCGATGTGCCTTTTGTAGGTCTCAATATATGTGCTCCAGTGGATTTTGAGAAATTAACGTTTAAAAAAAGATATATATCTGTAACAGCGGACCGGGCAGCGCCCCGGTTCGCGTACTTGACGCGTAACGGAACTTCGCGAAGCGAAGCTGATTGGCTCTCCGGTGTCTGTCAACATTCTAAACAGTCCGGAGCGGCCGCCATCTTGTCTCTCGGTAGGATTGAGAGACAAGAGGAGGCCAAAACAAAGGTGGAAATAACCATAAGGGGGCATAGTAGATCCTCCCTGACCCCCTAGGTTTAATGTGGAGGCTTTAAAAGGGCCCCGCGGGGCAAAAAAAATAATAATTTTTTTTGTTTTTTTGCGTGGGTAGCGCCCGGTCCGCGAACCGGGAAGCGTTCTGGGCAGCGTACTACAATGAAAAATGAATGAGAGACTTTTCAAATGCAGTATGTTAATTGATTGTTGGTTTTGTTGATTATTTTTTATTTTCTTTATTTTTTAAGCATTTTTTTTTATTGTGATTGTGTTTCATAATTTATTAAACTTTCTAACATTTCATTGTCAGAAATTTCATAATTATCATGGAATATACATTGTAGTCTCTGAGGGTGTAAAATGTCCTCATTTGCAAGGAGGTTATCTACTGCTTGTACACATTGCAGTAGTTCATTGTCCCAAGTTTCATCGAAAAATTCAATGTCAATTTGATCAATTGTATCAATCAATTCTTGGCTGCTCTCTTGCAGGTCCATTTCAAAAGAAACTTGGTTTTCGCCTTCCATTTTGCCTGAAATTTGGATTCAAAAAATATATATTAGTAGAGATAGGGCAATGTTGGGAATAATTTTAGATAGGCATTTTTTATCAGTGAATTTATCTTTGGGCAGTGTATAGTATCAGAGTGGAAGTAGGAATATAAAAAAGTGTATGTGATTTAACGTAAGTAAATTCATAATTATACAAGAGAAGCCTAACTCCATCCATAACTATAACAGAGAAGTCTCTCTAAATCTATAACTACTACAGAGGGATAGTATATATCTATCAGAAATAGTTTACCATATTAACTTATAGTGCACAATATACTTCAGTTTTAAAAATAAAAACTTACCTTTAGAAAGAAGTTGAAGGAATTAGTGAAAATACTATTGAAATGTACAGCAAGAAGTAGTAGTCAAAATGGCTGTGTTTTCTTCTCTTCCTTTATATATATTCAGGTATATAACCAATGAAATGTCAGGTAAAAAAAGTAGAAAATGAAAGTAACATTTTCATTGGTTGTCAATTCCAACACTTCAGATGTGTTTTGTGAAGTAATTTACCTCAGGGTATTTAGAGAGGTCTACAGGCTAAATGACTAAATGGAATTCCAATCAAATTTGTGAAAATGGTAGGGATTGGTATGTAGTATGAGCTAATCTATATTTGGTGAAATTGTCTCCAGTGGCTTTTCTGTGAACTACTTTCCCACCTTTTTTGATGGTGCGCTTCCCAGGGAGCGACCCGGTACGCGAACCGTTGAGCGCCCCGGTTCGCGAACCTTAAGCGTTCCGGGAGTCCACCATTTTGTGTTTCGGTCGAATTAAGATACAAGATGGAGGGCAAATAATGTTCAGAATGGGTAGAAGGGGGCACGGTAGAGTTATCTTGACCCCCTAGGTTTTCTGAGGGTGGCTGAGGAGGCTTATATGTGCGAAAAAAAAACATTTTTAAAAAAAATTTCGCGAGGTTAGCTCCCGGTTCGCGTACCGGGTAGCGCCCCAGGGAGCGTACTTTGTTGAAAATTAGTGAAAAATGTTAGAGTAAAATAATAATTGTGAGTGATTAGATGTAGGGTAGCTCTGAGAAGAGCTTTTGGGTTTATGGTACATTTAGGTACTTATAAGTAGGTACCAATGCACATTCTTAAATTCAGAGTGAAAATTCTGTTGCCCTCATCTGAGAAGTGAACTCCATCTCCTCTGTAGATATCTTGCATGTAGTAACACAAGTTATTGTTGTACAGGGAGCCCATTCCATGGTCTCTCATGTAAGCTGAAACAGATTTGTTTACATGCTTCCTCGACTTCTCAATTTGTGGACAAAATTGGTTTGACCACCTCCATTTCTGTCTTTGGCATATATTTGAATATACCAAGGCAGTCTGAGGAAAAAGTGCCATTAATTGCTCAAAGGTGTCCTTTAAAAGCCTTTCCAGACCTACACCAGTCAAAGTGCCCAAGTCATTACCTCCACAGTGCACAATTAACAGGTCAGGTTTGGGCAAATGCATAAAGGTTTTCACCAATGGTATCAATTGGTGACATTTTAATCCTCTGTGGCCAAACCACTTAATTTCCACAACTTGTAAATTGAGGTTAGGTAATTTCCTGTTTTCAACGTACCTTTGAGCCCAGTGAATATAACTATGTCCAACAATCCAGACAGAAAACATGGTGAGAGAATGTTCTCCTGCAGTCAGATGAAGTGTGGCAATGAAATGGCAGTTGAAAAAATGAGAGTTTAAAATGAAAAAAACTGTGGAGTTTCTGTGTTCATGAAGCAGTAACAGTGATTGGTGGATTTTGATTGCTGAAAACAGAAAGTTAGGGTGCACGGATGTGTTCTTTGAAAGATGTATTTTGAATGGTCAATAAAAAATCATTAAATGAAAGAATGCACTGGATATGCAGGTGCACTGAGAGTTCAGAGTTCAATTGCAACATTGTTGTGTGAACTTGCAAACACCAGAAGTCTTCCAAGAGGTGGTTGCCATGCAATGCAGAAAAGGCAGAAAGGGCAGAGGGGGGAAGGGTTTTCATTTGAAAAAAAGTGAGGGAAGAGTTTTGATTGGGTGACATGAGAGATATGTGTGAAGAATTACAGCATTTCTGTGCTTTTGATAGCTGCAGACTCTGGAGTGCATACCTTTTGCTCTGCTGAAGACAAATTGGTGTGTTTCTGAGACTGTTTTTAAACTCAAAGTATTTGCTAAGGTGAGAAAATATTTCTTTAATTTAGATAGAGAATAGTGTGCTTTAAGGAGAAAATTATGAATTATGTGGCGCAAATTGCTTGTAAATATGCTCCCACATGTGCATGGAAAATTTAGATTTTGAATGTTTGTGTTACATAGCCATGTTAAAAGTGATACAAACATGCTGCAAAGGCAATCAAAAAACGCTTTTATGTGTCTTAAGGACATTTTAAGTAATTTTCCCATGTGCAGTGTTTTGAAATTATGATTTGAAAATCGTTTTTGGGGAAAAGGAATTGTTTTTAAATTTATGACAAGGACATAATGGTGTATGCTTCTTTATACGGCAATTGACTGTCCCTGATGTTATTTTCCCCATTTTAATGTAAGACCTTTCTCTGTGGCGCAAGTTGCTTGTAAATATGCTCCGACCTGTGCATGGGAAATTTAGATTTTAAATGTTTGTGTTACATAGCCATGTTAAACGTGACCCAACCATGCTGGAAAGGCAATAAAAAAACACTTTCATGTGTCTTAAGGACATTTTAAGTAATTTCCCTGTGGGCAGTGTTTTCAAATTATGAATTGAAAATCGTTTTTGAGGTAAAGGAATGTTGTTAAAATTTATGTGCGCCATATGCCCCCAAATTTCGTTTTCAGGGGTGCAGCAGGGTGTTCTTGAGACACCCCTGCACCTTTGGAAAAATTCCTAATTTGCGATGAGCTAATTGCTAATCGCAAATTGCACCTTCATTCCTATGGGCCTCCTGCTCCATGGAAATGAATGGGTAATTTGCAATTAGCAATTTGCTCATCGCAAATTAGGAATGGTAAAGAATCGCTATTTATTCCTTAAAATTCGCTATTTTGGAAATGCAAAATAGTTATATGATACATATGGCGGTTGATGTCTAACAAGATAAGAAGCTTAGGGATACATTTATGATGACTGGCGCAATGAAGTGGACATCACTTACTTCATTGGTAGAGCTTTACATGTATTATGTCCTCTGTATTCTTCATCAAGCGTAACTTTAATCTGCAATCCTGAGTAGGCCTCACCTTAAACAAACCTCTGGATAGGCCACACCTTATCGTCATCCTGAATTAATCATTTAAAATGCTAGGGACAGATTTATGATAGGTGTATGCCTCTTTTGCGCCACTTACAAAACACTGTCCACGGGGAAATGACTTAAAATGTCCTTAAGACACATGAATGTGTTTTTTTAAAGCGTTTGCAATTTTTTTGGGTGACTTTTAACATGGCTATGTGACTCAAACAGTCAAAATCTAAATTCACCATGGACAGGTGGGAGCATATTTACAAGGAATGTGCTCTATGGGGAAAGGTCTTATAATGTAATATGGGAAAAATGACATCAGAGACACTGAAATGCCTTATAGAGAAGCATACACCATTATGTCCTTGTCATAAATTTGCAAACCATTACTTTTCCCCAAAAACGATTTTCAAATCATAATTTGAAAACACTGCACATGTGGAAATTACTTAAAATGTCCTTAATTCAAAATTTGCTATTCCTTATTTTGCGATTGCACTGAAGGATTTGCAAATTTTGCGATTCCTTAAATGCAATGTATCAAACAAAAAATATGTAAAAAATGATATTAAGGATTTGGAAACTACCACCAACTTCTAGTTTGTGGTAATTTGCGAATTCTTTTCAAAAAGCATTTTTTTCCAAAAAACAAAAGGTGCCATATGACGCCTATACATGTCCTTAGGGCATGTATGTGTGCCATATGCCCCCAAATTTCTTTTTCAGGGGTGTAGCAGGGTGTTCTTGAGATACCCCTGCACGCTTGAAAAAATTCCTATTTTGTGATGAGCAAATTGCTAATCGCAAATTAAACCTTCATTCCTATGAGCCTCCTAGCCCATGGAAATGAATGGGTAACTTGCAATTAGCAATTTGCTTATTGCAAATTAGGAATGGTAAAGAATTGCTATTTATTCCTTAAAATTTGCTATTTAGGAAATGCAAAATAGTTTGATGGTACATATGGTGGTTCATCTGTAACAAGATAAGAAGCTTAGGGATACATTTATGATGACTGGCGCAATAAAGTGGACATTACTTACTTCATTGGTAGGCCTTTACATGTATTATCTCCTCTGTATTCTTCATCAAGCGTAACTTTAATCTGCAATCCTGAGTAGGCCTCACCTTAAACAAACCTTTGGATAGGCCACACCTTATTGTCATCCTGGATTAATCATTTAAAATGCTAGGGACAGATTTATGATAGGTGTATGCCTCTTTTGTGCCACTGTGCGTCACTTTTATGATGCAGCGGCGGTGCTAATTTGCAATTAGCAATTTGCTCATTGCAAATTAGGAATGGTAAAGAATTGCTATTTATTCCTTAAAATTTGCTATTTAGGAAATGCAAAATAGTTTGATGGTACATATGGTGGTTCATCTGTAACAAGATAAGAAGCTTAGGGATACATTTATGATGACTGGCGCAATAAAGTGCACATTACTTACTTCATTGGTAGGCCTTTACATGTATTATCTCCTCTGTATTCTTCATCAAGCGTAACTTTAATCTGCAATCCTGAGTAGGCCTCACCTTAAACAAACCTCTGGATAGGCCACACCTTATCGTCATCCTGGATTAATCATTTAAAATGCTAGGGACAGATTTATGATAGGTGTATGCCTCTTTTGTGCCACTGTGCGTCACTTTTATGATGCAGCGGCGGTGCAAAAGATTTGCTATGAGGCGACAACATTACAAATTGATGCATTTAGGCAGATATGTCATGGTGTAAAAAAAAAAGTACCACATGAAACCGATGCAGCAGTGATGCAAAAGATGCACCATGTCGCAAGACAGGCCTCACTTGGGGCCATATGTATCAAGCTAATTAGCATTCGCAAAGATCAAAATTCTACGAATTTCGGCCTTTGCGAATGTTAATTAGACAAATGGTATGTATCAAACAAGTTTGATGCAAAATAAGGAGTAGCAAAATTTGCTATTCCTTATTTTGCAATTGCATTGAAGGATTTGCAAATTTTGTGACTACTTAAATGCAATGTATCAAACAAAAAATATGTAAAAAATGACATTAAGGATTTGGAAACTATTGTGGTAAATTGGTGGTAATTTGTGAATTCTTTTCAAAAAGCTTTTTTTCAAAAAAACAAAAGGTGCCATATGACGCCAACACATGCCCTTAGGGCATGTATGTGTGCCATATGCCCCCAAATTTCTTTTTCAGGGGTGCAGCAGGGTGTTCTTGAGACACCCCTGCACCCTTGGAAAAATTCCTAATTTGTGATGAGCAAATTGCTAATCGCAAATTAAACCTTCATTCCTATGAGCCTCCTAGCCCATGGAAATGAATGGGTAACTTGCAATTAGCAATTTGCTCATTGCAAATTAGGAATGGTAAAGAATTGCTATTTATTCCTTAAAATTTGCTATTTAGGAAATGCAAAATAGTTTGATGGTACATATGGTGGTTCATCTGTAACAAGATAAGAAGCTTAGGGATACATTTATGATGACTGGCGCAATAAAGTGCACATTACTTACTTCATTGGTAGCCCTTTACATGTATTATCTCCTCTGTATTCTTCATCAAGCGTAACTTTAATCTGCAATCCTGAGTAGGCCTCACCTTAAACAAACCTCTGGATAGGCCACACCTTATCGTCATCCTGGATTAATCATTTAAAATGCTAGGGACAGATTTATGATAGGTGTTTGCCTCTTTTGTGCCACTGTGCGTCACTTTTATGATGCAGCGGCGGTGCAAAAGATTTGCTATGAGGCGACAACATTACAAATTGATGCATTTAGGCAGATATGTCATGGTGTAAAAAAAACGTACCACATGAAACCGATGCAGCAGTGATGCAAAAGATGCACCATGTCGCAAGACAGGCCTCACTTGGGGCCATATGTATCAAGCTAATTAGCATTCGCAAAGATCAAAATTCTACGAATTTCGGCCTTTGCGAATGTTAATTAGACAAATGGTATGTATCAAACAAGTTTGATGCAAAATAAGGAGTAGCAAAATTTGCTATTCCTTATTTTGCAATTGCACTGAAGGATTTGCAAATTTTGTGACTACTTAAATGCAATGTATCAAACAAAAAATATGTAAAAAATGACATTAAGGATTTGGAAACTATTGTGGTAAATTGGTGGTAATTTGTGAATTCTTTTCAAAAAGCTTTTTTTCAAAAAAACAAAAGGTCCCATATGACGCCAACACATGCCCTTAGGGCATGTATGTGTGCCATATGCCCCCAAATTTCTTTTTCAGGGGTGCAGCAGGGTGTTCTTGAGACACCCCTGCACCCTTGGAAAAATTCCTAATTTGTGATGAGCAAATTGCTAATCGCAAATTAAACCTTCATTCCTATGAGCCTCCTAGCCCATGGAAATGAATGGGTAACTTGCAATTAGCAATTTGCTCATTGCAAATTAGGAATGGTAAAGAATTGCTATTTATTCCTTAAAATTCGCTATTTAGGAAATGCAAAATAGTTTCATGCTACATATGGCGGTTCATCTGTAACAAGATAAGAAGCTTAGGGATAGATTTATGATGACTGGTGCATCACCAGGGATGTGTCAGTCATCCTGCGCCGCTGTTCCGCCACCCATGGTGTGCTGCATTTAGAATGCGGGGCATCATGGGGCAAAAATGGCACAGATGCGTGACGTATCTGTGCTGTAAAGGTAGTGATTGCTGGAGTTGTATCGCAAGTGCGATGCAGCTCAAGCAAGGCTCAGGGGTGCCCCATCTCCACAATGTTGCGTCAAGACCTATGCCTGCTTAAAGCAGGCGCAGGGTTTTGACGAAGCTTTCTCCTATCTGATTGTAAATACGGCACACCATGGGTGGCAGAGTAGTGGTGCACGTTAACTGGTGCATGCCTGGGGATGTGCCATTTAACATAAATCTGCCCCTTTACATTTAAGTATGTGCAGGACACACAGAGTCGGTGAGGCTTATCCAAGGTTAAGAAGAGATGAGTCCTGTTCACTGAAAATTTAGACATAGTCTTCACCTGCTCAGCATTGCTGGACATGGCTAAATAATAGCTGCAAAATATTACTCTTGTTAAACAATTTTACTATTATAATCTCTGAGATTTGTCTCTTACTCTGCAACATCTCATTGTTGTTATCTTTCTTTAAAGATAAAGACAACCTCAACATGAGCGACAATCTGCAATCAGTTGATTTTGACCTCATCATTGAACTTGTAATTGAAACATCAGTGGATGTTGATCCCTTGGATGATTTAAATCCTGAGGATGAAGAAGAGCGTGATGAGGATGCAGATTTGTCCGAATTATATGACATAGGATGGGAAGCTGACCTGCTTGAGCCTATGGAAATATAAACATTTATTTTTAAAATTTATAATTAATAAAAAGTAAAAAGGTAAACCGTTTAATTTAAAAATAAAGACACCTTCAAAAGCAGGTTATGTGTAGTGTCTTCAATAAAATATTAAAATATGCTCATAAAATTAGATCAGATTCACATATAAAATAGCACAGGTAACATAAATATAAATGTCATTTCTTTTCTGCTATTTCTGTATTGTAAATTTGCAAGGACTAAAAAATCTTCTATTTAAAATGTCAAGTAGTGTGTTAAGTTTTTGATCACTGTTATTGTTTTACTGTTTGGTAATAATGGTTAATAACATTTTTTATTATATTTTACCACAGATTCAACTGCAGATCATTTCAAGATTTCACCATGCCAACAATAGAAAGACAGAGAAAGGCTGCAAAACGTCAAAGACAGCAGGTGAAAGAAAATAAGCAGCAGTCCTCTAACAAAAAGATTTGTCAAGTCACGAAGAAAGCACCGGGTAAGAGCACAAAATATTTCATAAGAAATATGTGTAGTAAAAAAAATATTACTACAGAAAATGTTTCAGTCCATAAAACGAGAAGGAATTCAAATGGAAAGGAAAGGCCAATCAAAAATGTTACTGCTAGATCAAGAGATAACTCTGTGCATGATAGTAGAAGGAAACAACAGTTTAGGGAGATTCGTAAACGAATGTTCCGCAACAGGATAATTGGCAATTTGTTAAAAAATATTAAGAAAGGTCAACAGAAACTGGTTTTTTATAAGAGAAAAAAAAAAGTTGAGAAAGTTATTGATCAGGCATTTGAAATTAAACGTAAGTTATTTATTTTGATAATCAATAGAATTAGGAAGCTAAACAAGGCAATTTATGATTTCAAAAGAAATAGTAGATGGAAGAGAATAGTTAATCGTAGTAATTTTTGTGAAGTTTTTTCTGGAGAATGGATGCATAGTTCAAGCTGTGAGGCATTTTTTAATGAGGAGAGTTATTTCCAGGATAATGATTTGGTGCATGCAGTTGACACCAGTGGTCGTGCTTATGAAGTGAAAGATGGTTGTCCAGTTGAAAAAGAAAAACTTGTGACAACAGAGGCAGAAGAGGTGTTAGGTAATGAGGTTTTAGGAAGACGTGCTAAGGGTCCTGTGTACACCTGGAAGTGTAGTAGTATTTGCAGTGTGCGACAGGATTCCATCAATTTGCTTTGTGATTTTGTACGGTCATTTAATAAGAAAAGTTTGAAGCAGAAAATAAGGTTGTTGCAAGAATTAGATCCTTGCAGAGTAAGAGAAGTGACAGGTTTGCATGGTCATTCACTGGCTTGTCTTTCCAGGAGAGTATGCCAGAGTGTTTTTCATCATTTCAGGATGCTAGCAGTGCATCATAATAAAGTGAGGAAATTAGTTAGAATGTTGTATTATGCTAAGAGTCCAGCAATTATGCTTAAACAATTATGCGCTGCTCTTTTGCATGGTTCTGAAATAGATGTGAAGAATATATGTGAAGAAATTGAGTTTTGTTACTTTGGAAGTAAAGAGGAGAATGTTGAAATTGAGCAAGAAGAAGAGGGTCATGTGGAAGATAGTGTACAGGTTTCCAGTACAGATAATTTCCAGAGGGAAATTGCGACGTTTGAGGTGAAATCAAGTGAGAGGCCTAATTTCACTTGTGTGTGTTGTCCACGCACTTATTATAAGAATCAGACTAAGTTAGTGGATTTATATGCAAAAAGTGAAAGGGAAAATAATAGTGAATGGAAAGATTTCGCAACATACTTGATGGTAGAAAATTGTTTTGATTTGGGATTGGATCAACGTGTGTGTAGTTATTGTTGTTGCAAATTAAATCAAAACCAGATGCCTGCTAGAGCAGTTCATAATAATCTGGAATTGGTTGAGATTCCTTCTGAATTGAAGGATTTAAATACTTATGAATCTATTTTGATTCAAAGTATCCATCCCTTTCAGGCTATTGTAAGAATGGAGCCAAAGACAGGGAAATTGCCTCCATCAGATTTACAGAGAGGATTAAAGGGAAGAGTTGTTTATTTGCCTCTAGATTTGAAGAAAAACATTAACACAATTGGAGTAGAAAAAGTGGAAGAGGAACCTCTGGTTATCTTAGTTAATGGGGTTCCGACAAAGAATAAGAAAATATGGCAAGATTTAGTAGATGTTAGGAAAGTTAAAAAGGCAACATTGTATTTGAAAAAAAATAATAAATACTATAAGAATGTATATGTTGCAGAAGAGGAAGTAAGTGAGGAAGAGGATAGCGATTTGTGTGCTGGTCAAATTGAGAAAGTAGAACCCTCTACTAGTGAAGAAATATATGAACATTATAGTGTTCATCCTTTGCATTCCAAGGAAGTCATGGGGAATGCTATTGAGTTGTTTCAAATGAAACAAGCCAAAGGGAGTCCCATTAGTGTTTGGGAGGAAAGTTTGGAAGCTCGGTGTTTCCCACAGCTTTTTCCAACAGGTCAGGGAGGAAGATATGATGAGCGACCTCATCAAATTCCTGCTTCTGAATACCGGACTTTGCGATTGTATGCAGGAGATGCTAGGTTTCGACAATGCATTCCTTATTTGTTTCATCTCCTGTTTGAAAGCGATCTGTCTGGACTGTCATATGCAGTGAACCACATCTTGAAAAGTGGTATACACATGCAAAACATCTCGGCAAGTGACTTTATGGATAAAGTCAATGTCCAAGACAGTATTTTGGATTCTCACCTGATTAATCTCATGGCGTGTCAGCGTGGTACTAATGAGTACTGGTACCGTCGTCATGGTGATTTAAAATGTATGCTGAGGAACTTAGGTACTCCCACATGGTTCCTCACTCTGAGCTGTGCCGAGTATGGCTGGGAAGACTTACTTGAATTTCTACGAGAGGCAAATGCTAACGTAGATAACATCGAATTCAAGACACCCGGAGAACTGTGCTCTTTGGATCCAGTCAATGTATGTAGGTACTTCAATCATAGATTTGAAGCTATGATGTCTTTCATCATGAATAAGAAGAATCCACCTCTTGGAGAGGTGTTGGATTTCTTCTGGAGAAAGGAGTACCAAGCAAGAGGTGCTCCTCATATACATATGTTGCTGTGGATCAAGGATGCACCTAAATTTGGAACGGATCCAGAAGACTCAGTGATGAGTTTCATCCAACAGTATTCTACGTGTGCTGTTCCAAACGCAAGGGAGAAGAAAAGCCTAAGAGAAAAAGTTCTGCGTTTCCAAAGCCATCGATGTGGAAAGTACTGCCTTCGTAAATTCCGAAACAAGGACAAGTTCTACACTAAATGTCGTTTCGGCTTTCCACGACCGGTGATTTCTAAAGGAAGAGTAAACAGTTTGATGTCTTCGCTGCGACACAATGTCATGAAGAAATCACCTAAAAACACTTACAATTTGAAGAGGAACGAAGAGTCCAAGTACATCAACGACTACAACCCGGTGATTTTGTCCATGTGGAATGCTAACATGGATATACAGTTTGTGGCTGATAACTGTATGGCTGTGGCTCGGTATGTGACGTCTTACATCACCAAAAAAGAGAAGACAGAATTGAAGGATATGTGGGAGGACATTTCCCATGAAAAGAGCCTCAGCAAGAAGTTGTACAGTTTCAGTCTGAAGATGTTGTCGCATCGAGAAATCGGAGCGTACGAATGTTCTGACCGGTTGTCTTCAGCAAGTCTCTATGCCAAGTCCAGGAGTATCGTTTGGGCGAGTCTTGGTCTTGCTGCAACGCGTAATCGAGTTCTCAAACCTGTGCGGGAAATTGAGTATTTGGCGGAAAAGGAGCCAAACAGTACCGACATTTTGAAGACCAACATGTTGGATACATATTATCCAAATCGAAGCATTCACCTCGAGAATGTTTGTCTGTATGAGGTTCTTCAAAATTACATATTCAAGAGGAACATCAAAGAAGATACTGAGAAAGGAGTGTATGCTGTAATAGGAAGTGAGGGATGTCTGGTCAAGCAAAGAAAATGCCACTTGGTAAACCATCGAAAATTGAGTGGCGAATCTCCTGAAAAAAAGGAGTTTTTCTATTTAGCACTTTTGCAACTTTTCAAGCCTTGGCGTGCAGAAGAGGAACTGCTTGGAGATTTCCTCTGTTACGAAGACTCTTTCAATGCCGCCAAGGAGACCATAGAATGTCCTGCTTTTCCCAAATATGTAGAAATGTTGAATGCGGAAATTGAGCAGGAAGCAACGATTGCAGCCGAGATTGCCAGAGACAGTTCTCAGGACAGTCAGAGTTCTGCTTCATTGAGTCAGGATCCACTAGGAGGACCTGTTATTGAAAATGAAGCTGCCACTGCTATGAATGAAGTGGAAAGAGCCATGGCACATGCTCAAGAGGATGCGGTTAACTTAGAAGAGTTGGAAAGACAACTCAACGTTGAGCAGAGGAAAATATATGACGAAGTTACCATGCAAATTGATCATGGATTAAGTCATGATAAGAAAGAGTGCTCATGTACGTCGTTGAAGCCTGTCCGACTGTACGTGAGTGGAGAAGCGGGAACTGGAAAAAGTTTCCTCATTAAAGCAATTTCATGCTATTTGCAGGAAAGGACAGAGTCATCGCTGTCTTGTGTTGTCACTGCTCCAACTGGACTGGCAGCACATAATATTAAAGGGATTACTTTACATCGTTTACTGATGCTGCCAGTGGAGCATGACAACAAATTACAATATCACAAGCTATCTGGAGATGCTTGTTTTGAAGTTTCAAGAATCTTGAGGAAAATGAAACTTCTTATCATTGACGAAGTAAGCATGGTTTCCAATGTCATACTTGCCTTTGTGCATTTGAGGATGCAAGAAGTTCTCAAAACAGAGTATGATGTGTTATTTGGTGGCAAACACATCATTGTTTTCGGAGATCTTCTGCAGCTGACACCAGTGAAAGGGCAACCTGTGTTCAAAATGCTCACGCATGAAGATACCAGGAAGTGCCTAGGCAGCATTGGCAACGTCAATATATGGTTAAACTTCAATTATGCTGAACTGCATGAAAATATGCGTCAGGCGAAGGATGAAGTTTACAAGACTATTCTACAAGATGTTAGAATTGGAAAAGTGACCGAGCATGGGAAAGAAGCTTTACATGTACGATTACTGTCAAATTTATATCCAGAACAAGATGTTGTGCCTGAGAATATTTTTCAGAAAATTACTGAGAAGAAATCTGGAATATGTTTGATGCCAACTCTTGCAGAATGTGCCAAATTTAACAACAAAATGTTGCATTTAGAAAAGCAAGAGATTGTGAAACTGGAAGCTATTGATAGAGTAGAGCATATGGGATCAACAATTATTTTGTCTGAGAATCTGAAAACAAAATTGGATTCATTAGAGAAGAGTATATCTAAAACTGCAGGTTTTGAAAAGACTCTGAATGTGTGCTTGAACTGCCGTATAATTTTAAGAAGGAATTTACATGTTGAAAGAGGTCTGGTAAATGGATCAATGGGTAATGTTGTTGATTTTGTGAAATACAGAAATAGAGATGGAATTGAATTTTTAAAAATTAAATTTGATGGCATTGAGGAAGTACAGCTAATTGGTCGTTGTTCTGCTAGATTTTTGCTTGTAAAAGACTTATATGTTCGCCGTAAGCAGTTTCCTGTTTGCTTGGCATATGCGGTGACAATTCATAAATCGCAAGGTTTAAGTGTAGACAGTGCATTGGTGAATATTGGCAGTTCTGTGTTCAAGGAGGGTATGGCATATGTGGCATTGTCACGAGTTAGAACTTTATCGGGATTGTACTTGATTGAGTGTGATGTCACAAACATTTGTGCGGATCTAGATTGTGTTAAGGAATACAATAGGTTAAGAAGAGAGTATGCGCCACATTTGCCTCAGTATCCTTTGTTTGAGAAACGTGTGGTAGGCCGGAAACGAAGAAATGTGACCAATACTGGGGAGGTTGTAGCAAAAAGACAAAAAGTCAATGAACCTAAAATTACAAGCAGAAACAAAAAGGATTCTGTTGAAGATGTTGTTGGTTTTCAGTTTGAAAACAGTTCTGGTGTCAACTGCTATGCTAATGTAGTGGTTAATGTTTTGTTTTCTCTAGAAAATTTAAAAGAAGAGATTGTGATCAATTCTGATCAAAGATTTTGCAGTTTGTTAAATTCTGTGTTAGAGCAATGTAGCACTGATAGAAGAAACATAGAAAGTGTGTCTGAAATTCGAAATCTGTTAGACAGATGTTCAGGGCAAACACAATTCTCTCAAAATATTCAGCAAGATTGTCAGGAGTTTTTAATGTATATGCTTGATGTATTACATGCTGAAGGTGTAGATGTAGATCAGCTGTTTGGGCTTTCTTATCAATGGCTGCATGACTGCGAGAACTGTATGGTATCAAGTACTACTAGTGTAGACTCAGAAAGATTTATATATTTAACTTTGCCAGACAGTAAATCAGTCTCTTTTAATAAGCTAGTAAAAGCAGCTGATCACAACATGGAGTGTAGCCAATGTAAATCTGAAATGATGTCCACATTATTTATACGAACATATGGCCAGTATGTAATTTTAATGTTCCAACGATGTAGGCCTGATGGAACAAAATTGACAACTTTAATTAAAAATTTTGTAGCTTCGCAGTTGTCAATATCAGGAAGGACTTTTGTAACTGCAGCAATTATATATCATGACGGCCCTTCAATAACATCAGGACATTACACAGCTTATTTAAAGTCTAGAAATGGCTGGTCATTCTGCAATGATTCTGTTTTAATTTTCAAAAAAAATTGCCGTATGACCTTAAAAACTCTTACCTGGTGTTTTTAAAACCAAAATTTTAGGGAAATAATCTCAGGATGTGCTCTGTGGAATTTCAAGAAGTTCTAATGGCTCCTACACAATTTGGCCTTGAGGATAAGTGTAGTTCAGAGACATAACTTCTAACCATAAGACTGGACGTCATGGAGAAATACGTGCACTTTGAATGAGTTCAGAAAAACTGTTTCTTTTTATAAGCTAATTGAAGCAGCCAATCAAAACATGGAGTAGAGGGAATGTAAGTCTGCAATGCTGTCTACTGTTTTACATTGCTTTGTGATTAAAAGTGATGTAGAGAATTAAATAATTGTAGTAGTCATAGAGGTAGTGTAAGTCTGCTTCATAGTAAGCAGTATCAGTGTCATAGGAAATGTAGAACATGACTGAGCAAGAAGGGGAAGATATTACTATTCCAGGATTGTGAAAATGATCTTCAACATTTTAATTCTGAAAGTTGCGGAAATGCCAAATGACGGGATTGGCTTACAAGAAATCCAAGAGTTATAAATGGCTCTGACAAGATTTGGCCTTGTGGAAACTTGTGGTAGAGAGCAAGAAGTCATTTATTGCATGTAACGTGTTTTTAAAAACGATGGAGATTTTCTTTCAGAAAGTGGCGGGCTGAAAGTAATAACAGCACAAAAGAGTGTAAGCTGTTCATAGGACATCCTTTGACGTCATGGAAAGTAAGTTAACTTTAAGGAGTTCTGAATTCTGATTTCTTATGTTGTATGGGTTTTTTAAACACAATCATTTTGATTGTGTTTTTTTTTCCCCGCTGTTACATGATGAATACCTTCAAGTCACTGATTTAAGTGAAATTTGATACATTCTGAGAACAGCAAAAATAAACCATTTAACATGTATAATTAATGTTCTACTTTTTGTACTTATGATATACATTTAGAAATGTGAGGTAGATATGGAGAAACTGAGGCTTCTGTAAGTGTCAAAGTTAATGCTTACAGTGCTGCACTTCTGGGTACTGTTTTTTTTTGAAAACTGAATAGGCCTCACCTTAAAGAAACCTCTTGAAAGGACACATCTTATTTGTATCCTGAAAGAATCATTTAAAATGTTAGACACAATTTTATGATGGCTTTACATCTTTTTTGCGCTGCTATTGCATCACTATTGTGAGACATCAGCAGTGCAAAAGATGCACCATGTTCCAAAATAGGCCTCACTTCATCAGCATCAAGATACTGTTTGTTTAAAATATATATCTTTAGGATTGTGTAGGGGACGTATAGCAGCAGAGGCTTCTGTAAATCTCAAAGTTTTTGAAAAACTGTTTCTTCTTGAACCTTTTCCCTTGTCTTTTCAAATTTTTAAATACATGTTTTAATATTTTTGAAATGTTTCTTCTCTCTTTTACAGATTGAAAGTATGAAAAAATATTTGAAAAAGTTAACAAGAATTATAAGGTAAATGTTTTCTACTCTTTTCACCCGCAATCCACTGCTGATGATGTCACTGACTATGTCATGAATGATGTAATAAGTGGACATGACTTACTTCATTGGTAGGCCTTCACATGTATTAATGCATACACTGCTGCACTTCTGCGTACTGTTTCATATGCTGAACTACATCTGCACTATGAGATACCTAAGCAAAGGCAACACAGGTGATGTGATTGTGAAATGAGCAAAAGAAACTCCACGTTTTTCAATTACATTACTTGTGTTTTCTAAGTTTACGAATGACATTGTGCAGATGAACTTTAGGTCTGTCTATGGACACAGAAGAGGTCTGGCCGTTGTTCAAGAGTGAAGTGGACATGTTTTACTTCAATGGTAGGCGTTCACATGTATTATCTCCTCTGTATTCTTCAACAAGCATAAATTTGATATGCAACCCTGAGTAGGCCTCATCTTAAACAAACTTTTGGAGAGGACACACCTTATCGTCATCCTGAATCAATCATTTAATCTATCACATTTAACATCTATTAGTTCTACTGCTTCATTTCTTTAATCCTTACTTTCCTGCGTTTGCTACTTCTCTCATTCCTTTCTCTATTACTTAATTATTCTACTCCTTCCAGTATTTTTCTCAGTCCCTCTCTTCTCATACTTCTTCATTATTATTCACTCATTCTGTCTCTATTAATGTTACTGTTTCTGAATGATCTCAAAAAAATTTTAAAACAAGAACAGTAAGTATAAGGATAGGAAACAGACATTTATGTTACAAGAAAGACAGCTATAGGAAGTAAACAAAAGATACTGTTACTCGCAATCCACTGCTGATGATGTCACTGACCATGTCAAGAATGATATAATATGTGACATGATCAGAAGTGGATTGCGGGTAACAGTATGTTTTCTTTACTCCCTGTAGCTGTCTTTCTTGTAACATAACTGTCTGTTTCCTTCCCTTATACTTACTGTTCTTTTTTTTAAAACATTTTTTTGGTTCGCTCCTGGTTCGCGTACCGGAGTGCGAACTGGAAGCGAACTAAAAGAAATAGAGGTTGGCAGAGTTTCAAAAATTCTACCAATTTTTTTTATAATGGGGAGGTAGTTCTGAAAAGAACTTTTTTTTTTGGTTTTTGTTGTTTTACATTTTTTTTATTATTTTTCTGAACATTTTTTATATTTTTTTTGTTTTTTCTGAACATTTTGTAATTTTTTTGTTTTTTGGGGGGGAGGGGGGAAACAAAAATGATTCATTGAAAAGGGCTCAACAGGAGCAACGAAAAAAAGAAGAATTTATTTTTTGGGGCGTTTCGGGCAAACATGATTATTGATAGCTCTCATTATAAGAGTAATGCTACTTTCTCGGTAGCAAAGTGTTTGGCTGCACCACACGCACACTTGCTTTACTTCCCCCATGTCCATTTGAATGTTCGGGATCACCTCCCTCGCCTCTGGTCCCGATACTTCTTTGACAACAGATCTTCTCGCCATTGCCGGGGGATTTTGCTGTTCATCACGAAGCTGGGCAGCACTATAATTATTTGGGTGCCACCTACTCATATGCCTGTGCATCGTATAATTTCCGAAGCTGTATTTCTTGTCAGTGCCCCTTGAAAGTCGATTGTCGCAAATACGGCAAAACACATATCTGGCATTGACTTTTTTTTGCCCTGCTGGAAATTTAAAAAATTGCCAGATGTAGTTTTCTTTTCTATTGTATCTTCTGGGCTCCTCTCGCAAAAACTCAGGCTCTTCCTCCTCTTGCTCCTCTTCTTGATCTTCCTCTTCTTCTATGATTGCTTGAGCAGGTGGTCCTTTCTTCCCTTGAGGAGGTGGGGGTGGTGGTGGGGGAACACTAGCTGAAGCAACAATGGAAGCCATTTCTCTAGAATGTAAAAGGGTCTTTCTCTCACCAAGATGAAAGTCAGAGTGAGGAAAGAAGGAGGGGTTTTCATCATTTGGGAAAAGCAAAAGTTCTCAACCAATGAAAAGTGTTATTTTTAGGTCACCTGACCTAGCCTTCCATCATTATGAAACCAAAAGTGAAATGAACCAATGAAAAGTTTTATTACCAAGTCACATGACCTCTCACGCTCATGTTACGCGCTGCGGAACGCTCCCCGATTAGCTTCCGGGTCGCTCAGCTTCGCGCCTCGGTCCGCGCCCTGGGACACTTCCGGGTGCGCTAACGCGATACGTCACAAGACGCATTACGCGGCAACGCGATACGTCGCGCTTTCGCGACGCGCCGCGGATCGCTTCCGGGTCGCTGCGCTTCGCGCCTCGGTCCGCGCCCCGGGACACTTCCGGGTGCGCTAACGCAATACGTCACAAGACGCATTTCGCGGCAACGCGATACCGTCACTATGTTGATTTCTTATCGGTTCGCGGACCGGGTCGCGGCATCTATTTGAGCTAACGGAAAGCTTCCCGGTTCGCGGACCGGGAGCGAAACAAAAAAAATATTTAAAAAAAATTATTAATAAACATATAAAATATATTTTTGTATTTAAAGAAGAATACATTTTACAGCTATAGATATTAGCTTTTAAAAAACCAATGAAATTCATTGAAAAAACCATAGGTTATAGACCATATATAGTTAGGAATTTGCATTTACAAAACCTTGAAAATTCACTGAAAAAACCATAGGTTATACACCATATATAGTTAGGAATTAGCATTTAAAAAACCTTATTTTACTCACACAAAACCAATGAAATTCCATATATAGTTAGTTGTACTAACTATATATCACGCACCCGCAATCCACTGCTGATCATGTCACATATGACATCATTCATGACATGGTCAGTGACATCACTGATGACATCACTGATGACATCTCAAATGACATCACTGATGACATCACTGATGACATCTCAAATGACATCACTGATGACATCACTGATAAAATCTCATTTGACATTACTGATCACATCACTGATGACATCATTCATGTGATAATACGATGAACCTCTTCAGACTCTAATATAACCTTAGATACACTCAGTGTAAACAGACACTCACAGACTGTCACTCATCCATGGAGTTACTTACACACCTAGTCAGTCATGCAAAGAATCAATCACACCTCCATTTTCTCAACTATACAGTTATACACACCTTACTTATTCAAACATATACTAAAACATATTTACTCACTTATACAATCCTGGATACAAGAGCACAATGATCCATACAGCCACTCACACATTCACTGGCTCTTATGCACAGTTATTTATATATGTCAACTCTCACATGTACTGTATTTTACATATGTACTTACTTTGAGATGTAGCACTGAGATATCTATTCACTCACCAATACAGTCATGCACACAGTCAACCACCCATACAGCTGTTTCCACATGCACTTTTGAACCCATACATCTATGCACAGAGTCATACACCTCCCAGCCACCCACACACACTCTCAGTCTCCCATACAAATGCTTGGGCAACCAATCAATAACCCATATAGTTACTCATATAGCTACTGATCAACACATGCAGCAGTTTACAGAACAACAGACATAATGATGCACAAATTAAGACAGTTTAGTCACTAACCCATGCACTCAGTGAGACACATTTAACCACTCACTCATACAGTCAGTCATGCACCTACTAAATCCTTCATCCAGACACTTATACATCCACTCATTCTTAAATATGTAAGACATATTTTAACTTTACAGAAAAATACAGTCACTGGATGTTGTCATCAGTGATGTCATCAGTGATGTCATTTGAGATGTCATCAGTGATGTCATCAGTGATGTCATTTGAGATGTCATCAGTGATGTCATCAGTGATGTCACTGACCATGTCATGAATGATGTCATATGTGACATGATCAGCAGTGGATTGCGGGTGCGTGATATATAGTTAGTACAACTAACTATATATGGAATTTCATTGGTTTTGTGTGAGTAAAATAAGGTTTTTTAAATGCTAATTCCTAACTATATATGGTGTATAACCTATGGTTTTTTCAGTGAATATATATATATATATATATATATATATATATATATATATATATATATATATATATATATATATATATATTACCTACTGGCGGTCGCCAGTAGGTATATATAGTTAGGATTTTTTCCCTATGGGATTTTTGAAAATTCTATGTCTAATAACTTTGGCGTTTGTGGACGGAATTGGCTGAAATTTTCAGCAAAATGGAACATTTTGTTTCTGAGCAGCCCCTGGAAATTTGGGGGGAGTTGGTCCAGGGGGGGCCGAGAAAAAAGGGGGGTCCCAAAACGTGTTTTTAACATTGAGTTTTCCATAGGGCGGTTAGCCTCACTTTTAGCCCGAAAGGCTGAATGGATTTGCACGAAACTTGGCAAAATTGTAGGGACTGGTAGCCCGATGTGCCTTTTGTAGGTCTCAATATATGTGCTGCAGTGGATTTTGAGAAATTAACGTTCAAAAAAAGATATATATCTGTAAGCGCGGACCAGGCAGCGCCCCGGTTCGCGTACTTGACGCGTAACGGAACTTCGCGTAGCGAAGCTGATTGGCTCTCCGGTGTCTGTCAACATTCTAAACAGTCCGGAGCGGCCGCCATCTTGTCTCTCGGTAGGATCGAGAGACAAGAGGAGGCCAAAACAAAGGGGGAAATAACTATAAGGGGGCATAGTAGATCCTCGCTGACCCCCTAGGTTTAATGTGGAGGTTTTAAAGGGGCCCCGCGAAGCAAAAAAAAAACATTTTTTTTTTGTTTTTTTTCGTGGTTAGCGCCCGGTACGCGAACCGGGAAGCGTTCTGGGGAGCGTACCACAATGAAAAATGAATGATAGACTTTTCAAATGCTGTATGTTAATTGATTGTTGGTTTTGTTGATTATTTTTTTTTTTTTTTTTTTTTTTAAGCTTTTTTTATTGTGTTTCATAATTTATTAAACTTTCTAACATTTCATTGTCAGAAATTTCATAATTATCATGGAATATAGATTGTAGTCTCTGAGGTTGTAAAATGTCCTCATTTGCAAGGAGGTTATCTACTGCTTGTACACATTGCAGTAGTTCTTGGTCCCAAGTTTCATCCATAAATTCAATCTCATTTGGATCAATGATTTCTGTGTTGGACTCTGGAAGGACAATTTCAAATGAAATGTTTTGTTCACTTTCCATTTTCCCTGAAATTTGCATAAAAAAAATATATATTAGTAGAGGTAGGGCACTGTTGGGATTAATTTTAGATAGGCAGTTTTTAACAGAGAATTTATCTTTGGGCAGTGTATAGTATCAGAGTGGAAGTAGGAATATAAAAAAGTGTATCTAAATTTATAAGTACTACGGAGGGATAGTATATAACTAACAGAAAAAGTTTGCCATATTAACTTAAAGTGCACAATATACTTCAGTTTTAAAAATAACAACTTACCTTTAAAAAGAAGTTGAAGTTATTAATGAAAATCCTATTGAAATGTACACCAGGAAGTAGTAGTCAAAATGGCTGTGTTTCCTTCTCTTCCTTTATATATATTCGGGTACATAACCAATCAAATGTCAGGTAAAAAAAGTAGAAAATGAAAGTAACATTTTAATTGGTTGTCAATTCCAACACTTCAGATGTGTTTTGAGAAGTAATTTACCTCACGGTATTTAGAGAGGTCTACAGGCTAAATGGCTAAATGGAATTCCAATCAAATTTGTGAAAATGGTAGGGATTGGTATGTAGTATGAGCTAATCTATATTTGGTGAAATTGTCTCAAGTGGCTTTTCTGTGAACTACTTTCCCACCTTTTTTGATGGTGCGCTTCCCAGGGAGCGACCCGGTACGCGAACCGTTGAGCGCCCCGGTTCGCGTACCTTAAGCGTCCCAGGAGTCCACCATTTTGTGTTTCGGTCGAATTAAGATACAAGATGGAGGGCAAATAATGTTCAGAATGGGTAGAAGGGGGCACGGTAGAGTTATCTTGACCCCCTAGGTTTTCTGAGGGTGGCTGAGGAGGTTTATATGTGCGAAAAAAAAACATTTTTTTAAAAAATTTCGCGAGGTTAGCTCCTGGTACGCGTACCGGGTAGCGCCCCAGGGAGTGTACTTTGTTGAAAATTAGTGAAAAAAGTTAGAGTAAAATAATAATTGTGAGTGATTAGATGTAGGGTAGCTCTGAGAAGAGCTTTTGGGTTTATGGTACATTTAGGTACTTATAAGTAGGTACCAATGCACATTTTTAAATTCAGAGTGAAAATTCTGTTGCCCTCATCTGAGAAGTGAACTCCATCTCCTCTGTAGATATCTTGCATGTAGTAACGCAAGTTATTGTTGTACAGGGAGCCCATTCCATGGTCTCTCATGTAAGCTGAAACAGATTTGTTTACATGCTTCCTCGACTTCTCAATTTGTGGACAAAATTGGTTTGACCACCTCCATTTCTGTCTTTGGCATATATTTGAATATACCAAGGCAGTCTGAGGAAAAAGTGCCATTAATTGCTCAAAGGTGTCCTTTAAAAGCATTTCCAGACCTACACCAGTCAAAGTGCCCAAGTCATTACCTCCACAGTGCACAAATAACAGGTCAGGTTTTGGCAAATGCATAAAGGTTTTCACCAATGGTATCAATTGGTGACATTTTAATCCTCTGTGGCCAAACCACTTAATTTCCACATCTTGTAAATTGAGGTTAGGTAAATTCCTGCTTTCAACGTACCTTTGAGCCCAGTGAATATAACTATGACCAACAATCCAGACAGAAAACATGGTGAGAGAAGGTTCTCCTGCAGTCAGATGAAGTGTGGCAATGAAATGGCAGTTGAAAAAATGAGAGTTTGAAATGAAAAAAACTGTGGAGTTTCTGTGTTCATGAAGCAGTAACAGTGATTGGTGGATTTTGATTGATGAAAACAGAAAGTTAGGGTGTACAGATGTGTTGTTTGAAAGATGTATTTTGAGTGGTCAATAAAAAATCATTAAATGAAAGAAAGCACTGGATATGCAGGTGCACTGAGAGTTCAGAGTTCAATTGCAACATTGTTGTGTGAACTTGCAAACACCAGAGTTTCTCCAAGAGGTGGTTGCTATGGAAAATAGGCAGAAAGGGCAGAGGGGGAAGGGTTTTCATTTGAAAAAAAGTGAGGGAAGAGTTTTGATTGGGTGACATGAGAAATATGTGTGAAGAATTACAGCATTTCTGTGCTTTTGATAGCTGCAGACTCTGGAGTGCATACCTTTTGCTCTGCTGAAGACAAATTGGTGTGTTTCTTAGACTGTTTTCAAACTCAAAGTATTTGCTAAGGTGAGAAAATATTTCTTTACTTTAGATAGAGAATAGTGTGCTTTAAGGAGAAAATTATGATTTATGTGGCGCAAATTGCTTGTAAATATGCTCTCACATGTGCATGGAAAATTTTGATTTTGAATGTTTGTGTTACATAGCCATGTTAAAAGTGACCCAACCATGCTGGAAAGCCAATCAAAAAATTATTTCATGTGTTTTAATGACATTTTAAGTCATTTTCTGATGTGCAGTGTTTAGAAATTATGATTTGAAAATCGTTTTTGTGGAAAAGGAATTGTTTTTAAATTCATGACAAGGATATAATGGTGTATGGTTCTTTATAAGGCAATTGACTGTCCCTGATGTTATTTTTCTCATTTTAGTGTAAGACCTTTCTCTGTGGCGCAAATTGCTTGTAAATATGCTCTCACATGTGCATGGAAAATTTAGATTTTGAATGTTTGTGTTAAATAGCCATGTTAAAAGTGACCAAACCATGCTGGGAAGGCAATCAAAAAACGCTTTCATGTGTTTTAATGACATTTTAAGTCATTTTCCCATGTGCAGTGTTTAGAAATTATGATTTTAAAATCGTTTTTGGGGAAAAGGAATTGTTTATAAAATCATGACAAGGACATAATGGTGTATGGTTCTTTATAAGGCAATTGACTGTTCCTGATGTTATTTTTCTCATTTTAGTGTAAGACCTTTCTCTGTGGCGCAAATTGCTTGTAAATATGCTCTTACATGTGCATGGAAAATTTTAATTTTGAATGTTTGTGTTACATAGCCATGATAAAAGTGACCCAACCATGCAGGAAAGCCAATCAAAAAACGCTTTCATGTGTTTCAATGACATTTTAAGTCATTTTCTCATGTGCAGTGTTTTGAAATTATGATTTGAAAATCGTTTTTGGGAAAAAGGAATTGTTTTTAAATTCATGAGAAGGACATAATGGTGTATGGTTCTTTATAAGGCAATTGACTGTCCCTGATGTTATTTTTCCCATTTTAATGTAAGACCTTTCTTTGTGGCGCAAATTGCTTGTAAATATGCTCCCACCTGTGCATGGAAAATTTTGATTTTGAATGTTTGTGTTACATAGCCATGTTAAAAGTGACCCTACCATGCAGGAAAGCCAATCAAAAAACGCTTTTATGTGTCTTAAGGACAATTTAAGTAATTTTCCCATGTGTAGTGTTTTGAAGTTATGATTTGAAAATCGTTGTTGAGGTAAAGGAATGTTGTTAAAATTTATGTGCGCCATATGCCCCCAAATTTCTTTTTTAGGGTTGCAGCAGGGTGTTCTTGAGACACCCCTGCACCTTTGGAATAAATTCCTAATTTGTGATGAGCAAATTGTTAATCGCAAATTGCACCTTCATTTATATGAGCCTCCTAGCCCATGGAAATGAATGGGTAATTTGCAATTAGCAATTTTCTCAAAGCAAATTTGGAATGGTAAAGAATCGCTATTTATTCCTTAAAATTCGCTTTTTTGGAAATGCAAAATAGTTATATGATACATATGGCGGTTGATGTCTAACAAGATAAGAAGCTTACGGATACATTTATGATGACTGGCGCAATGAAGTAGAAATCACTTACTTCATTGGTAGGCCTTTACAATAAATTATCTCCTCTGTATTCTTCATCAAGCGTAACTTTAATCTGCAATCCTGAGTAGGCCTCACCTTAAACAAACCTCTGGATAGGCCACATCTTATTGTCATCCTGAATTAATCATTTAAAATGCTAGGGACAGATTTATGATAGGTGTATACCTCTTTTGTGCCACTTAGAAAACATTGTCCATGGGGAAATGACTTAAAATGTCCTTAAGACACATGAATGTGTTATTTTAAAACGTTTGCAATTTTTTTGGGTCACTTTCAACATGGCTATGTGTCTGAAACAGTCAAAATCTAAATTTGCAATGCACAGGTGGGAGCATATTTACAAGGAATGTGCTTCATGGGGAAAGGTCTTATAATGTAATATGGGAAAAATGACATTAGAGATACTGAAATGCCTTATAGAGAAGCATACACCATTATGTCCTTGTCATAAATTTGCAAACCATTACTTTTCCCCAAAAACGATTTTCAAATTATATTTTGAAAACACTGCACATGTGGAAATTACTTAAAATGTCAATAATTCAAAATTTGTGATTCCTTAAATGCAATGTATCAAAAAAAAAATATGTAAAAAATGATATTAAGGATTTGGAAACTACCACCAACTTCTAGTTTGTGGTAATTTGCGAATTCTTTTCAAAAAGCATTTTTTTCAAAAAAAAAAAAGGTCCCATGTGACGCCCATACATGCCATTAGGGCATGTAGGTGTGCCATGTGCTCCCAAATTTCTTTTTCAGGGGTGCAGCAGGGTGTTCTTGAGATACCCCTGCACGCTTGAAAAAAATCCTATTTTGTGATGAGCTAATTGCTAATCACAAATTGCAACATTAATTCCTATGAGCCTCCTAGCCCATGGAAATGAATGGGTAATTTGCAATTAGCAATTTGCTCATTGCAAATTAGGAATAGTAAAGAATTGCTATTTATTCCTTAAAATTTGCTATTTAGGAAATGCAAAATAGTTTGATGGTACATATGGTGGTTCATCTGTAACAAGATAAGAAGCTTAGGGATACATTTATGATGACTGGCGCAATAAAGTGCACATTACTTACTTCATTGGTAGTCCTTTATATGTATTATCTCCTCTGTATTCTTCATCAAGCGTAACTTTAATCTGCAATCCTGAGTAGGCCTCACCTTAAACAAACCTCTGGATAGGACACACTTTATTGTCATCCTGGATTAATCATTTAAAATGCTAGGGATAGATTTATGATAGGTGTATGCCTTTTTTCTGCCACTGTGCGTCACTTTTATGATGCAGCGGTGGTGCATAATATTTGCTATGAGGTGACAACATTAAAAATTGATGCATTTAGGCAGATATGTCATGGTGTAAAAAAAAAACGTACCACATAAAACCCAATCAGCAGTAATGCAAAAGATGCACCATGTCGCAAGACAGGCCTCACTTGGGGCCATATGTATCAAGCTAATTAGCATTTGCAAAGATCAAAATTCTATGAATTTCGGCCTTTGCGAATGTTAATTAGACAAATGGTTTGTATCAAACAACTTTGATGCAAAATAAGGAGTAGCAAAATTTGCTATTCCTTATTTTGCGATTGCACTGAAGCATTTGTAAATTTTGTGACTACTTAAATGCAATGTATCAAACAAAAACTATGTAAAAAATGACATTAAGGATTTGGAAACTATTGTGGTAAATTAGTGGTAATTTGTGAATTCTTTTCAAAAAGCTTTTTTTTAAAAAAACAAAAGGTGCCATATGACGCCAACACATGCCCTTAAGGCATGTATGTGTGCCATATGCCCCTAAATTTGTTTTTCAGGGGTGCAGCAGGTGTTCTTGAGACACCCCTGCACCCTTGGAAAAATTCCTACTTTGTGATGAGCAAATTGCTAATCGCAAATTAAACCTTCATTCATATTAGCCTCCTAGGCCATGGAAATGAATGGGTAACTTGCAATTAGCAATTTGCTCATCGCAAATTAGGAATGGTAAAGAATCGCTATTTATTCCTTAAAATTCGCTATTTAGAAAATGTAAAATATTTTGATGATACATATGGCAGTTCATCTGTAACAAGATAAGAAGCTTAGGGATAGATTTATGATGAGTGGCGCATCACCAGGGATGTGACAGTCATCCTGCGCCACTGTTCCGCCACCCATGTTGTGCTGCATTTACAATGCGGCGCAGCATGGGGCAAAAACGGCACAGATGCGTGACGCATCTGTGCCGTAAAGGTGGCGCATTGCTGGAGTTGTATCGCAAGTGCGATGCAGCTCCAGCAAGGCTCAGGGGTGCCCCATCTCCACAATGCTGCGTCAAGACCTATGCCAGCTTCAAGCAGGCGCAGGGTTTTGACGCAGCTTTCTCCTATCTGATTGTAAGTAGTGTGTTATGTTTTTGATCACTATTACAGATTTACTGTTTGATAATAATGTTTATTAACATTTTTTATTATATTTTTCCTCAGATTCAACTGCAGATCATTTCAAGATTTCAATATGCCTACAATACTAAGACAGATAAAGGCTGCAAAACGTCAAAGACAGCAGGAGAAAAAAAAAACGCAGCAGTCCTCTAACAAAAAGATTTCTCAAGCCACGAAGAAAGCACCGGGTAAGAGCTCTAAATATTTCATAAGAAATATTTGTAATAAAAAAAATATTACTACAGAAAATGTTTCAATCCATAACACGAGAAGTAAATCAAATGGAAAGAAAAGGACAAATGAAAATGTTACTGCTAGAGCAAGAGATAAATCTGTGCATGATAGTAGAAGGAAACAACAGTTTAGGGAGATTCGTAAACGAATGTTCCGCAACAGGATAATTGGCAATTTGTTAAAAAATATTAAGAAAGGTCAACAGAAACTAGTTTTTTATAAGAGAAAAAAAAAAGTTGAGAAAGTTATTGATCAGGCATTTGAAATTAAACGTAAGTTATTTATTTTGATAATCAATAGAATTAGGAAGCTAAACAAGGCAATTTTTGATTTCAAAAGAAATAGTAGATGGAAGAGAATAGTTAATCGTAGTAATTTTTGTGAAGTTTTTTCTGGAGAATGGATACATAGTTCAAGCTGTGAGGCATTTTTTAATGAAGAGAGTTATTTCCAGGATAATGATTTGGTGCATGCAGTTGACATCAGTGGTCGTGCTTATGAAGTGAAAGATGGTTGTCCAGTTGAAAAAGAAAAACTTGTGACAACAGAGGCAGAAGAGTTGTTAGGTAATGAGGTTTTAGGAAGACGTGCTAAGGGTCCTGTGTACACCTGGAAGTGTAGTAGTATTTGCAGTGTGCGACAGGATTCCATCAATTTGCTTTGTGATTTTGTACGGTCATTTAACAAAAAAAGTTTGAAGCAGAAAATGAGGTTGTTGCAAGAATTAGATCCTTGCAGAGTAAGAGAAGTGACAGGTTTGCATGGTCATTCACTGGCTTGTCTTTCCAGGAGAGTATGCCAGAGTGTTTTTCATCATTTCAGGATGCTAGCAGTCCATCATAACAAAGTGAGGAAGTTAGTTAGAATGTTGTATTATGCTAAGAGTCCAGCAATTATGCTGAAACAATTATGCGCTGCTCTTTTGCATGGTTCTGAAATAGATGTGAAGAATATATGTGAAGAAATTGAGTTTTGTTACTTTGGAAGTAAAGAGGAGAATGTTGAAATTGAGCAAGAAGTAGAGGGTCATTTGGAAGATAGTGTACATGTTTCCAGTACAGATAATTTCCAGAGGGAAATTGCGACGTTTGACATGAAATCAAGTGAGAGGCCTAATTTCACTTGTGTGTGTTGTAGACGCACTTATTATAAGAATCAGACTAAGTTAGTGGATTTATATGCAAAAAGTGAAAGGGAAAATAATAGTGAATGGAAGGATTTTGCAACATACTTGATGGTAGAAAATTGTTTTGATTTGGGATTGGATCAACGTGTGTGTACTTATTGTTGTAACAAATTAAAACAAAACCAGATGCCTGCTAGAGCAGTTCATAATAATCTGGAATTGGTTGAGATTCCTTCTGAATTGAAGGACTTAAATACTTATGAATCTATTTTGATTCAAAGTATCCATCCCTTTCAGGCTATTGTAAGAATGGAGCCAAAGACAGGGAAATTGCCTCCATCAGATTTACAGAGAGGATTAAAGGGAAGAGTTGTTTATTTGCCTCTAGATTTCAAGAAAAACATTAACACAATTGGAGTAGAAAAAGTGGAAGAGGAACCTCTGGTTATCTTAGTTAATGGGGTTCCGACAAAGAATAAGAAAATATGGCAAGATTTAGTAGATGTTAGGAAAGTTAAAAAGGCAACATTGTATTTGAAAAAAAATAATAAATACTATAAGAATGTATATGTTGCAGAAGAGGAAGTAAGTGAGGAAGAGGATAGCGATTTGTGTGCTGGTCAAATTGAGAAAGTAGAACCCTCTACTAGTGAGGAAATATATGAACATTATAGTGTTCATCCTTTGCATTCGAAGGAAGTCATGGGGAATGCTATTGAGTTGTTTCAAATGAAACAAGCCAAAGGGAGTCCCATTAGTGTTTGGGAGGAAAGTTTGGAAGCTCGGTGTTTCCCACAGCTTTTTCCAACAGGTCAGGGAGGAAGATATGATGAGCGACCTCATCAAATTCCTGCTTCTGAATACCGGACTTTGCGATTGTATGCAGGAGATGCTAGGTTTCGACAATGCATTCCTTATTTGTTTCATCTCCTGTTTGAAAGCGATCTGTCTGGACTGTCATATGCAGTGAACCACATCTTGAAAAGTGGTATACACATGCAAAACATCTCGGCAAGTGATTTTATGGATAAAGTGAATGTCCAAGATAGTATTTTGGATTCTCACCTGATTAATCTCATGGCGTGTCAGCGTGGTACTAATGAGTACTGGTACCGTCGTCATGGTGATTTAAAATGTATGCTGAGGAACTTAGGTACTCCCACATGGTTCCTCACTCTGAGTTGTGCCGAGTATGGCTGGGAAGACTTACTTCAATTTCTACGAGAGGCAAATGCTAACGTAGAAAACATCGAATTCAAGACACCCGGAGAACTGTGCTCTTTGGATCCAGTCAATGTATGTAGGTACTTCAATCATAGATTTGAAGCTATGATGTCTTTCATCATGAATAAGAAGAATCCACCTCTTGGAGAGGTGTTGGATTTCTTCTGGAGAAAGGAGTACCAAGCAAGAGGTGCTCCTCATATACATATGTTGCTGTGGATCAAGGATGCACCTAAATTTGGAACGGATCCAGAAGACTCAGTGATGAGTTTCATCTAACAGTATTCTACGTGTGCTGTTCCAAACGCAAAGGAGAAGAAAAGCCTAAGAGAAAAAGTTCCGCGTTTCCAAAGCCATCGATGTGGAAAGTACTGCCGTCGTAAATTCCGAAACAAAGACAAGTTCTACACCAAATGTCGTTTCAGCTTTCCACGACCGGTGATTTCTAAAGGAAGAGTAAACAGTTTGATGTCTTCGCTGCGACATAATGTGATGAAGAAATCACCTAAAAACACTTACAATTTGAAGAGGAACGAAGAGTCCAAGTACATCAACGACTACAACCCGGTGATTTTGTCCATGTGGAATGCTAACATGGATATACAGTTTGTGGCTGATAACTGTATGGCTGTGGCTCGGTATGTGACGTCTTACATCACCAAAAAAGAGAAGACAGAATTGAAGGATATGTGGGAGGACATTTCCCATGAAAAGAGCCTCAGCAAGAAGTTGTACAGTTTCAGTCTGAAGATGTTGTCGCATCGAGAAATCGGAGCGTACGAATGTTCTGACCGGTTGTCTTCAGCAAGTCTCTATGCCAAGTCCAGGAGTATCGTTTGGGCGAGTCTTGGTCTTGCTGCAACGCGTAATCGAGTTCTCAAACCTGTGCGGGAAATTGAGTATTTGGCGGAAAAGGAGCCAAACAGTACCGACATTTTGAAGACAAACATGTTGGATACATATTATCCAAATCGAAGCAGTCCCCTAGAGAATGTTTGTCTGTATGAGGTTCTGCAAAATTACATGTTCAAGAGGAACATCAAAGAAGATACTGAGAAAGGAGTGTATGCTGTAATAGGAAGTGAGGGATGTCTGGTCAAGCAAAGAAAATGCCACTTGATAAACCATCGAAAATTGAGTGGCGAATCTCCTGAAAAAAAGGAGTTTTTCTATTTAGCACTTTTGCAACTTTTCAAGCCTTGGCATGCAGAAGAGGAACTGCTTGGAGATTTCCTCTGTTACGAAGACTCTTTCAATGCCGCCAAGGAGACCATAGAATGTCCTGCTTTTCCCAAATACGTAGAAATGTTGAATGCGGAAATTGAGCAGGAAGCAACGATTGCAGCCGAGATTGCCAGAGACAGTTCTCAGGACAGTCAGAGTTCTGCTTCATTGAGTCAGGATCCACTAGGAGGACCTCTTATTGAAAATGAAGCTGCCACTGCTATGAATGAAGTGGAAAGAGCCATGGCACATGCTCAAGAGGATGCGGTTAACTTAGAAGAGTTGGAAAGGCAACTCAACGTTGAGCAGAGGAAAATATATGACGAAGTTACCATGCAAATTGATCATGGATTAAGTCATGATAAGAAAGAGTGCTCATGTACGTCGTTCAAGCCTGTCCGACTGTACGTGAGTGGAGAAGCGGGAACTGGAAAAAGTTTCCTCATTAAAGCAATTTCATGCTATTTGCAGGAAAGGACAGAGTCATCGCTGTCTTGTGTTGTCACTGCTCCAACTGGACTGGCAGCACATAATATTAAAGGGATTACTTTACATCGTTTACTGATGCTGCCAGTGGAGCATGACAACAAATTAGAATATCACAAGCTATCTGGAGATGCTTGTTTTGAAGTTTCAAGAATCTTGAGGAAAATGAAACTTCTTATCATTGACGAAGTAAGCATGGTTTCCAATGTCATGCTTGCCTTTGTGCATTTGAGGATGCAAGAAGTTCTCAAAACAGAGTATGATGTGTTATTTGGTGGCAAACACATCATTGTTTTCGGAGATCTTCTGCAGCTGACACCAGTGAAAGGGCAACCTGTGTTCAAAATGCTCACGCATGAAGATACCAGGAAGTGCCTAGGCAGCATTGGCAACGTCAATATATGGTTAAACTTCAATTATGCTGAACTGCATGAAAATATGCGTCAGGCGAAGGATGAAGTTTACAAGACTATTCTACAAGATGTTAGAATTGGAAAAGTGACCGAGCATGGGAAAGAAGCTTTACATGCACGATTACTGTCAAATTTATATCCAGAACAAGATGTTGTGCCTGAGAATATTTTTCAGAAAATTACTGATAAGAAATCTGGAATATGTTTGATGCCAACTCTTGCAGAATGTGCCAAATTTAACAACAAAATGTTGCATTTAGAAAAGCAAGAGATTGTGAAAGTGGAAGCTATTGATAGAGTAGAGCATATGGGATCAACAATTATTTTGTCTGAGAATCTGAAAACAAAATTGGATTCATTAGAGAAGAGTATATCTAAAACTGCAGGTTTTGAAAAGACTCTGAATGTGTGCTTGAACTGCCGTATAATTTTAAGAAGGAATTTACATGTTGAAAGAGGTCTGGTAAATGGATCAATGGGTAATGTTGTTGATTTTGTGAAATACAGAAATAGAGATGGAATTGAATTTTTAAAAATTAAATTTGATGGCATTGAGGAAGTACAGCTAATTGCTCGTTGTTCTGCTAGATTTTTGCTTGTAAAAGACTTATATGTTCGCCGTAAGCAGTTCCCTGTTTGCTTGGCATATGCGGTGACAATTCATAAATCGCAAGGTTTAAGTGTAGACAGTGCATTGGTGAATATTGGCAGTTCTGTGTTCAAGGAGGGTATGGCATATGTGGCATTGTCACGAGTTAGAACTTTATCGGGATTGTACTTGATTGAGTGTGATGTCAGAAACATTTGTGCAGATCTAGATTGTGTTAAGGAATACAATAGGTTAAGAAGAGAGTATGCGCCACATTTGCCTCAGTTTCCTTTGTTTGAGAAACGTCTGGTAGGCCGGAAACGAAGAAATGAGAACAATACTGGGGAGGTTGTAGCAAAAAGACAAAAAGTGAATGAACCTAAAATTACAAGCAGAAACAAAGAGGATTCTGTTGAAGATGTTGTTGGTTTTCAGTTTGAAAACAGTTCTGGTGTCAACTGCTATGCTAATGTAGTAATTAATGTTTTGTTTTCTCTAAAAAATGTAAAAGAAGAGATTGTGGTCAATTCTGATCAAAGATTTTGCAGTTTGTTAAATTCTGTGTTAGAGAAATGTACCACTGATAGAAGAAACATAGAAAGTGTGTCTGAAATTAGAAATCTGTTAGATAGATGTTCAGGCCAAACACAATTCTCTCAAAATATTCAGCAAGATTGTCAGGAGTTTTTAATGTATATGCTTGATGTATTACATGCTGAAGGTGTAGATGTAGATCAGCTGTTTGGGCTTTCTTATCAATGGCAGCATGACTGCGAGAACTGTATGGTATCAAGTACTACTAGTGTAGACTCAGAAAGATTTATATATTTAACTTTGCCAGACAGTAAATCAGTCTCCTTTAATAAGCTAGTAAAAGCTGCTAATCACAACATGGAGTGTAGCCAATGTAAATCTGAAATGATGTCCACATTATTTATACGAACATATGGCCAGTACGTCATTTTAATGTTCCAACGATGTAGGCCTGATGGAACAAAATTGACAACTTTAATAAAAAATTTTGTAGCTTCGCAGTTGTCAATATCAGGAAGGACTTTTGTAACTACAGCAATTATATATCATGACGGCCCTTCAATATCATCAGGACATTACACAGCTTATTTAAAGTCTAGAAATGGCTGGTCATTCTGCAATGATTCTGTTTTAATTTTAAAAAAAAAATTGCCGTATGACCTTAAAAACTCTTACCTGGTGTTTTTAAAACCAAAATTTTAGGGAAATAATCTCGGGATGTGCTCTGTGGAATTTCAAGAAGTTCTAATGGCTCCTACACAATTTGGCCTTGAGGATAAGTGTAGTTCAGAGACATAACTTCTAATCATAGGATTGGACATCATGGAGATATATGTGCACTTTGAATGAGTTCAGAAAAACTGTTTCTTTTCATAAGCTAATTGAAGCAGCCAATCAAAACATGGAGTAGAGGGAATGTAAGTCTGCAATGCTGTCTACTGTTTTACATTGCTTTGTGATTAAAAGTGATGTAGAGAATTAAATAATTGTAGTACTCATAGAGGTAGTGTAAGTCTGCTTCATATTAAGCAGTATCAGTGTCATAGGAAATGTAGAACATGACTGAGCAAGAAGGGGAAGATATTACTATTCCAGGATTGTGAAAATGATCTTCAACATTTTAATTGTGAAAGTTGCGGAAATGCCAAATGATGGGATTGGCTTACAAGAAATCCAAGAGTTATAAATATCTCTGACTAGATTTGGCCTTGTGGAAAATAGTGGTAGAGAGCAAGAAGTCATTTATTGCATGTAATGTGTTTTTAAAAACGATGGAGGTTTTCTTTCAGAAAGTGGCGGGCTGAAAGTAATAACAGCACAAAAGAGTGTAAGCTGTTCATAGGACATCCTTGGACGTCATGGAAAGTAAGTTAACTTTAAGGAGTTCTGAATTTTAATTTCTGATGTTGTATGGGTTTTTTAAACACAATCATTTTGATTGTGTTTTTTTTTCCCCGCTGTTACATGATGAATACCTTCAAGTCACTGTTTTTAGTGAATTTTGATACATTCTGAGAACAGCAAAAATAAACCATTTAACATGTATAATTAATTCTGTACTGTTTGCATTTATGATGTATATGTAGAACTGTGTAGGAGGCATGGAGAAGGTGAGTTTTCTGTAAGTGTTAAATTTATTGCATGCAGTGCTGCACTTCTACGTATTCTTTCATATGCTGGACTACATCTGCACAATGAGATACCTAAGCAAAGGAAACACAAGTGATGTGATTGTGAAATGAGCAAAATAAATTGCACATATTTCAATTACATAACCTGTGTTTCCTATCATTACAAATCACATTGTGCAGATCAAGTTTAGGTCTGTCCAGGGAAACATAGGAGGTTTCTACTTTGTTGAAGAGTGCAGTGGACATGACTCACTTCATTGGTAGACTTTCACAGATATTATCTCCTCTGTACACTTCAACAAGTGTAAATCTCATCTTGAACTCTGAGTAGGCCTCACCTCAAACAAATCTCTGGATAGGAGACATGTTATTGGCATCCTGAAGCGACACTTTTCTGAAACAAGAGCAATGCAAAAGATGCACCATGTTTTAAGATAGGCCTCACTTCATCTGCATCAAGATACTGTTAGTTTAAAATGTATATCTTTAGGATTGTGTAGAGGACCTGGAGAAGCAGAAGCTTCTGTCAGTGTCAAAGTTGTTGAAAAACTATTTGTCCTTCAATATTTTCCCTTGTCTTTTGTAATTTTTAAATACATGTTTTAATATTTTTCAAATGTTGGTTCTCTCTTTCACAGATTGAAAGTATAAAAATAAAATGTGATTAATTTAACGGCAATTACAAGGTAAATAGTTGTACTCTTTTCGTTACATTTCTATCACATTCACCTACTATTAGATCCACTGCTTCACTTCTTTAATCCTCAGTTTCCTGCCTTTGCTACTTTCCTCATTCCTTTCTCTATTACCTACTTACTCAACTCCTTCCACTCTTTTTCTCAGTCCCTCTGTTCTCATAGTTCCTCAGTCTTGTTCACTCACTCCATCTCTATTACTCTTAGTGTCTGTGAATTACTTTCCCACCTTTTTTTTTGGACCGCTTCCCGGGAAGTTGCCCGGTTCGCAAACCAGCAGCGTTATGGGAGTCCACCATTTTGTGTTTCGGTCGAATCAAGATACAAGATGGAGGGCAAATAATGTTCAGAATGGGTAGAAGGGGGCACGGTAGATGTATCTTGACCCCCTTAGTTTTCTGAGGGTGGCTGAGGAGGACCATAGTTCTTCACTCTTGTTCACTCTCTCTGTTTCTATTAATGTCACTGTTTATGACTGATCAAAAATTTTTTTTTTAAAAAAGAACAGTAACTATAAAGGAAGGAAACAGACAGTTATGTTAAAAGAAAGACAGCTATAGGGAGTAAACTAAGGATACTGTTACCTACAATCCACTGCTGTTGATGTTACTGACCATGTCATGAATGATGTAATATGTGACATCATCAGCAGTGGATTGTAGGTAACAGTATCTCTTGTTTACTCCCTAACGCTGTCTTTCTTTTCACATAACTGTCTGTTTGCTTACCTTATACTTACTGTTCTTTTTTTTAAAAAATATTTTTTTGGGTTAGCTGCCGGTACGCGTACCGGGTAGCGCCCCGGGGAGCGAACTAAGAGAAATAGAGGTTGGCAGAGTTCCAAATATTCTACCAATTTTTTTTATAATGGGGAGGTAGTTCTGAAAAGAACTTTTTTTTTAATGTTTTTGTTGTTTTATATTTTTTTTTGTATTTTTTGAACATTTTTTTACTTTTTTTGTATTTTCTGAACGTTTTTAAAAAAAATTTGGTTTTTTTGGGGGGGGGGGGAAACAAAAACGATCCATTATAAAGGGCTCAACAGGAGCAAAAAAAAAAAAAAGAATTTATTTTTGGGGGCGTTTCGTACAAACATTAACATGATTTTGAATTGCTCGCAAAATCAAAGTGATGCTACTTTCTCTGTAGCAGATGAAATCGCCACATTCCACGCACACTTGCTTTACGTGCCCAAACAACATTTGGATGTTTGCGATCATCTCCCTCGCCTCTGGTCCCGACACCTCTGGAACCACCGATCTTCTTGCCATTGGGAGAGGATTTTGTTGCTCGTCACGTAGCTGGGCAGCACTATAATTATTTGGGTGCCACCTACTCATATGCCGATGCATAGTATGATTGCCATAACTGTATTTTTTATCAGTGCCCCTTGACAATCTATCACCGCATATACGGCAAAACACGTAGCGTGCATTCACTTTTTTTTGCCCCTCAGGAATTCTGTAGAATTGCCAGATGTAATTCTCCTTTCGATTGTACCTCCTGGGCTCCTCTGGCAAAAACCTTGGCTCTTCCTCCTCTTCCTCCTCTTCCTGTTCTTCCTCTTCTTGCAAAATTACTTCTGCAGGTGGTCCTCTCTTTCTTGGATTTGGTGGAGGTGGTGGGTTAGCACCAGCTGAAGCTACTAATGAAGCCATCTCAAAGTCTCAATAAAGGGTCTTTCTCTCACCAAGATGAAAGTCAGAGTGAGGAAAGAAGGAGGGGTTTTCATCATTTGGGAAAAACAAAAGTTCTAAACCAATGAAAAGTGTTCATTTTAGATCACATGACCTAGTATTACATCATTAGGAAACCAAAAGTGAAATGAACCAATGAAAAGTGTTATTACCGAGTCACATGACCTGCTGTGTTTACGTTACGCGGTCGGCGCCGCGCCGCGGATCGCTTCCGGTTCGCGTACCGCTGCGCTTCCGGGTACGCGAACGTAGCACGTCATATGACGTATTACGCGAGAACGCGAAACGTCATGCTGACGCGACGCGTCACGATGTTGTTTTGTAACGCGAGAGGTGCGCAAAAGGAACGTTTACCGGTTCGCGTACCGGGTCGCGCCTCCGGATTGAGCTAACGGGAAGCTAACCGGTACGCGTACTGGGAGCGAAACAAAAAAAAAATAAAAAAAAAATTGTATTAAAAACATGTAAAAAATATTTTTCTTTTTAAAGAATAATACATTGTAAAGGTTTTGATATTAGCTATTAAAAAACCAATGAAATTCACTGAAAAAAACATAGGTTATAGACCATATATAGTTAGGAATTAGCATTTACAAAACCTTAAAAATTCACTGAAAAAACCATAGGTTATAGACCATATATAGTTAGGGATTAGCATTTAAAAAACCTTATTTTACTCACACAAAACCATTGAAATTCCATATATAGTTAGTTGTACTAACTATATATCACGCACCCGCAATCCACTGCTGATGATGTCACATATTACATCATTCATGACATGGTCAGTGACATCACTGATGACATCACTGATGACATCTCAAATGACATCACTGATGACATCACTGATGACATCTCAAATGACATCACTGATGACATCACTGATGACATCTCAAATGACATTACTGATGACATCACTGATAAAATCATTCATGTGATAATACGATGAACCTCTTCAGACTCTAATATAACCTTAGATACACTCAGTGTAAACACAGACTCACAGATTGTCACTCATCCATGAAGTTACACACACACCTAGACAGTCATGCAAACAATCAATCACACCTCCATTTCCTTAACTATACAGTTAAACACACCTTACTTATTCAAACATATACTAAAACATATTTACTCACTTATACAATCCTGGATACAAGTTCACAATGATCCATACAGCCACTCACACATTCACTGGCTCTTATGCACAGTTATTTATATATGTCAACTCTCACATGTACTGTATTTTACATATGTACTTAATTTGACATGTAGCACTGAGATATCTATTCACTCACCAATACAGTCATGCACACAGTCAACCGCCCATACAGCTGTTTCCAACATGCACTTTTGAACCCATACATCTATGCACAGAGTCATACACTTCCCAGCCACCCACACACACACTCAGTCTCCCATACAAATGCTTGGGCAACCAATCAATAACCCATATAGTTACTCATATAGCTACTGATCAACACATGCAGCAGTTTACAGAACAACAGACATAATGATGCACAAATTAAGACAGTTTAGTCACTAACCAATGCACTCAGTGAGACACATTTAATCACTCACTCATACATTCAGTCATGCACCTACTAAATCCATCGTCCAGACACTTATACATCGACTCATTCATAAATATGTAAGACATATTTTAACTTTACAGAAAAATACAGTCACTGGATGTTGTCATCAGTGATGTCATCAGTGATGTCATTTGAGATGTCATCAGTGATGTCATCAGTGATGTCATTTGAGATGTCATCAGTGATGTCATCAGTGATGTCACTGACCATGTCATGAATGATGTAATATGTGACATCATCAGCAGTGGATTGCGGGTGCGTGATATATAGTTAGTACAACTAACTATATATGGAATTTCAATGGTTTTGTGTGAGTAAAATAAGGTTTTTTAAATGCTAATCCCTAACTATATATGGTCTATAACCTATGGTTTTTTCAGTGAATATATATATATATATATATATTATTTGTCTTTAGTGTATCCATGCTTCTCCTGTCTCTTTATCCATAGATTTATGCAGGGAGAAAGGCCTTATAGTTCCAGTATCATATTTTGGATTATATTCATTTGGTGAAGCCCTGCAAGTTATGAGGTGATATTTAAGCATGGGCGGATTTTGCGGATTGGCAATCCGCGAACTTGCGTATTTACGGATTCGCAATCCGCGAAGATCCGCGAACTCTAGCGGATTTGCGGATTTTTCCGTTTTTTGTGTTGGCGCGTGTTCGCGCCGATTTTGGGACAAGTTCGCAATTGCGAACTTACTTTTCGGCTCGCAACGGCCGCGACTATGTTGTTTCTACGTCTGGTTTATCATCACAGGTTCACAGCACCCTCTGTTTCACCACTGCCACCCTCTGGGACACCCATGCCACCCTCTAGTACATCCTCACTGGCACCTATTAGGTTTATTTATCACTGTAGATTATGGTGGTTGAAAAAAGCAAGCACACCTGCCCTTCTTCAACTGCCATCAATTAATTTGTGTTTCATTAATGTGTCAGTAATTTTGAAAGTTCCAGTCTGGCTGGCACCTGCTTCCTTCCTTATCTGTAATTTGCTTTTTGTTGCAGTGAAATTTTTTTTTCACAGGACCTTTATGGTGCTATTCTATGAGCCTGCTGTTTGGGTCATAGCAGGGTCATAGAATAGTTGCAAACTCTGGAGGGGCCCATCAGGAAGCACTACCTTGAATGTTACTAATGTTAAGTTTGAACTTTTGCACCTGCTCATTGCTTTCAGTTTAGCTAAAATCGTTTTTTCTGCAATTTCGCGCGTTTTTTGGGGCGCGAATCCGTGCGAGATCGATTTCGGAAGCCGCGAATACGTGCGAATACAAAATTGTTTTTGTTGCGACGTGTATGTTCGCGTGATCTTGCGCGTGTTCGCGAGGCGCTTCTAGCTATACGTTTGCCAAGTTACCCTATCGGTCGTACACGGGCGCGGCCATCTTGTTGGCGGGACGTAATTCCGTTTCCGCCCGCTATGTGTAATCTCGCAAAGTGTGCTGCTCGCTAGTACAATTTCGCGCGTACTCGCAAGGAAAATCTCGCGCGAACTTACCCACGCGGTCGTGAATGGGCGCGGCCATCTTGTTTCTCATTCATTGCTATGGTTCTGGGCATGCTTTCTCTATCCTCTCTCAATCTCTGCCATCCTTTGCTTGTTTGAAGTTTTTTTGATCTAATTTTACTTATTATCTATCCCTCTATTTTTCTAGCTCTATATTTTTGTGTTTTCTGCAGCTTTTAGTTACTTTTAAACTACTTTTTTAAACTCTTTTCTTTTCTTCTTCACTATTCTATTTCTTCTTTATCATTTAAGTTTATTTCTGCCCAGACCATGGTAAAGGGAGCCGGGAAGCACCCTGAGAAGGGGAAGGGTCCCGCACCCCGTGCCCGGCTCCCGTGCGGGCGTTTAAGGGGGGAGCAAGTGGTCCCGAGGGAGATCTTCAGCGCGGAGGAAGTGGCGGCACTGATCTTCCACGTCCAGCGCCGCCTCCCCAAGACGATCCTGGGAGGCGGCAAGATCGCGACCGGCTATGGCATCCGGGAGCGTCGCAAGCGGTGGGAGAAGGTGTGCCGGGCCATGTACAAGATCTCTGGGGTCCGGCGCACATATAACCAGGCCACCCACCGCTGGACCGATGTCATGGACCGGGAGCGGGACTTGCTGGACGCGCTCGGCGTAGAGGTCCCCGGGCTTGGTGAGTAGTAGTAGTAGTACATTTACTACTCTGTTTTATCCTGCTCTGTTATTTGCAAATCTTTGTTCTTTACCAAGAGCAATAATGCTGCCGATTACATTGAGGTAAATTATATTTCAAAATCTTCTATGCATTTCAGGTGCACTGCTCTCCTTCTCAGTAGCCTTGCTTGCTACTATGCTTCTTTGTTTTGTATGTTGTGTTCAGAAGCATTTCATTGGCCTGAGAAATTATGTATGAGTGTACTGTAAAGAAAAGAACTGCGTAATGCTAGACAGTAAGGGTCATATTTTCAATTACCGGCGCATCCCTGCAAAGTAGCAGGGATGCGGCAGTAATTGTGTGCCATGCCACCACCACCCATTGGCCCAAACGTCACAGAAGCCTTACGCATCTGTGCCGTAAAGGCAGCGCATTGCTGGAGTTGCGTGCCAACGATGGCGCAGCTCCAGCAATGCTCTGGGGTACCCTATCTCCCCAATGCTGCATCAAGCCGTACGTCGGCTTCAAGCGCGCAGGGTTTGAGTCATGCATCATTGTCCTAAAAGTGACTGATTGACATCTTGTAGATTTCCCTCAGCCACTTTTAGGATTCGTTCCTGCGCAGGTACGCCCTCCCTTGCGCCGGAACGCCCCCTGATGGCGCAGGGCTTTACAACGTGATGCATCGCCCATATGCCCATATGTGTTTTTTTTTTTAATATATACGCCGCACCAACACCATGGCGAGTCTTTTGTTCTGCCGCTGCGTCAGAAAAGGCACGCAACAATGGAGGAAAATCAGCCGCAACTTCCGCAAGGGACTTCTAAATCAGCCCCAACAGACTGAAGTCCAGTCCTTCCTTTAGACAGTCACATGGCTATAAGAAGAAATAGTGGCGGTGGTGGCGGGTGGATTGATAGTTTGAGTATTCACTGATCTGCAAGCAGGATGGACTTTGTCTGTCACGTGTTGCGCACTGCTGCCTGCAGTGCCAGGCCTAGGCAAACCTCTTTAGTAGTCTGTTTATTGAGTTACATAGGAACTTTCTAAGTCAACGTTCCGCAAATCAGGCAATACGAATAACGTAGTATACCACATGAGATAGATCCCGTGGAATAGTTGTCTATCTATTTGCTATTTTTCCAAAATATGTTGTTATTGTTCTTTTGAAATGTTTGATTTGGTTGAAAAATCTCATCCATGTTTTCTGGTTTTTCTTTCTTTCATGTTGTACATCAGCTCCCCCCAAGGGCAAGAGGACACAGGAGGAGGGTGCTGAGGATGCAGGCCAGGATCGGGCAGGCGAGGGCTCCTTTGCTGGCCCCAGTAAGTTTACATTTTAATAAACAGTACCTATTTTTTCCTAGCGTTCCTCATTCGATTTTTTCTAAATCGTCTTTGATCTTCTTGTAGACTGGATATAAATTCTTATCCTGCCTCGAATATGACTCCCTGTGGTATTACTAGACTATTCTTATTAGTCTGTCTGTGTAGCTAACTAAGATTGAACATTTGGCAATTCCATTGGACTCCCATTATATTCAGCAATACCTCTATGCACTGTCTCCTTACTGACTAGATAGTGTGGCAGAGTCATTCAGCTCCCGAAGTCACCGATTATAGATCCCCAATGATCTCTAGATTATCGTACGCAGGACAAGAGAGTAGTACGGAGTCACAGCACAGTCAAGAAGTGTCAGAGGCACTCATGCTTGCAAAAATTCCAAAACCTTTAGCTCATCCACTCTAGTCTAGAGGAACAAAAACCACAGAGTCTATTTAAGTTTAAAAGCTTTATTAAAAGTAAACACATTTATTAAAATCTACTTTGTCATAAAACTATTTAACTGTAAACGGAAAAGTGGTTAGTGCTGACGATTAATTGGACACATTTCTTGTGGTCGAGCCGAACTCTCACCTAGTTTGAACTTGATCCTGGTCGTGTTCTTAGGACTCAGGAGTCAAGCTTCTGTCTGTTAGGAGAAAAAGTGGTGCGTGTTAAAAATCAAAAGCAAGCATTCATCAGTTGTGCATAAAAGTGCAGCAAGACAACAGCCTTCCCTGGAAAATGGGACATTTTTACTATGGAGTAGACAGTCACAAATTATTACATTGTATTCTGTTTTTTTAACATTTCTCCTAGACCAAATATTATATAGTAGTGAGTGGTGTATTCTAACATTCTTAAATGTACTTTGTAGGTGTAACATCTGGTGACGGGGCCAGCGCGGAGGTGGCTGTGTTGGACCAGGACTCGGAGGCCTCTGGGGAGGAGGCGGCGGTAGAAGAGCTGGCGGCCGTTCCTGTGGGGGATCAAACGGTGGTGATTGAAGACTGCATAGTGTGCTTTCTGCATGGGTGTATTACAATTACAAATCAACCAGGTAGTAGCCTCCTCGAAATGTACTTCGACTTAGCTGTGAAGTTTTTGGTGAGAAGAATCCCAATAAGTTCTTAGACGAACGTGATGGATGGGATGAACGAAAAGCGAAAGAAGGGTGTAAGTAAGTGGGACGCGAACTTGTATGATGGCTGGCAAAGAAGAACGATATGTGTTTGCTTGGACCCAGAGGTGGCTGGGAAGGAAAGAATATGGTATGGTGCATGGCTGGGTCAATGATGAAGCAAGGATGGGTGGAAGGACAGCAGCCTGGGTGGGTGAAACAGAAACTGTATGTGTGCGTATACTTTGACTGAATGGATGCCTGGAGCATGGTATTCTCTGACTCTTAGATAGCACATGTGTATCTAGAGAGAGTAGATGGTCAATAAAATAAGCCCAATCCCAGCCCATCCATGGCCTCAATTATGTTTAAATTCAAGAAGACACCCCACAGAAAGACTAGGCCCATGCAACACTCACCACCCCTGGGCAAGGGCCCCACCAGCAGGCCCAAAAAAACGACAAAAAACAATAAAATCAGCACAATCCCAGCCCATCCATGGCCTCAATGGTGTTTAAATTCAAGAAGACACCCCTCAGAAACACTAGGCCCATGCAACACTCACTACCCCTGGGCATAATGGATGAAAAGTAGGCAAAATAAGTGCAGGCCTCAGACACTGCCTCTCCTCAAAATGGCCCCTTACACCCCAGGCACATGTTGCCTGTACCAGCCAGCACTCAAGATGGCCACCACCACCACCCACATGGCCAGTCCACATCAACAGTACACCCCCAAAAAACAGAAAAACAGCCAGAAATCACCACAATCCAATGCCATCCATGATGTTTACATTAAAGAGAGTGAGACCACACCACAGGCACACTCAGTCCATGCACCACCACCCCTGGGCAAAAGGCCACACCAGCAGCCCCCCAAAAACGACAAAAAACAATAAAATAAGCACAATCCCAGCCCATCCATGGCCTCTATTATGTTTAAATTCAAGAAGACACCCCACAGAAAGACTAGGCCCATGCAACACTCACCACCCCTGGGCAAAGGGCCCCACCAGCAGGCCCAAAAAAACGACAAAAAACAATAAAATCAGCACAATCCCAGCCCATCCATGGCCTCAATGGTGTTTAAATTCAAGAAGACACCCCTCAGAAACACACTAGGCCCATGCAACACTCACTACCCCTGGGCATAATGGATGAAAAGTAGGCAAAATAAGTGCAGGCCTCAGACACTGCCTCTCCTCAAAATGGCCCCTTACACCCCAAGCACATGTTGCCTGTAGCAGCCAGCACTCAAGATGGCCACCACCACCACCCACATGACCAGTCCACATCAACAGTACACCCCCAAAAAACAGAAAAACAGCCAGAAATCACCACAATCCAATGCCATCCATGATGTTTACATTAAAGAGAGTGAGACCACACCACAGGCACACTCAGTCCATGCACCACCACCCCTGGGCAAAAGGCCACACCAGCAGCCCCCCAAAAACGACAAAAAACAATAAAATAAGCACAATCCCAGCCCATCCATGGCCTCTATTATGTTTAAATTCAAGAAGACACCCCACAGAAAGACTAGGCCCATGCAACACTCACCACCCCTGGGCAAAGGGCCCCACCAGCAGGCCCAAAAAAACGACAAAAACAATAAAATCAGCACAATCCCAGCCCATCCATGGCCTCAATGGTGTTTAAATTCAAGAAGACACCCCTCAGAAACACTAGGCCCATGCAACACTCACTACCCCTGGGCATAATGGATGAAAAGTAGGCAAAATAAGTGCAGGCCTCAGACACTGCCTCTCCTCAAAATGGCCCCTTACACCCCAGGCACATGTTGCCTGTACCAGCCAGCACTCAAGATGGCCACCACCACCACCCACATGGCCAGTCCACATCAACAGTACACCCCCAAAAAACAGAAAAACAGCCAGAAATCACCACAATCCAATGCCATCCATGATGTTTACATTAAAGAGAGTGAGACCACACCACAGGCACACTCAGTCCATGCACCACCACCCCTGGGCAAAAGGCCACACCAGCAGCCCCCCAAAAACGACAAAAAACAATAAAATAAGCACAATCCCAGCCCATCCATGGCCTCAATTATGTTTAAATTTAAGAAGACACCCCACAGAAAGACTAGGCCCATGCAACACTCACCACCCCTGGGCAAAGGGCCCCACCAGCAGGCCCAAAAAAAGGACAAAAATCAGCACAATCCCAGCCCATACATGGCCTAAATGGTGTTTAAATTCAACAAAACAGTTGTATCATGCACCCCTAACCAACCCTGGTCCTACTGGATACTGTGGCTACCCACAATATAATTTATTTAATGTTCTGAAAAAGTTCCAAAATTTTACTTGCAGCAACTGTAATGCCCCAAACAAACTTACTTGTGAAAGTTGATTTCTAATCCAAATGTGATCCAAAGACAGTCAAAAAGGCCTCAAATCCAAATATCCAGCAGCACCCACAAAAAGTAATCCTTCCAGCTCCAGATCCAAATGAAAGTGACCAGGAGATGGACAAAGCACTGGGAGGAGCCTGCTGGACAGGAACAGGAAGTTGGAGACTGTGGGGCACTTCCTTCCTCCCCCCCCCCCAAAATGGACTCCTTGCAAAAAAAAGGCCATGCAAATGTCAACCTGAGGAATGATTCTGATAAAAATCATAATTTTCTGAAGGTTTATCCTGTTTGCTGGTGATTTTCTTGTGCGAAATTGCAAAATCTCTATTTCGCAAGTGCGAGATTGTTCCTTTCCGCCGCAACTACGTGTTCGCAATTGCGAACTCTCGCGAGGTGTGCTGTGCAAGGTGGCAAGCCGCGAGTACGTATTCGCGGGCGCCAAACTCCCGCGGGAACACGCAGCAAGATCTAAAATGGCGCATCACTCGCAAAGAAAAACAACTCGGCAAACGCTAAATGACGGAAAGTGAACGTCGTGCACCACGCCGCGCGCCGCAACCAAGCAAAAAATCCGCCGCGAGCGGATTCACGGATTTTCGACAAATTCGCGAGCGTTCGCGGATTGCGGATTTCCCGAAAATCCAAAAAATCCGCGAGCGGAGCGGATTTTACGCCCATGCTTAGTGATATTAATAAATATATAGTGAGGCTTTATGAGTGTAGATAGTATTACTTTAATCAACATTTTTTGTTATTCTTTTTATGTCTCCTTCCTTTTTCCTGCTTTTCGCCACCTTATACAATTTCCCTCACTTGATCACCCTAAACCTCCGTGCCATTCTGGCAATTGAATTTGGGGATATCAAGAGGTAGACTAACTTGTTTGTCCTTCTGATCCTGAGTCATTCTCTGTTGTCAAACACGAGTTCTGACAGAATTACACACACACAAATATTTACTCCTCCTGATCAGAGTGACTTATAGTTATGGCCACCATGGATGGTGCACTTCAAGCATTAGCAGTAATAAAACAAGGGTTGGTTACTTGTCGTGCTGAAACTACATCACTCAGAGATAAGATAGAAAAGCAGCAAAGGAATCCATCTGATGCTTCTACATCCCCCTTTGAAATCTAGGTTAATGTACCCCTTCTATTTCCATTGGCCACACCTGAGAGATTCACAGGGGACTCCCACAAAGGGCAGGTTTCCTTAACTCAGATCCTGCTGAATTTCTCTTGGAAACCAACTCCCTTTCCTAATATCCATTCACAAGTGGCTTTTGCTATTTTCTATTTGGCAGGTGATGCAGCAAATTGGGCTGTATTTTTGGTAAAATATATTGATCCAATATTGTCTTAATGGAATGCCTTCAGGTTTGAATTTGAAAGGGTGCTTGATAGGAGAAGCACAAACTTTAGTGAGGATAGGAGTTGAGACAAGGCATGAAAGATTTGGTTACTTATTTGACATCATTCAATTGCTTAGTAGATGTGGCCAGAAGAAAAAAAGATGTCTTTGTATTATCAAGGACCCTGAGATGAAATGAAGGATGTACTATTCAAATTGAACCACAACTGACCACTTGTACTGATTTAATGAACCTTACCATATGATTGGTTGGCCAAAAGAGCAGGAGATAAGAAAAAAGTGCATATAACATCAGGCCGTTTTGAGAGAGGATTCAGAAGACCGTTCATAAGCAATGAGACTAAATGTACAACCCATGAAATTGCGAGTAATTAGGTCTTCCCTCTCTAAATAGGAACGACAGGCTTGTTGTACGCCTCAGCAATACAAGTATTATTGAATGAAGGGGCATTACGCGACTTAGTATCCCACTAAACCTAAAGTTCAGACATCTTTTTATCTGAGAACAAAAATAGCAGTTTTAGTGGTACAGAAAGAGAGCGAGAAGTCAGAAGCATCTGTCTATACGTCACATATTGCATACGCAGGAAAAGAGTGGAAGGTGCCCTCCTTATCATTAGCAGCAACTAAAGAAACAGAGTCACACATATTGGCCCCAATGTTGTTACAGACTAATGAACAGGAACATCAAGTGGTGGTAACTATGGATTCTGGGGCCACAGAAAATGTAATTGATATAGGCCTGGTTCATAATTTAGATTTGAACTACACGATAGCCTAAAATGAACTGGTGGCTATCAAAAGGTATTTTCAGGAATAGAGACATTATCTTAGGGGGACCGACATACAGTACCAGTGTATACCAATCACAGAAATCAACAATTCATAAAAACATTGAGACAGTTAACACAAAGGTAAATGAGATGGAGGCTATTCTTTGTAGTCACTTGCTGCCCAGGTAATGAACATTGGAATTCAAATGCCTTGTCCAGAAAAGATACAGAAAGCAGTCCAAACCAAGCTATAAAGGAATCCATTATTTATCCTTCTAAGGTATATATGATGCATTTGTCTGTGGTACTTCATTTGTCATGTTGAGCAATCTACATTGTACACATTACTATTTTTATCGTCAGCATACACTGCACCGTGGTAATTGTGTGTTCATACACAGTCATGCACAGCACTGACATATGAGTAATGGTATGAGTAGAGGAGTGTTGCTATAAGTCAGGTGACATGTTCCAACATATATGTAGTGGTGGAAATGCACTTAGACAATCACTTTACAATGTTTTTTTCTGCACTGACATGGAGGACGTCTCACCACACCAATTTGACAAGCAAGATCACCGACCGCACTCGGATTCCTATCACGCGGTAGGCGACTTTATCCAAGGTGGTTGCAGTCAAAGTCAAATTTGGAAAATGCGACCGTGGTGATTCCAAGGATGTGGCCTTCTACACAGGAGACCACATATTTGGATGCCTGACCTTGCTTTTAGGACATGCTCATTCGCCGATCACCAGCTGATTTAAACCACGCTGTAGGCAGTCAAAGCCATAGGCGAAAGTTGGAAAATGCACCATCGCAGTCCAATTGCTGTGGCCGTCTGCACAAAGCTTGCCTTTGTGGTGTACCTATACATTGCGGTTTGGAAATCAATTCACTTACCACCAGATACTGCTCCTTAGACCACCTTCTCATCTTCAGCAGCCGGTTACCACATCTAGGAGCTGTCATGTCACGCTGTACAGGGAGCAAGGCCCCTGCCTTCACTCTAGAGGAGCTGGAGACCCTGGTGAATGAGGTCCTTCCCCTATATCACCAGCTCTATGGCTCACCAGATGAGCAGGTGAGTACTGCTAATACAGTATGTACATTCAAACAATCATCCTATCCAATCACATGGGCCAGTGTGGTTTGGAGTCCCAGACTGACAGCAGAGTTTTGTAAATCAGATAGTGTGTCCCCAACATAGAACTAATATGTCATGGTTCATGTGGCACTGTAATCTGTGCAATGACATCTTGGTGATATGGATACAGTCCTAAACCCTACACCTGTTGTACCTATGCATGTATCAACCTGTTGTTGCAAATTATTATTTTGCAAATCACGTCATTGCAGATACAAAAACAATTATGTAGGCCTAACACCTTAACTCGCGTATGCTTCCTGTGAGTAGTATGTGACGATGATGTGAAATACATATTCAGTACAAAAAATCTATCAACACACGTGAGGCCTCTCCATCCTTTTGTCAGGGAGATACCATCCTCTCACAGACCCCTTCCTCATGAACCACAATGGTAATGTCACATATATGATGTCCACAAGATATACTGTTTGTTATGGAAAATGTGAACGTATCATGGTCAAGTGGGAACAGTATGCTTAGCAAGCAAGGAGCAAACACTGTCAATCGCTTGTGCCCTGAATGGTCCATGGTCCAGGCTGTAGATTAGTTCCTTTTCCAATGGAACAGATGAAGATAGTACTCTCCCTGTAGCTTTGCTGATCTTCAGATGTGGCCTGATTCAGTGTACCAAGACCATGAGTTGGCTTACATGCAGCCAGTATTACTACAGTTGGTATGATACATGGTGAGAGCCCCAGACCCGAGATTACTGTCCATGGACCAAATTGTCACTGTGCTTCATTGCCTTAGGGCAGGCCCCTTACTCCCATATGTCTGGGATTTTACTGTTGTATTAGTATTCCTACCAATGTACAGGAACTGTGTTCATGTGAAACATGCTCACCGCAGATAGTTCATTACATCTGCAGTGCATTTCCGAAGTGCATCACCTGCTGCGTAATTATGTGGAACCATGCAGTATGTACAATAGGATGTTGATGTTCTCCCATGTGCACAGCCACATATGTCATAGAGTGTGTGCTGTGATGCCAGGAGCTCCCAAACAAACATATGCAGATGTATAATGATTTTCAAATCATTAAATCAAGTGTCCACTGATCCTCAGAGTGGGAGTTCTCAGTTACACACATGGCAGCCCTTTGATTATCTCCCCAAACTTTGAATGTAGTTAATGCAATTGTAGCAGTGACGTCTTACACAGTTGGAATCAAGCAATTTGTCCAGACTGTTCAGGTGTCTGTCCAGTATTGCACTCTACTGTAGCCTTCTGGAGGGCACACTGGTGTACTGTGTTACATGCTGATACCTTTCAGAGCACATGTGGTGTGGGCCAGGGCAATGTGATGCCAATGGTTTTGTGTAGTCAGTATAGGCATGATCAGGATGGAGGAAAAAACTCAGAGGACTTTAACATTGCATAGTTATTGTTTTTTGAGTGCTCAGTGTGTGCGCTTAAAACATGTAATATGTGCAATTTTGTTAGATGTGTATGCTACCTGTGTGCCACCTCTGTGTAAACCTTGCAGATAAACTATATCTTGCATATCCACTCAGTCTCTTCATCTACTGCATCCACGCATGTGAACACCCATCAGAAGATGTCCTTTAGCCATTGCCTGGAATGTGCAGACCTTGGGGATCTCTTGCCAGCGCAGTGTCCATGCAGTAAAAGGTGGGAGAACCTGAGACGCTATACCCAGATGATTGTGGAAGTCCAGCTGGGGTTGTGCTCCCAAGGCAGAAGGGGAACACTCAGAATTTGAACCTCCTAATGGCCCGCATACTGGTGTTGGCATACCCAGACCATGATGGGCAGTTGAGAACCCAGCAGCAGCTAGGAAAGGTTGAGTATTGGCCTGAAGGCAACATTCTTAATGACCATCTATCTTTTGTTACAGGCAGCTATTTCCCAATCAAGCTTGAAGGTGATTCATGTTCCACGCAATGGGATCGTTGTCGCATATGTAGGTCTTGTAGTAGATGCATGGTGTTAACCGTAGAGTATTGTCCATGTGAACTGGAACCAAGCAGGGTTCAGTCAACTGACAGTTTCCAGAGTTGAACAGCTTCATGGTTGCCTAGTGTCACAGATGACCTACATTATATTTTGCTGTTATGTGTGACAGTGGTCCCAAACAGGACACTTGTCATCATTTTGTCTGGAGGGATGATCATTGTTAAACCTGGCCCTTTTGACAGATTTATCCCCAGATGTTTTGCCTTTTTCTAACCCTCTTTTTGTTGGCCATAGGATTCTGGGCACTTTACCACTATTGATCAGTGCCAAAGTGCATATGCTCTCTGTATAAATTGTGACAATGATTAGTTATCCATGATTGGCATATCTGATCTACTGGTAAGTCCCTAGTAAAGTGCACGGTGTGTGCCAGGGTCTGTAAACCAAATGCTACTAGTGGAATTGCAGCACTGGTTGTGCCACTCACATGAGTAGCCCTAAAACTGTGTCTCAAACCCACCACCATATTGTCTACATGCACAATTGTGAACAGCCATGCTGCCTTGTCAAGTGCACCCACTTTCCAGCCCCAAACCTTCCCTTTCCTTACACACACATAAGGCACCACTATGGTAGGCCCCAGGTATCCGCATGGGCAGGGTACAGTGTATGTGAAAGGCAGGACATGTACTGTGTGTGACATATCCTGATAGTGAAATACTGTGTATTTCGTTTTTCACCATTGAAAGGTTATCTGTCCCATAGACTTATCATTGGGGTTGCACTGTAACATTTTTACATGTGTAACTTGGAATAGGGGAAAATATAGGAATATGGAGTTTAGACTCTCTGAACTCAAAATTTATGAGCACACCTTTTGGTAAAGGTGTTTTATAAATCCTGTGTTTGAAAATGTCACTTTTAGAAAGTGGGCATTTTCTTACTTTACCATTTTGTGTGCCTCTGGCTGTTTGTGTATTCAGCGTCTGGTGTGTGCGTGACAGGAGCTTAGATATGCCTTCAGTCTAGACTGTCACTGGGGGTTTGAGGTGTGCCTTGCCTTGCCTGGGTGACTCATCACAGGGCTGAATAGACTTAGTCTGCATTTAGAGTGGTGGCAGGAGTTTTGTTTGCACCTGAATAGACTGTATATCCTTTTTCACAATGCTGTCTCTGCCCGTTGTGGTCATACTGCACCAGGGAGGATAGGACTGGTTTGGACAGTATTCATAGACCCTTGCCGCAAGGAGAACAATGACATTTTGGGGTATAATTATTGCAACTAAAACCCCTGGGCTTTAGATTACTTTAAGGAAAAAAAGGACCCTGCCAAGGAGAAGAGCAGAAGCACTGTGTGAGGAACGCTTCCTTTTCTGAGTGAGGGGCGGGTTGTCCGTAGTGAATGAAAATAACAGATTTTTTTTGCCCTGCTGTGGTATCCTGCTTGTGAAGAATCTCCAAGGATTTGTGTGTGCTGGCCTCCTGTTGGAAGTCTAGGGGATACAAAAGACTTCAAGAAAGATAATGACTATATTCAACCTTCCTGGAGCAGGGGAAAGGACTGGATCATTATGTTATAATGTGGCGAAACAGCACATAATGAGCCCTGTGCTCTTTCTCCCTCTGTTTTCACTTTAATGGGGATTCCTTGTGCTGTTTTGAACTACCCGGTGCAGGGGAAGATTTTGTGCATACCTCTGGGAGCTACTGAGCAGTTCAGGTGTGGCCATAGTATCGAGAGTTCTCTCCTCTTTGCCCGAAGATGCCCTTTACGAAGTGTGTGTTGAGTGCTTTTATGGGCCAACCAGTGCAGTGAGAGTGCTATTATTTTTTTAAAGTCCTGGTTGCTGGCTTGCTAGTGCGTGTGAGCATTCCACTATTCCTAGCGTGTGAACAGAGGGAAAGGAGAGCTTGTGGTAGAGAAAGCGCTCTCCCCCTCTATGGGAGCTGGTGTGTGTGTTCATGCTCCAAGCGCCAACCGCTCAACAAAAGAAAATCCAGCTCCTTAGCCTCACAACACCTAAGTCAGAGGGCGGGCCGGTCCCAGAGAAGTAGTGCCGGAAAGAAGAAAGCAGCACCATGATGAGCCACGCTGCAAGCACTCCAAGCGGCCTTTGTTCCCCAAAGCTGCAGTTGGAGTGCAAGCACACATTTTTGTTGCTATAGGGGGTCTGCCCATCCTCGTGGGCAGTGTGTGCGCCTTCCCGCCTTGATATACCCATACCGAGAAAGCTCTGCATGGAGCAGGCGAAGGGGGTTTAAGGTACCGGCCCTCTCCAGTCCAACCGCCTGAAGACCGGGATAGGTCTCTGACGGGTTCTGTTGTGTCACACCAGCTGATCCATGTGAACACACGCAGCTACCTGATTATGTGCCTTCATGCACAGGGGACCCTACTAGTTAGAGCAGAATGGGACATCTCCACGGAGGTACTTCTCAGCTGGGTCCCCTGCCAGCCCCACTGTATTGCTGGTAATAGGGACACCGGCCTCCCTGCGGCCTGAGCAAGGTTAATAGAATCATATTGTTGAGTTCTACATACTCCAGTCAGCATCCTAAAGTCTGCTTATTTTCTAATGGTCTACAAAAGGCATGACCTATGAGCAGACATGCAATGTAAAAATGTGTTTACTGTTGTGATGATGTTTTATCATGTGTGCATGTTAGAACTGGGGGTCTCTTGTTGGCAATGGTTTGCACCTTTGACCAAATAGGGACCCTTGCTTCTAAGTCAGAGAAAGGGGATTACACTACTGGATAACCCCTGCTCACCCCCTTGGTTAGCTTGGCACGAGCAGACAGGCTTATCTCTGAGGCAGTGTGTTAAGCATTTGAGAACACATACAGTAATACAATGAAAACACTACAGATGGACACAACACAGGCTTTACAAAAATAAGTATTCTTTATATAGACTTATCAAAAGACCATAGACAACAAAAATACACAATACTGTAATCAATACCAACGCTTCAAGATGGTAGGAATAGTTCAAAAATCGGTTATTCACTTAAAAGCAGTCTTTAACAACAGATACCCCAACAGGAGTTATCACGACATCAAGAAATCCCAAAGTACAGCGCCGACAGCGAGGTGCGCGGGGTCGGGCCCGGAGTCAAAACCGACCCCCAGAGAACAGTACCTTGGAAACAAAGACAGCTCACGACGTCGGGGAGGTGCGGCGTCATTGGCGTATTGCGTTGTCGGTTCCTTGCTTCGGGGGAGATGATGCGTTGGTGTCCTGGATGCTGGCGCAGGCAGAGGAGGTGTCAGTTCTTGACTGGAGATGAGGTGACGTCACAATGGCGCCAAAACCGCGGTTCCATATGATGTCACGATGTTGATGGACTCTTGACCACCCACGTCGACGATCGGCTCCGCAATGATGTCGAATTTGGAGTCGGTGCAGCACAGCAGCAGGCATCAAGTCTATGTTGCAAGTTGGAGCAGTGCTCACGGCTAAGGCAGGCTTACGAGATTGTTCGCTGACGTCGATGTGGCATGGTGGCCGGCGTCAGCTCTACGTTGTAAGTCGGAGCAGTGCTCACGTCTTTGATGCAGATGACGGCATCGCTCGCCGGTGTCAGTGTTGCAGAATTCCTTCCGTAGGAGCTAGAAGAGCAAGTTCTAGATGCAGGCAAACAGAAGGGGTGAAGTCTGGTATCCCTGAGAATTCAGTCAGGATGCAAGCTCAAATCAAGCCCTTGGAGTAGTATTCTGCAAGATGATGAAAGTCCTCAAAAAGTTCCTTCTCCTTCCCTTGGCAATGAAGAGACCACTGCATGGCAACCCAGCACACTGGCAGAGGTGCAGTCAAACCTCCTGCAGCTTCCTTGGTTTTTCTCCTCGGCAAAGGTTTGCTTGTGTTCCCAGAAGTGATCTAAAGTCTTGGGGTCTGGACCCCAATATTTGTACCGCAAAATCCCTTGTTCTCTGAAGGTAGAGAATCCTGTACATAGTCCAAACCAGTTCTGTGCAGTCCAGAAGCAATTTGTTTACAAGACTCCTTCTTTCCTTTGGTAGAGTGGGCCAGGGTCATCTGACACACCACAGGAGGTAGAGCCAGCATTGTGGAAGGCAGGCACAGTCCTATTCAGGCCCTGTGCTACTCCTCCCACCATTCTACCTGCAGATGGATCTATTCAGCCATTTGCTGACTCACCCTGTCTTCTGGAGCCAACCCAGCCCATGTCACTCACAAAACCATACATACAAAACACAACCTAACAGAGGCAGGCTGGATGCTTTGGTAAGAACATACCTACTTTCTAAAGGTGGTATGTTCAAACACAGAATGTTAAAACCAACTTTACTAAAATATGTATTTTATCATTCTAAGTTCAGGCATACTAAATTCGAATTTCTACCATGTTCCATGGGTCAGTTAGGATTTTAAGATTTTAATAATAAAACTGCCCATTCTGGCCTATGGGGACAGGTAGCCTTGCAATAGTGAAAACCGAAAATGGTTGTAATTCACTATCAGGAAATGCCACACACATCAGGACATGTCCTACCTCTTACATACAATGCACCCTGCCCTTGAACCTCCCTTAGGGGTGTCTGATATGTAGAAATGGGAAGGTTTAGAGACTGGCAAGTGGGTACACTTGCCAAGTCAACATGGCAGTCACAGACTGCACACAGGCACTGCAATGGCAGGACCGAGACACACTTTATATACTGCTTCTGTGCGTGGCACAATCAGTGCTGTAAGCCCACTAGCAGCATTTGATTTACAGGCCCTGGGCACCATGGTGCACTGGACTAGGGTCTGAAAGGTAAATCAAATAATCCAATTGTGGAGTCACTAATCAGTACATCAATTTAACATAGGGAGCACTTGCACTGTGGCACTGAATAGCAGTGGCACAGTGCCCACAGCATCTAACCAGCAAACATATCAAAAACAGAGGAGGCAATCAGTGACAAATAGAAGGGAGACTCACACCAATGGTATCAGGTCTAACAGTTTAACCTTGCAAGTAGTTACTTTTTGCACTAACTGTTATTTATGCACCATGATGGTGTTTTGCATGATGTGATGACTGGTGCCACATATAAGTACTTACTTTAGTCCCCTAAATGGGATGCCATGCCAATTGCCTAGCTGGCAAAAGTGAATTATGATCCATGTGATCTTATGACAATTGCCTAATTGGCAAAGTAGCTAATGTGATTTGTTGCCTTATGTGCTTTACATACTACAAAGTGAATTATGCTCTATGTGTATAATACAAAGGCTATTTTTATATAACCTTGTGTGGAGTTCCTTTTTGTGGTATGCCTAGTGTGTCACTGGTGTGTGTGTGTTTGTTGCACAAACGCGTTACACATTGCATCTAGGATAAGACTGACTGCCCTGCCAAGCTACCAAGGGGGTGAGCAGGTGGTATCTTGGGTTTGTATCTCCCTTACCCTGTCTAGAATGGTGATTTCTGCCTGGCTTAGGTGCTTACCCTAGCCAACTAGAAAACGCTTTTCTAACACACACTCACTACTCTGTCTCATTTGATGGTGGATAACTAACTTGTGGCATGGCATGCAATGCACTCTGGGTGCATACACTGAGCACTACGTATCCTTGGTAAGTGTGGAATGTACATTATCATGAGATGGCTAGTGCCACTGGTGCTATCTGTTTTGATGCCTACATGCTGGCATGTATACCTTTATGTGTTGTACTGTCACATGTACAACTGTTCTATACATGATCTGAGGGTCTACAAAGTTTTCAATCTGACTCCAGAATATGTGTTGGCCAATGTGTAAATGACAACATAATTCAGTAATGGGTATACAGAGTATGTATAACTACAAACCAGGTTATGTGGATATGTTTAGGTGAGTCACATATACCCAATAGCATTGATGGGTGTCATTAGCCAGGTCAAAATGTTGAGGTATGACACACATGGTTGAACTCTTCCAGTACTTTCAGGCAATGTGACTTTGCATGCTATTGAGAAGGCTGTATTCAGTCAGAAGGGATGCACATATACATTTGTGGAGGGACATTCTGTGGCTGGTGATATGCATCGGGGACTATTATGCTGACATGTTGTGATCATATATGTCTGTCAGCACTCAGTACTATATTTGTATTTGTGTTAGTGAAACATGGAAAGTACAGTGAATTCTCTTCCTTTGTGTGCATGGACTGGATACTTTCAGTGTTCTAATGGCTTTGGAATTTGTAATGTGAGAAATGTCTGCTCAAGTGAACTAATCTTGAATGGGATGTTCCTTGGCAGACTCAAGTCCAATGGTTATTTGGGTTGCATTCACACACCAGTTGGAGCCACATTGTCTCCATTCACACTTATGTACTACATGTGACACCTAGCTAAGCTACTTATGTACACACTTCGGCTGTGTCATCTGGCAGTAGGCAGATATGAAAGTGTCACTTGAGAAGTGCTTACAGTGTGGATGTGGAATGGGCACTTCCATGTCACATTCTTCTTGGTAGTCACGTATTGGTGCACTTCAACTCTAGCGGGTCCCCAGCAGTTCTTCATATTGTCGGTTAGCGACACCTGGCCATTTGCTGATTGTATGGCCTTGTTAGGACAGGTAGTGATGCATTCCATGTAGACATCCCATTTGATGACATCGGGTAAGGAGGGCATGCTACAAGGGCCTAGGTTCACAGGGTGAATATATCTCTTGGTACACACATGAGTGTGGATTTGGGACAAGATCACACAAGGAGTTGGAGCAGGTAGAGGTTATGACACCATTATGTGTGACTGTGCACAGATCATGTAGCATTCATGCATGTGCTCATGCCAATGTTGGAGCCAGTGTAATCATCATTGGACATGTTGTGATCGGTGCAATTGTGTAATGTGTTGTGTTAGGATCTGTTTGTCCAGTGTGTACACAAATTTGCTGTTAACATATTTCTACTTTTCCTTCAGCATCAACTGAGGGCAGCGAATGAGACAGGGCCAGGATCATTGGGAATTAGCTGGCCACAGTGGTTCCCATTGCACCAGTGTCACAGAGGAAACCAGTGGGCCAGAGGGTGGTGTGAGTGCCATGGAGGAGCCAGACGACTCATTATCATCTTCATAATCAGATTCAAGTTCCAGTGGCCAGTCCTTGATGGTGATGGACTCCCCTGAACCTGCGTCCTTAACATCCTTGTCAGCCATCCCTATTCCTTCTCCTCCCTCCCTGCTGCTCCCCAGCAAGCTGCCTAGTTCCACTCCCCTAAGATGGGGGAATCTCTTTTGACCCAGGCACCTCACCTCCTACCGCTGTCTCCCCTGCTGCCCTAAGTGTGGAGGGAATTTACATCCTGAGGCAGATTTCTGTGGGTCAGATTGCAGTGCTGAATGCCATCCATGTGCAAAGGCACCAGCTTACACAGATCATGCTGTATCCTTCCACACTCACAGCAGCCTTCCACCAATTACAGCTTTCCGTTCCACCTCCTACCTCTTCCCCATCCACAATCTCTATTCCTGTACCTGCCCAAAGCACACATATACATCAGCACGCATCCACATGAACATCCACACGCAGCACATAACAATTGAAATGTAAGAAATAAATTGCAAACAACCACTCGCCAGGCACTCAACCCCATCACAACCACATCCAGTGACAGACACCCAGGCATCACACCTGCACCACAAGCTACAGCTACTGCAGATATCACACACCCAGGCAGAGCATCCACACCACCAGTCATTGCCACTACAGACATCACACACCCAGGCACTACAACAACACTGTTAGCCACAGCCACTGCAGACATCACACACCCAGGTACCACAACCATACCACCAGACTTAGCCACTACAGACATCAAACACCCAGGCACCACACCCACAACCCCAGCTTCACATCACTCTACCTCCCAATCCATTACCTTCCCTCCATCCCAATCTCCCAAAGAACTGACCATGTTTGCCCTTGACCTCTTCCCTGCCACTATTGCCCCCAACTCTGTGGTACTCTGCTCCGCTTCGCCACCCACCTCCACCACACATATAAAAAATTTATTAAAATTACAATAAGGAGTAAAAAAAAGAAAAAAGACTTACTTCACTGCAGCGTCCCCAGGCTGCCGTCCTCCTCTTCCTGACGTCTCAGGGTGATCTGCGCATGTCATACTCCAGCGTATGCACATTTCTAGCAAGAAATGCCATGCGCAAACGCATGTGAATATCACCCTGAGATGCAAGGAAGCAGAGGACGGCAGCCCGGGGACGCAACAGTGAAGGTAAGTCTTTTTTATTCACTCCTCAATGTGATTTTAGTTCATTTTTAATAGGGGGGTGGAGGTAGGCGGTGGGCCAACTCCGCAGCGCCGCAGAGTGTGCAGAGTTTTGCCTACTCTTCGTTCTCCGCGGAACGCGGAGTACGCAAAGTCCGCACACTCCGCGGACGGAACAGAGTTCTCACCCATGGTTAGTCCCCACCCCACCACAGATCTTCCAAGGCCTCAAAAAACTGCCCCCTCCTCCCTATGCCCATCACTACCCTTCAAGCATTCCTTTTATCCTATATGCTCAAACCCAACCCTCTTAAACCCAAGCCCAGCCCCCCAAGGACTAACCCAAACCTCCCAATACCAAACCCAGCCCTCCCGATCCCCACTACAGCCCACCCACAAGACATTGATGTGCCTGGACTGCCCACTAGATGCCTCTAGCTAGGGAGGTTTCCCTGGGAATGTTCTGGTTGTCTAGTTAGATGGCACAGCTATGTGCTGGACCACATCCTGGATCATGGGCTGGCCATTGGACTTTGATTTTGGATGACAAAGTGGACTCCATAATCCACAAATTCCTTTATTTAGTCCCCCCATTGCTAATGGTGCTGCTTGTTTTTATTGACTAATTGTGGGACTATAGTTATGATTGTTTGACGATGATAACAGTCCCATTTGCAGTGGTAAGTATGGTCAGACCTTGGGGCAAGTTATAATGTTACAGAGGACGAGGGTTAATGTTCAATGGATGTATAAGTGGGATGAATTCCAATTGGGGCTGACACTGAATTGGATGGGATCAGCTATGGTAAGTATTGCAGCTTGACTTGTCCATTGTCCATGTCTTTTGGCGTGTTGTACCACCTGAGATGTAGGGTGGATATGTGTTTAAAGTGTACAAAGTAGGTGTATTTGTTTCTCCATATATGGGGGGTATTGTATTGTCACAGCTATTTTGGACGTAGGATGTACATGTACCATTTTTCATGTGTGTTATTTCCAGATACTTTTAATAAATGTGTGACAACTGCTGTTGCTGTAGTGTTTCCTTTCAGGACCTACTCTTACGCATTAGCTTTGTGGCAATATTGGTTGTCCCTGATACATATATGCCACAGGTCCAGTGCACATTGAGACATTGAAGTAGGAGCAATATAGAGTGTGGCCTTAGCCCTGTTGCCTTCCACCTGGTTTGGGTGACCCAAATCTGTAGTGATTCATTCCATTTTGACCTGTGACCCAGACAATACATATGGACTAGGGATACAATTCCCCTAGCCTTATCCACTGAATGAAGTTGTGACTCCTGGGAGGGTTTAGGCAGTGTCACCACCCCATGACTGATGTATTGCGTGGGACAAAGTTAGCTAGGAGTGCTTTCAGTCAGGAGTCTCTTTGCAGTTACAACTGGAGATGTGGCAGGTGGTACTGCAGTGGAGTTGAATTGGATTCGCACCCTACGGGTTAGTGCAAATATAGAGAGTCTGATCAAAACCATCTCTGCATCTGCTTTTTTGACCTGTGGATGCTAGACACCTGCAGAAGCAGGTGCATTTCAAAGCCAGATACACATCTCTTACTACGTGCTCTTTCCAGGTACGCTGAAGGAGCCCTCTTGTCCTGATTCTCATGAAGTAGGTATTGGCAAGTTGTCCCTGCTTGATGACTTGCAAACATGTGGCTCAAATCGGCCCACTCATACTGAGCAGGCTACACTACTGCTTTTACACGGTGATGCATCAATTAAGACTTACTGGCAGGTTCGTCCACGACTGTTTTCATTTTGAGCGTCATTGAGCAGGTTATTTTAGTGGCAGGACATGTAGAATTGGATCCATGTTAGTACAGAATGTAGGAAGCTGTGCGGAGGTGAGTTGCAGTCTTATATATCGCCCTTTCCAACCGCTCTGAAGAGGTGATTGGACTACAAAGGTCGTCTCATTGAAAATGTGCATTGTAATTGGTGGGTGGTTTTCAGGCAGTCTGTTCTCTGACAAGCTCCATTGGTCCTTCCTGGAGCCACCACTGTTGTTAATTCCTGTTGGAGTCAGAAGGACCATGGTGGACAGATTTCTGTGCATTAGCAAGGTTTGTAATCTGGCAGTTGGGGTTTTGGACTTTTGAAAATGCTCGGGAAATTCCTCTACCTGTTACCAATCCTGCATAGAAAGATGGTGGTACATGCCCTTGTCTTCAGATTGGATTATGTTAATGTTCTTTATTTGGGCCTGCCGGAGGGTTTACTGAAGAGACTTCAAAGTGTCCAGAATTCTGCCGCCAGAGCAGTCCTCAAGTTAGGAACTAGAGAGCGGATCTCACAGCATTTGAAGAAACTACATTGGCTGCCTGTTCGGTCCAGAATTCTCTTTAAAGCCCTAGTTCTTGCTTTTCAATCACTTCACAGGTTGGGGGCCCAATACATCCGATAAAGAGTTCTCCTCTATACGCCACACAGATCGCTTAGATCAGCACATCACCCTCTAATCAAGACACCTACTTTTTGCAGAGTCCGTTGTGGCTGTCGCTCCTTTCAAGTGCAATTTGCCAGTGCATGGAACATCATGCCACTACCACTCAGGCAGGACACGACCCTGTTGGCTTTTAGAAAACAACTAAAAACTTGGGGGCATATCATCAAGGGGCGACGATAATATTATCTCCGCTTCAGAGCCCTTTTTTGGGCGAAAAGCAGTGATAATATTATCGAATTATCATCAAGGACACGCTAGCGCGTGATTCCTTGACTTTTCGCCCGTTTTTCACATGCCTCGCCTCGCATCGATAATGAGATGCAAAGGAGACGTGGCTGTGAAAACAACATGGAATAATATCCCGAAGGCAGCTTCACAATATTATCAAGGAGGATTAGCAATATATAAAATTGAGATAAGTATGCCTTTACACAGGAATTTAACGTCTGTTTAATTCCTGTCTAAGGCATACATAACATGGGGGTGGATTGTGTGGCTAAGACCACAAGTCCTATCATCTAGGATATCGCCGTTTTCCACTATGGAAAACGGCAATATACCCACCATCTCTGGAATTTTTATCGCCTCAGCGATGCGCGTTGTCGATAACGCGGTAACCGGGCGATAAATTCCAGAGATAGCCTGTGATAAATATGTAAGCGTTAATCGCGCTTTGCAATATTTATCGCCGGCCCTTGATATTATGCCCCTTGGATGTTCCAACAATTTCCGTAATGTACCAGCCTCTCTCGGTCTCTGAGCTTTCAAGTCTCCTGTATCCTCTGTCTTAGCGCCGGGACACTCTGTTGAGTAGCCGTGCACTCTATAAATTCTGCTTAACATAACATAACATTCTGGGGCGACCACTTTCGATGAGACTGCTGCTGTACTGCTGCCTCCAACAGGACCGCAGAAGCTGGTCAATCTGGCATTGTAATGAGACCCTTAGTTTCAAAAATTGAATTTCAAAATCTTCAGCAAGTCAAGGCAGCAAGCTGTAGCTGAGGAGGGCTCCATGAGTTTGGATAGTCACTGGATGCAGGCTCAGAGAAGCAGTTGGTCTGGCAGGGATCACTCTAAGTGGGATACATTTGAATTTCATGCCTATGGAGGTTCTCTCAACGAATCATTACTTTTGGCACCTTTGACCAGCCAAGATTTGTACATAGCATTTAAACATTTATTTGGTGCTCGAAATCCTTCAGTGGAGCAAAGCTGCAGACTGAAGCAGAAAATTAGGTCAGATTTAGTCTGCTCAATATCCCGCAAAATTGTATTCTGCATATGATAAGCTCTGAGCGGGAGACACCTGAATCTACAGCGAAGCAGCCAACACACCTTGCTCCAATGGGCTTCGCAGACCGTTCCTGGTCCTCCAGAAGTCTTGAAGTTGAAAATACTTTAAGACACAAATTTTTAAGGGTGGTAGGGGAAGTCAAGTCACATTCAGTCACAGGTTCCAAGACCTCAGAAACAGCACTTGAGGATCAGGACTCACGGCAGCAGAGGTTAACAGCAGAGTCCAGGGCAGGTCTAGTCGGAACTGGTCAGCTTGTCAGTAGCAGGAAAAGGCCTCTTCTAGCTTATTGTGTCCCTGTAGCTTGAACAACAGTTTTTGTCTGTCCTAGTGCAAACAATCCCCCAGTGCCTCTCAATGTTAAAATCAAAAATGGTGAACCCTTCCCCCCTTGTGCAGATCCTGTATCTCACTGAGAGTTGTGGCCAGGTCAACGAGCAGTGCCTCCTCTAAGTTCTCTCCCAACCAGTTCTAGATGCAACCTTCCCCCTCTCATGTTTGGTGCCCGCCTGATTGGATGGAAAAAAGAAGGGTTTTTTCCAGGACCCATCTGACTTCTGCTTTTGACAGTGGATGCCCTTTTGAAGTAAATTAATTACATGGGCACAGTCTAACTGGTCTTCATGTCATAGGTACAAAAACATCTCCCCATACCCATGACTTTGTCTCTGCTCTGTAAACAGCTTTCACGCCTTATACAGCATCATTCACCAGTTGGCACATTAACATAAATTAGCCTCTTGGAGTTTCAGGCAGGGAAACTGTAACTTGCTTAAAGCTACTTATCCTTAATACTTAATAAAAAGTCAAATAACCCATTAAGTTGAGCTTTTATTAAATATAAAAAATAATGGATTAATCAAGTATATAGCTGGTCCCTGTCCTGAGATAGCAGAATTAATATATATTATTGCTTCGCATTGTTTCTCTTTGAGTCAGCTGGCATTTCTATGATGAATATAGCTTTTGGGTGCTAGTCGCTGTAAGGACAAGTTCACATTTAATGTGTACATACACACATTTAAATACCATGCACTCTGATGTCTAGGCTACAAGGCCAGTCTATGGACAACATATTGATAACCCAAGCAGCAGTCATGAATGACCAAGTGCTGTTTTGGAAAGTTGTAAATGCCCCTTTTTTAATGAGAATACTGTAGCAAATATCAAAACAGTTATTGCCCTGGAAGCCTGGGTAACACATTGTGGGCATATTTTTAACCCAGAGGATATAAAAAGTCCAAATGTCAATGTAGATAATTTTACAATTATAGAAACGGCTGGAATGGCATTATTAACCAAGGAAGAGATAAAAACTGCATTGGAAAAAAGTGCAAATGGCAAGGCGTCTGGTGCAGATGGTGTGCTTATTGACGTTTTTAAGTCTAATATGGCTTTCTGGATTCCTATTTTAAAGAACACCTTTAATGCAGCCCTAAAGGGTGTCTTGCCTGCAACATGGATAGAGAGCATCATCGTACCTATTTTTAAAAAAGGGGACAGGGGAATGGCAAATTGTTACAGACCAATATCTCTTCTGGATTCCTCTTTTAAAGTGATGGGTCGTATTTTGTTAGAAAGAGTCGAAAACTGGGCAAGAGAAATTAATATTTTATCGAATGCTCAGTATGGCTTCAGAAGAGGTATTGGTACGGTTTAAAAATGCCTGAATTTAGATTTACTAATAGGAAAATACACCCTAGCAAAGGAAGGGGGTGCTACATTGGTGCTTTGTAGATTTAACTCGCACTTTTGATTTGGTTAACCACCAAACGTTATGGCAAACTCTAAAGGATCAAGGCGAACCCATAAAAATCATCAATTACCTGTCCCAAATCTATAATTTTTTAGTTGCTAGGGTACGCTATGGGAAAAAGGGAGAATGTACATCAGCTTTTAAAGTTTTACGTGGTATAAGACAAGGTTGTGTCTTAGCACCTTTTGTATTCTCCCTTTATATTAATAATGTAGACTCTTTTTTACAACCATTACCAGCAGATTTACCAAAAGTGGGTATGCGCCCGATACCAGTCCTTTTATATGCGGACAATGCTGTCCAAATTTCTAGGACAGAAAATGGGCTGCAACTTTTAGTTGACAACTTCCTTAAATTCATGACTGGGAAAAGTTTACAGTTGAATTAAAAAAAAACCTTTGTGATGACTTGTGGTAAAAATAGGCCCAAGATCAAACAACACCAAGTCGATGGAGTTGTCATAAATAGAGTCTCTACTTTTTCCTACTTAGGTATGCTTTTTAGTAATACAAGCAAATGGAATATGCACATAAAGTTAAATAGCATGACATTTTTAAAAGTAACAGAAAGTATTTTTAGATTTGATACAAAATTAGGTAACAAGCCCAAAAGAGAAATATTAGCCCTTTATCGTAGTAAGTGTATTACTGGTGTTGCTATGGGGCTGCAATTTGGGGGAGAACATCTTTTACCACATTACAAACCTTAGAAAACAAATCTTTCAAAAGACTATTGGCAAATCATATAGTACACAAAGAGCTATTGGCCCAATTTTTAGGCGATACAATACATTTGGCTGGCTTGCTCTTGTGGCAAAGGATATGGTCCAAGGACGAACCTAACTTCTCGAAAGAAATTATAATGGACTAGCTTACCCGTCGCGTGTTGCTGCAATCTCAGTAGAAAGGAATGTTGCAGCTTCTCAGAAAGATAAGTATCTCTCCGACATCCTTGTTATTGGTTTACTCTGTTTTGCTTATCTGATTCTTGTATATATGTAAATAGGATGTTATTTAGTATTAACAGTTTGTATATATGTAAATAGGATGTTATTTAGTATTAAGAGTTTCTCTGGTTTGTGTACGCTTTCTAATGATACTTATGTCTCGGACTCGATTTTGGCCCCTGTGTCTTTCACCTTAGACTACTTCCCCTCTGGTTCTATTTCGAACCGGATTAGGCCTCATCGCATTTGGAATACTTTTGAGCGCGAGAGCACAGCGCTTACATGCTCATACCTTGCGCCCCCATCACGACTCAGGTTCATTTCCGATCCCGCACCGTCTCGCCAACACTCCGTCTTGGCACAATGAAGACTGATTCGACATGTTTGGGCTGCTTATTCCGGACCCCTCAACGCGCGTAGCTGCGCTCGAGGAGATCCGGGTTACATTAGAGGAATTTACCTTCGGAGCGATTCTCGATGCTCGTTCATTTGAGAAGAACGGGCTTGACCAGTTTGTATTCGAACAGCTTCTAATCTTGCTTCGATATTTAAAAATGTTTTATGCCAGAAACCTTTGCGGGAGTGTACTCAACAACTTCCCAAAGTTTCATGGTGATCGGATGAATGGTGTAGTAATGCATAAAGGACAAACAGACAGACAGACAGACATACATTGATTTTTATATCTATAGATTGTCTGACACTTGATAGAAATAGGAAAATACGATGGCTGGAGCATATCTCAAACCTATTACTTTGCTGCAAATGTGATTTTGATTTTAAGAACCCCCTAAATATCCAAGTTTTTAGTAAAACGGATTTGAAGGCAAGTTACCTTAAATTCCCAGAAAACCACAGAGATAGAGTTGACATTTTAAAATGAAGTGTTGTCTCCTATCACGATTGGATGACTGTGTCTGTTTACCTGTATAATTAACATTGGTAAAAAAGGCACAGCCAGATTTTCCTTAACGAGGTTAAGGTTTGATACATTACATTTTTCAGTAGTGTTTCCAAAGATGAAACAGTGAAATAACAATCTACCTAAACGCCCATGTGATGGAAGGTCTGCACAACTATGCACTTTATCCTTTTTTATAAATTTTATATAGATATACGGAAAGTGTTTTTAAAACCTTTATTCTTATCAACTAAACTTTTTAATCATAACCATGCTTAAAGCTTTATGTGTAACCTGGGAAATGTAAAAATTATTAACTCTGTCATTAGATACATTCAATGCGCAATTAGAAAAAGAGAAGATTATTCCCATCTGGGAGCATTATTATATGAGAATGAAAATGACATAATCTAGGCTTTATCAATAAATAAAAACAATTAGTCAAAGTTTTTAAATAATTTTTATATATTGTTTTTTATAGAAATTTGCTTCTTATGATAGAATTTTTCAAATGAAATAATGTTTTACTATTTCCTTTATTTCATGAATTGTGATTTTTTTATGTGAATAGTCACTGTATGAATATTGTGCTTTTATGGTGATTTTTAAATGCACCGAATAAAGCTGATTTTATCAGTTCTGGGACAACATATTAATATTTAAAAGAAAGTTTTACAACGAACTAACAAAATGCTTTATTTTGACAGTTTGTATGCCAGTTTTTACACTGCGGCAGACAGGCTGCAAAGATGTACCTGAAGCAATTTTTGCACTGGCACGGTAGTAGATGGCACAATAGGTGCTGCAGTCCATTAGTGGCATTTAGCTAGGGGTGTGTGAAACTCGTATTATTTTGCGGTAGCAAATGACTGCAATATGCATCGCATACTCAAAAATTAACCGAACGATCCGTTGGGTAAAAATTGTATATGTAATTGTAACAGTGAGTTAATTTTAGGTTGCTTCCATTCCGAAATCTGCTGCTTCTGTTCAGATTTGTAATTTTGCACGCAGACATTACCAAATCAGTTCACTTGGGTGAATATCATTTTAGGGACCTTCAGGCAAGTTAAGGATGCCAATCAGGGTTTTGCAAACTTAACCATGTTACAAGGAGAAATTCAGGCACTTTACTAGTGGTGGGCAGTGGTAAAGTCACAGAATTCAAGAGCTAGCCAAAACAGAAAGGACACATATCGAGGGGTATAGTACAAAAAAAGTCATTTCCCACACCATCTTACTGCTGATTCTGTCTTTTGTCTAATACTATGCTATTAACTCCTATTAGTGTGATAAGAATCATTAAATAGCTGCCCTGCTACTTGAGTTGACCACTCAAACAAAGCCCATCAATCTTATCATTTTTTATTTCTCCGCTATAGGTTAGGTGTGACTCTTTTAGGCATCAAATATCAGGAAAAAGAATTTCCCTTCTTCCAAAACCCACTGTCAGTGTGATCATTTATTTAGGCTTTTAACATTCTACATATTAGGATTCATATTTAATATCTCATGAGCATAAATATAGTAGGTTTCCTAAACTAGTAATAAACATAATTGTGCTAAGCAATTTCTCACAATTATATTTCTCCATCTGCCCCCATTTTTTACTGTGTTCCCTTCCCTCTCCCCTTTACCTATACACACGCTTCATCCACCCAGTCCCTCTTTGTTACCCTGAACCTCCGTTTTCACAAGGCTCTCATTGACCCTGAATTATACTGATATTTTCCTGTTTCCTTTTCTTTTCGAAATCTTTTTCCTTGTTTTTTATTAATGCTGCAGGGTCAGCTAAAAGAAGTGCATGATCCCCAGGAAATGAACAAAAATAAATCAGGTGTTCAGTACCATCTTAGAAGTGGTTACATGTAATGTCACAATGTTTCATCTATTGCAAATTTCCTTCGAATATTGCCTAATATTTTTCCATATTTATTTGTCCTGGCCAAGGAATTGATTCGCAAGTCATAATTAAGGGCTTATCACGATTTTAGCGACCGGTTGTTGGCGGTCCAACGGCCGACAGCCCTTCGTTCCAACTGCCGCATTATGATACTGGAAGTCAGACCCACAGCTGCCAGACACAACATTGCTGCCTCCACCAGGATCATCATTCTCAATGGTGTGGCAGCCGGAAGAGCGTCACAGAATGGCAGGGGTGCCAGGCATGCACTACCGTTGGGATTATGATATTCCTTTCTGACAGCCTTTTCATGGCCGGAACCCTGCCATGAAAAGGTTGTCAAAAAGGGTACTGTGGTTCCCAAACAGGGCTGCTGGTCATAGTAGGCCACGTATATGGGTCCATGGGTGCACATGTAGTGCCCCCCTTCCATTGCACTTACCACAGTGCACCAAATTCTATGTTCGTCATCGTGCATATCACAAAGTGCCGGGAAGAGCATGGGGTGCTGAACGGCAGCAGCATTTGCTGTGGCCCTTTTTTCTGGCCGCGGCATGCCTCTGCCATATTAGCACCAACTTCAGACCTCTAACCATGTGGTCAGATCATAATATGGCAGTCGGACCACTGCATGCTCATGGGGCTGTCTCCCGACTGTCGCAATAGCTGTCGGAGATCCGTCCACACATCGTAATTAGGCCCTAAGTCATTACTTTCTATAGAACAGTGCCTCTTTAGCTTTGATTGTTTATTCCTTCTATGTTCTCTGTCTTGTTAGCACCGAAAAACATGTGTCTATCATATTTCTCATAAGCCATTGTTTATTATTTGTCATTTCAGAAGTCTGATCTAAAAATAAATGATACTCCTTCTACAGACACTTGGCTTCCCAGCCCTACTTTCTGTACTGTGGCTTTGAAGCCCGAATGTGCACATTAATTACGAATAGCCATGTTCAAATGGACGTCAGAAATGGCAGTTATCTCGCTGCCTTTTTTTCATTCCAAAACCCAATTTTCTTTCTTTTGTTTCTAGTTATCCAAATGTTCAATAATTCCCTCAATTGGACTGGAAGAACTCCTGCCTTTCTTGCTGACTGTTACGAAACACTTGCAGTGATTTGGGCTACTCCATGGTGTATTTTTGAGAGAGTAGATTGAAAAATAGTATTTGTTGCAATTGTTTTTCAGAGTTATAGGGCCAGACGTACAACCATTTTTAGCAGTTGCAAGCGGAAAATCAGGCCGTTTGCGACCACTAAAAAGGGATGTGGTGTGTACAAACCGTATTTTGCGGTTAGTAACCTATTGCCGGCTCGCAAAATAGGGTTTGCGAGTCTCTAATTTGAAGGGGCATGCCAAGGACATCCCTTCCTAATAGCAAGTCTCAGGGGGATGTGCTATTGTGAATTGCAGCTACCACCACCAATTATAAATTAGTGGTAAGCCAGTTGCAAACAGGAAGGGGTCCCAAGGGGCCCCCTTCTCCTTAGTGTTTGTCTGGCGAAAATATTTGCTAAGAGCAGGCAGTGGTCCCTTAAAAAATGAAAAGGAAACTTTTCTTTTTTTTCTCTTAAGCACATCCCGTTTTCTTTTAAGGAAAACAGGCTACATTTGGAAAAAAAATAGGTTGCTTTATTTAAAAAGTAAACACAGACATGGTGGTCTGCTGTCCCAGGCAGACCAACATCCTTGTGTTATTGCCCAATCCCGATGGATCGCAAATTGAGACCTGCCTCATGGATATTGATGATGCAGGTCATTTGTGACCACATTAGGAATCACTAATGCATCTGAGACACGTTAGTACATTCCCTTTTATGAGTCGTGAATTGCAATCTCAATTTGCAACCTCCAAAATTGAATGGTTGTACAACGAGCCCATTGTGCATTTCTCGTTTCATAATGGATTTCAGTATATCCACAGTGCTCCTGTCCTTTCCTGATTTTTTACTCCCTTTCTGTGATCACCAAGCAAGCCTGCCACAGGATCATACATTAATGGCACTACTTAACTTCAATTGTTATATTTATAGCTCTGTGTTCCTTCTCCTCACTGTCCTGCCAGTTCATATCTTTTTGAACCTGAGTCAACCCTGAGTTAGCAATGTCCTCGGAATTTCCTACTGAGGAGCCTTTTACTATTTGTGCTGATAACCTTTCTCTGGAATTGTCAGATAAAAGAGAAGCAGCACTACAGGTGGGTTATCACATCAGCATTTCAGCACTTCTTTCATATTCATTAGCTTACTTAGTAGCTCCTTGATTTGCAAAATCTGAGCATCTATGTGATTAGTAGTGGGCATACCCGCAGTTTGATGGATAATTGAGCAGTATGTTTTCAAGTGCACAATATTTTTGAACAGATAGCAGAAAACCACAAACATGGCAGACAATCTAGCACTGAGCATATGTTTGCAAAGAGAGCTTTGCAGAAAACCATTTGCATTACACCATAGTGTATGGTGTCGAAAGTCCACATACACACAAACAGCTTTATGAATTGTGCCCAATCTTCTTATGCACATATCTGCCATACTTCATGTTAATGTTATTCGGAATTTATAGAGCGCGAACTGCCGCTCCGGAAGGAGCATCCTGGCGCTAAGGGAGTCAACGGAGGTGAGAACTAGATGGCAGCCAGTACATATGCATCTGACAAATTGAACAGCCAAGTTTTAAGTTGTTTGCGAAAAGAGGCTTCTCGATCTAGTAATCTTAGCTCCTTTGGCATAGCATTCCATGCCCTGGAAGCCAGGACACTAAGAGTTTTACCACCTTTCGTTTTATAATGAAAGGTGGGAGTATTGATTAAATTACAGCCTGCTGATCTCAGAGCTCTGATGGGATTGTAGCGCGAGAATCTTTTCGAGAGATACTTAGGGCCAACATTATTAAGTGCTCGGAAGGAGGTCAATAAGATTTTTAAAAGAATGCTTTTGTGGAGAGGAAGCCAGTGCAATTTCCTGAGGGACGCAGATGCCGGAGATTTTCTGGGCAATTTTAATACCAGACGTGCCGCTGCATGTTGGACGCTTTGTAATTTTTTAAGTGTCAGCTTTTTTACTCCTGCCATCAGGCCATTGCAATAATCAAGGCGGGAAAGTATAAGGGCGACAGCCACAGACTTTTTTGATTCGATAGGAAGAAAATCAAAGAATTTTTTCAATGATTTGATGATATTAAAACAACTACCTGCTGCACTCCTTACTTGGTGGTCAAAGGACAGTGACAAATCAAAAAGAATGCCCAAATTTCTGTCCGTTTCCACCGAACTGGGAGGCGGAGTGGCCCCCTTGGGCCACCATTTGCTGGAGCTGAAATTAACATTTTTCCCAATGGGCAGTATTTCCGTTTTACTCGAATTGCATTTAAGATGATTATCATTCATCCATTGGAAGACATCAGTAAGGCAATTCTGAAAATTTTGTTCAGCCATTGTGGACTTTTTGTCGAGGGATCCAATCAATTGGGTATCATCAGCGTATGATGTTACTAGGATCCCATAGGATTCAATTAAATAAATAAGGGGTGCCATATAAATATTAAAAAGTAGAGGGCTCAGGATAGAACCCTGGGGAACTCCTGAGGTAATACTTTTCTCCTTCGAGAGAAAAGGGCCCAATGAGATTGTTTGAGTTCTCTCTGACAGGAAAGAGCTTAACCAGTTAAGGCCCCCATCTGTTATTCCATTTGTTCTCAGTCTATCAATAAGAATTTTATGGGAGACGGTATCGAACACCGCTGATAAGTCGAGTAGAATCAGGACGGCATTTTTCCCTTCGTCCTGTACATTTTTGATGGCATCAGTTAGTTCGATGAGGGCCGTTTCCGTGGAATGCTTAGGGCGAAAACCTGATTGTTGGGGATGTAGGATATTATGTGTTTCCACAAAGTTCGTCAGCTCTTGATGAACCATATGTTCGGTTATTTTACTGAGGACTGGGTGAAGGGATATGGGGCAAAGGTTAGAGAGGTCTGAGAGGTTTTTATTTGGCTTTTTCATCAAAGCTTTTACTGTGGCTTTTTTCCAGTCCACAGGAACAATCCCAGAGCTGAGTGAATTATTGACTATTTCGTTTATGATGGGATTGACAATATCTACTATCTGATGGAGAATGAAAGGGGGACAGGCATCAGATGGGGATCCTGATTTACAGGACATGATAACTTCATGGGTTTGTGTAAGGGTTACTGGCTTAAACATACTAATGTTGTTGTAAAGCTTTTATTCGACATTTTGTCATAAAGCCAACACATTTAAAAATACATTCATACACATGATTTTTATAAACAAGTAGCATCTTAAGAAAATAACAGAGAAAATACAATATGTGCGTAATTCAAGTCCCAGACGACATCACAAGATATTTACAGTTTGTAAGGGGATACATTACTTTTTTATGATTTAACATACAAATATAATATTCTTCCAGTTAGAATTAATTACAAGACCGAGTGTTAAAAGAAACTATATACATGATATAAATAGATAAAATGCCAGTGGTTAAAAAGATTAATATACTATATTTTTAGTCCATATTTCTTCCTAATCAAGCAGACACAATAGAGGTACCTACTGACTCCAAAGGGTATCAACTGGGAAGTTGAGGATCTGAGTAACCTTTCAGCCTCATTAAACAATCTTATGCCCAGATTGTTACAGAGAGGTTTAATCCATTTCATGCTGTCAAGCCCGCTCTGGTGTCGAAGCTTTCAGGTACTAGGTCATCGCCAAGATCGTTTAACCAGTTATCCCATCTACTAACTCCTGCTAGTTGGAGTCAATTGGTGGCGCAATTCAGATGGAGAACTTCCTGTTGTTCCGCTGTTGAAAACGTCAACCCTGGGTTGGCGTTCTAGCCTTTGAAGCAGTGCCGCCATTTCGTGCGCGCGCTGCTCTGGCGCTGCGCACTTCAACTGAAGAATTTGGCGGAGTCGGTTGCGTTCCAGAGAGCCTCTCCTGAGGTGTCTTCATTCTGCAGCGGCTCGTCAAAAGAAGATTTTATCTTGTTCGGAGAAGTCTCAGAAGATATTGTATTCTGGGTGAGAAGTCCAGTCGGCAGTATCGTTGCCTTCAAGTAAAGGTCTGGTTTCCGTTATCTTTCCACTCTCGTTTGCCGTGCAGTTTGTCCGAGAGTAACGGTAAGACTAGAACTTATATTCAAGTGTTTTCCAGACTAATTCTGATTAAAGAAGCATTCTCTGGGAGTGAGACCGTAGTGAATTCCAGTATCAAGTTCGCTCCAGAATTCTCTAAAGCGATATCAAAAGACTTTGATATAGACTCAGCAATTGGGTGATGGCATCGCCCAAATAACCGCAGTGGTATTATGAACTTTCCTTATCTGACTTGAAATTTATAGAGGAGCATTTTGAGAACTTAATTGAGCCTACTCGCTACACCGAATTTCTGGTCAAGAAAGTGTTTAGGGGGATATCTATATGCGCATGTAGTTATATTCTCTTACTCACTAGAGTAGTTCTCAGTGGCATCATCTCCATTATCAACGCAAGTCTCCACATCAACTCCTCTACAGAGAGAAGCAAATTCCACATCTACTACAGGTATAAGAGGAGCAGTTTCTGAATGCGATATAACCTGAGCAATCTGGTCAAGCTGGTGAGAATGTATTAATGTTATGTTCCTCTTACAGGTGCCGACAAGCTGAAGACACCAGGGTGTGGCAGTCTCTCTGTTGTTTGTTATCCACTTCCCCTTTCCCCCTCATTCCTGAGCTCAGAGGTATCTGGGACCAGGGGTGTTTGGGAATTGGGAATTACTCATCTGGACGCCCTTCACTCTCGCCCCCACAGACCACAGGAAAATCAGGTACAGCGTTTCTTGACAGATTGAAGTGCCCAAAAATAGGTTGCCTTCTGTCTGGGCGAGATGGCTGAGGGTCTGGACATTAAGGCCTTGACCTCCGTCCTGGAAAGTTTACAGAAGCAGTTGAGTGAGACTAGGGAGGAAGTTAAGAGGTCCAATTCTGAGACTAGATATCTTAGGCAGAGAATAGATGAGATAGCAGCAGCTCCCAGTCCCAGTCCCAGTTTTGAGAAAATGAAGGGGCAAGGTTTCGCGCCTTCTTCCTCTTCGTCAGAGTTAACTACTCAAGTAGTGCATGCCATGTCCCCAACCATTCCTTTGGCCCCTCCAGAAAGGTTTCAGGGGGATCCACTTAAGGCTCAGATTTTCCTCACACAGTGTGCTCTGCATTTTTTGTGTAAACCCATTTTGTTTAAAGAAGATCAATCCAAAGTGGCTTTCGTTCTGTCTTACCTGAGTGGGGATGCAGCGGCGTGGTCGTTGCCTTTGGTATCGACAAACGATCCAGTATTATACAAGTATGAAGACTTCAAGGCAGAATTTTTACGAATTTTTGACCGAAGAACAATATCCCAAACCACAGACAATGAGTTACTAGATTTAAAGCAAGGTAATAGGGATCTGGTAGCTTACATAGCTCAATTCAATAAGTTGATAGTCGAGACCAGTTGGCCAATGGCTAAGAGAGCAGCCATTTTTTATCGTGGGCTCAAGGATGAACTAAAGGATGGGTTATCCCAAATCCCGAAGAGACCTACTGAGTTATCGGAGCTGATTGATTTGGTTTTACAGATAGATCAACGTCAATTTGAAAGGCGCAGTGAGCGTCGAAAGGAGACAAGAGTACTTCCCCCCAGGTTTGATCGAGCTCGTTTTGATGTGAGTAAGAGTTCCGAAGGGAGTTCCAGTGAAGAACCGATGCAAATTGGAACTGTTCGAGGTCCTCTCAGCAAAGAGGAGAGAGAGAAGAGACGAGCAGGAAAGCTGTGTATGTATTGCGGCCAATCGGGTCATTTTGTTCGAGAATGTCCTAGAAAACCCAAGTCTGCGGCGTTGGTAAAAGATCGGCTCCACCAGTAGACGGAGTTGCGCTGGTGGGAGCTGAATCGGAATCAACTCCAGTTTCACAATCCTTAGCTAATACTCTTCAATCTTCCGCTCCACACTTAGGGCCAGATGTAGGTAGGGTTTTACCGGTCGGTAACGGCCGAATTCGGCCGTTACCGACCGGTAAAAGGAATTTGAGATGTAGGGGGCAGAATCGGTAAATATACCGGTCGGTAAATTTACCGACCGGTATATTTACAGAATCTGTAAAATCGATATGTAGGTGGGACTCTTATGAGTCCCACAAGGCCTAAGAAATCGGTATTTTACCATCAAATTCAATTTGATGGTGAAATACCGATTCAGGTGTGCATGCACATGTGTGCATGCACACCTGTGCCATATGACAGGCAGACCTGCCCTTAGGGCAGGTATGCCTGCCATATGGCCCCCGAACCTTTTTTGGGGGTGCTAGAGGGTGTCAAAGTGACACCCCCTGCACCCTTGCCAAAAGTCGGTATTTACCGATCGGTGAATACCGACCGGTAATGCCCCATTCATTCCTATGGGCTTCAAAGCCCATAGGAATGAATGGAGCATTACCGGTCGGTATTTACCGAATCGGTAAATACCGACTTTTAAAGAATCGGTAAATCCACATCTGGATTTACCTACATCTCGGTACTTCATATTTACCGACTCTTAAATACCGAATCGGTAAAATTCGGTATTTAAGAGTCGGTAAATATGATTTACCTACATCTGGCCCCTAATCCTTTCCAGTCGGATCACTTTTGGAGAAACTGAGAAGGAAGGCATCTCCATTATGATTGATTCAGGAGCAACCGGAAACTTCTGCGACATCCAGTTTGCTAAGTCTTTGGGAATTCGTTTTGAGAAGAAGCTGAGACCTGAGCCAGTTCGTGCAGTGGATGGCACAAATTTATCCTCGGGCCCCATAGTTGCTGATACCGAAATCATCACTGTGTATGGTCCCGGAGAGCATAGAAGTCATGTCCGTTTTAATCTGATTGATGCTCCCCAGTTTCAGCTCATCTTGGGGTTGCCTTGGCTCACCGAGCATAATCCAAGAATTGACTGGGCCACACGTACTTTAGAAATGAATTCTGAATTTTGTTTGGAGCACTGTTTCAAAGCCTCTTCGGGGGTGGCCTTGCAGTCGATGTCTTCGAACTTAGCCAATCAGATCCAAACCATTTGTGCCATAGAAGTTCCAGAGATTCCAGAGGAATATTCAGACTTGAAGGAAGCCTTCAATGAAAAAGAAGCCCGGAAGCTCCCTCCACATAGACCCTATGATTGCAGAATTGAATTGGAGCCAGGGGCGGCCTTACCTTGTAGCCGCATTTATGCTTTATCTGAACCAGAGAACGTGCATCTGAAAGAATACATCGATCAACACCTGGCGAGTGGTTTTATACGACCGTCAAAATCTCCAGTGTCTTCCCCTCTTTTCTTTATCCCAAAGAAGGATGGAACCTTGAGGTCCTGCATAGATTATAGAGCCTTGAATTTGGTTACTAAAAAGAACCGCTACCCTCTGCCACTCATTTCGGAGTTATTAGATCAAGTTAAGGAGGCCCGAATCTATACCAAATTGGACTTACGAGGGGCCTACCATTTGGTTCGTATGGCAGAAGGCGAAGAATGGAAGACGGCATTTCACACCAGGCTGGGATTATTTGAGTACCAGGTGATGCCTTTTGGGCTGTGTAATGCCCCAGCAGCTTTCCAGCATTTCGTGAATGACATTCTTCGAGAGTACCTAGATCGATTTGCAGTCGTCTACATTGACGATATTTTGATATTTTCAAACAGTTTAGAAGAACATGTGGGTCATGTGCGTGCCATTTTGAAGCGGCTGTTGGAACATCAATTGTATGTGAAGTTGGAGAAATGCGTCTTTCATTCGTCCAAGGTGGACTTTTTAGGCTTCATTCTTTCCCCTGAAGGAGTGTCAATGGACGACTCAAAACTTCAAGCCATCAAGAACTGGCCTGCTCCGCGATCCGTCAAAGAAATACAGAGTTTCTTAGGCTTTGCAAATTTTTACCGGCGATTCATTCCTGATTTCTCCAGCACAGTGAGTCCCATTACTCGAATGTTAAAGAAGAATGAGAAATTCGTTTGGGGACCTGCGTCGGAGGAAGCATTCCAGCAGTTGAAGGAGGCATTCACCACTGCTCCAGTGTTGCAACATCCAGATTTGAATGAACCCTTTTTTGTGGAGGCTGATGCTTCGAATTTGGCCCTTGGGGGAATTTTGTCTCAGCGACAGAAGAATACAGGTCAGCTCCATCCAGTTGCGTATCATTCTCGAAAATTGTCTCCTGCAGAAATAAACTACTCAATAGCAGACAAGGAACTCTTGGCAGTAAAGGATGCCTTTCAGGTCTGGCGCCATTATTTATTGGGAGCCAGACATGTTATAACGGTTTTCACTGATCATCGAAACTTACAATTCTTAAAGTCCGCTCGCACTCTCACTCCTCGACAGTTGAGATGGTCTCTGTTCTTCGCTGACTATGATTTTGTTTTAACCTACAAACCTGGCGCTACTAATGTTAAAGCTGATGCTTTATCGCGACTGGATTTGGGGAGTGAAGCTGAGCATCTGAAGGAGCAATTTGTCATTCCTAAAGACAAGATAATTGCCACCTCTGTAGACGACGACCTGGGCACAAGGATTCGCGAAGAGTTCTCTAAGGAGAAGTTTCAAGATTGGAAGTCAGAGGGTCCAGATCGAGAGGTCAAGGAGGGAACCCCCTATCTTCAAGGAAAGATCTTTGTTCCAAGTGAAGATCTGCAAACTGAAATCATTCAATTTTCCCATGATCATCTGATGGCCGGACACAAGGGTTTCGCAAAGACTTTGGAGTTGGTGAAAAGAGACTTTATTTGGCCTGGCATGGACACTCAGGTGAGACAGTACGTTGCCACATGCGAGCAGTGTATCAAGGGGAAAAGTTTAAGGCAGTCCCCACAGGGTCTTCTCCAACCTTTACCGGTAGCTCCATCCCCTTGGCATACCATCTCGATGGATTTCATTGTGGATTTGCCCTCTAGTCAAGGGACTTCTGTCATCTGGGTGGTGGTGGATCAGTTCACTAAGATGAGTCATTTCATTCCGTTGAAAGCCCTTCCCACAGCTCCCCAGTTGGCCACATTATTTGTTCAGCACATTGTGAAACTTCATGGAATTCCCAAGGTGGTGATTTCCGATCGGGGACCCCAATTTGTGTCCCGTTTTTGGAGGTCCTTCTTGAGAGGAATTGGGGTAGATTCTCGGCTGTCCACCAGTTTCCATCCAGAGACGGATGGACAGACTGAGCGGGTGAATCAGGATCTGGAGCAATACCTTCGCATGTATTTAATGGATCAAGAGGGCGAGTGGCCCTCCTTGCTTAGTACTGCGGAGTTTGCTTACAATAACGCGGTTCATTCAGCTACTGGTTTCTCCCCATTCTTTTTGAATTCAGGCAGGCATCCTAATATGTGGGTGGGTAAGGTGGAGGTTGAGGTTCCGGCAGTTCAGGAGGTTTTATCAAAGTTGCAGCAATCTTACCAGACAGCATCCGCTAATCTTTCCAAGGCTAAGACCAGTTACAAAAATCAGGCAGACCGAAAGCGTAGAGAAAGTCCCATTTTAGAACCTGGGGATCTGGTATGGGTCTCCACTAAGCATATGCGTTTGCGAGGTAATCGCAAGTTTCAACCAAGATTTGTGGGTCCATTCCCTGTAGATAAGATGGTCAATCCTGTGAGTGTCAGAGTCGTTCTTCCAAAAACCATGAAGATACATCCAACCTTTCACGTCTCCTTGGTTAGAAAAAGTCCCCCCCATCTTAGACAGGATACTCCACCCACTTCAGTTTCAGTCCAATCCTCGGAAGAGTTTGAGGTTAAGAGAATTCTAGATTCCAAGATTAAACGAGGGAAACTGTTTTATTTAGTGGATTGGAAGGGTTTCGGCCCGGAGGAAAGATCCTGGGAGCCGAGTGGTTATGTTCATGCCCCAAGATTGGTGTCAGCTTTTCACAAGACTTACCCACAGAAGCGTGGGGAGGGGGCTTTGGTGGGGGGTACTGTCAAGCCCGCTCTGGTGTCGAAGCTTTCAGGTACTAGGTCATCGCCAAGATCGTTTAACCAGTTATCCCATCTACTAACTCCTGCTAGTTGGAGTCAATTGGTGGCGCAATTCAGATGGAGAACTTCCTGTTGTTCCGCTGTTGAAAACGTCAACCCTGGGTTGGCGTTCTAGCCTTTGAAGCAGTGCCGCCATTTCGTGCGCGCGCTGCTCTGGCGCTGCGCACTTCAACTGAAGAATTTGGCGGAGTCGGTTGCGTTCCAGAGAGCCTCTCCTGAGGTGTCTTCATTCTGCAGCGGCTCGTCAAAAGAAGATTTTATCTTGTTCGGAGAAGTCTCAGAAGATATTGTATTCTGGGTGAGAAGTCCAGTCAGCAGTATCGTTGCCTTCAAGTAAAGGTCTGGTTTCCGTTATCTTTCCACTCTCGTTTGCCGTGCAGTTTGTCCGAGAGTAACGGTAAGACTAGAACTTATATTCAAGTGTTTTCCAGACTAATTCTGATTAAAGAAGCATTCTCTGGGAGTGAGACCGTAGTGAATTCCAGTATCAAGTTCGCTCCAGAATTCTCTAAAGCGATATCAAAAGACTTTGATATAGACTCAGCAATTGGGTGATGGCATCGCCCAAATAACCGCAGTGGTATTATGAACTTTCCTTATCTGACTTGAAATTCATAGAGGAGCATTTTGAGAACTTAATTGAGCCTACTCGCTACACCGAATTTCTGGTCAAGAAAGTGTTTAGGGGGATATCTATATGCGCATGTAGTTATATTCTCTTACTCACTAGAGTAGTTCTCAGTGGCATCATCTCCATTATCAACGCAAGTCTCCACATCAACTCCTCTACAGAGAGAAGCAAATTCCACATCTACTACAGGTATAAGAGGAGCAGTTTCTGAATGCGATATAACCTGAGCAATCTGGTCAAGCTGGTGAGAATGTATTAATGTTATGTTCCTCTTACAGGTGCCGACAAGCTGAAGACACCAGGGTGTGGCAGTCTCTCTGTTGTTTGTTATCCACTTCCCCTTTCCCCCTCATTCCTGAGCTCAGAGGTATCTGGGACCAGGGGTGTTTGGGAATTGGGAATTACTCATCTGGACGCCCTTCACTCTCGCCCCCACAGACCACAGGAAAATCAGGTACAGCGTTTCTTGACACATGCGTTGTATTTTATAAAGTGGACAAAAGAAAAGGATATGGGCCTCATCTTCTTTTTGCTTCAGTTCACACAACTTGCAATATGAATCAATCCCCTTGGAGTTTCCCCACCGGCAGATGTTTGCGTTTATCTGTAAAACTCCATATCTGTATTGAAGATATACAGTTTTTGCCAAGGGAGGTTCAACTTCATCCATAAATTGTTCGAATATGGGGGTGTCCTTGAATTGCAAGAACTTGTGTGTTAATGAGCCAGTGACACGTTCATATACTTTACTAGACATGTAGTGCCAATAAGCGATTTTTACCTGTTCTTTAGAGTTATTTTGCAAGATAGTTGGGTTTTTCCAAAAGTGTGAAAGACCAATTTTTGTAAGCCAAGTGGATATATGTCTTAGCCACTTGATTGAGTTAAATGTGTCCAATTCCCTAATTTCCAATAAACCAGCTCTATAGTCAGCGAGTTCCGGGGTAGACCATAGTCTCACCCAATAGAGAAGTGGCCTCAGCCAACATAAAAGATCTGTACGTTTTATGTTGATGTCTAGATAAACAGGCACCAAAGGCGTTCTTAATGGTAGTCTTGATAGGCGCCTGAAGAACGCGTTCTCATCAATATCAAATATCTTATTTGAGTAAGGCCCCCAAATCTCGGCCCCATACAGGGCTGCAGATTGTGCTTTTGCTTTAAACACTTCAATCGCAGGTGTTATGGCTTTTGAAGTACTCCCTCCATGAATTTTTAAAATGGGGAGAGAGTTGTGTTTGAGTGTCAGCCTACTTTTTTCTAATTGTTTTATCCAAGATATTTTACAGTCAAGCCTGATACCAAGATAGTCGAAAAATTCCACATACTCTAGTTTAGTATTATTTAATGCCAAATTCTTCTTAAAAGTTTTTGGTGGATTAATGGCCATGTACTTAGTTTTGAGAGAATTAATTTCTAACCCCTTTAGCACACAATAACTATTGAATTGGTTTATTAAATTTTGTAATCCTTTGGGTGTTTGTGATATTAAAATGGTGTCATCCGCAAATAACAATGCTGTAATTGCCTCATTACATAATTTCGGGGAGTCGTGGTTACATTGTGCCAAATAGGGGGGAATATCGTTTACAAATAAAGAGAAAAGGGTCGGGGCCAGCACGCACCCTTGTCGTACCCCCCTTTTTACAGGAATAGCTTGAGTGAGTTCACCGTTTCTTCCCCACCTTACTTTTGCAAAATTATCAGTGTGGAGCTTTATGAGGTTAGACAGCAATTCAACCGGGACGCCCATTTTCCTTAAGGTATCCCATAATAGGGAACGGGGGACAAGGTCAAACGCTGAGCGTAAATCCATAAATGCTACATATAGACTACATTTCTTAATTTGAACGTATTTCAAGCAAATACACATGACCCTATACACTTGGTCCACAGTGCTTGTCTTAATTCTGAAACCTGCTTGATATTTTTAAAGGATTTTGGATTCCTCTATCCAGTCTAAAAGTCGGTTTAAAATGTGCCTGGCAAAATTTTTTGGTAAAATATCAATTAAACTGATCGGTCTGTAGTTACCTGGATTATAGCGGTCCCCTTTTTTGTATATGGTAACTATTTACGCCCCCTTCCATGTTTCAGGGATCGGAGTTCCCCGCAGAATAGAGTTACACAAAAAATGTATATAGGGGCACCATACTTCAATGTTATGAGTGAATAAGTCCCCAGGTAATTTGTCTGGGCCTGGGGCTTTACCCGCCTTAATTGCCTTTATTGCATTCAGTGTCCCTTCAATACTAAATTTGAGAGCTGTTACACGGGGAAAGAAATCCTAGATTATTTTGGTCTGGGGACCCCCCTGCCAGGTCATATAGTTTAACAACGTGATCATACCAAGTTTTTTCATCCAGGAAAAAATCCCTATTGGAGCTACCCGTTTTATTGTTTTTTGTTATTAAACTCCAAAAGGTACTTTGATCGTGCTTCCTAGCAGCATTTAAAAGATCTTCCCAGATCGAATCATCCCATTCCTTTTTAGCACTAGAGAGGAGTCTTTTATAATCGTGTCTACACTCTCTTACCCTTTCCTGGTCTTTAGATTTCACGGCATTAATTAAGTTACTTTTGGCTAGACGACACTGCTTATTATACCACGGTGTCTCTAGTTCCAATTGCCTTCTTGTGTTACCTTTCTCATTACAACATGTTTTACTCAGGAGGGGAGTTAATGACTCTACTAGATGATAGTGCATTTTAAGGACTTCGTGGGAACCCAGGCTCAAGTTGTCATATAAGGGAATAATATCCGAAAAGGTATTATAAATACCCATGAGTGTATCTTTTTTTGCTAATATATGTGGCCACTTTATGGCTCTTCTATTGTTAGATACCCCAACCTCTCCCACCTCCCTGATAGATTCTGTTTCATCATCAGATATTAAGAATGGGTGAGGGAGTAGCCCCAGTTGCAGAGGAAAATGGTCACTTTCTGGTCTATTCACGACCTTAAATGCTAACAACAGATGCCACAAGTTGGTTGTGATCAACATAAAATCAATTAATGATTTAGAGGTCCCCTTACTATACGTATAGTTTGCTGGTTTATCAGGGTCTAGCCGACCATTACATGCCCGTAGATCATTAGATACAGTCAGTTCGAAAATCTGCATAGCTGCCACTGAGCTTTTAGCTGGTTTTGAGCTATCTAGGGAAGGAATGTCATTAGCCCTATCTTCGTTTTCCAGTAAATTTTCAAGCCCCAGCACAGGCTCGAATTGGCAGTTAAAATCCCCACCTATAATTATTTTGGAATTTGCCTCAAGGTTGCACAAATACGAACTCAGTTGTTCTACAACCATTGATTCCTTATTTTGGGGGTTTGGTCTGTTATAAATATTTATCAAGAAAACATCCCCCATGTCCTTCGTGCTCATCTTTACTCCAAGCAAATCATTAGAAGCAAGGTACAAGGGTGAGACAACAACATTCAGGGATATTCTTGTCCAGATCAATAAACCCCCTGAGGGTCTGCCTCTTACAGATGCAATTGCCCCACAGTGAAATGTTTTATAACCAAGTCTGTGAACCGTATTGATTGCCCATGTTTCCTGTAACAGTATGATATCATGCTCCTCCAGGAAAGAACTCCAGTTCCTGTCACGAAGGTTCCTTGTCAATCCTGCAATATTCCATGACAGAATTTTTATATCTTGTTTTAATTTGCATTGTGCTGAGACACTGGGGGGGTGTTGCATACATTTGTTATTTCCCCCTCATTTGGACCATCTAGAAGCTCACCACCGGATACCAATTCTTGAGGCTCATTATATACCATTGATGACGTATTTTGGTCCTGTACAATACAAATATCCGCTAAATCCCTCACTTGATAGTCTCTAAGAGTACTAGCAGGCAACATTTCAGTCCGTATAGTTTTGGGCAAATCAGTTACAGGGGGCGTTTCACAGGTTCCTAAACTTAGTCTTACACATGGATCCTTTGAGTGGTCACTAAGCATGGGGGAGAGAGTTCCACAGTTTTCACACTCTCCTACTTGTCATTGACCCCACCATGACCAATTTTTATCCACATCCGTGTTCAGTGGGTACATTCTACTAACAGGAGTCGGGGGATCAAGAAACGAGTACCTGTTGTTCATCAACCCTGACCAAGGTAGATCTCTATTATCATGTATACGTTGCTTTGGGTAGAAATAACTAAGGTCACAAGTTCCAATTCCTAGTTGGCCTCTCCGTTGATTCTGGCTATACACAAGATGTGCTACTGAAGGATCTTTAAAGTTGACTAATATGCAGTCCCCTGTTATATCTTTTGGTCTAGTACCCAACCAGCTGACTCTTCGAACTTGTATGACCTGGCAGTTGGTAGTGTGCGGCAGAGGTCTGTTTTCCCTCAGCCAATACAAGGTCTTGTTTTTCAGTTCATCGTAGGACTCCCTTTTGTTGGGTTTTAGAGGAGGGACGCCAGTAAGCACTACCAAGTACGGTTGGCACCCTGGTGGGAGGTCTGCGTTTGGAGCTTTTTTGGGCACTAATTTGCCTAAATTACGGTCAATTGCTGGGTCATTGTTGTTAGGGCCATTATTGGTTGTTCAGGCTGAGGTGCTTGTCCCATCAACAGGCTTGAATGGCGCCAAGGTTTGAGAAGTGGTTGTAGTAGTTACCAGTTTTCCTTTGCGTGGCGCAGGTTTTGGGGGAACAACCAATTGTGTACCTCCATTGATTGGTTGCGCCTTGGGTGGTTCTAATTGCAATCCTCTTAGTACAGCATTGACCCTATTATGATCTGTCGCTTTATCTTTGCTAGGTGGTTGAGTTTGTTGCGATGGTTTAGAAACTACTGGACTAGGTTTTTCCCTTATGGTGTTAGCTCCAATCTTGGAGTGAAGTTTTACCAGTGATTTTAAGGCAAAGAAGTTATCCAATGAGGTTTGCTCAAATTTATCCAAGCGTTCCGAAAGGCCTTTCAGTCTTTCGGTTACTGGTAGTAACAAGGATGTTGTGGTAAATAAATAAATAATACCCTATTTTTGACTAGACATATATCATAACAGATAGCTCAATAAATAAGAGTCAAGATTCGAGGTAGTAGGAGTTTTGCAGGTTTAATACAGCATAAGGACAGGAACAGGACAACCTGCATAGGAATAGGATGACAGGGCCCAGCAGGGCGACAGGGGCCCAGCAGCTGCTGGGGCTGGGTCTGGGATGAGCGCGCTAACTTTTGATAACAATACACGAGCATATATACATAGCGCAAACACATAGCATTACATTGCAGTAGGCGTAGCAGTGGGTGGAGCAGAAGGCGTGACGCGTAGCAGTCGCGAAAGATAACGGTACAAAGAAGGTGTAACTGGGCGTGTACATAGACATGTGGTGCAGACGTAACAGAATATGTCATGAATGGGCGGAAACATAGGAGGGGGCTACCTAAGGAGCCGGGAACCTCTAACCTGATGGTGGTGCGCAAACTGGCAATGACGTGTTACTAGGAGAAGCTGGGGGCTATGAACTCTGTGCTAGGAGCAGAGACTAAAGTCTGGAGGGTCGGAGCGACATGTACCTAAACCCTATCTAGTATCTGATGTTTAGGGAACATGTTGATATAAACTAGAAGTCATGAGGGGAAAAGCTAACTTGATTCTAAGACTGGACCATGCATTATTCTACATGTAGTGCGTGATGAAGAATATTAAATGACCATTAAATACAGTATTTCTCTAACGTGGAGCCGCATAGGCTAGACAATGACGGAAACTATTGATGCAGTTCAGTAGCTTAGGAATGCAGAGAAGGAGGACTAAACTGATAGCTGGAATCATAACATAGTCTTGGCAGACTCAGAGGCAGAGCCAGGCTGCACCGGGCACTGCGAGGCAGGAAGTAAGTGAAAGGTCGAGGATACAGGTGGGGGCTGGATCGCTCCTCAGCGAGGCTTCAGGAGACAGGGGCTGAATCTGATGTCCGGGCCCTGTTGAGGCCTGGAAACGGGGACTTTATAATGAAATAACGTGCACACTGAGAAACGTGGCAACATTACTTTACATAGGCCTGATATTCGTAGTATTCACGAGAACTGGAAACTAGCATACCAGAGGTGGACACAACTGTAATTGCGTCTTGAATCGGACATGGGGAATAACATATGCATATTGGTCATGCACACATAACATATGATGGATGACACGTAGGGACACAGAACATGACAAAATTTACTTTTCCACATTCCCTCCTTGTCACTACGTTTCCATCAGGAAACATCAATATTCATGATACCATCTATCATTTCATACAGTACCATTTGTTCATCTCGAATTATCTTGGAACGGGATTTAGAACGGGGCGTGGGACTAGGAATACAAGAGGTAGCACACATGCCGCAAATCGCAGGGCCACATTGTATACAGAGGCAGCAGCTGAATATGATCGCTACTGCAATACCTAGAAAGGACAGGACTTTCCATCCCCAGGCGGAAATTATATTCCAGAACCAACCGGACCATGTCCAGGTGCCTGGATTTTGGTGTAACAGATGGGCAATTTTATGGAGTCTGGTTATAGCTGAATAAACAGACGGCGCGTTATTTGGAATGAAAATGCAGCAAATAGATCCGATAAGTCTACAGGCCCCGCCCCTATCGGCCAGTATGACGTCAAGGACGAGACGATTCTGGAGCACAACAATTCTCATAAAGGATTGCTCTTCGGTTAAGTTACCTAGAGCGGAGGCAGTCTCATCTACTACTGCTTCAAGGGTTCTTGTTAACCTACGAATTAGCTTACTGTTTACAACTGTACCTAAATAAGGGAACACACCTTTATCAATATCAATGAATTGCTCTGCAGCGGTTTCAGTATAATCGACAATCGGGAGGTTTCTCTTGTGTCTAGTATGTACTAGGAAGGAATTCCTATGGTAGTCAGGTGGGGCTAGAAAAACTGGTGGCAGTAGGAAGGCAATGTAACAGGTTCCCTCCCAATTGAGGGGCAGACGAACATATGCAGTTTGACCACAAACAAAATAAGAATGACGTGAAGCTTTAAAAATAGATTTCCCACTGTCACTATACTGGATAATAGTAGTACAATCACTATGTCCTACGTGTACAGAACCATAATTACGGACACATAATTCGCCTTTGACTGGTAGTACTGAAATAGCAGGTGAGTCTGGAGTAGTATCAGACTGAACATTCAGGACCATAAAATTCGACGAATAGTTACCTAAATTATATACTTCATTTTCAAGATCTAAACCTGTTCTGTGGGGGAAACCTTGCTTGTCTGGGAAACATGTACTGTTAAGAAAAGACATATCTGTGGAGGATGACGTTAACGTGGACCATGCTCCACACGAACCATTATGTGAGAACGGATAAGGAAAGAGTGGCAGAACTCCCTTTGACGTCTGGAAAGGGGGGAGTCGACCACACACCCAACAATTAGTGGCATTGCTGGTCTGGTGTGAGTAATGTAACATACGGATAAATGAGTTATTACGCATAGCGAGGCGGTATGAATATTCGTGAGGAGGCAGATCACTAAACGTGTGCTCTACGGTAACATTAGAATGCTTATTTACATGAGGGACTGGGAAACACAGGAAAAATGCGTAACTAGTGCAGGAAATCATAATGCTGATGAATAATATGAAACTTAGAAAAACGATACATTGAATTGAGTTTTGACTGACTCTCTCACTATGGGGGTCTATTTTATACATGTCAGAAACAGTCTAACCGTTTCACCTAGGGGAGGACTTATACAATCAAACTGACTGACTTATTTTACTAGACCGGAGTTTTTGCTTATACTCCTGCTGCGGAGTTTTCTCTAACAGGGGAGGGGTTGTAGCAATGTCTTTTGCGGGACAGTCCTTAGGAACAATATTTTGGCAGGTCTTGATATCCTGGGAAATGTTCTTTAAGGCGGGTTTCAGTCCATTAAAAAGTTTAACATGAGAAAGGTGCACCCAGCCCTTGCGTCCTTCCAATTTCACGGCTGTACGGGTGGTGAGGAGGACCTGTCGGGGCTCTTTCCATCGAGGCTCCAGCGGACTTGATCTGTCAAAGTTACGGACCATCACCATGGAACCTGGAACGATTTCATGCGGTGCCACCTCGGTATTGTCTGGAAATGCGGCAGCAACCTGTGAACGACATGAGTTGAGGGCAGACATCAAGGAAGCTAGGTAATCTGTCAGCATATTACATGAAACATCAGTAATACTTCGGGGTCTAGGAGTACCCCACATGTTAGGGGGGCGGCCGAAAACGACCTCATACGGGGACAGACCTGATCTGGAATGTGCGACCATGCGCATATAAAACAAAGCGACTGGCAGAGCTACTAGCCAGTCCACACCCTTATCTTTACATATTTTTGCAATTCGAATTTTCAGAGTCTGATTATGTCTCTCGACTAGACCGCCTGCTTCGGGATGGCGTACACAATGAAACTTCCACTGGTACCCTAACAACAGGGAAACGTGCTTCATCAACTCAGATGAGAATGGCTGACCGTTATCAGAATATACGACTCTAGGGAGTCCATATCGAGGGAAGAACTCACGAACCAACTGCTTGGCAGTGGTCGCGGCTGTGTAATCTGGGACTGGATATGCTTCTGTCCATCTGGACAAAGCGCATACAACTACAAGGACATACTTGAAACCTCGACATCGCTCCATCTGAATATAATCCATCTGGAGGACTTCAAAGGGGTGGTCAGGAGGCTGGAAACCACCTTGTTCCACCGGGACACTTTTACCTGGATTAAACTGACAACATATCATACAGGTACGGACTTTCTGCTTGGCTGCAGCTCGTAAATGTTTGTTGAACCAAATGTTCTGGATACTGTCTAACATTGCTTTTTCTCCTAAATGTGCTGGACTATGTGCGGTATTAATGATGACTTGAACCATAGAGTCGGGGAGAAACCATGTGGCTCTACCCTTCGTTAACCATCCTTGATCTGTCTGGACCCCTCCTTGTTCAGACCATTTCTTGATTTCATCGGGAGTAGCATGTAGCTGGATATCTATGACATCTTGTGTAGGGTCCTTAACTGTCATACATGTAATCGGATCTGGGGTGTGTGTCAGGTTAACTGGAATGTCTAGAGTCTGTGCTGTAAGCTTGGCTGTGCGATCTGCTAGATCGTTACCTTGAGAAATAATGTCAGTAACTTTCGTATGTGCTTTGCACTTCATGATAGCGATGGATGTCGGTAAATGTATGGCATCTAACAGGGCTTGAATAAGGAGACCATGCTGAATCTTGGTTCCATGAGAAGTCATGAAACCTCTCTCCTGCCAGAGCACTCCGAAGTCGTGTACAACTCCAAATGCGTAACGTGAATCTGTGTAAACATTAACTTTCAGGTTCTTGGCGTGTATGCAGGCTTGTGTCAGAGCAACTAGCTCTGCTGCTTGAGCGGACAGAGTGTCAATACGGTGTGTTTCAATAACTTCGGTGTCAGTAGTCACTGCATACGCAGCGACTAGTTCTCCTGTACTAGTTCTCATACATGAACCATCCACATAAAGTGTCAGGTCAGGATCTGGTAACGGAATGTCTGTCAGGTCCTGTCTTGGCTTTGTCGTAATGTTGACTACTTCCACACAGTCGTGTGTGGCAGAATTTGAACTAACTGATGGTAATAGTGTAGCAGGATTCAGGACGTTGCAGCGTCTAATTTCTATGTGTGGCTGAAACAGTGTCAATTCATAACCTGTTAAACGTGCAATTGTCAAGTGCTGAGTTTGTGTTCGGTTTAAAAGAACTTCCACGGAGTGTGGGACTTGTACTGTCAAAGAGTGTCCTAAAACTATGGAATCACTTTGTCTAATAGCTAGTGCTGTGGCTGCAACTGACTTGAGGCACACAGGCAACGCCTGGGCGACTGGATCTAGTGTGCTCGAAAAATAAGCACAGGGCTTGTATTGTCCTGCTTGATCTTGTGTGAGAACAGATAATGCTGTACCTTCGCGTTCAGTAACGAAAAGTGTAAAAGGCTTACTGTAGTTCGGTGTAGCTAGAACTGGAGCTTGGCATAGGGCTTTCTTTAACTCGTTGAAACTAAGTGTATGTTCAGATGTCCAAGGGAGAACAGTCGATACGGCTGCCTCCTGTGTCGTTAACTGTATCAGTGGCTTGGCTAAAAATGCATACTGAGGAATCCATTGTCGGCAATAAGAAGTAAGGCCGATAAAGGCACGTACCTCCTTCTGGGTTCTGGGCTGGGGAAGACTCGCTATCAACTGGATACGGTCTGGTGTCAACTGCCTACCCCTCTTGGACAGTAAGTGTCCTAAGTATACCACTTGCTGGACACAGAATTGAAGCTTCGAAGGTGACACCTTGTGCCCCATCTCGGCTAGGAAATACAAAACCGTGAGTGACGCTCGCTCGCAGTCACGTTCAGAACGGGCTGTGATCAGTAGATCATCGACATACTGGAGCAGGGCAGTGTCAGTTGGCATGTGAATGTTGTCTAGTTGTCTCTTAAGTGCTTGACTGTAAATACTAGGGCTTTCTGTGAAACCTTGAGGAGCTCGTGTAAACATATAGCTCCTTCCATTTAAACAAAATCCGAAAAGAAACTGGCTGTCTGGATGAATAGGAACACTAAAAAATGCATTCTTGAGGTCTATGACAGTGAAGAACGTGGCTTCGGAATCAATGGCTGTCAATAGGGAAGAGATGTCTGGGACAACTGGGTACTGCGGAATAATACATTTATTAAGCTCTCGTAAGTCAATCACTAATCGATATACTGGGGGTGCATTTGGATCAGTACGTTTCATGACTGGAATGATCGGGGAGTTACATACATTGGAGTCAGTTTCTACAACTACTCCTTGAGCCATGAGCTCGTCTATAATTTTGGATAAGGCTGCTACAGCCTCAGGTGGCAATCTATACTGTCTGATTCGGGGTAACACTACACCTGGTTTGAGAGTCACACGATGGGGTGTGATTTGCATATAACCTACATCAGTTGGACCTTGCGCCCATAAATGCTACGGAACTTTAGACAGTCTGGAATCAAAATCTCGTAATACATAGTGACCCTTAAAGTCACGTAGGAACAGACGTATTCCCTCTGGGGAACAACATATAACGGCACCTAACTCTTTCAGTGTTTTAATGCCTAATAGGTTTTCTGGACATGACTTAGTAAGTAACAGATCAGTAGTGCGGGACAATGGACCTACTTCTAGAGTGACTGGCTTTGAAATCTCATTAACGATCGGCTTTCCTGAAAATCCAAGGGAAACATTTCTTGAGCCTGAGAGCGGAGCCCCTGGAACCTCGGCATGACTAATTGTGGTCCTACTTGCCCCTGTATCAATCAAAAACTTTCTGTCTTTCCCTAATACTTGACTGTGAACATAGGGACCTTCTTGATCTACAGGTATCTCGATGAGAGGCAAGCCTACCTCCCTCTCTAGGCTGTTTCATGAATATGGCTGGTACTCTGGATACTCAGACTGTGCATACTGGTACATCTGCGATGTAACGTGCTGTGTTGCAGCAATAGGCTGCGGTGCTGTAACTGTCTGTTGTGCATTCTGTGGCTGAGGAATCTGTGAAACTTGTTCCTGTCTAGGCGGACGTGGTCTTTCTTTAGTCTTACCAGTAGCTATGTTGTGTTTCAGAACTGCACACTCATTTATAAAATGACCTGGCTGTTTACAATAATTGCAGTTCCCTTTAACGGGAGCTGCAGGATGACTGGCTTGATTCGGACCCCTCTTCTGACTGTCTTGAGGAACAGATTGTGCAACTAGTACTTTCATTTTCGTGTCTTTCATACGTTTTCTTTCGTGTTCTTGCTCTTCCCTGATTCTATTCTGGTGATACTGGAGCATCTGGAGCATCTGGGACGGGGTATTAGCTTGCCAGGTGCTTTCGACTTTCAAAACTCGGTTTTTAATTGGTGGACTTGAATTCTCGACTAATTTAGTAACAAAAAGGTGAGGGTATGACTCACTACTTGTCTTGAGACCACTGTTGATACTGAAACATTTTTCAAATCTAGAATAAAAATCACTAATATCTTCATCTTGTTTCTGTTTACAGGCTGAGATTGCATCCCAGTCTTCTTTTCTAGTTGTTAATAATCTGGGTAAAACTTGAATTAATAATTCTGGTAATTCTTTACATTTCTCCCCAAGACCAGTACCTGGTACACGTATCTTATCTTCTGCTTCTAGGACTGCCCAATCTATCTTTTTCTCTCCCACCTCCCATTCTTTTTCCTTTAGCTTTTCATACACCCCTGCGGGTAGCAGAACTTTTAACATTTTAATGATATCTGGGTATGTGTATTCTCCCATACGGAGCATGTCTTTTAATTCTCGATGGAACCCTGCTGGATCTTTGTCATGACAGGGAATTAATTTCTTCATTTCAAGGAGTTCCATCTTTGTGATCGGAGTGTATACAAACACTCGTTGCATTTCGCCACCCGTTCCTTTAACTGGGTGGACTTCTCGTAACGGATTCTGTCTGTCTATGTAGAATGGTTTACTTTCTGGGGGTGAGACATGAACAAAATGCGGGTTCAAGAATGTTCTATATTTGTGACGCTGTTCTAGAATGACACTAATTAAATCGGTACCTAGACCTCTCCATCTATACTGGAGTAACTCGTTCAGGATATCATGTAACGGACCTGGATCAGAATGTTGACCCTCATACAGAGTAATGAGGTGCTGAATCATATACATACCCACCAGTCGCTGCTCGGCTGGGGGCAATTTCAGAAACATTTGTACCACTATTTCGTCTGGAAAAGTGGTAGAATCAGTAATCCATCGGACTGCTGATCGGGCTAGTTCCTGCTCATGCATAGTACTTAACTCACTGTAACCGATTCGTGATTTCAGAATGTGATCGGTAGCTTGAAATACTTGTTCTAGGGAACCTTGTTCTGATGCTGGATGATGGAAAATAGACTTGTGTTCTAGGCGTAAATGGCGATCTGGAAATCTAGGTTTTCCTACATACGCTATTCTGGCAGTATTCTCATTGTCTTCCTCTTCAGGATCAGAGATACTTTCTTTCTCGCTTACTTGTGCTGCTTTACGCTGTTCGTGTATCTTTATTATCTCTCTACGGATTTTCTTGTACATACTTTCCATGGCACCAATGGTATTGTGCTTTCCTTCGGCTATATTATCACTCCACTTTGTTAGAGTTTTCATTTCTTCCGGATCTTTAGACGGATAATCTTGTTCTCTTATTAGACAGTTAATTAAGAACTTTAATATCATGCGCTGAATCTCGGCTTTCCTTTGAGACATGGCATTACTAATACTTTCTGGATCATCCCCTGTACGGATGAAACGATATATTCTGTCTAGATCTTCTTTTATATTCGGCAAGGTGACTAGATACTCGGTCACCCTCCTTATGCGTACGGAATATAAAACCATATTAAATTCGCCTGGAACTGGGTCATAGACACATTCGCCAAGGGTTTGCCTGATTTCTGCAACAGACTTATTACTCTTGGGAGTACGCTGTGATGCTTGAGCATGTAATTCGAGTGCTGATAAACGCTTGTATGGCGGCGGGGTTTGAGGAAGACCTCCCCCTGCGGCCCCTAAACTAGAATCATCAACTGATGCTTTTCGTCCTGGCAGGGTCGGTAATTGTAACGTGGGCTGGACTTGTATGGCGGGCTGACCCGGGGGGGCTGTTAAGGGCACCCCGGTGTCTGGAGGAGCAGGAATTACCTGATTTACAGGGACTGGCGGAGTGCGAACAGGATTTGCATATTCGGGGACTGTGTCGTCCAGATAGGACGAAATAAAAATATCAGCTGCGGTCGGTTTGTGACGTAGCTTGGTCGGAACTAATGGTGGCGGGAAATTACTGGATGCCTCTGGGGTCGCTTTTGGCAAGCCTTCGGCAAGAAGAGGATACATACCCCTAATAAGGGCATGCCTCTGTCTGTCTGACTGTTCGGCTTTGACTTGTTCACCTATCTCGATTAGTTCTTTTTCTTGGGCTCGTTCTTGGGATTCTCTACTTAGTTCTGACTTTCTGATTTCTCTTTCGGTTCTTTTATGAGATTCTTTACGCCATAACTCGATGGCATCTTTCTGTGACTGTCTGGCTTTCTTTTTCCATAATGCTTCTTCTACTCGCATGATGCATTCGGCATCCCATGTACCCGATACGGGCCATCTATACTTTTCTTCTAACTGTTTGGTATAATCTACCCATAAATCTAGATACAATATGGCGCTTATGCCATGTTTCTGATACATAAAGTGACCTGGACTGTCCCTAGGCGGAACAGGAACTGCTTCTTCTAACAAACCCTTTCTAGTTTTTAACTGACGTAATCTCGAAAAGAAATATAAAAATAGACGAGGAACAATAACAATTGGGAAAACAATTCAGGCATACCACGACATTGGAAATACATTGAACAACATCATAACATTACAGTTCGGACAGAATAATACCTGGAATACTAAGAACAGAAACACAAGAATTTTCTCGAGAACGGAACAGACTAGAGTTACTGGATGCACTGCTGAAACAGTACGGAACATACCGGTCCCATAAAGGGACGCATCAAGACCCGTATCCACCTAGGTGAACACTTCGTTAGTGGGCCTGGGTACCACCAACCCACGGACCAGAGTCAATTTAGATTGACCCTGTCTAGATACTACCCCAGTAATGGTACTCACCGGGCAGCAAGAACGGAAAGGCCTTGGACTGGACTGGACTGCTACGACGACGGACGACGAACTTCGGACTTCAGTTACGGGTGGGCCTCCGGATACCTCGGACCTTGGACTCTTGGCTTGGGCTCTGGTCGGGACTCGCCGCGTTCCTCCACCGTCTCGTTTGGATGCTGGACCGCCTCCTCCGTCTCCTCCGTGGGCCTGAGGGATACTTGAAGCAGAAATATCTGCCGGTGCACGGTATGGTTCCGTCACGGCTGCAGAGGGTCAGGGGGTCGGCGTGGCTTCACCGACGCGTGGGGAAAGGGCAAGTCCCTATTCGGGCGCCATTATGTGGTAAATAAATAAATAATACCCTATTTTTGACTAGACATATATCATAACAGATAGCTCAATAAATAAGAGTCAAGATTCGAGGTAGTAGGAGTTTTGCAGGTTTAATACAGCATAAGGACAGGAACAGGACAACCTGCATAGGAATAGGATGACAGGGCCCAGCAGGGCGACAGGGGCCCAGCAGCTGCTGGGGCTGGGTCTGGGATGAGCGCGCTAACTTTTGATAACAATACACGAGCATATATACATAGCGCAAACACATAGCATTACATTGCAGTAGGCGTAGCAGTGGGTGGAGCAGAAGGCGTGACGCGTAGCAGTCGCGAAAGATAACGGTACAAAGAAGGTGTAACTGGGCGTGTACATAGACATGTGGTGCAGACGTAACAGAATATGTCATGAATGGGCGGAAACATAGGAGGGGGCTACCTAAGGAGCCGGGAACCTCTAACCTGATGGTGGTGCGCAAACTGGCAATGACGTGTTACTAGGAGAAGCTGGGGGCTATGAACTCTGTGCTAGGAGCAGAGACTAAAGTCTGGAGGGTCGGAGCGACATGTACCTAAACCCTATCTAGTATCTGATGTTTAGGGAACATGTTGATATAAACTAGAAGTCATGAGGGGAAAAGCTAACTTGATTCTAAGACTGGACCATGCATTATTCTACATGTAGTGCGTGATGAAGAATATTAAATGACCATTAAATACAGTATTTCTCTAACGTGGAGCCGCATAGGCTAGACAATGACGGAAACTATTGATGCAGTTCAGTAGCTTAGGAATGCAGAGAAGGAGGACTAAACTGATAGCTGGAATCATAACATAGTCTTGGCAGACTCAGAGGCAGAGCCAGGCTGCACCGGGCACTGCGAGGCAGGAAGTAAGTGAAAGGTCGAGGATACAGGTGGGGGCTGGATCGCTCCTCAGCGAGGCTTCAGGAGACAGGGGCTGAATCTGATGTCCGGGCCCTGTTGAGGCCTGGAAACGGGGACTTTATAATGAAATAACGTGCACACTGAGAAACGTGGCAACATTACTTTACATAGGCCTGATATTCGTAGTATTCACGAGAACTGGAAACTAGCATACCAGAGGTGGACACAACTGTAATTGCGTCTTGAATCGGACATGGGGAATAACATATGCATATTGGTCATGCACACATAACATATGATGGATGACACGTAGGGACACAGAACATGACAAAATGTACTTTTCCACAATGTCATGAGCAGTTGAATCTGTTCAATCAAAGAAATAGCTACTGGTGGGTCTTTTGGGCAATTTGCCAGTTCAGTGTCCTGCGCTGGGCGGGCTAAGACATTTACAAGATCACCCTCTTCATTCTCGCTTACTTCTATCCCAGTAAACATAGACTCCGGCTCTGGGGATTTACAGTTGAAACCCCTGTTCATGTAGTTCCTTCGTATTCTCTTGAGGGCCTTCAGTCTATAAGCTTTTCGTGGAGTGACCAATCTCTTCCTTTTTCCTGTAACACGATTTGCCTTGGGCAGGGGGGATAGTGGAACTTGTCCAGCGGGAACTTCATGTATCAATATTACGGGCAAAGACGGTTGGTCAATTGCTGGAGTGACTGGTCGATTTATTATACTAGCTTCATCTAAGATTCTACTTGTTGTCGCCAAATCGGGGATAATTTCAAAAAGACCATTATCTATCCTCGGATCGATCACACAAGGCTGCATATGGCTAGAAGTTACAGAAATCAAAGGTTCTGCCATGATAGTATTCGTTGGAGATTTGGCCTGTACTAGTGATCCTAGAGAAGAGCGCTTATTTGCGAAGTGTTCCCGTGATAATCTACGTTCTGCTAGAATAATTTCCTTTTCAACAACAGAAACAGCGCGAGTTATGAAGTTGTCCATGGTGCCTATCATAGAGTTTCCCCCTCGCCTTGAACATCTGCCTGAGCGAGTAGCCATTGGAGAGTAGGCAGACATATGGAACTTACGAAACAAAATCAGCAATCAGTGCTATAAACTCAGTGAAACAAAAGATTGAATTACCAGAGATTATTTTTTAGGGGGGTGGCCCGTCCCGGCCCCTGCTGGCCCCGGACGGCCACAGATGGCCCGCCCTTTGCCCGGGCTTCGCCCGGCGTCCCGCTTGTGTCCCGCAAGACGGGCCTTGCCTGATTATGTAGGTGGAGGGCGGAGGTGGGCGGGGCACGCAGGGGGGCGCTGACCGGATGTTACGTGGTCGAGCAGGGACTCCTGGGATAGTGAGTCCATGCCGCGCTACTCCCCTACAGCCTCTCTCAGCCCCGCAGGTGTTTGGCACAACAGCACTCACGGCAGCCAGGCAGCAAACAGCGTTGGTGGGTCCTCCCACGAAGCGGCTCCCGCGAAGCGGGAGCGGCGAGCAGTTAGAGGTAGGGAGGGGGGGCACAGCAGCAGATAGTTCCCCACAGCGTCTCCGTTGAGCAATAAAGGGTCACACTTGACAGCGCTCCAAGTTCCTTTTTACCGGTTTGCCAGATGTGGGCGGGGCACGCAGGGGGGCGCTGACCGGATGTTACGTGGTCGAGCAGGGACTCCTGGGATAGTGAGTCCCTGCCGCGCTACTCCCCTACAGCCTCTCTCAGCCCCGCAGGTGTTTGGCACAACAGCACTCACGGCAGCCAGGCAGCAAACAGCGTTGGTGGGTCCTCCCACGAAGCGGCTCCCGCGAAGCGGGAGCGGCGAGCAGTTAGAGGTAGGGAGGGGGGGCACAGCCGCAGATAGTTCCCCACAGCGTCTCCGTTGAGCAATAAAGGGTCACATACTAATGGTATTCAGCGCAGGTGAGGAGGAGTCTTTGATAACCTTTATGGTGGTATAGTCAGTGAGTGAAAATTCGTCCTGTATAAGTTTTATTTTCTCATCAAAGTAATCGGCGATTTGATCGCAGACACTTTGGGACGGAGGGATTTTTTGTTTCAAGGTTGATGGTTGGATAAAAGATTTTACTATGGAAAAAAGTTTTTTGTCGTTGTTGGGCTTCCCTAATTATTTTAGTATAGTAATCCCTTTTGGCAGTTTTAATATTGGCAAAATAAATATTCCTGTTTTGTATAAAAAGGACCTTCGCAGCCGGGTCGTAATTTTTCCTCCATTTTCTTTCCCCTTTTTGCACTGAAGATGAGCTTCAGATAGGGACTTCGTGTACCCTGGGGCACTTGTCTTTTTAAATTTATCATTTTTAGCAGAGCGTTTTGGTGGGGCAAGGTCATTGGTTGCTAGCTGCATCCAAGTGTGGAAAGTTTTGGAATCTTGTTCAACATCGCCAGAAAGACTAGGGACCTGTGAAAGGGCTAAACACTTGAGCTTGCTGTTTTTCGCGATAAGTGCCCAGTTTTGACTGGTAGAACATTTAAAAAAGTTTGTGCCATTTTATAAGGGTGACGCATAATTACACTAAATGGGATGAAACAGTGATCTGTCCAAATTTGGGGAATTGGAGAATAAGTAGCTAAGTGAGGAAAGTTGGAACATATTCCATCAAGTGTATGTCCTGCTTGATGTGTTACATTTGTTACTTTTTGAGAAAGACTAAATATTTCGAGTGTCTGATAGGAATTAGAGACCTGTGGGTTAGCTTTGAATTCCAACTGTAAGTTAAGATCTCCAAGGAATGTAAAATGGGGATAACGCACTAGCAGCTGTCCCAGGGATTCACCGAGCGATTCAAGAAACGCAGTAGGACTACCCGGGGGACGGTATATTAAGCCTCCTGTAAAAGACAGAGAGGCGTTAAGCCTAATAGAGAAGCCCATGCTTTCAGCACTTCATCTAAGTACATTGTCCACCATTAACTTGTAAAATAAACTATAGGGGCCTGAGGGGTATTTGCTTGATGCAAACTTCTAAGATAGATTTATAAAGGCATGCAAAGCCACTTTGCGTGGCTCTGAGTGGTTTCATTATTCAGGAGTAGGGCAACACAGCGCAAATCACTTCATTGCGCTACTCTAGGTAGGTATCCATTGGCATTGCAGTGGGTGTTCCCATGCAACTCCCATGGACTTTTACCCATTCCCAGATCTACATACAAGAACTTGTAAACCTGCGAACGCGCCTAAATCTTAGGCCTTCCCGAGGGAGGCATAACAAAGCGAAATTCCTTTATTTCTCCTCATTACTTACTCTTTCTATATGATAGAGGTACATGCCTCCCTGGATTGTTTTTGTGAAGGAAGGTGCTCCTTCCTGCACAAAACCAATTCTGTGTACAACAGATGCCCCCTTGCAGCATGGTGCAAGGATATCTGCATTGGCGCTAGGCTGCCTAAATTCTGCCAGCGTAGGTGAAAAGGCAGAAATGCACCGTACTCCCAAAAACACAGCGCATTCCTGCCCCTTTCCTTATGGCGCAATTCATTGCAGCAAGGTGACTTGGTGAGCTGTGTTGAACTGCTCTGAACCAATCTTTCATAAATATGCCCAAAAGGGTGTACCTGACAATGAATGCCTTGTCTCCCCTCAAACAGAGGAAATCTAATGATAGCAGGAAATCTATCTACTATGTGGGTATCAACCTGAGAAGCATGAATTCCTACACACTTGCTTTTTGCAAAGCGCTTTTTATATTGGCTTTGTATTGTTATGTTTTCAACTGAACGATGAACGTCTTCATCTTTTGTGCGCTTTCTGTTTGCTTGGAATTTTGTTGCTTTACAGTCTGTGCGTGGGTTTACAAAATGACGTCACGTAAACCGTGATTACTATATTTAGCAGTTAAAAATGCAGAGAAAAATGTAGCATAGTCATTTACTATTGATCTGTTTTATTGATTTTTTAGCAAGTATTTTCCATGAAAAATGTACAGAGAGCCTGTTTTTCGGGCGAAGGAAATCATCTAGCCCAGTCGTTTAGCAATTAGTTTATTATCGTGTCTCAGTGCTCTAAACTGATCAATAGGAACTGAATGAGAATGGTGTTCAGATACGTGGGCCATTTTTCAATTTCATTCTATGTATCAATTATTGAATGAAATGACTTGCTGATGGAAGTATCGACACTTGAAACTTTTCTCCAGGTCTGCTAGCTCAAGAACACATAGAAGCTCTGCAGCTTCACCGAGAGTTTTTACCTACACTGGATTTCCCACAATGATAGCAGCAAGCATGCATACAGCTTAGTTTATGAAACGATGTTTGTCCTTACTCAGATCCTCAATTAGATACGGTTAGATCCATCAAAATGCACTATAGGCATTATCATAGGCTGTAAATCATTCTCAGATTGCGGGATTGGGTACTTGCATGTGGTAATGTGTCTGGTAATTCTGTAACTGACATGCTATTTTCCATTCCGGACCAATGCACATGATGCCTGTAAATTGGGTGGTGAAGTGTGAGAAAGTGATTTATTCGTTGGGGTGGCTGGGTGTTCATCAAAAGTGATAAAGTAAATATCTTGTTAGGTCCAGGTAAAGATTCAGAAATTTAAATCTGAGCCCAACCCCTGGTTGAGGTGGCACAGTGAAGACAGGATTAAGTTAAAGAAAATGTGTAAAGCATCAAGAAGCACACAATAAAACTCCCACTTCAAACTATAAAAGAGAGAATAATGTAATGAGCAAAATGACCGCAAAACAAGAAAAATTCAAAATGTCAAACCAGAAATGAATTTTTTTATTAATTATTTGAAAAAAGAGTCAAGATGCGCAAAGTGCCATAGACAGTCAAGGGCCACTGTAGACCAAGACCTATGTGTATCACAGGCCAACTGTGATAGAGTGTAGGTGCCTTGAAGTAGGGAACTTTGAAAACGTTTCCAAGTCCCAAATCTGAAATGGGCCTTAGTCATTTTATGAGGAAAATCTTTTCTCCGCATCTGACAAACCTGAAACTCAATCCAGATGTTGTGGACTGCCGCTCAGATACTTTCCATGGTTGGTCACATTGAAGCCTAAGCGCTCTGGGACAAAACCTCTGGAAAAGTTCCCAAACTTCCTTTGGTGATCAAAAAAGAGCAAGAGAAAATTCCAAGTCCCCCATGACCTCAAGGGGGAGCGCTTAGACACTCTCCAGGGTGTTAAGGCAGAAGGAAAGTGCAATGTCTAGTCCAGGTCCAGTTACCAGTGGCCGGCTGGGATTTTTCGCTGGAATGTCCTCTTTTTTATGCTGTGACGCCAACCAGAGGGTCACCCTGATGGTCCTTGTGTCACATGACCCGTAGGGACATTGTCGTCTTCTCTAAGTTAGCATGAGCACGCTGCAGACTGTCCGCTGTTTTGCGCACGTTACTACATGAGTTTATTTTGCAAATGCCTCTTTTGCCATTTTCCCATGAGAACCTAGTGCTGTGTTCACACTCTGCATTTTCGTTGGGATTTAGTCTGAACATTGTGAACCAGGTCGATCAACAATGCCCCTTGTTATTCTGTTCTGGTCAGGCCCTAACACCTAGACAAAACATACTGATGCAGCTGTTGTTTGGGAATATATACTGTGGTCTTATTGGCATACAAGAATAGGTAGCACACACCTGGAGAGGGACTTTTTCAGGGAGAAGAGCAAGAGACCACCTATGATGTCGATCTACCATCGATAGACTGAGGTACTGCGTCTGTAGATAATCTTCTAATATATAATCATTTTTCTTCCATACAAGGGAAGGGAGGTTATGCTACACTGTCATTTCATAATGACAGCTCCTATCATGATTTATGGAATACTTGCTATGCTGACCGTATTTGAGTTATGCATTTTCCTGCTTATTGTGACACGTATACTGCATATTAGAGCACGTTAGTTAAAATACATATTTTACAAGAGTGTGAGCAAAAGGGTGTTTCTTGCACCCACGATTACTGAGAGAGTCGGAGTGTTGTGTTCTGGGTGTCTAATCACTTGTTTCTTTGTGAGTGAGTAGGAGAGCAAGTTAGACACTATATCTAGTTGGTTCTGGGCTCATGGGTACTAAGGTGGGAGGACAACTCAGCCCCTATGCACTAAGGTCCAATAATCCTAGCACAGTTCTGTGATCGTGCAGAATCCCTGCAAAACATAGAGTTCGTATTATCCTTGGATTTCAAGTGGAAAGGGATCCAATTACACCAGAAACCTTCACACAGGTCACAGATGCCAAAAGCGTTTGCAAGCCCAACAGTGTTTTGATGGTAGTGCCTTGGGGTACCACAATAATGCTTGGCACCAGCTAGTGAGTGCGGGAGACTCCTGGGCATTTCCTAACTAAGGGGTAAGGTCACCAAGCACAACCCTATTCGCCTTTTCAGTAGTGCCTGCCTTACTGCAAACAGGCCCAAAATGCCATAGGCCACATTTTACAGATGGCGAAAGTTTCTGGCCTCACTGAACTTGTTTTTTTTTTACAGCTGGGGTAGTGCGTTGGAGTGTAATCGGGAAATCCCTGGTGTCCTCTTTCATATAACACTAACACCAATTTTAAAGTAAGCACGGTGACCACAATAAACCCAGAGGAATAAGTCTGGTAGGACTAAAGCATGGTCCTTCAGCAACTAGGCAGGAGATACTTTCAAGTGTTAAGCAATTTTTACATGTAGCTCAACAGAACAGTCAACCAGGATTCAACACTGTATTGCCACAGGAAGCCCACAATCCCACCCTGTATATTCTCTGGAGGTAAGAGGTGCCATCCCTGCCCATTCAGGTTAGCCTATTGTTTGCTTCTGGGAGGCATATCATACCTCTTTCTCTAGGAACGTCAGGCAGAGGTGCAGTTCACCCCTGCCACCTGGTGCAGGAATCAACAGGTGCATCCTAGGCTGCCATTCAGTGGCCTTGCACCCATGGGGGCCCTGCTGGGGGGCCCACAAAGAATGATTCCCAATGCCTTTCTGTGTAGGAAAGGCAGGCACATAAAGTCAGTAGGAATCTGCCATCATTATCCCTTCGTCAGAAAGAGTAGGATAATGGAATATTGCAGGCTTCCTAAATGTGGGACGGGCACTCTGAGTCAGTTGGAGGTCATTCGTAAAACCAAATCGAATTCCCTTCCAACGGGCCCCATCGAAATGGGTCGGTCGGAAAGGAATCCGACCAGCCTATTACGATCCGGACTGAAGGGCTCCGAACGACGGTCGTAGCCACTTCAGCCCGCATTGTAATCAGGCCCTTAGTCTATGTGACCATACAAATCCCTTTTTATGATCTACTAAAAACACGTTAGGAGTCAGAAGTCTTTTGCATTCCTAAAGTGGTATTTTGAATGTACACCAATTGGGCACCCTTTTCAAATACCAAATCTGTATGCTGCTGTTTCTGTGGTACAAGTGAAATCCGGTCACAAACGTTGAAAAGTGACAGTCCTCCGTAGACGTGCTAATTCATTTGTAAAGGGGAAGGATTTCCAAGGGAACTTTGGGAATCAAGAAATAAGTGTGTTGAAGTGTAAGCAGTTGTCAACAGGACTATTGCAACCCTTGAGCAAGCTTTCAAAAAAATATATATTCTTTTTAAATGAAGCCCATTTTCCTTCAAAGAAAATAGGATGCATTAAAAACAGAAGTTTGCTTTATTTAAAAGCAACCACAAACTTATTGGCATGCCTACCCCAGAAGGGTGTTTGGACTAAATATCGAATTGTAAATATCAGAAGCAGAAATATCGGAAAGAAAATATTGTGTAATATAAATAATGGGATGCAAGAATTTTTCAAGGTAATATCATTTTAAATAATATTAATATTTTCAGTACACTATCGCTTTCAATAATATGTTTTTTATTATTTTAATGTGTGGTAGTTGATATATTAATTTTATGTGTTACTATTGTTCTTCTTTCTTTATGTGTTACTATTGTTAATATTAATGTTATATTTTTTTTTAAATATAGCATGTAATTTTAAGTGATTTCCAATAACAGTAATTTATTCATTGGCAATTATTGAATAGTAATGCAAACTGAATATTTATTGTTAGTTATATATATTCTGCTTTATTTTATTTCAACATCTTGTCATAAAGGTTCCACTACAAACATACAAACTATGATGTATTTTCTCTTTTGTAACAATGAATACATGAATTGATCACAGATCATGGCTCTAATAAAAACCAATACAACTGGTCAACGGAGTTATATAGCAATGACTGGAAGTAAAATGCACAGTGGAAAAATAAAAAACTTGCAATGTAATACATTAAATGTTATCCAGATAAATCACCACTCCTAAAAACTGCTCAACTCTGTTATATAAAATGGCCATACATAAAATCTACAGTGGAACTACAAAATACTTGCAGCATAATACATTAAATTTGTCCGTATAAACCAACACTCCTAAAAATGGTTATGGGTACTTAACCTATTAAAACATTTATGTAGGGTTGACTGTCATTCACACTATGGGCCCTACTCCTAATACACCTCATTTGACCCAAAGACGTAGTCACGATGCATGCAAACAGGGGCCTGGTATCAGACTTCATATTTTTCTCAACGCATCCCTATGGTTATTAGTTCCCATCTGTTTGCAAATTGGGCCTCCACCAGTATTTTATCGACATCGCATATTGTGGACAAGCAAACATTACATAGACTGAAGTTTCTTGGTAAATATTACTTCCAGTGAATCTTTGTGTAAGTACTGGGCTTGGGAGTTCAATGAGGTCTAAGTAGCCCTCCAGGGAATGATCAAGTTTGTGGGCCGTAAAATCTAAAGTAAGTCTCCCCCCACGCCCCACTGCGGAGTTCGCCCTGGATTACTCACTCTCAGTAAAGTTTCTTTACTTCGCTTTTCCGGGGGAGCAGGGAGAGGTCATTGACTTCTCAGATATTCCCCAACCCGATAGCAGAAAATAGGTTCTTAACAACTCTTAGCCAGCTAATTTTATTGGAAGTATCCCAGCATCATACATCCTCTAAAGCACAGGCTTACGTCAATAATTCAGGGGTAGACTTTACCCTTAGCCAGAACCACAAGGGACACAAGCTTGGGTGGCAATGGTATGACTACGCATGTCCAGCATAAGGGGATGCAGGAGGGTACTCTGGGGCAGCATTGCTAAGCTCCTAAGAAATGTATGTTGTGAGAAAATAATTTCATCCAAATGCTCCATTGCCCATAGTTCTGACCCATGCATCACAGAGCTCACCACTTTGGCACCATACACATGCAAGGCCGGCACAACTGGCTTAGTGAAAGATAAACAATGCTATTTTCCCAAAACCCTGATTAACTGCTTATTTTTCAGAATCATCTTTGATAACTGGGGTGTCTATGGCCAGCTATCCAACATTTTTAATACAGTAAACAATGGTCCTAGACCTTATTTAAATGTTGAATATTCGTGATACTTAGTTACAATAAGTTCATTACTTCAAGAGCATGCTAGAGGAAAAATAGTCAGCTCAAGGTAATCAATACATTATTCATACAAAGCAAAAGAAAGTGCAACAGACCAGATTCTGAATCCACAAGCAATTTATTTTCATTGCAAGTGGCGTATTGAATTTTCTAGACAGTTATTGTTATATTGGTGAGGGTTGCTTCAAGATAGGGAACGTGCAAAGAAGAGCAGTGCTCTTGTAAGTGGTGATAAGGCAAAAACAAAAGTATTAGGACTGGTTGGGGGGCGTGGCCAGCCGTGTGGCCGTGTAGGTCGCAAGCCGCCGCAGCTCCGGAGAGCCGTAATGATCAGACGCACTTAAATTCATCCACAGAAAGCTTACTGTACATTATCGTCGCCCAGACGGTAGCGCAACACGGGAGGAGTGTCCGGAGCGTAGGTGGAAGCCCTGAAAGGGGCTGAAACTTGAGAAAGACTGGCGAGCGCCTGGGAAGCTGAGGCGCAAACAAGATGGCGGCGCCCTATCCTATACGGGCTTAGAAGCGAAAAAGAGAGAGAAGGTCCGGCGGACGACGTGGGAGGCCCGGTGTGGTGAGGCGATGCAGCGGGAGGCTGGTGTGAGGCTGGGGGACCGTCCGGTAACCAAATACGGCGATCGAGGACGTCACCAGACCATAAGGCGGCATAGCGAAGATCCGGACACGGACTGAGGCCGAGACCGCAGGGAGAGGTGACGCGGTCGGGGATGGGCGAGCTCTTACCCCCCCCCCCAGGGAGATGGTGCACTGCCCGCTAACCCCTGAGGGTCACGAGAAGCGAGATCAGACCCAGGGGGGAAGAGAACCAGCAAAGTAAGTTGAAGAGACTGGGGAACCCCCTTTTTCCCCCTCCTCCTTACAGGGCCGCATCACCCCACTGAACCCAGGGGAGCACCGGGAATTAATATCGAGGGTGGAACACGCAGTAGTGCGCAGAGGTGAAGGCCTAAAGGCTTGCGCAGATGCTCCAGGGGGCCCTTGCTACAGTGCAACTGGCTCGCGCCAACAGCCATAATCCAGTGGAAGATGGGCCTTGCTGAACAACGAGCTGAGAGACCTACACACCAAAGGCGGCCCAGGGGACAGTGCAACTAGGAGGAGCGCAGGGAGGGACAGAGCGGTCCGAAAGGACTACTTACAGAGGAGCAGCGATATTGGTAAAGGATATACGGCCTGTCACTCGGAACCATCACATTGGGGTTACCATCCACTGCCACAGACAAAGACAAGCAAGTTGGCAGGCCCAAGAGGGGAGGGCGACAAAAACTGGGCACCCGGGACCGCGGCCACAACAGTACGAAGCCTGTAGGAGCGGTCGTGGACGGCCTGGGAAACCGGACAGGGACGGCCTCGTGGCTGAAAACAAGGGAAGAGACCGCGCAGCAGAAAACGAGACCCTGCTGGTGAGGCCAACTTCTGCCCTTAAGGGACTGGTGCGACATGGGCAAAAAGGATGCGATCCCCAAGGCCCCAAGGCAAGGCACCATAGACAGATTTGCGACGGCACAGCAGGAAGCAATGGGCCATGGAGCACTCTCAAACACGGTCCTCCTGTTGGAGGCGATACAAGCATCCAGGGAAGACATCAGAGCCTCACGCGCGGTCCTGGAGGTCAAGATAGGGGAGGTGGGCACGGAAGTTACGCTACTACGCCAAGATTTCCGCAACCTCACAGAGAGGGTGACCACAGCAGAAACGAGACCGAGTGAAGCGGAAGATGTCATACACACTCTCCAGAAAGATGGGAAAGAGCTCAAAGACTCGCACAAGCAGCTGCAATGGAAGGTGGACGATGCAGAAAACAGGGCGAGACGCAATAACCTGCGCTTTGTTGGATTTAGGGAAGGTATCGAAGGGTCCAATATGGTGGAGTTTCTTCGCACATGGATACTGAAGACGTTGCCTCAAGCGGTATTCTCCAACTGCTTTATCATAGAAAGAGCACATAGGGCACTCCTCGCAAAACCGCCGGTGGGGGCAAGACCTAGACCGATCATCGTACGGTTCCTGAACTTTGCAGAGCGGGACATTATTCTTCACGAAGCAAGGAAACTGGGTGAGATCAGGGTGGAAAACACACAGATTATGGTATTCCCCGACTATAGCCAAGAGGTACAGAGAATGAGACGCTCCTTCGACGAGGTAAAGGCAAGGTTGAGGGACCTAAAGATCCAATACATGCTGCTCTTCCCTGCCAAACTCAAAGTCATGTATAAAGAAAAAACGTACTTCTTCACACAGCCCGAAGACGCCTGGCAATGGCTGGAAGAGCGCCCGCCGATTAGGAGACGACAGGAGAGCGAACGGGACATGGTGGCAGCGGGTTCCACGATAAGGAATCAGTGAGAGATGGCGAAACCACACAGGGTACGCAGAACAAGAGGGAACAGGGGAGGTCAGATGATGCCCTACCCTACGCAGAGCTCGACTGCTAGGAGACAACAGAACCTCGGCACCCCCCAGCGTGGAGGTGGACCAGCAGGATCTAGGTTCCGTAGCCTGCGAGACAGGAGCGCTCAGAAGGCGATGATGAAACGGGGGGGCTCACGTCTGAGAGTGACGAGGTGGAGGAGAAATCACTGCACCCCTTGGTAGTGGCAATTACTGAGATGGAGCAGGACATGACCAAAGAAGAGACACCTGCACAGGGGGATGGTAGAGATTCTAATGCCTGATCCGGGACTGAGATGGATGGACATGATATCGGCTCATGGACTAAGAGCATGCAAGTTGTTTCACACCCCTTACACGCTAAGTGTATAGTACTTCCTCCTTTCTCTAATCTACTGAACAGTGATGTGAAAATTGTGGGAGCAGTTTAGTTTAAAAGTTTCTTCTAGACAGACAGTTTGGGGTAGGTTTGTAGGAGGGGGGGAACCTGGGGAGGGCGACAGACCTTTTCCTGCCGGTAGGCCCTCTCTCCTGTTTGGGTAGAGGATGGGACTGAAGGGGGAGGAAGGTAGGGTGGGAGAATGGGGGGAAGTTGGAGTTGTTCAAGCAGCAGGTCTCTACGGGGCTTTAGTAAGTTCTGGAAGGGGGATGGGGGGTGAGGAGTTGGGGAGGTGAGGGAGGGGGGTATCATGTCACAGAGGTCATACACGCCGGTGTCTCGACCACCATACCCACACTGAGACTCAGCAACAAAACTAGGGACTCAGGTCAGGATATCAGGTGATCAGGCGAGAGAGGTGCGGGAACACGAGAGGTTTAGTATACTATCTTGGAATGTGAACGGGCATGGAAATAAAATTAAGAGGGGGCTAGTAACTGCGTACATAAAACGTTTGAGCCCGGAAATAATCCTGCTGCAGGAAACTCACCTTAAGGGAACCCAATGTGCCTTCATTCCTAGAGGCCAATACAGAGTCCTTGCACATGCAGGGTTTACTACAGGGTCTAGGGGGGTGGGCATACTCATAAAGAAGAACCCTCCGTTTCGCATAGCTCAGATGTGGACAGATCCTTAGGGGACATATGTGAGGGTGAGGGGGATGTGGAGACGACGGGAATACACAATAGTTTCTGTGTATGCCCCCCGAAACTACAAGCTGCCACCCTCAGGGGGTGGTGGACATATTGCTTGATACAGCAGATTCCACACAAGTTCTCGGGGGAGATTTTAATGATGTGATGGAACCATTACTGGACAGGACAGGGGCTGGATTGAGGGTCCGGACCCAGACCTTATTCTCCAAAACGATGGCTAATATGGGACTGACAGATGTCTGGAGGTGGCTGCATCCCAGTTTGAAGGCTTACTCCTTCTTCTCGGGTGCCCATAGGGTCTACTCGAGACTGGACTAAATCTTCCTAGCTAGACAAGAATTGACGATACACGACGTAGCCGAATACAAAGCGAGAGGGATATCAAACAACTCCCCGCCCCTTGCGCGAATAGGAGGAGGGGGTGCGAGAGAAGGGGATCCTGGAGGTTGACGGCATGGGACCTACAAAATACAACCGTTTTGAAGGGTAGATGTGCAGACATTAAGGTGTACATAGCAGAAAACAAAGGCACAGTTAGATCTAAGACTATCTTCTGGGAGGCCTTCAAGGCAGTTCTTAGGGACAGGGCACAGAACAGACTAGCCGAGGAGAGACGGAAGCTACAAAATGAAATTGGGGCACTGGAAGCACAAATACTGGAGTTAGAGAGTATGTATCAGGCCACAAGAGAGCCAGGGACACTTAGGAAGTTGACAGACATACAGCACCAATACCGAGAAGTAGTCTTGGAAGAAGCTAAAACCTAGGTGCCGGCGACACTCCACCGCCTCTACGATGTGGTAGACAAATCTGGAAAGGTATTGGCTTGGCTAAGTAGGAGGGAGCGCGCTGCTAGGTGGGTAGAGCATGTTAGAGACTCCCAGGGGACATTGGTGGAGTCAGACGCCCAGATTGCGAATGCATTTGCTACCCACTACGATCAGTTTTATGGTGCGAGAGACCTGGGGATGCAGGAGGAAGCCCTGCATTATATGTCGGCTATTGAATTACCGGCCCTAACCTCAGACGCTCAGCGAGACCTAGAGGCCGACATTTCCAGTCCGGCGTCAGCAAGTAATCTGCTGCGCGAGGACAAGAGATCGGGATGCAGTGGAGCTAGGGCAGATCAGCCCTCATGGCATTTGACCTAGTTCATAGGCATTTGACCTAGTTCAAAGGGGCAAGCCGCCATCTTGGGGGAAATTGGAGGGGTGCGGACTAGTTGTTCATCTTCCCGCCCTCCCAGGGAGTTAAAACCGCACCTGAAGCGCCTGCGCGCATATCTTGTGTTTAAACGCTCCTGAGGCGGAAGCCGGGAGACTGCATGTTGAAACCCTCGAATTTTTAACTGTTGTATTTTTAAATTTGTGAAGTGCACTAACCTGCATTTCGTTTTGAGGGCTGATCTGCCCTAGCTCCACTGCGACCCGATCCCTTGCAGACGTCCTGATCCCTTGTCCTCGCGCAGCAGATTACTTGCTGATGCCGGACTGGAAAGGGGCAAGCCGCCATCATGGGGGAAATTGGAGGGGTGCGGACTAGTTGTTCATCTTCCCGCCCTCCTCACGCCCCATAAATGTGCATAGGATCTCAAAGGCAAGCCCGTCTGCGCCCGTCCGCGCCAGTCCAGCGCCTCTTGCCAGAGATGCTGGTGGAGATCTGCCAGGTAAGGGAATCTATTCAAGAAATGAGTTGCTTAGCCTGCGCCCCTCTAAACGCCAGAGCTGCTTGGCCCCCTTTGATCCCATGAGTGGCCCGGTAACGTGCATCTGTAATCAATTCAGTCTTCCCAACCCTACTACTATAGGAGCTTTTTGTACATCTTCTGCGCAGCAAGGTTTAAAGGTGCTCCAGCTAAATGTAAGATCATTACCGAAGCACCATGCGGAAATATTTGACCTCATAGTGGACGAATTTCCGGATATCCTTTTTATTACAGAAACATGGATGAATGATGATCTGATGACTATTCCAAATTTAGCACTCCCGCCTGGATATTCAATCACTTTGATAAATAGGGCGTCTAGAGGGGGAGGCATTGCTGTGATTACTAGACTGGCCTGATCCTGCCTTTTTTAGAAGATTAACCTGAAAGGGGGTGAATGTGGACATTTTAACATCACTGTTAACACTCATTTTACCTTTTCAGGGTTATTAATATACAGGCCCCCTGGACCTATGTGTGGGTTTACTACTTCTCTTCTGGAGACAGAAGAAGCCTTTGCTATGGGATCAGCTCATTTTAGTATTCTGGGCGACCTTAATTTTCATTTTGAGCTGGAACATGATCCAATGATCTGCACTTTGATCGCAGATCTAGCGGCCTTCCAGCTCTTCCAATTAGTCAAAGGTCCTACCCACATTGGAGGACATATGTTGGATCCAATTTTTACTAATATCGAATCATCTAGCACCTCTAACCCTACACCCATAGCCTGGTCAGACCATTTGTTAGTTGAATTGACTTTTTGTATCTCTACACCTAACATGTGTAAAACTCAAAGTCCTGTGCGCAAAAGACCCTGGCGCAAGCTCCGCCTAGCGGACTTTCATGCCCTCTTGGAAACCGATCCTTTGGCCCCCTTTACTGATGTTGAAACAGGTTACGACTCTTTCTGTGCTTGGTTAACCCAGGCACTGAATAGACTTATTCCTGTAACATGGGGTAAAGGTCGCATGCAGAACGCCAATCCTTGGTACAACGATACTTTGGCGGGCCTCAAGAAGATCTGCAAGAGGTATGAATGCGACTGAAGAAAAGACTATTCCACTGAGAAAAAGACCTGCTATCTAAAACAACTTAAGATATATCACAAGGCCATCTGTAGGACTCGGGCGGAGCACTATGCCACCGAAATAAAAATTAGCACTAACCCAGCTAAGGTGATTTTTAAGATTCTTAAGGAACTCAACACAAAAAACCCGCTAACAATATTGTTACTTTGGCGGCTCAGTGTGAAGAGATAGCCTCCTTTTTTGTGGAGAAGATACGAGGCATCTATCAAGCCTTCACTCCTGTGACTCAGCCTTGCTGTAGCTTAGAAACGAGACTTAGGGCCATATGTATCAAGCAAAGTAGCATTCGCAAAGGCCAAAATTCGCAGAATTTCGGCCTTTGCGAATGCTAATTTGCTAAATGGTATGTATGAAACATTTTTGATGCAAAATAAGGAATCGCAAAATTTGCTATTCCTTATTTTGCGATTGCACTTAAGGAATCGCAAATTTTGCGATTCCTTAAATGCAATGTATCAAAGAAAAAATTATTCAAAAATGCCCATAAGGAATCGCAAATTACCACCAACTTCTAGTTGGTGGTAAGTTGCAAATTCTTTTAAAAAAGCAATTTTTAAAAAACCAATGGCGCCATATGACGCTCATACGTCCCCTTTGGGCAAGTATGTGCGCCATATGCCCCCACATGTCATTTTCAGGTGTGCAGCAGGGTGTTCTTGAGACACCCCTGCACCCTTGAACATATTCACAATTTGCGATTAGCAAATTGCTAATCGCAAATTTCCCCTTCATTCCTATGGGCCTCCTGGCCCATAGAAATGAATGGGAAATATGTGATTAGCAATTTGCTAATCGCAAATTAGGAATGTTAAGGAATCACTAAAAAGAAGCGATTTTTTACATACATACCGTTTTGCGAATTCTAAATAGCGATTCCTTAAAAATCGCTATTTAGAATTCGCAAAACGGAACTATGATACATATGGCCCTTAGTTCTGTCTCTAGGTTATCGGCTATTCCCGAAATTTCTGAGGAAAGGTTCGGTCAGCTAACTAAGCATATTAAATCTGGCTCCCCGGCGGACCCCCTAAAGCCTGCCCAATTCAGAGACTCTTCTCTGTACTGTCTTGCCCCGCTGCATAGCCTTATTAATGCCTCCTTTTCGACAGCAATTGTGCCAGTTAAGTGGAAGAAGGCATGGGTCTCTCCTATACTAAAAAAGTCCACCTTAGACCCTTTGAAGCCCGAAAATTTCAGACCAATATCGCTGCTTCCTTGGGCTGCTAAGATTGCTGAGACCCATGTAAACTCTATTCTTACCAACGTGTTAAACACCAATGACTCTCTGGATGAAACTCAGCATGGGTTTCGCGCCGGTCATAGCACGGAGACGGCACTCCTGGCTATGACGGAGCATCTTCGGGCCACTCTTGATCATGGCCAAACGGCGGCACTGATCCTATTGGATCTCAGTGCCGCGTTCGACATTGTCTCCCACCAGATCCTGCTTCCCCGGCTTGAAGAGGCAGGTATCATGTATATGGCTCTTGCCTGGTTTAGGTCCTTCCTAACTGACAGATCATTTCGTGTTTCCACTCCTCCCTTCCTTTCTAGGGCGTACTCTATTGGGCAGGGTGTTCCTCAGGGCTCGGCTTTGAGCCCCACCCTGTTCAATCTTTACATTCAACCGCTGGCTGCTGTCGCCTTAACATCGTGTCGTACGCTGACGACACACAGCTAGTGGTCACCCTATCGGAAGGTATCACTATGGACCATCTCAAGTTTAATGCAGGCCTGGCTGCGGTAGCAGAGTGGATGACAGCTAACTGCTTACAACTTAACGCCGCCAAGACAGAGGTGCTATTTGTGGGCAGAAATACGGAGTTATGGGGAGAACATTGGTGGCCTTCTACTCTGGGGAAAGCTCCTACACCTAAGTCAGAAGTAAAGAACTTGGAAGTGTGGTTAGACTCAGCATTAAGCTTCGGCACCCAAACAAAAAAAGTTGCCGCTACCTGTTTTGGCATTCTACGCAGTTTGAAAGCAGTCTTGACATTTTTTGACCCTGCTACCAGGCAACTAATTGTTCAATCTACGGTGTTGTCCAGATTGGACTATGCCTCTTCACTGCTCCTGGGTGCCAATAAAGTGGAAATTGCCCATCTGCAACGCATTCAAAATGCGGCTGCTAGAGCCTTAGTAGGCCTACCTTGTTTCAGTCCTACCTCCAGTACTATTCGGAAACTCCACTGGCTTCCTGTAGCTCAGCGGATACAGTTTAAGGCCTTATGTATCTCATTTAAAATCTTAAAACAGTCGACCCCTAAAATGCTGGGGCCATTGCGGAAGATGTATGCGCCTACGCGGGCTCTACGTTCAGCTGGTCAGAATCTGGTTGAGGTCCCCCGGTTCAAACGATGTAGAGCTGGTGGACGTTCTTTCCGTTTCTTAGCAGCAAAATTGTGGAATATTCTACCTGTCCATATTCGGGAAATGAAGGAGCTGTATCAATTCAGGAAAGCCATCAAAACTCACCTTTTTCCTTGAAAATATTCTTTGTTTCCTTTCTGTTCTCAGTTGTGCTTTTACTCAGGATTAGCGCCGGGAAGCCCCTTTGCTGGGGCAGCTGAGCGCTTTATAAATCACATAACATAACATAACATCATGAGATCTATAAAAGCAGCATACAGACTGCCCTTTCTAATAGACACTGTTTTCCAACAAAGTAAAAGAAAGCTGAACGCATGGTTGACAGTCCCTGTTTTCACTCTAAAGCCTGCTTTGTATGGGGTTAGGACTTCATTTTCTTTAACCCATGACTGTATCTTATGCAAGAGAGCCCTCCTAAAAACTTAATGGATCGAGTCAATCAAACTAATTGGCTTGTAAATAATGGGCTTGGTACCTTTCTTAAACAGTAGCACAACTTCTGCCCCATCCATGATCCTGGGACTGGGGCACCATCAGCTATGGCATTAAATAACACATACATATATTGTGATCAACCAGTGGCATCCCAGAGAAAGAGGTCACCAGGTATACCATTTGGTGTCCCAGAGCTTTTGCCTGGACTATTGTATTAATTGAGGTCAGTATGTCCTTCAAAGTGAAGAAAACACCATGAGCTTGAAAGTGCCATCTAGGTAGTTCTACCAAGGTGTTTGGAACTTCTAGGTCAGTATGAAGAGTAGAAAAGTGGGTGTGCCAATCAAAAGCAGAAATATGGTTTTCCTGTTCTCTGACTCCTGACTGATTGCATCCACACCACCAGAAACCAGGACTTTTTGCTATCCTTAGCTTGGCATGCGCCCATAAAGAACAGCCACCTAGCTTCATCTCAATCCCTCTTTGCTCTCTGGAGTTCTAACCTATATTCTTTCCTAGCATTTCTAGTCCACTCATGGTCCCTTAATTTGACAGTTTTTATTATTTGGGACCTGGAGTGCCTACAGGCCTTGTTATACCATGTTTGTACGCTCTTGTTAGTACGCCTTGAGTTCTTCGTATCTGTTGCCACAGTGAAATGGTCTCAAAATGGCAGCAGTGAGTATTTGTTACTTCCATTCTCCCTGACTGTGTTGCATTTAATGCTGCAACTTCAGCTGTGCAGGCTAGCAGAACCCTGTGCATATTCTGGAGCTTATAATGGTCTGTAGCTATTCTATGCCACTTGAGGCAAAAACATACCATATTATATGCATAGGCCTCACTTCCTGCACAATTAATAACCCGAATTCCCACAAAGAGTAAATCAGGGTCTGGCTCTGCGAGTAAGCGAAAGATGCTGTGCTTCTTTTCGCTCATCAAACAACCATTTATTACTAGGCAATTTAAGTGATATAGTTTGCTTTCAGAGGTGGAATGATTTAAATCTGTAGGAGAGCAGTTATTGCCGTTAAAGATTAAGTGTTATTGTTGATGGGAGTAATTATTTCCTGAGTGTGGTGTGGAGGGATTATAGGAAGTGTAGGAGCTTTGTTAGTAGCTCTAGTGGCACTGACGTTCAGATGCTTCCGATTGTCAGGCTCCTTCAATACAGGGCTTAGGGTGGATTTCGTAGAATCTTTATATGTGTGAGGCAAGCAGACTGGTTGAGAATGTGGGGATGGGTTTTTCGCTGTCTTTGAACAGGGGATGGGTTGACCAAGGTATGCCCATTAATGTGTGGCAGCGAAAGAGATTACAGATTAGGAGTTTTGTAGAGTGTCTATCATTAGCATTTGTTAAGGGTGCAAGGGATATGTGTAAGAGGTGGGGTGAAGCTTGACAGTCGAGCTATAAGGCTCCAAATTTAGCAATGGATAGGAAATGGGAGAGCAAGAAGTCTTGTTTCTTTGTGTACTGAGTGGTTGGAGCATTTGATGCTTGGATGGTGTGAGGATCAGGGATGTGAGAAACTGAATTATTTTTGTTACCGTTTTTTTCTGTCTCACTGCATCGTGGCATTGTGGAATTGGAGGGTTTGGCTGTGTCTGTGATGTTTGATGGTGTACACAATTGTTAGAAAGTGGGTTATTAGCTGACATAGATGGTAGTCCTCTTCAAGAAATATTCGCACTGTAACTTACTAGCTCCAGTTAGCTCTCAATAATTTAAATCTGATGTTAGACCTGGCATTCTTGGTGAGGTATTTCCTCAAACATTTTGCTTTAATCCATCTGTTCCCTGATTTTGATTTTGTTGGCATTACCACTCTGTTTTTTAAAACCTGCTAACAAATAGTTTAATGTGCTTTTGCCCTCTTGCACAAAAAATGGCCAAATTGGCATCTACCCAATTGGTACATCATTTAAATAACTTGTTAATTCCCCAGTAATTGGCATTACATGTACCCAGAGCCTGTAAATAAAATGCTACCAGTGAGTCTCCAGCACTCATACCACCAAATAAAATAGAGGTTTAAAACTACCATTTCGGGGACGTGGCTTGGACGGCAGCGGCGATGGGTGCCTAAACGCGTCACTCGGCAGACAGATGAGCGACTAAGTCTGTTTTCAGGAGCTGGAATTAAGCAATTGAAACCGGATTAACGGGCTTCACCTTGCCTTGTCAAACGGCTTCACATGGCACTGCAAAATCCGACCTGAATCGCACAGAATAAGCCTTACTCTTTGTGGTGCTCGGTGGCCCATGATCCCGGAGAAGGACCTTAAGATGGTGCCGCACCACTGATGAGATTTGCCCGAGTTCGGTGCCAGTCTTGGACCCGCTGACCCTACCTCATTCAAAAACAGCGCTGTCCCCTTTTCCGCTCCAGCGACACAGAAGGTGGGTGCCCTAGTAGTTGGCAGCGAACATAAGAAACGTGCAATCCACTTCTTCGTATTGCCTGACCTTAACATGGCATACATCCTCAGGCAGTGCCGACCTGTATTAACATGACTATGCTGTGCCCACCTCGAATCTCACTACCTAACCTACATTTCTAAAAACCTAGCATTGGGAAATAACATTTTAGTACATCTTAAGCATACCTTATTCGACCAGGAGAATCTGTGCTGGATATCGCAACTGTAGCTATCAAAATGACGGTGTGACGCTGGTTCAGTCCTTTCCCAACCTGGGCTCTCTGCTAGCGCCACCGCTCCTTGTCTATCTGCTCGCAAATGCTTTTCCTCTTGCTCCCGACACTGATGATGGTGGGGACTCCAAACTAACCAGGGAAACTTACCAGGACTGCTATGTTTACGTTTGTTACTGTCACCATCGTTATCAGCGCTTTTAAAATGGCGGCGTGAACTGGACATGTCTCCCCTAACCCGGTGCACAGCCTCAGCAATGCCATCCCCGTGACAAGCACCTAAATCCTAACACTAAAATAATCCGCCAACATCAGGGAGAGTTACAAACCTACACTCTTGCCCACGGTGCCTGATCTCAAATAACTACTGCAAGGTGATATCAATGTGCTCACCAGCTTGCTTCACTGTGATCTGTGGCCAAACAGGACAAAACATGTGTTACTTCTCCTCATATATTGCTTGGCTCTATATCACGCTAATGGCACTATAGAAAGTGCGTAGTCTGCTCTGGTGCTGATCTTCCTGAAAACCGCCTGTGCTTGTCTGAATACCTGCCTCAACACTCAGCCACTTAAACATTCAAGCCCTGTAGTTCTGTAATTCCTAATGCCTTCATTCGTCTGGTGTCACCGCTTGAGCAGGTTAAGCTTCGGGGACCCAACTGCGACCTGATTATATCGTCTGTTGAATTATTTGACACACCATAACTCTAGACGACGTGCGGCTACGATACAACTACTATTTTTTACTAAGTCTCCCACTGAGATAGAATAAAATGAATCACCTTGACTAATCTGTGGTGAATGATCATCTTTATAATTTTTCAACCAAGAAGGTGTCAATTTTGTACCTGGGGATCTTCCTCGCATTACTTCGGGGTAGAACGATAGGCCCAAACCATTTCTTGAACTTCTTCACTAGAAAAAAAAACCTGATGCACACGTCATTTGAATAATACCTTTTATTAATCTATTAACTCTTTCACAAATTCCGTTTCCTTGGGGATTGTATAAGCTTGTGCGATGGTGTGTAATTCCACAATTCTCTAAAAATATTTTAATTTTGTTAGATGTTAACTGTGTACCATTGTCTGTTATAAGTATAGAAGGAAAGCCCTCATCACGAAATACCCCCTTTACAAAATTAATTGTACAGTCAGTAGTGATTTCTTTAACAAAGGTAACTGTAAGCCACTTTGAAAAATTGTCCACAACCACAGTTGCAAAACTCTGATTGGTAGGCAATTCATCCATTGGCCCTATAAAGTCTAAGCATATACTATGCCAAGGATGATTTGGTGAACCAATTTTACCCTTCGCCTGACCAGAAGGAATCTTAAGTCTTTTTTCGCCCTCCTTACAACTCTTACAATCAACCCAAGATGCTGCATCTGCATCTATCGAAGGCCACCAGAAATTAGTCTTTAACCTATGCTGAGTAAGCGTTTGGCCTAGATGTCCTTCATGAGCCAACTTTAATAACTTGGATCTCAATGAACATGGAGGAACAAATCTGTCGAGACCGACAATTCATCCAAAATCTTTATGAATGGTCGCACGGAAGGTATTACACTACTCTCACGTCAGGTACCTGTTTTTATGAGATCTATGACTTTGAAAAGAACTACATCTTTCTCCATGCTAGAACACCACTCAAGCTTAGAAAAAGTTTCTTCACCAAGAGATATAACATCTTGAAAGAAAGCCACTGCACTATCTTCTTGGAACTCAACTAGGTCATGACATCAAATATCATTTTTGATAGGGAGTCTGGATAAACAGTCCGCCTGGACATTCCGCCAACCTTGAACAAAGGCCATCTCAAATTGATATTCTTGCAATCTTGAAGCAAGTCTAGCTAATCTGTGTGAGCCTTTACCTGCACCTACAGGGGCCAACACATTCAGAAGAGGCTTGTGATCAGATCTTAACTGAAACCTAGTACCCTATAAGTAGGTCCTAAAGTAATGTGTACCCCAAACAGCAGCAAGAGTTTCTCTTTCTATTACGGAATAATTCAACTCAGAAGTGCTTAATGGACGAGAAGGAATGGCTATTGTTTTTTCTTCGCCTCCATGTTTCTGTAGCAACACGGCACCTAACCCAATGCTACTCGCATCAACCATTAAAATCGAGGTACTTTGATATCAAACGGGGTCAAAACTTTAGCATCACACAATTCGTTTTTTATGATATTGAAACAATGTGTATGTTCCTCATTCCACGTAAATCTTACGCCTTTCTTTAATAAACTTCTCAGAACAGATGTCTTATCTGAAAAATCCCTCACAAATTTTGCATAAAACTCTATTAGCCCCATAAAGGACCTTAGTTCATCTTTTTCAACAGGACATGGAGCTGATTCAATGGCCATTAATATATTTCTCTTAGGTTTGACACCTTCCGCTGTTATTATATAGCCTATATAGCCTAGATATTCAATCTCCTGTACTAGGAAAGAGCACTTTTCTTTTCGCAGTGTCAAACTTGCTTCCTCAGTACTAGACAGGACAGCCTTGAGTACATCATTTTGCTCAGATTTAGTATCACCAAAGATAAGTATATCGTCCTGAAAGAATATCACCTTTTTAATGCTTTTGAACATTTCTGTAACCATCCTTTGGAAGACGCTGGCTGCAGAAATTAGGCCAAAAGGTAACCTCGTGAATTGAACAGTACCTTCACTGGTAATGAACACTGTGAGGTGTTTTGACTCATCATTAAGACGTATCTGATGGTATGCACTCTTCAGATCGAGCTTGGTGAAAAACTTTGGACCCTGTAACATAGAAACCAGTTCACCAATATTGGGAAGAGGGAAAAAATCGGCCACCACATTTTTATTTAATGATCTGAGATCAACACAGAATCTTATTTTTTTATCTGCCTTCTGGGTAATAACCAGCGGAGAAACTATGTGGATGCCTCCACTGGCTCAATTATCCCCCCTTGAAGCATTTCTTCAATAACACTCTTTACCTCTTCTCTCACTGCAAGAGGTACTCTTCTTGCTTTGTGCTGTGTGGGTATGGCATTTTCTTTTAGCAATATTTTGTGCACATAACCTCTCAACTCCCCTTACTCATCGCTGAACACATTTTTAGAATCAAGAAAGATGTCATTTATGCTGTAGTCATCTATAACCATAACTTGCACCTGAGCTCTAGAATTGACAATGATGTGCAAGTCATATTGGTGCATCCAACCTAATATGGGTGACCCATCCACAGAAACATATACTTTTCCAAATGTCGATCTATTCTTGAAGCAAATGTCACTCTCAAAATATTCTAAGAGATCAATCTTTTCTCCTTGGTAACCTGTGAGACATCTATCACTATCCAAAAGTGACCTTTCCCCCCATACTTCTTTTAACATCGATTCGGGAATTATGGTCCACCTTGAACCAGTGTCCACCATAAGGTTAACAATCCTACCATCTATATTAAATTCGGCTTTGGGTCTCTTTTCCCTTTTCTCCTCACAGGTGATGATATTTGGTTCATTAATTACTAAGATCTTGTTCAAATCTCTTTTGATTTCACAACTATCATCATCCACAACTGCTACTTTCGATTTAACTTTGCTTCTGCACATTCTAGAGAAGTGACCTAATTTGCCACATTTTAAACATTCCTTGTTATTCGCAAAACAAAATTTAGCATCCGTAGTATGTGTATTACTACCACATTTGGAACACATCTTGTTGTGACCTTTGTTAGTATAACTTTTCTTCTACAGGTTATACCCTTTATTTTTCACAAGAGCTATTGCACCATCATCACTATATTCACTATCAAATAGATTTTTATCTGATACCTCTTCAATCTTCTGCTCTGTACTACATGTTTGTAACTCTCTTCAAAGTGGGATTTTTGGCCGCCCACAATCTCTTTTGAATTTTCCAATTGTTACATTGTACAAGCAGCTGGTCACGGATTAATTCATCCATCATCTGCCCAAAATGAAATTTTACAGCCAATTCTCGTAAACGTGCAACAAAATTGTCTATTGATTCCTCACTACGCTGTTTATTCTTATAGAATTTGTACCTGTTCATAACTAGGTTTTCTTCCTTTGCAAATCTGATCTCTAGTCTTGAAACTGCTTCTTTACATTAATCTAAAGGGGATTGACTGCTCAAAGGTAGAACCTGAGGAAGGTATTTAAAGACTCGTTGACCTTCTTTTCCTAAAGTTGTCATCAACAAAGCTTTCTTTCTTTTAGGTGAAAAGTCTTCTATATCCAAAGCTTCGATGTAATTGTTGAACATGACAATCAAATCCTCCCAAGATATTTGAGGATTACCTGATTCACTGAGGAATTGAGGTGGTAGGGCTACGTTGAGCTGTTGTGACATGTCTGAAATATCAATTAAACTTACACTCTAAAGGATATTAGCCACTAATAAAGACTTATTAATTTAAATGAAAATATATCTCACGTAAATATAAACTTAGCTGTAAAGACTTGTTAATTTAAATGAATATATATCTCACATAAATATAAACTTAGCTGTAAATAATTCTCTAGTGTAAAATAAGTTTTGAATATAATCCTGTAATGTACAAACGTAAATTACCAGGTAAACGTATCACCGATTGCAGATTACGCTTGTTAGGTAGCTCCAGAGATCCTTACAATGTTTCCATTTAAGCTGGTAAATAGTACAATTGTTACCCCTGCAGAAGTAAGGTGAGCATATCACCGTGCCGATTTACGCTCAAAATCAACAGGTTGTTCTCTGGATGTTAGTCTTTTTCTTTTTTATACACGTGTCTATGTGAACTGAATATACATTTTTGTTCCGTGCTAAACGTTAAAATTATGTATATTTTATTTAAATTAAGGTGAGCGTATCACCGTACATAACATCGCTCGTTGTTTGTGCTATTGGATACTTTTTTCCAAGATGGCTTCTGACGTACACGCGTGATTACATCACACGACATTACGCTGATTACACTTGGATACGCTGGCTACAATGAGACGTTGCTACTTGGTGACGCTGCTGCTGACAACCGTGGTTTAGCAATGAACGTCACTGTACAACTTCGCTCGCGCAAAAAACTTGAAAGTCATCTCACCGTCTCTCTGTGACAACACTCCAAATCGATCTTCTCACGAAATTTTGCTTTTAAGCAATACTCTTCAATTTTCCTGTTGCACAGCACAGGTTCGTTTCTTTGGCGGATGCCGTTCGTCTTTTGTCTCTTCTTCGTTGTCTAAATACTTCCGCTACGATAACGATGCATCCCACAGCCTGGTCAGCTCTAAGATCTCTCGGCAAATGTTGTAGGCTGAATGGATCACAGGACAGCACTCTCATGGGAATATCTGGTAAGTTTGTTCGTAGCACAGAGACATAACGTGCATCTCACCAGCTGACCAGACTCCAACTGCCGAGTCTGGAATGTCAGCTAGGTGAAGTCATAACATAGGAACTATGATAACATTCTAGAAGTATAAGCTGGTAACAACATGGAGAAAAGACTACATTGAATTGTATAAACCATGAATTGTATTTACAAAATTCCTCCTCCTGTGGGACAAACTGAAAGCGAAAAATATCCAATTTTTCTTTGCTGGCCCATCAAAGTTTAAAATATTGAAAATGGCAGACCACTTTTCTACTCAGACCCCCGCAACCTGGTGCAACACCTAGAAGATTGTCCGATACAGAACATGGACTTGTCAAGTTTCTCATCCAACAAGAGGAAAACGGATACCCAGGACTCCTCCATCGCCTGAAATATCTGGTTACTGTCCACCAATAGTACTGCTGTATGTTCACTACCGTCTTTACTTTCAATGATACGACTGTTTCCTAATACTTCGTGTTACACAGTTAACGATTGTTGCCTTGACATTATGGAGCTCATTGGCCATTTTCTATTCCATCAGGGCAAATCTTAGCAATTGTTGGCACTGAAGTACAATTTTGTAGAGTTTTTTTGGGTCAAGCTAGTTCATACCTATAGGCCCTGTTAGATTCATAATATGTCTTCTCACCCATTGGCACTGTTTGCCAGGTTTGTGCCACCTATTTTGCTCTAGAAGATATGCTTTTCTATAACTTGTTATCACCTATGCTCCTTGTTGGTTTCTTATAGTCTAAATGAGAAATAGGCTCCCAATCTTGTATCTCCTGAAGATTTAATGTTACATCCAATCTCTCTGTGCTGCCCTTGGACGGTTCTGCCCTCGCACCTCCTAAGTTCGAACATTTGGTGAGGGAGGGAGGGGAGGGATGTAGGGGGTAAAGGAGGAGAGGGGGGATGGGTGAGGGGAGGGATCGAGGATGGGGATGTATACTGTACTGGTTGTTTCCTTCAGTTTTGTTTTCTGTTTTTTTTATTTTGCGAAAGATAACGCATCAGTAGAATCTCACAGGTCGTGCACTAATCACTGTTACCAACTTAGTCTTCACAGGTGTCCATATAGTAAAGAAATGCCACGAACTCCTCAAGTAGCTAGTCTCACACCTTGCAACGATTGGTATACAGAGGGTCTCTCCCCAGCTCTCCAATCTTCCCAATATAACACCAATATCAAGTTCAAGTTCAAGATCAGAAATGTATATAGCGCACTACTCACCCAGAGGGTCTCAAGGCGCTTGAGGGAGGGTGGGTGCGTTACATATCGAATAGCCAGGTTTTTAGTTGTTTTCTGAAGGAGAGGTGGTTCTGTGTAAGTCGGAGGTGAGTGGGGAGGGAATTCCAGGTTTTGGCTGCTAAGTAGGAGAAGGATCTTCCTCCCATGGTGGATCTGTGAATGCGCGGAATTGCGGAGAGGGCTTGATTGGATGATCATAGTTGGCGGGTGGGAGTGTAGAAGGACAGTCGTGAAATGAGGCATTCGGGTCCTAACATGTAGAGGGCCTTGTGTGCGTGGGTGAGGAGGCGGAACGTTATTCTCTTGTTGACGGGGAGCCTGTGGAGATCCTTCAGGTGACCGGAAATGTGAGCCTGACGGGGAATGTCCAGTATGAGTCTGGCCGAGGCGTTTTGGATGCGTTGGAGTTTTTTCTGTAGTTTGGCTGTGGTCCCGGCGTAAAGGGTATTTCCATAATCCAGTCGGCTGGTGACAAGTGCGTGGGTGACTGTCTTTCTTGTTTCGGTGGGGATCCAAAGGAAGATTTTTTTGAGCATGCGAAGGATGTTGAAGCATGAAGATGAGACGGCGTTGACTTGTCTGGTCATCGAGAGGGAGGAGTCTAGGATGAAGCCTAGGTTACGTGCATGATCTGTAGGTATGGGTGCTGTACCCAGGGCCGGTGGCCACCATGAGTCGTCCCAGGCAGAGGGAGATGATCCTAGGATGAGGACTTCAGTTTTGTCCGAGTTTAGTTTTAAACGGCTGTTCTTCATCCATTCGGCTACTTCTTTCATTCCTTCGTGTAGATTGGTTTTGGCGGTGTTTGGGTCTTTGGTGAGGGAGAGGATCAGCTGGGTGTCGTCTGCGTAGGAGATGATGTTGAGGTTGTGTTGGCGCGAGATGGATGCGAGGGGACTCATGTATACGTTGAAGAGGGTGGGGCTGAGTGAAGATCCTTGTGGTACACCACAGATGACTTCGGTGGCCTCTGATTTGAATGGGGGAAGGCGGACTCTCTGGGTTCTTCCTGTGAGGAACGAGATGATCCAGTCCAAAGCTTTACCTTGTATGTTGTTGAGGCGTTGGATGAGGGTGCTGTGGCATACTGTGTCGAAGGCGGCGGAGAGGTCAAGTAGGATGAGGGCAACTGTTTCTCCGTTGTCCAGTAGCGTTCGGATGTCGTCTGTAGCCGCGATGAGGGCGGTTTCGGTGCTGTGTTTGGCACGGAAGCCGGACTGAGAAGGATCGAGGGAATTGTTGGATTCCAGCAAGGCGGCGAGCTGATTATTGACGGCTTTCTCAATGACTTTGGCAGGGAATGGGAGGAGTGAGATAGGGCGGTAGTTCTTAAGTTCAGAGGGGTCTGCTGTGGGTTTTTTCAGAAGGGCGCTGAGTTCGGCATGTTTCCAGCTTTCCGGGAAGGTAGCGGAGTTGAAGGAACAGTTGATGACATCGCGGAGATGGGGTGCGATGATGGAGTCTGCTCTGTTGAATATGTGGTGGGGACATGGGTCGGTTGGTGATCCTGAGTGAATGGAGTTCATCAGGCGGATGGTATCTTCAGTGGTGATTGGGTTCCAGGCGAGAAGGTTGTGAGAGTGCTGTTTTGGTTCGGAGGTGGGTGGAGTGGGCTGTTCAACGGTCAGATTTTCAAAGCTATTATGAATGTCGGCGATTTTGTTGTGGAAGAAAGAGGATAAAGAGTTGCAGAGTTTTTGAGAGGGAGTGATGTCGTTGGTACCGGCGGTGGGGTTGGTAAGTTCTTTGACGATGTTGAATAGTTCCTTGCTGTTGTGGGCGTTGTTGTCGAGTCGATCCTTGAATGCAGATTTCTTGGTGGATCGGATCAATTGGTGGTGTTTGCGGGTGGCGTTCTTGAAGGAGGTTTGGTTGTCGGTAGTTGGGTTTTTTCTCCAGGTTTTCTCGAGAGTGCGACATAATTTCTTGGATTTCTTAAGGTCATCGTTAAACCAGGGGGCCTTGTTGCTACCTTGATTGATCTGGTGGTTTTTCAAGGGTGCTAATTCGTCAGCGCAGTGGGTGATCCATTGTGTGAGTTTGGTGGCAGCTTGGTTTGGGTCCGCTGATATGGCAGGAGGGTTTTGGTTGAGCGATGTGAAGAGTTGGTCGGTGGTGATTCTGTTCCAGTTTCTTCGAGGAATAGGTTGTGGGGGGTTGTGGGTCGTGGTCTTTTAATAGTTGAAGTGAACGCAGTGGTGGTCCGTCCAATGGAGAGCAGTGGTGTGATCGAAGGAGATGTGTTTGCTGGAGGTGAAGATAGGGTCGAGGGTGTGTCCGGCAAGGTGGGTGGGGGTGTCAACAAGTTGTTTGAGTCCGAGATTGGCTAGGTTGTCCAGAAGGGTGGTGGTGTTGCTGTCGTTGTTTTTTTCCAGGTGGAAGTTGAGGTCTCCCAGTAGAATGTAGTTCTCGGAGGTGAGGGCATGTGGGCTGATGAAGTCTGTGATGTCTTCGGTGAATTGTGTGCGGGTTCCTAGTGGTCTGTAGATGAGGGTGCCTCTGAGTGTGGTCCTGGGGTCGGTGTGGATCCGGAAGTGGAGGTGTTTGGCGGTCATGAGGTTATCGTCGGAGTTGGTCGTGATTTTGATGGTATTCTTATGGACGATGGCGATGCCTCCTCCTGTTTGGTTGATGCAGTCTTTTCGGATGATCTTGTAAGCGTTCGGGATGGCTATGGCGATGTCGGGTGCTGATGAGGTGTTCATCCAGGTTTCTGTAAGGAAGGCGACGTCCGGCGATGCAGTGCCGAGTAGGTCCCAGAGTTCCGTGGCATGTCTGTGGATCGAGCGGGTGTTCAGCAGGATGCACTTCAGGTGGTTGGAGTTGGAGCTGTGTTTGGAGGTGGAGGAATCGGTGTGGGTCCTTGTGCAGGCGACTTTGCAGGAGTGGCAGGCGAATGGTCCATGGGTGTGTCCTGGGGTGGCTGTGCAGCATTGGCGTGAGCGCCCGGGGTTGAGGGCGAGAAGGGAAGCGGCGTTGTACGTTAGGCGGGTTGCGAGGGTATTGCGTGGAGCAGGGGGTCTGGCGCTGGGCGCGGTCCAGGCGCGGACGGGCGTAGACAGGCTTACCTTTGGCGCACCTTCGGCGCGCATGGGGCGCGACTGCTGCGCGTGAACGCTGCGCGCAAATGCATCTATCATAAGTGGATAGTGGAGGGGGGGAGGGACGAGGGAGGATCAGCTGGGAGGCGGGAGCGGGGGTGGAGATCCGGGCAGGGAGCCACAACAACAACAATAAAAAACAAAATGGCAGCAGGCCAAAAGCCAATCAGGATTGGGGCGCAAGCAGGAATAACGCGGTGCAAATGGCAGTGGCACCGGTACAATCAGGCGGCAATCACTATTACAGTCAGCGCAGCACTGTTTAAGAGTTAATTAAAGCGTACTTTCAATCAGAGTGCTACGAGTTACAATGCTCATCATATCTAATTAAAGCGTACTTTCAATCAACTTGCTACGAATAATAATGCTCATCAGATTAACTATCAGGCGATCTGGCGCTTCAAAGTTACTTGCGATACTGCGGACAGGTAATGGCAGAGGCGAGGTAGTAGACAGCAGTCTTGGAGTGAGGCAGAGTGTGGAGCAGCGTGAAGGAGCGACCGCTTCTGTAAGGTACAGGACGGTCACATCGCTACAGCGGGGGGAGCAGGGCCTACGCTATCAGTGGGAGGGAGGATCAGCTGGGAGGCGGGAGCGGGGGTGGAGATCCGGGCAGGGAGCCACAACAACAACAATAAAAACAAAATGGCAGCAGGCCAAAAGCCAATCAGGATTGGGGCGCAAGCAGGAATAACGCGGTGCAAATGGCAGTGGCACCGGTACAATCAGGCGGCAATCACTATTACAGTCAGCGCAGCACTGTTTAAGAGTTAATTAAAGCGTACTTTCAATCAGAGTGCTACGAGTTACAATGCTCATCAAATCTAATTAAAGCGTACTTTCAATCAACTTGCTACGAATAATAATGCTCATCAGATTAACTAACTATCAGGCGATCTGGCGCTTCAAAGTTACTTGCGATACTGCGGACAGGCAATGGCAGAGGCGAGGTAGCAGACAGCAGTCTTGGAGTGAGGCAGAGCGTGGAGCAGCGTGAAGGAGCGACCGCTTCTGTAAGGTACAGGACGGTCACAGCGCTACAGCGGGGGGAGCAGGGCCTACGCTATCAGTGGGAGGGAGGATCAGCTGGGAGGCGGGAGCGGGGGTGCAGATCCGGGCACGGATCCACAACAACAACAATAAAAACAAAATGGCAGCAGGCCAAAAGCCAATCAGGATTGGGGCGCAAGCAGGAATAACGCGGTGCAAATGGCAGTGGCACCGGTACAATCAGGCGGCAATCACTATTACAGTCAGCGCAGCACTGTTTAAGAGTTAATTAAAGCGTACTTTCAATCAGAGTACTACGAGTTACAATGCTCATCAAATCTAATTAAAGCGTACTTTCAATCAACTTGCTACGAATAATAATGCTCATCAGATTAACTAACTATCAGGCGATCTGGCGCTTCAAAGTTGCTTGCGATACTGCGGACAGGGAATGGCAGAGGCGAGTTAGCAGACAGCAGTCTTGGAGTGAGGCAGAGCGTGGAGCAGCGTGAAGGAGCGACCGCTTCTGTAAGGTACAGGACGGTCACTACTCTCCCAGCGACCACAACTCTCTGGGTGGCTAAAACCAATTCCCTAGTAGAAAATCTCACTGTAGTCTCCCTGAATGTCAAGAGACTTAATCACCCAGTGAAAAGACGATAGGTTTTTGACTACCTATCAAAATCAAAAGGGGATGTCCTCCTACTTCAAGAGACTAATCTCTCAGAGGAGGACATACGTTTTATTAACCTCAACTGTATTTCCCACACACTCTGCTTCTCTGCTGTTCACAAGAAAGGAAGAGTGATCACCCTAATCTAAAAAAAATCAAACTTATCTGTTACCTCACACACACATGACACAGATGGAAGGCTATTAATCACCCACCTGATGAGAGACGAAGATCCCATTCACGTGGTAAACATATACCGTCCTAATTCTGATGCCCCAGACTTCTGGGAATCAGTCTCTCTAGCCATAGGCAACATACCACAGGGCGAACTTCTAATTGTAGGCGGTGATTTTAATCTTCCAAATGACCCTCTATTAGATCGGCAATCCAAATACATTTTCCAACCTTCTCGTTCTCATGAGTCACTCACACGCCTGTTCACAAAATTCCTACTAAAGTATTCTTGGCGCCTCCAACACCCTGATGGGAGGGACTATACTTTCTATTCAGCCCCACACAATTAATACTCCAGAATTCATTATATTTTAATCTCTAGCCCTTTCACTCATCTCATGGAAGACACAGACATAGCACTCAAGCTGGTCTCTGACCACTCCTGTATTAGTACCAAACTCGCGGGCTCCCACTCTATTTATCCCCCAAATCCCTGGTGCTTTAATGAGGAGATTCTATTGGATCCCGAAGGCAAGCAACAAATAGAAAACACCATTAAAGACTATATTACATTGAATGATTCCCCTGATATGAACACCTCCACCGTCTGGCCTGCCCTGAAAGCCACAATTAGAGGAGTGATTATTGGCATTAGAGCAAGGACTAATAAAAAACTAAACGCAGAACTAGATAGGCTTGAAAAAGATATCAAGGCCCTAGAAACCACCTACTCAACTGACCTAGACAACAAACTGGCCCTCGAGCAACTAATCAAAAAGAAATATGAATATAACAGTATTGCGAGCAGATGCGCCAGTGTTTGGATTAATAAATTCAAAGCCATGAAATTATGTGAGGGGAATAGAGCAGGGAAATTGCTTGCGTCCTATCTCGAACACAGACAAAAATTACTCACCATATCATCGATTAAAGGCTCCGCTAATAACATCCACAAGAAACAAGAAAAAATTGTAGCCACCTTTAAGACCTTCTATGAGGACCTATACAAGAATAATATGTCATTCGATCCGGACGCTTGTACTAATTACCTAGACACTTTGAACCTCTCCAAACTCTCTGACGAAGACAGTTCAATGATAGGGTCTCCCATCATGGACACGGAAATCTTTGCCTCTATTCAATCACTTAAAAGCAACAAAGCCCCTGGCCCGGATGGGTTTTCTGCGGGCTTCTACAAAGCATTTGATAAGTCAATCTCCCCCATGCTATTAAAATTATTTAATTCAGTCCCCACCTCAGGTAGTGTTTCGGAGTCAATGGGCGAAGCCACTATAATTGTTATCCCGAAGGAGGGTAAAGACCCCCTTCTAACTAAAATCTATCGTCCCATTTCGCTTATAAATCTGGACTGCAAAATGTAGGCGAAGATTCTGGGGAGCAGACTCAATGCCGTCCTCCCTAAATGAATCAGCAACTCTCAGGTGGGATTTTTAAAACAACGCATGTCCAACGATAATACAAGACTATTGTGCCACATCCTTGAGAAAGGCAAAAAAACACCCACCCCAACTCTGGCCATAACCCTGGACGCTGAAAAAGCGTTCGACATAGCATTTTGGTCCTTCTTAGAACATTGCATGAAAGCCTTTAATCTGGGGAACACTTACACCAATATGGTAATGGCCCTACTCTTCACCGTCCGCTAGAATCGCCATTAATGGCACCCTATTGGACCCATTTCGTCTACAACAGGGCACCAGGCAGGGCTGCCCTATCTCTCCAGCTCTATTTCTCTTGGCCCTTGAACCGCTTCTATCAGATATAAAACAAAATAAAGAGATAGCCGGAGTGAACTTCGGGGACACACAGGTGAAAATAGCAGCATACGCTGACGACATTCTAGTGGCTACGGAGAACCCAGAGACCTCCATCGGAGCTCTCATGACTACCATAGAAAGATACTCTCTTCACTCCGATTCTAAATTGAACCGGGACAAAGTAGAGGTTAAGCCCCTAAATGTACATGGTACCAGACATATGCTTGGTACCTCAGGTCTCACTTGGCAAACTGGCTTTATTAAATACCTGGGAATTTAATTTGTCAGCTCCCTTCTCGAAACCCTTCATCACAATGAATCCATCACGCTGGATAAAATTAAATCACAACTGGATGGCTGGTCCCCCGCTTCATAACTTGGTGGGGAAGGGTCGAAACCATCAAAATGATGATCTCCCCTTTAGTCAATTACCTTATTACAATGCTCCCTCTTACCCTGTCCCAGGACTTCCATCATAAACTAGGTACTCTACTATCAAAATTTCTATGGAAAGGGAAAAAGGCTAGGATTAGCTTAAAAAAGCTATGCCTCGACAAATCCCTGGGTGGGGTCAAGCTAGCGGATTTTAAACTATATCAGATTGCCTTCCTTGCCAAACAAGGCTCTTACTGGCTGTCACCATCAGCTAAATACTCTCCTGTGTGGCTTAACGTTAAGAAAGCCCTTTTCAAAAATCTTGCTCCAGCGTCCATCCTCACTGCTAAAATGAATACGGCCAGTTGTTCAAAACTCATCTTTAAAAATACAAGACTTGCCCTGTAAAAAATTAATAAACTCCTGGCTAACCATGTAAGACGCTCTGACTGGGATTCGTTATGGTACAATCACTCAATATTATACAAAGGTAAACCACTACACAATGAGCTCTGGATCAATAAAGGTATATTCTTCCCGCATCAACTGTTTAGTAATTCTTACCCCCTCTCTTTTAAAGAACTCCATGCCAAATATGATCTAGACCCGATTGAGTTTTACAACTTTTTGAACATTAAAACAGCAATCTCCAAAGTAAAATTATCCAAAAAGCCGCCCTCCCTCCCGTGCTATCTAGCTATCCGCAATAAGCTGGGCCACCAGGTCTCCAGGCTTTACAAACTCCTACGGCCACAGCAATCCAATCTCAATAAAGATCTTCTGCAGTTCTGGGAATCTCACTCCTCGCTACCAATTTCACACATGGATTGGTCCAAAACCTGGGAATCAACCATGAGACACAAATGGCGAAGTTTTGGTTTCTCCATAAGGCATTCTGGACACTAGCGCATCTCTTCTCACACAATATTAGAGACATAACCAGATGCTGTAACTGTAACGAGAAAGATGGAGACCTAGAACACCTTTTATTATGCTGTGTTTGTGTTGCATCCTTCTGGGACAAAGTCTTTACATTCCTCACAAAAGTCTTCTCCTTCTCCCCCACTAGAGAGTTGTCTACCTTAGTACTTGGCTTTCTTAGAGCCGATTCGCTCTCGGATAATGACAGGGCCCTAGTTGACCTTCTGCTCACCGCTGCTGTGAAGATGATTCTGAACAAATGGAAATACACCCGTAAAGCTTCCTTTAAATGTTGGTTAAATTGGGTCACCAATCTGAGATGTGCTGATAACATCTCACTCCAAAACCCCCATGGCGCCCTCCTCATAGACAAATGTGGATTTCCCTTGACAATTATTTTAGCGTACATAAACCACCTTGAACATTCCACACACTCCCCAGTCCCCAAGCCCATATGATCACACATACTTACCACCGGACCTGATCGGTAACTTACTCAACTGCTCCATGTACTCTAAGCCAGAAAATTTGAAGACTGTATTACCTGTGTCCACCATCCTAGTGTAGATACTATATATGATGTATATGACTGATGTTATGCTGCTTTTCTCTTCATTGCTTTATGTTTGTTTTAATCTTTAATTTAGTCTGGTTCTCTGTGCTTGTCATTTCCCACAGAGATATTTTCCCATTCATTTAATTATTGTAATCACCCATCACTCTGTTTGTATCCATCAGTGACGCTTATGTTTGTATTGTATGTTTTTGTATTGGAAAATACCAATTAAAATTTTTGAAATAAAAAAAAAAACAGCCATTTCGACCTGGCAAAATAAACTGTTTGCAAGGAGTTAATGTTCCTTTTTCAAACTTATAAGTTACTCCTAAAATAGGCCCCAAAGGCTCATAGGACAGGGTGCGCTGTATTTAAAATGTTGGACATGAATTCTTAAGTATTATATATCCTGGCAGTGAAATCCCCTTAATGACTATTTCACTGCTGTAAGGCTATCTCTCCCATTGACTAACACTGGGTTACTTTATTATATATTCAATACGCGCTAACTTTGTACTGTGAGGGGATAGAGATTTGCTCAAATAATTGTGATTTAAAATCCTCTTTCATGGTAAAGTCAGATTTTAAGTTAGAATGCTGACAATGCCATTTTTAGAAAGTTGGCATTTTCTTGTCCCAAACATTTGTGCCTTCTGCAAGTGTCCTAAGACACATGACTGTGAATGGCTCTAGTGTGTATTGCTTTCAGGCCATGTCCCAAAGGGGGCTTAATTGTGGACAAAATGGGCCATCCTGGCAGGATGACTTGAATGGGGCTGCAACCAGCCACACCTACACTTCAAAGGACTGTTCCTCCTGCACACACACACACACTCACACACACACTCACACGCACACAAACCAAACATCAGGCCTGTGCTGCCTTTTGTCTTCCCCAGTTAGGAGCAATGACAGGGAAAGGGAAAGAAATGTATAAAACCAGAAAGGGGGAGTAGGACAGTGTGCATCATCATCAGGAACATTTTAAATAGGCACCTGAAATGCTACAATATGCCATGAGGTAGAGGAATGTCACAGTGCCAATGTCACAGAAACAATAGCATCTGAAGACCAGGCATTAAGAGACCTAGGGTTGGTCAGTCTATTGAAAAATATTATTCACAGAGTTAGGGGTCCCAAAATATAATTAGCCCCCGGATCATTGCTGGGGAGCGAAGGTGCCCAAAAAAATCACCAAAACCATGTTGGATATTGACGCTGATAACCACTGTCAGAAAAAAGAAATGCCATGGCACTTTGTAACATCTCAGATGCCTATTTATATTTCTCCCGATGATGATGATCCTAATATCTGTAAAGGATTAAAATGTCATTGACTGCATACAGATCCTACTCTGTATATAAAAATATTGGAAATAGGTTGGCTGTATTGCTATTAATTGGATTGTGACATTACAAAAACACTAATAAGGCACATGTTTTTGTCTGATAATGCCGTCACAATATGTTTGATTCACTATTCACTATAATAGATGTCAATGAAAATGTGTTAAACATTTTTGATACTATATTGTTTTAAGTTTAACCATATGACTGTTATCATAGTCTAATTGTTTACAATGTAGGGACCATTGTACAAATATGTGTTGGAATTATCGTGAACTTTAGTTGAGTCTCATCAGAAAAGTAAATCCCAGCCTATCAGAATTGAGCCTTACTAGTTGAATTGCATGCACGCACACACTCCTCAAAGTTCCCTTCAGGATACTCAAACCATTCATGACCGTAAACTAACACGTTTAGATAATGGTAGACACATGTCTAGTATCCTCTTTCTACAAGCCACCAAACTCATGAATCAGAAAACCAATAAGGTACAGCAAAGCAATCTTTCAGACACTGTGCACTATTTGAATGAGTGTGAGATTTTGGCTATTGGTTGAAAGGGGAGGAAACCTCACTCAGGCAACAACAACAATCCTTGTCAGGGTGAACCGAAAAAAGTCACTAAATTAACCAGTGCATACAAAGCAGTCAGGCTTAACTTAGCAGTAATGTGCAAATTATTTATGTATCACACAAACAGTAGTAAACTGTAAACACTACACAAGAAAACCCCCAAACCAATTTAGAAGAGTAGAGCGAATTTTAATAAGTAAAATGATACCAAAACAACACAATTCCAAACAGCAGCACCAAAGATATTGAATTTGAAAGTTTAGAGTGAAAATAATGCCAAGATACAGGAAACCAACTCAGGGTTATCTGGTCACGCTAGATGGGAATAGTCACACGTTCAGGCCAACCATAGTGGAGTGCAGGCCAGAAAAAAAGGACCAAGTTAGACCCACTGAAGCGCTATCTTCTAATATCCGATGCGAAGAGTTCAGTTCACCCTGGAGGAGGCAGCAAGGAGGAGGCTTTCAGCATGAAGAGCAGGTTTGAACAGCACCGGCGGCTTTCACTCGAGTGTGAAGAAAGGGTTGAGCATTGCAGACGGTTGCAGCTGTAACAGAAACAGCTGTTCTTCATAGTAGCCCAAAGTGCAGGTCTCACATTGCCAGTCATCATGGACAGTCGTCATCAGCATGAAGAGTTAGAACTTGACTTTGGTGGTCATTGGGGGTGGCAGAGTTGTTATAATCTGTATGCACCTTTAAGAACCCAAGCTCATGCAGGAATACTGGGGTCTCCATGGGGATGTTCGAGGAGGACCGTTATTTTTGTATTCTGGCAGAAAGCTGCTGTGCAATGCAGTTGGTGCTTCTGAATTCAAAATAAATACATGGAAATATTTGTGGATCATGCGTTTTACTACTGGCGACGAGTGCCTGATTGGGGACAGGCATTTCACACCACCAATTCCCCTTTTGGACCCAAGGAAAAAGGATAAGAGAAGGAAAGAAGATACCAATCAAGTCACTGTGAGTACGTGATTGTGAGCATATTCCTGTGCTCTTACCTGGAGGCAATTTTGCAAAGGATCTCCGTGGATCTTAGTACTGTTTTCTACAGTTTCAACCTGAAGCCTCACTCTAGGAAAGTAGTATCTGCTTCTTATGGTTACCCCTACTTTTTGCTTTTGTCACACTGTTTTTGGCTTATTCAGACTGGGATCTGCGATCCAAGACCCCAGTCTATCTGCTTTCTTCCTTCTTCCTTAAATTGCAATGCATGTACTTTAGGTACACTTCAGATTTGATTCTGGGGTACCCTTATCAGTCCCTAGTATATGGTACACCGTGTACCCAGGGCATAGTTACCCCAGAGGTTTTCCATGCGCTGCAGAATGTATTATGCCACCCATGAGAGGCCATCCAAATCGACACGACAGGTCTGCTACTGCAGACTGTGTAAGATGGTGCCAGTAACTGGTGTAGGAGGTATGCTTCCACCCTTCATATGTGGCATCACATATGTGGGTCACCTGTAAACCCGGTACCAGCTTTAACGACCTGGGCCGCGCAAAATGGATGCTGCCAGCCACAGACAAAGTCTGCCCTTCTTCTGCTGAGCCAAGCTCGCGCAGAGGAAGGCATGATAATAGGCATCCTGTCACAGGGAGGTGTAACCCCCCTCCAGACAGGATTTAGTGTATTGGGGCTGGGTGGGTGCACTCTCTGAGTGCCAGAAAGTCTGCACTAGGGCATATTTGGTGTCCCTGTGCATGGTCCGGCTCAATCCAGTTCTAGAAGCCATTGACTCCTGCTCTGGCATGATACTGGACAAAGGACATGGGTGTAGCCATCCCTCTGTCCTGCCCCTTCCACAGGATGGTCCACAGAATCTACCCAACTCCTTTCCATGGGTATAAAGTTGGTTACCTGATCACAGGAGCTCAGATTTTACCCTGACATGATTCTTCTAAGAAGAGACCAAGTACTTTGACTGCCTGCATGATGATGCACGACTGAAGAATCTCCCTTGGAGTAAAGGAGTTACTCCCCTGCAAAAGCAGACACCTAAACGCATCTCCTGAGCTCCTGCAGGCTCTGAAGATTTCATCAACATAGGAGTTGGGTTCCCGAAGGTCTCTGAGGTCGATCTGCCCTCTCATTGATTCTGAGACCAGTATCCTTTGTGGGGAATGTGCAACCTGAACCCCTGTGCACTGTGTAGTTTTGCAGTTGCATATGCTTAGTGACAATTCCTGAGCCTGTGCTTTGGACTCCATATAGTCCCAGCCACGGGCAGTATTTGGACCAAAGATTTCCAGCCTCCACGCTCTGAGTGTCCTATAGGCCATTCTTGCCTGGTTCATTGGCCTGTGGGTCCTATTGATGGCCACCTTGTGAATTCTTGGGCTTACCTGGTTGCTCCAGATGTGCCCTGACTCTCCATTGCTTGGAGTGTCCCCTGGACCTTGCTGTTTCACACCATAACCTGTTTCCTCTGACAGCATGGGTTGCAGTTGCCAAGGCTTGTTCGTACTCCAGCCAGATATCGACCTCTCAGTTATCGACATCCTTTGTGGGACTGCTCACCTCTGGATTCTGGTTGTCCTAGACATCTCCTGTTCCCTGTTGCTGCAGAATCAAGCAACCCTTCTTTGCACCTGAAGCACCCGACACCAGTGAGCATTCGACTATCTAGTCCCTGGTCACAAAAAGTGACCCAGACACTGTCCCCTCTGCTTTCATGTTCCTCTAACCTTGAACCCAGGCTTGCATTACACCGGACACACTTCGCCTTCATGGCAGCAGTACGTCTTTGCAGCTCTCCATTGAAAACAACAAAGGTTTCCGACACCACTTGACACCTATGCACCCGGCTCTTCTGGGAGAGGTAACACGGGTACCTTGGTACTCATTGGTAGGTTGCCCTTAGAACCTCCTATGTTCCAAAGGGTTAAGAGTTTCCTTGAAGTCCTCTTAGAGGTATCCTTAACGTGTAATTTTCCAACGGCAACTTTCCCATAGAGTTGTACAGAGCACATGTCCGTGTTTCCTCACTGCACCCGTCCTCCGTGGGCTCCCTGTGTTACTCCTCTGGGTGATTCTTTGGGGTCCCAGTGATTCCATGTGCTCTAGGCACTGTGTCTAGTTAAGTCATTGTTGTTATACCATTTTTTTAGTATATAGTTCGGTCTCCCCCTGGAGTCCGCTGTGTATTGTGCTATTTACAAATGTTCTATTTATTCAGTAGTGTCTGCCTTGTGCCCTAGTCTCACATAGAGACTAGTAGAGAGTGTTATATTAATAAATACATATTTTTATATAAACACAGTGTGATTCTTCTTTCATTTAGTCATTTAGGAGGTGATATTCTGGTAAAACAAGCTGATTTACATTCCTTCAAGATGAAGCCTGAAGGCTGCTCTCCATAGCTACCACTAGGATAGCTTTCAATAAAGGTTATCTTTGACCTCATACAGCAGAAGGGTCATGTGGACTGGTGCAAGGTGCCCACTTTAAATAGTGGACAGCATATACCAACCCACCTTCTCACACTCACCATGAGGTGTATCTCACGATTGGCTCTGAGATCCTTCATTGATTCTAGCTCAAGGTTCTTCACGCACCATATGCTTGCGTTGGCTCGCCAACCTCACAAGTTCACCGTTGATCTCTGCCTTATCTGCGACTGTTGCATTATCGTCACACGCATGACGGGATGAAGTCATGCATAGAACAACGTGCCGTCATCTTCATTATTCAGTCCCTTTACTCCGTACCCGCAAAATTACTGGATCGTTAGGAGCATCGTTAAATCTGAACTAATTGAGAGATCCCTATAGGTAAACTTGTTGTGAGATTATTTTTTTTTACTTTATGTATTCTTAGGTAATTTTGCTAAGTAAGGCATTTATAGGTTTATAGGAAGAGCATACAATATGACAACAACCAGCATGGCACAGACTCCTGCCTTTCCCTCAAGGAAAGGTGAACTGATATTACCATGGAAAAGATGGAAGTAGTTATTTGAGTCCTACATTATGGCTATAGGGGGGGAATGTTCTGCCTTGTGAAAGCAAGCCATATTACTGCACAATCTCAGCATTGAGGGAAGGAAAATTTATGACAGCATTGATGAACTCTCAATTGGTAATAGAGATGGGGAGCCTTCATATGTCTATGAGAATGCTGGAACAGTACTTTGGACCACTGATCAATGTCATGTTAAAGCGCCATAGGTTTTTTAAGAGAGTATAGGAATCTACAGAGAAAGTAGGAAATGACGTTGCTTTTCTTAAGACTTTAGCACACACCTGTGAGTTTGGAGAGGTATCTGACTCGCTAGTCAGAGATCAGTTGGTTAGGTGTACCACCAGCAACAGGATGCAGGAAACATTGCTGTCAAGAACCTGTCGCTGGCAGAAACTGTGGCTATTGTGGAAGGAATGGAGAATGCCTCAAGTTGGGTGAAGGAAATGACGAAGAGCACAGTGGACAAGAATAACACTCAGAGTAGTATTAATGGGGTAAGGGAAGATGAAGTACCCCAGGCTGGAAGTGATAATGTTGCAAAAGTCTCTAGTGTAAAGAGGAGGAGTGTTGAAAGTGACTTACAAGCACATGGACTTGAACATGACCTCAGGTGCGCGCATATGCAGATTCACAGAAAGTCAAGTGTTTCAGATGTGGAAGTTTTACGTACTTCTCTAATAGTCCAAATTGCAATGCCAGAGGGTGGTATGCAAGCAAAGTGGCAGCAGAGGGCATTATGCTCGAGTGTGTAGATTTGCAGATGGTATGCGCACTATAGTTTTAAGTGTGAATAACAATAATGGAGAGGTGGACTCAAGGAGAGTAACAATATCAGAGTGTGACATTGAGGTGGATGGAAGAACCTTTGTGGTGTTGGCTGACTCTGGTTCACCATTCACCATTATTGGGAATAAACAGTGTAATGAGAAGTTTGACAAAGCAAATGTCAAACTGCTCCCAGCAGATATCAATCCGGTGCGCAATGGGGTGTCACGTATTAAAGTTCTGGTTTATGTTGTCACCAAGATTGAATTTAAGAAGAGGCAAACTATTTGGAAGGTATATGTCGCAGAGAGAGGTGACAATCTTTTAGGGTGTAGGCACCAACATGACTTGGGAATAATTTTTAATCCCTGTGCTAGTAGCCCAAAGGATCAAGTAATGCTGGTCAATAATCTGGGAAGAGGGGAACATGTTTTCCAGGACTTTCCTGCATTGTTTGGTGATGGGTTACGCCATCTTAAAGGCTTTAAACATCTAATTATTTTGAAAAAGGGAGCTAAACCTTGTGTGCATAAAGTGCACAGAGTATCGAGCCATTGAAAATGGAACTGAAGAGACTTTTGGATTTAGGAACCATAGAAGAGATTGAGGCCTGTGAGTGGTCAGCCCTAGTAGTTCTGGTGCCTAAAGATGGAGGCAGTAGTATCAGGGTGTGTATGGACTTGTGTGGTTTGAACCGCCATCCGCTTCCAAACATCTCAGAATCCATCAGTGCTGAAAGCGGCTAACGCTTTTGTGTTTTTTACCTTTTATTGGCAAATCCTCAGGTGATGGTACATCGAGACTCTAGACATCTGCCTTCGTTTTGTGACTTCATTGGGGGCATATTGCTTCATAAAGATGCCATTTGGTTTAGTCTCGGCAGCAGCCTGTTTTCAAAGGATTATGAAGTTGGTACTGGGTGATTTGAGTAACGTTCTCTTTTTCCAGTACAACATCCTGATCTATGGCAAGAATGATGAAGAGCATGAAAATGTTTTGAGGTGTGTTTTAGAGCGATTGAGTGAAAAGGGACTCACTGTGAAGAAACAGAAATGCTGGATCAGGGTGACATCAGTTACTTACCTGGGCCATGTTATCTGGAGGGAGGACATATAGCCAAAATTTGAACTGGCAGCGAGCATACTGAAAGCCCTCACTCCCAGTGATAAGGAGAAAGTCAGGTTGTTCCTTGGTCTTGCATAATTGTATTCAAAGTTTGTCAAGGGATTTGCTAGTGTAGTTGAACTGATCAGGGTGTTACTGAGGGAAGGTGTGCATTTCGATTGACCTGAGGAGTGTGAGAAGGCTTTGCGATTATTAAATGTGAATGTGGCAAGATGCCCACATTGGGGCACTTTGATGTCAAACTCAAGACTGTTCTAATTACTGAAGCCAGAATCAGGGGTTTCGGTGCTGTGCTCTCACATATTGTTGGCAGGGAGGAGAGGGTGATCACATTTGCCTTGAGGGTGCTTTGAGATGCAAAAGAACACTATTCTTGCATTAAAAGGGAGGCTTTGAGTATATTCTGAGCGGTGAAACATTTCAAATTTTATTTGTGGGGCATTCCTTTCCTGGTAAGGACTGCCCCTCAGCCGCTGGTCCAAGTTTTCTCTTGCCATCACAGTGATCATTTTACTCTTAGGCTCAAGCGTTGAAGTGAAGTACTGAAGAAGTTCAACTTCCGTGTACAGTGCCTTCCTGGGTCAGCCCATAACTCGGCAGATTGTTTATTACGGTTGCCTCAGAAGTGCATACAGTGTGATGGGATGTTGAATGTGTGAGTTGGGTCATGGAACTGACTTTGTTGGAGGGAGAGTGGTCCAATGGATTGGAAGAAGACAATTTGTTTCTCTTCCCAAAGGATGGCCGGAGTACAAGTCACTGGATCAAAACATGAAATATTTTTGGGCGGTGAGGAATGAATTGACCTTTTGTCAAGGGAATCTTATGAGCGGTGTCAGAGTAGTTCCTCCTTTTGGTCTGAGAGAAAGGGTGATAAATCTTGGTTATGATAGGCATCTTGGAAGGAGCCTTACAAAAGATTGTGTGAGGGAGAGGTACTCGTGGCGATGCAAGGCCCACATGATTGAGAAGGTGGTTAAAGAGTGTCATCCTTGTGCAACCAGTTATAAGTCTCATGTCACTAATTATACCCCCTTGTCTTCGTCACGGAGGAAGTATGCTCTAAATTGGGTTTGGATATCATGGGCCCTTTTGACTTGATGCCTGCAACTGACAAGTTTGTGCTTCTCTTAGTAAATTACACCTCTAAGTGGGTAGAAACTAAATGTGTGAATGCAGTCAACACTCAGACGGTGTTAGAGTTTCTTAACCCCTTCGACGCTCATGACGAGCTCAGCTCGTCATGGAGTTTCCATTGATTTCAATGGAAATTACATGGGAGAATATCAGGTACCTTAGCATCCAAGTGGTTAAGAATGTTTTCATGAGCGAGGATGTTTCAAAATACTTAGTGATGGAAAAATGGAGTACAATTTGTGTCACAAGGGATGCAAGTGTTCCTCAAGGATCTAAGAATTGGGCATCAGAGGATGCCTGCTCATAATGTAGACAGAAGTGGTCCTGATGTGTTGTGCAAACATTCTTCGTCGAGATGCCGGAAGGTACCTGTAAGGTTTGAAGATTATGCCATGCATTGACATACAGTTTTATACTGTTGTTTAGGTATATTTTATTACTAAGTTTCCTTTCTGTTTTCTTTATTTTAATTATTGTATTATATAAAGTGGATGTGGTATATTCTCCATGCACCTTTAAGAATGCCTGGAATGTTGGGTTCTCCATGGGAACAGTTATGTTTGTATTTTGGCAGTGCTGGTGAGCAATGCAGTTGGTGGTGCTGAATTGGAAATAAATACATGGACATATTTGCGGATCTTATGTTTTATTAGGAGCCTTGGTGTGAATGTGCCCATTTTGGGTTGCAAAGAGCCCAGACTTCAGGATTTTTACTCTTCCTTCAGGAGGAGTACACTCTGATGACAACCAAGGGTCCGGGACCTGAGTGAAACCTCTTGGGAATGAGGACACGCACCAGTAGACGCCAGCTACTGGACACAGGCAGATAAAATCAGATCCAGGCATGACCAGTTGCAACTGTTCAGTTGCTAGGAGGCCTTGGGAAGCTTGCTTTTGTCCCTGCAGCTCACACATGTGGCCCTTGGTGTCACTCTAGGTTCAATAGCACAGGTCAGTGTTCCTTCCTCAGACAGGGGGGCAAGGGTGGTCCTTCTTCTGAATCATTTACTGTTCGTAGCGATCTAATTGGAGGTATGAGCGTGCTACCTTTTATCCCCATTGCCTGCCATTGTAGGGGGGAATCCTAGTTCACTTCTAAACCGGTTCTGACTAGTTCCACAGTCCTTCCTGGGCTAGGCTCTGAACTGTCAAGTGTGACAAGCACAAGGGTATGCATGATGTTAGGTTTTGTGTGGGCTGCAGGCAAGGCCCTTGGAAATGTAATCAGGGTTGGGTGCAACTCATCCTCCAGCCATACTTATAGGATGGCCCATCCTGCCTACACCTAAGCCCACTTGTCCCCATGTCTGAAAGGGTCTCAACATCCTATCACAAAAGAGACAGCCACAGTCATGTGACTCTGGCTACTGCCAGAAAGGCACTGTTGATTTGGGCATAGATATTTCAACTTTCTAAGAAATGTATTTCTAGAATTGGGACTTAAAATCTATATTTATCATTAAAGAGGGTTTTACATTACAATTCAATAGTTTTTAAGAACTATGGGCCAGATGTAGGTGGCCATTTACTGGCCGACCGGTAAATGGGTTATTGGGATGTAGGGGGCCAATTTTACCGAATTGGTAAATTTACCGATTCGGTAAATTTACCGATTTGGTAAAATACCGAATCGGTATTTTTACCGATTCGGTAACTTCTAGATGTAGGTGGGACTCTTCTGAGTCCCAAAGGCTTTTCAGATTCGGTATTTTACCACCCAATCCAATTGGGTGGTAAAATACCGAACCCAGCTGAGCATGCACATGTGTGCATGCACACCTATGCCATGTGACAGACAGACATGCCCTTAGGGCATGTCTGTGTGCCACATGGCACACATGCCTGTATTTGGGGTGCTAGAGGGTGTCAAAGTGACACCCCCTGCACCCTTGCTGGAATCGGTATTTACCGAATCGGTAAATACCGATTCGGTAATGCCCATTGATTCCTATGGGCTTCAATGCCCATAGGAATCAATGGGCATTACCGAATCGGAATTTACAGAATCGGTAAATTCCGAATCTTAACGATTCGGTATTTACCGATTCTGTAATACCTACATCCCCCCTCTATTTTACCACTTCTTAAATACCGAATCGGTAAAATTCGGTATTTAAGAAGTGGTAAAATGAAATTACCTACATCTAGGCCTATTTCTCTACCTGCTCCGAATCTGAATTTAGCACATTATTAAATATAATAAGGTAAACAAGTACTAGCCTAAGGAGAGATAGCCTTACAACATTGAAAGATGCAAGGACATGAAAAACGTAAACCCACATTCCCTACTTTTTAAATACCATTTACCTTGCCCTGTGAGCTTTTACGGTCAACCTTAGGGGTGACTTATAAGTACTGAAAAAGAAGGTTTAGGCCTGGAAAACCGTTTATATTGCCAGTCGAAATGACAGTTTAAAACTGCCCTGTAGGCTGCAGTAGCAGGCCTGAGACATATTTGAAGGTGCAACGTAGGTGCTACTTTACTGAGTGGTACTATGGGTGCTACTGGCATACAAGTAGCATTTTAATTTACAAGCCTGTGTACTTGTAGTAACATCTACTAGGGAGTTGCAAGTAAATTAAAGTGACAATTAGTGGTAGTCCAATTTTACCATAGTTTAGTGTGAGAGCACAAGCACTTTAACACTGTTTAGCTAAAGAGAACACAAACGAATTAAGCAAACAAAAGCTGTGAAGGCAAATGTTTTGTGAGGCTAACACCCGAGGGTGTCAGGTCTAGCAATGGGACATTGGAATGATGAAAAAAATGTTTTGAGTTTGCCAAGTAGAGCAACAGATGGTATGGGTAACTTGACAAATTGTTCTCATGCTGTCAATAGACTGCTCCCTATTTGACAATTCCCTGTTAAGGTCAACACAACTACCACTAAGGCATGAAGTAATCAGACAACTGCTGTGATACCAAGATCCTGAATCAGTTGCGATGCAAAGAAAGCATTTGACCATGGTGGACATGGCTGAAGGATACAAATGTGCTACTTGATTTATGAAAGAATAGGCATTATTATACCGTTGAAGGCCTACTTGCTACTAATAGTGTACATATATCTGCATGCTTTTTCTTACCACACATTGTGGGCCTCTTTTGTATTCTAATCTTGTTGTTCAAATATGAATTTACCTTGAAAAATCAAACGACAAGAGGCGTTTGCAGCACAGTAACAGTTGGGTTAATTAAACACTTCCACCAGGAGTACAGTTACAGAAGCAGGTCTGAGGACTGTCTCAAAGTACAATCAATCTATAGAGGGTTTTATTCATTCCTTTGGGCATCATAATTATTCCAGCAATCTTTTTTTGGTAAAAGAATGCAGGCAGTGTCTGTGGAGTCATACATTAGTCCTCTGATGACAATAATTGGTGGGCCTCGACCTTGCTTGAACACAATGTGGACCAGTGGGTAATGTGCCCAGATATCCAGCATGAGGGAAATGTAATCACTGCGTATACTGTGTGTGATGTGTCCTGAATGACTGTGTGTCCCTAACTTCATGTGCCATCTGACTTTATAGAGTTTTGGGAATAACCACACCCCTCTGGCCATGAGTTTCCTGTTTGTGTGTTTATCTGCCGGCTAAGTGGCACCCCATCTGTGACCTGTTACTCACTAACCTCAGGCCTACATCGCAGGGCCTGCCTGACCACCTATTTCTGAGTTGTGGTTGATGGAGAGTTCATGATGGGTGAATTTGATAATAGTGATACGATTCCGTTCTTTTGTGCAAATGTATCACTAAAAACACTGCCATAAATTCAATCAATATTAACACCTTAGCCGCGGTAGGATTTACCGCGGTGTATTGAGTTTTTTTAAAACCCGCGGTTCATGACGAGCTCAGCTCGTCATGCGTGTACGAGATTCTCACTGTGTTTAAGAACCATCTGGTAAGCTCCTGAGTCATTGCTTACTTTGTTTACCCACAACTTAGGGAACTATACAGTGGAGTGCCTACATTTGATTGGTTGGTTACTTGTCAATATATGGCTCAGGGTAAGAATATAAGTATACTTCGCCTTGAAAGATCAGTGACAAACATAATAATGCATGGAATTTCCTCCCACATTTTGAGTGTTGTGTAAAATGTGTTGAAACCATTGGTCCGCTACAAGTTTGAGAATGATCTTCACCTTCAATTTTTGATTTGCTATGCACATATTCAAAGCAAAAAAAAGTGTTTATTAACACTGAAGCCCCCAGTGGCCCAAACGATGTCCTCATTTTAGTGTCCCACCTCATCCTGTAATTCAGACTAAACTAGTACCACATTTAAAAGTGATCTCTTGATTAACTTCAGAAGGCTTTTTGCACATTGGCTATTATACAAATCTGTTTGTCGTCACTAGTTTATCAGGCTCTTCCTTTGATTCATATATACCCATTTTCTTCTCAGTCTATTTTGGCTTGGAGATTAGGACTGACTTTGCATATTGCGTCAATCTTTGATTAAGGTGCCAAAAAAGACTGTGATGAACTAATTCTGAGTTTACTATTAGAGCCACGTTTTTCACAGTTATAGATCTGGTGAGAGGTGAGAAAATCGGTTGTCTCAGTGTGTCATAATGGGTAACGTTGGGAACGCCCATGGAGGTAACGCTATATGAGCATTCAGGAACATTCACAATAGCTTTTCCCACATAATGTGCATCTAAGGTTAGTCAGTACAAATGTTGGACAAACGGTTTACTGAAATATGAAGGTGCCCAAAAGACATGCATGTTTTTATATTGTGTAAGTGAAGAAAAGTGTCCATACCTAAACATTCGATCGTTTTAGACAATCTGTGATAATACAGCTTGTAGCATATGGAAACAATAAACATTGAAAGGTTTCTGAATGCTCACTTTGGGATTTTGTGAACACCAATAATTGTGTGAACCTAAGCAAGTTGTGACCACGTGAAGGTGTCTAGCTTTAGTCATTTTGTGTGAATCGTGAAAGTATTTTGTCAATAAGATTTTTCAATGCTGAAATGGCATCTATGTTTAGAAGTAGCTAATGTATGTAACTATTCCATGGCTAAAGGCGAATTGAAATGTGTTAATTATTTCATTCAAAGTAGTGAAAAATCTTAAATTACTAGATAAAAACAACGCCTGTGTGGGTACCCATACACTAAGATCGGTTTCCATTCAAGGGAGTTTCCAGAAGTAAAAACTCATCTTTAATTCAATGCATTTGATTAGAAAAATCAATTGAAAAATAAGGACTGGAAATGAAAACATTGCTGTGGATAGCATCCAATAAAAGAGCTTGGCTAATCTTTTTCACATTATTTTCATTGCCCTGCTGAATTATTAAAAAGCAATTTCTCTACTCCTTTGAACTCTGCAATAGCATTCTCTGCAATGCCCGCACTCGTGGGTACACTGCATCAATCACAGAAGAGGGCCGCAGACTTCAACCAGTCTTTTGAAATACGTCTGCGGCTTAAAATACTGTCTCTTGCAGACCACTTGACAAAGCTGCCAAGCAGTAATAATGTGGCCATGAATGTAATCGTCCATTATAGCCTCGCGAATAGATTGTTGTTAATAATTTACAATTATTTACTTCGGAGGTATTTGAAACGATGTGTTTGTATGAATAAATGAACAGCGACCATTAAGGCCCATCATAAAAATGTATTTCACAATAATAAATTCAATCAGGCTACTCTGGCGAATGCAGACTACGAATATAGGCTGCAAATGATTTGATTACTACTTTATATTGTAATCTATTTATTAATTTATATATTTATTGAACCTGTTTATACAATGAGGGCCTCATCATATGGGCAGAAGAGAGCTTCACAAGTAACAAGGAAAATACACTGAAGACAAGAGGAAACAGTTTAGTATTACCAATAATAACATCAGCAGTGGACAGTGGAAAAGCCCAGGCACGAGGAGGGATCAAGTAGGCATGGTGGGGGAGGGGTTCCCTGAGGACAAATAATTGAAACTTAAAGATGTTGGCCCGGATCACACGTCTGTGATTGGCACAATTACATGTCCTTGATGGTAAGTAAGCTAGTGCTTGGAGAAAGCACATTTTACCACTCTATTCTGAAAACAGATTTGTGTGGGTGCCAATATGTGGCAAGAGCATTTACCACTGTTTGGGGGTGGTGGAATACCACTGCTCCGCCACTTCACCTATTTACAGAACCAGTCAGCCCAAAAAGTCGGTATAGACCTGAGTTTAATTAGCCATCTAAATGCTCAGTTTATGGCATAATATTCATGTTCCTGGAAAGTTAGCACATTCAGAGGCTGCTAGGTAAAGGCCCTCACTTACCCAGAAGTGCAGCAAAGCATTTCTGCAGCGTAGTTTGCTCTTGTACTTTTGCTTTTTCAAAGAAGAATTTTATTGGGTAAAAGAAGAAAAAAAAAAAACAAGGTGTCAATACAGAATACAAAATAACATAGATAATAGCAGTAATCATCAATGAAAACAATACACCAATATCGATAATTAGACTTAATCCTGGGCAAGAGAACAAAACAAGGGAAGAGTAATGAATGAAAAAATAAAGCTATGCAAAAAGAAAAATGCACAAATTGATAATGAAGAAATGAGAAATGTGAAGGGCATTCAAGGGGGCTTGGAAACTTCCTGTTGAGTAGGTGATGGTTGAAATGTGGCAGATGCATCAAGGTAAAGTGTGACGGGAATCCACAAGGCCAAACGTTTCGTTGCCATATGAATGGGGAAGACGAAAGCAGTGTCTAGCCTGTGATTGTGGCAAACATTGTACCACCATGCTTTGAAGGAAATGTTAGAGAAGCTTTTCCAATTGATTGTAATCTGCTGAAACGCAACAGCTAGCAATGAATCAACAATCTGGACATTAAGTTCGACATTGTCCCAACATGGAGAGAGGCTACCCAGGAAAACGTTGGTATGTGAGAAGGGGATATGAGTATGAAAAATCACAATTATTTGGGCCGACACCTGTATCCAGAAGTTATGAACAGATTTACAGAGGAATAGCATGTGAAATAGAGTTGCCTGTGGAGAAGAGCAGGACCAGCAAATGTCTGGAGATGCTGGAAACCGCCTATGGAGGTCAAAAGGTGTAAAAAGAAGTCTGTTGTAGATGTAGAACAGAGATTGCGTTAAAGTCGCCGCTCTGGATGATTTGCGAATCTTAGTCCAGATTTTAACCCACAGAGGTACCGACCAAGATGCAGCAAAATAATGTTCCCACTGTTCCTCCACCTTGGATTTGAGTCTGGGAAAGTCTTTAGTGTGAAGATAGTTGTAAATAGAAAAGGCTTTGGGGGTGGTGCGCAGGAAGGAGTGAAGACGTGAGATGGAAGTGGGGGCCGTGGGGGGAGTGTATGTCCGCAAAAGACGAGTATATGTCGCCATCACAGCCTCTTTGAGTAAGAGATATTTGTGAGCAAATGAAGAAGGTAGATCAAAAGTAGAACAAAGGGCTGGAAAGGGAATGAAGGTGGAAAGTGAGAACAACTGGGAAATCCAGATTAGTCCTTTTTGCCGCCAAGTCTTCCAGTAAAAGGGTTTGTTACGAATCAGTAAAGACTTGTTGTGCCAAATAGTGGTGTTGAGAAAATCAGCAACAGTAGTTGGAGGGGTGGGTGTGGACGAAAGGAGCAATTTGGTGGTAAATTTGTGAATGGGAGCAGGAGTAGAAGTGGGTTTGCGTGAAACGGAGAGATATTCAGCAAGGGAGAAAGGGGAGAGAAATAGGCACTCAACAGTAGCCCATAAAGGGCAAGGAGAGGTAGGATCCTGCAACCAAAAGGAAGGCTGTTGCAAGAGAAACGCCTTATGATAGGCCGGAAAATCTGGGAAGTTGACACCACCTTCCGATTTAGGGCATATGAGTCGGGCAAGGGGCATCCTGGGTTTTTTGTTATGCCAAAGGAAAGTTGATAAAACAGAGTTAATGTTCCTAAAAAACTTGGAAGGAATGGGTACTGGGATATTGGAAATCGTGTAGAGGACAATAGGGGTTAGCATCATTTTGATGGTGTTGAGACGACCCCACCAAGATAAATAAAGGGGGTGCCATTTAGCTGTTAAGTCTGATATTTTTTGGGTGCACTTGTTCAGGCATAATGAGACTGTGTCTGAGATGGAGGGGGTAATATGTAGGCCAAGGTATTTGATGTGAGTGGGGCGCCATGTAAAATTAGAAGCACTAAAATCAGGTTTGAAAGTAAACTTCGTCAAGCAAATACAAGGAAGCATCCTCTGTAGATTTTTGGTTAAATTTCATTTTGGCATTTACAAGAGCTGTCAGACTATCTTGTGAACGAGATGTAAAATAGGCGTGTTCCAATTTCTTGATATCTTGAAGAAGATCTGCTGTGAATTTGCGAACAGCTCTTCACTTTTTTGCCACATAACCAATTAGAAAATCCCTTGCTGCAGCTTTAAAAGCATCCCAAATAGTGTGCCGAGGAATGGAGGAGTCGTCATTAAACAAAAAAAACTAATCAGAAAATTCAATGAAGGAAGTGGTGAACTTGGAATCCAGGAGAAGGGTATTATTGAAATGCCACCGCTTAGGTCCAACAGATTTGGGCAATATGTCAATAGTGGCTAAGATGGGGGCATGATCTGAAAATAAGATTGGACCAATTTCAGCAGCCGCAAGGGTTTGGGCAATATTATGAGTGACAAAGATATAATCAATACGTGACTGGGAATGATGACAGGAAGAATAAAAAGTGAATTCTTCCGTCGTTGGGTTACACAGGCGCCAAGCATCAATAGGTTTGTGCTGGGAAATGGCTTGGGTAAAAGATTTATGAGATCTATTTGGGACAAAGGGAGCGTTGGATTTCCGGTCAAGAAAGGGATCAAGGGGATGATTACAATCCCACGCTAGAATGAAGTTGTCATCAACAAATCGGGTGACGAGTTGAGAGGTGGAATGCCAAAAAGCAGGATACCCATCAGTAGGGACATAAACATTAAGGAGAGAGATTGGAACACCTCTAAAAGATAGTCTGACATGTATGCATCTGCCCTCGGCATCTGATTCTTGGGTAATGAGAGAACAAGAGAGGGATTTACGACACAAAATAGCTACCCCATTGCGTTTACCATCACCTTGAGAAAAATAAACTTCACCCACCCAACCTCTCTTGAGTTTCGCAGATTCTGTATCAGAGAGATGAGTTTCTTGCAAGAAAGCAAAATCAACATTCAATCTAGCTAGGTGGGATAGAATTCTTTGTCGCTTGATTGGTGAATTATTACCCTTAACATTCCATGTAACTATTTTCACTGACATAGTTTGTAAGGCAATTTAGAAAAAAAATACCAAACAAATTCAGAGAAAAAGCCCACAAGAAATAGCAAGTAAAGAATAAATAGATGTGTTAGAGAAACAGAAATGAAAGAGAAAGAGAATGATACAAAGAATGAAGGTTCAGAGACGAAAAACTCACAAAGAGAATAAGTAAGAGAGAGAAGAGAAGAAACAACAAAAATGAGATGTATACTTGTGAACCGAATTTGCAATAGAAACGCAAGAAGGATATCATAAGTACAGTGCAAGCACAAAATAGTCACATGTGAATGTAAAGGACAATGCAAGAAAAAGTAGGAGGAAGAGAAAGAAGAAGCAAAGGAATGAGTGTTGGAAGTGGAAGTACACTGGAGAAAGATATGCAAAAACAAAAGAGCCAGGCAAATAACTCCAAGGGACAAATGGAGAAACACCAGAAAAGAAAAAGTGAAGAAGTGAAAGCCAGTAGAGAAGAGATGACACCGTAAAACGGGAGAGAAGTGGGAAGGGTGTTAGGAACATGCTGAAAAGTGGAGGGGAAAGTACTTACAAGGAAGGGAGATGAAGGGGCACAATCTGGAAAAAGACCAAACGAGTGGGGGGGGGGGTAGAACCAACTGGAGGAGGCGAAACGTCCAGGTCAGCGAGCCACCTGGCCGGGGAAACAGCACGGAACGCAATGTAAAACCTGTAGAGACATGAGGAAAACATCAGGAAAATAAACCAGTGGAGATGAAATACAATATAATACAGCAGGCAGGGGAACAAAAATGATACTACAAAACAGAGTAAGTAACAGGAACATAAATAACTACATAATATACAAGAACCAAGAACACATCTGTTAAACCAAACAAGACAGGGAAGTCAAACCAGGGGATGCGTCAACAGCTGTAAAGGAGAGAAAGAAAAGTCATGGAGGGAAGGAAGAGGAGGGACCCGATAGGTCCATATCAGCAGCTCGGCAGGAGTTCAGGAAGCTCCGAAGTCGGACAGGGTCTTCATAGGTCGTCGTTTTATTGTTGTAGGTAACTTTAAAGAGACATGGGTGGAAGAGTCTGTATCTGGCGCCAATGGAGCGAAGATCAGATCTCATGTCCAAAAAGGCCTTGCGACGATTAGCTGTAGTTCTGGCATAGTCCTGCGCAAGGAACAGAGGAGACCCCGACCAGGTAAGACGAGGAGAAGCTCTGGCTGCTGAAAGAACTTTTAGTAGATCAGTGTAGTCAAGGGCAAAATCTCACACTTATCATCATTCAATTTATAGCCAGATATCGAGGAATATTTCCCCACCTCATCAAGGAAAGCAGGGATTGACTCAGTTGGATTAGATATAAAAAGCAAGACGTCGTCAGCGTAGGCTGCGAGCTTGACTTGGGAGTGTGTGTTTTAAAACCATGAATGTGAGGATTTTGACGAAGCTTGGACAGGAAAGGTTCCAGGGCTAGGTTGAAAAGGAAGGGGGATAGGGGACATCCCTGATGTACACCTCTACCAAGATCAAAAAATGGGGAGACCAAGCCATTGGCACAGATTGCCGCACGCAGATTAGAATATAATAAGGAAATCAAGGAAATGAATCTAGGACCGAAACCAAACCATTTAAGAGTGTGAAAGAGATAGGTCCATTCGACCCTATCAAATGCTTTCTCAGCATCTAATGCGATCGCTGCAAGGGAATGAGGGAGTTGAGGGGATTTCGATAGGACATTAAACAAAAGTCTAGTGTTATCTGTGATAAATCGGCCCTTGACGAAGCCAGATTGCTCCTCACCTAAGAGTTCAGGGAGTAGAGAGTCAAGACGCGCTGCAAGTGACTTAGCAAATATTTTATAGTCAATATTAACCAGGGAGATGGGTCTGTAGTTTTTGCAATATTGAGCGTCCTTCCCTTCTTTAGGTATGAGGCAAATGTGGGCGTCAGAGAAAGAACCAGAGGAAGCTCCTAAATGAAAAATGTGTCTATGAGAGAGTGCAATTTTGGGATGAGTAGCTTTGAAAAGTGAAGAAAAAATTCAACAGTAAAACCGGCTGGTCCGGGGGCTTTGTCTTTTTTGAGGTTTTGGAGCGCCGTAAGCAATTCTCGCTGGGAGATGTTAGATTCTAAGCGTGAAAAATCAAGGGGAAAATGATCAGGCTGGCGTATGGTAGAGAAGAAATGATTTAAAGATTGTGGGGAAGGTTGAGTTTCAGAGGAGTAAAGGGTTTTGTAAAAGAGGGAAAATTCTGTGAGAATGTCAGCGTCTTTGTGTTTGAGATTTGAATTGGTGTCATAAATAGATTCGATATTCAACTTATTGTGCTTAACTTTTAAATAGTTGGCTAAAACTTTCCCAGCTTTATTTTTGCCCCCATAAAACTTTGCACTGGATTTCAGCAAATACAAGGAAGCATCCTCTGTAGATTTTTGGTTAAATTTCATTTTGGCATTTACAAGAGCTGTCAGACTATCTTGTGAACGAGATGTAAAATAGGCGTGTTCCAATTTCTTGATATCTTGAAGAAGATCTGCTGTGAATTTGCGAACAGCTCTTCACTTTTTTGCCACATAACCAATTAGAAAATCCCTTGCTGCAGCTTTAAAAGCATCCCAAATAGTGTGCCGAGGAATGGAGGAGTCGTCATTAAACAAAAAAAACTAATCAGAAAATTCAATGAAGGAAGTGGTGAACTTGGAATCCAGGAGAAGGGTATTATTGAAATGCCACTGCTTAGGTCCAACAGATTTGGGCAATATGTCAATAGTGGCTAAGATGGGGGCATGATCTGAAAATAAGATTGGACCAATTTCAGCAGCCGCAAGGGTTTGGGCAATATTATGAGTGACAAAGATATAATCAATACGTGACTGGGAATGATGACAGGAAGAATAAAAAGTGAATTCTTCCGTCGTTGGGTTACACAGGCGCCAAGCATCAATAGGTTTGTGCTGGGAAATGGCTTGGGTAAAAGATTTATGAGATCTATTTGGGACAAAGGGAGCGTTGGATTTCCGGTCAAGAAAGGGATCAAGGGGATGATTACAATCCCACGCTAGAATGAAGTTGTCATCAACAAATCGGGTGACGAGTTGAGAGGTGGAATGCCAAAAAGCAGGATACCCATCAGTAGGGACATAAACATTAAGGAGAGAGATTGGAACACCTCTAAAAGATAGTCTGACATGTATGCATCTGCCCTCGGCATCTGATTCTTGGGTAATGAGAGAACAAGAGAGGGATTTACGACACAAAATAGCTACCCCATTGCGTTTACCATCACCTTGAGAAAAATAAACTTCACCCACCCAACCTCTCTTGAGTTTCGCAGATTCTGTATCAGAGAGATGAGTTTCTTGCAAGAAAGCAAAATCAACATTCAATCTAGCTAGGTGGGATAGAATTCTTTGTCGCTTGATTGGTGAATTATTACCCTTAACATTCCATGTAACTATTTTCACTGACATAGTTTGTAAGGCAATTTAGAAAAAAAATACCAAACAAATTCAGAGAAAAAGCCCACAAGAAATAGCAAGTAAAGAATAAATAGATGTGTTAGAGAAACAGAAATGAAAGAGAAAGAGAATGATACAAAGAATGAAGGTTCAGAGACGAAAAACTCACAAAGAGAATAAGTAAGAGAGAGAAGAGAAGAAACAACAAAAATGAGATGTATACTTGTGAACCGAATTTGCAATAGAAACGCAAGAAGGATATCATAAGTACAGTGCAAGCACAAAATAGTCACATGTGAATGTAAAGGACAATGCAAGAAAAAGTAGGAGGAAGAGAAAGAAGAAGCAAAGGAATGAGTGTTGGAAGTGGAAGTACACTGGAGAAAGATATGCAAAAACAAAAGAGCCAGGCAAATAACTCCAAGGGACAAATGGAGAAACACCAGAAAAGAAAAAGTGAAGAAGTGAAAGCCAGTAGAGAAGAGATGACACCGTAAAACGGGAGAGAAGTGGGAAGGGTGTTAGGAACATGCTGAAAAGTGGAGGGGAAAGTACTTACAAGGAAGGGAGATGAAGGGGCACAATCTGGAAAAAGACCAAACGAGTGGGGGGGGGGGTAGAACCAACTGGAGGAGGCGAAACGTCCAGGTCAGCGAGCCACCTGGCCGGGGAAACAGCACGGAACGCAATGTAAAACCTGTAGAGACATGAGGAAAACATCAGGAAAATAAACCAGTGGAGATGAAATACAATATAATACAGCAGGCAGGGGAACAAAAATGATACTACAAAACAGAGTAAGTAACAGGAACATAAATAACTACATAATATACAAGAACCAAGAACACATCTGTTAAACCAAACAAGACAGGGAAGTCAAACCAGGGGATGCGTCAACAGCTGTAAAGGAGAGAAAGAAAAGTCATGGAGGGAAGGAAGAGGAGGGACCCGATAGGTCCATATCAGCAGCTCGGCAGGAGTTCAGGAAGCTCCGAAGTCGGACAGGGTCTTCATAGGTCGTCGTTTTATTGTTGTAGGTAACTTTAAAGAGACATGGGTGGAAGAGTCTGTATCTGGCGCCAATGGAGCGAAGATCAGATCTCATGTCCAAAAAGGCCTTGCGACGATTAGCTGTAGTTCTGGCATAGTCCTGCGCAAGGAACAGAGGAGACCCCGACCAGGTAAGACGAGGAGAAGCTCTGGCTGCTGAAAGAACTTTTAGTAGATCAGTGTATTCGAGAAAGTACATAATTACGCCCCTTGGTCTAGATGAAGGAGAAGTAGGTGATGAGGGGCGACCCAGTCTATGGGCCCGTTGTATGTTGAGCATAGTATCCTCTGGCAAATGCAAAAGTTTGGGCAGAAAAGATTTGAAGAAAGCAATGGGGTCAGTCCCCTCGCAACCCTCCACTAGGCCGTGGATGTGCAGATTATTGCGCCTGTTCTGGTTTTCAAGCTCCTCCACCTGTTTCTGGAGGAGAGAAATCTGCGAGTGCATGTGAGAAATTTTGTAGGATGACTCCTGAAGGGAAGAAACACTCTGCTCCACTGATGTGACCCTGGCATCCATTTGTGACCAGTTGTCAGTGAGAATTTGTAATTTCGCATTGGTCTCCTCCATAAACGGGCGAAGCACCCTTATCTCCTCCAGCAAGAGTTCCATGATATGGCTGAGGAGGAATTTGATGGTGAGGGAGGGTCCTTTTTCTGTCTTTTAGTAGTAGCTTTTCCCACAGGCTACGCTGAAAGCTCCATCATAGGCGAGGGTGTGGAAGCAGGAGGTGTACGAGAAGCTTCTAAATGAGCTAACACAGTGAACATCTTGGAGTTCTTGATAGAGATGTGATTCGAAGTCTTATTGGCAAGAACCGGTCGGAGTCTGCCCATGAGGAGTCAGCTACCACTGAGAAGAACCTCCAATCAAGACACCGAAATAAGCACTGGTACAAAACACTTAGCTACAAAGCACCAGCATTATATGTTAATCCTTTACATTTCGCCTATAGCAACAATAATGCCAATGCAGATGACAGGAATTCCCAGAAATGTGCGCGTACAATGGAAGGGGTTTGCAAATACAAAAGGGCTCCAGCGTGAGGAAGTAGACATCTGCAGTTCTGCCTGGTTCCAGGGAGATTAGGATTTCCTATGGGAGAGATAAAGCAGGCCTCCACGAATTATAAGGGACCGCTGATAATTATATTCTCTCAGGCGACATGTCAAGGAAATAGGAGCTGGGAAGACAAAATGACCGCCAAAACAAAAGAGGCTGGAGGGGGCAGCTAAAACGGGCTAAAAAGCTGCCATTAGTGACATAAAATGTCAATTAAGGCAAATAGTGGCCCATCTTGATCGAGGAGGGATATTCAGTCAAATATAGGGTAGCAGCATAAACGAGGGGATGCTGTGTGGTGAATGCGACAGAAGTAAACAAAATGGCAGTCGCGGCTGTCACGGAGCCGCGACCGTGCTGATTTGCAGAAAATAAAGGCTTTAAAAGTGCTGCCGGGGGCCGCAAACAAACTCACGGCATTCCTGAGCCTTTCCGACGATGGTGTCTTCCGTCAAGGAGACAAAAGGAAAGCGCCAACCGCTCGTCTCCCGTGACTTCAGCGGAGGGCTCACGTCGGCGCCGCCATCCTCACCGGGCGCTAAGCCACGCCCCCGTTCTTGTACTTTTTCTAACATGCACATTTCTGTTGGCAATATGTTGTAAATAAAGGATCTTCAGTAGCCAGATCATGTATAGGTATGCTGTAGATTTATTGGTAAGATAACAGCTTCATATATGTTACTGGAAGATGTAAAGTCCAGGTGATGCCCCACCATGAGCAGCCTCCCTGCTGCTCAGCCTGCTCACTCCAACTGACACTCACAACCTCACCAGGCACCCATGCATTCCACAACATCATCAATCATCCAACATTAAAGACATCTCCAAGCACACTAACACTCATTCTGGCTGAGCAGTAGGAAAGAGATACATAGGCAAGGGGAAAAGCGAACAGTAGATCATAACACATCCCCCTTCCTAAGGAAACCAAAACACAATAAAAGCAATTGAAAGTACATAAGGCAATCAAAATAGAAAATACATTAGATTCTAAAAGATGCATGATAAGACATTGAGCAAATGAATCAAGGAACATACCAAACAAATAAAATGCATGACAATTCAGTAAGCCAATGAATTCACACTCCAAAAATCAAAAATTGAAGAGGTTCAAGAAAAGCAACAGGCTTTGACAATACTACAATATAAAAGAAAGTCATCAAACATTTCAAAGGTAAAACCAGAGAAGCGTCGTAAGAAGGTGTCTTCTCTAACACAATCCAAACAGGGGAAAACCTTTCACCCATGCAGGTGACAAACGCACATCAAGGTATACGCAGAGACGCTTCGTAAGAAGATGTCTTCTCCTACGCAGTCCAAACAGGAAAAACCTTTCACCCACACAATCCCAACAGTGAGGGTACACACAGAGAAGCTTCGTAAGAAGGTGTCTTCTCCTACCACAGTCCAAACAGGAAAAACCTTTCACCTACACAATCCAAATAGTGAGAGAAACTGACAAACTCAAATCAACCATATAACCACAAATAAGTGGTAAACCAAAGGCTAAGAGAAACACTAAGGGTAAATACTCTACCCATAAACTCAGAGAACTACTCAAGTCAAACACAACTAAAAGGGGTATTAACACATCTGCACATTAAGGTGACAAGGTGATCAGGGACATTACACACCCACATCCTCTATTCTATACAGTAGCAGAAGCAAAGACATAGAAAGAAAAACTGATCTCCACATGGTAAGACACAACATCCCCAAACCAGGGTACACTATAGGCTAATCGCCCCACAACCTCATACAATGCCACAACAAGGTCCACATAAAAGCCCGAGTACGTCAATCCAAGTGAAAACTAATCCAAAAGCTTGATCTGCTGTGTTGTCACACTGTGGTGTGGTGGATTTCTTACAACAAGTGTAAATAATATTTGGAGAAAAACTGTCCGGTTGTCCAAAAAAGAAAAGTTGACATTCCTTTTAAGCAACACAGGACCAGTGGTTGCCCGACGATCTTGCTAAAAGTTCAACCAATGCCTTCCGTATCAAAAGTTAATTGTACCTGTGAGCCAAAAGATGCAGAGAACCTGGACCTTCAGGATTACTGACTTCACAGCATCTCTCTGGTAGTACTCAACCTCCTTCAATAATCAGCCGTTCGTGCACACCTAGTGAGCCATCCCTCTCCATGCGACGACAGATCGTGCACAGTGACTTCCACTCCTCGTCAGACCACGAAGTACTGCAAGGAACACACAGTAGTAACATACGTGGTTGGCATCGTAAGGACTGTTCACAAGCTTAGCAGTAAGAGCAGCAGACAAACCCAAAATGGCTGCACGTAACGTAGGCCGCGCCGGATGACTCACGGAATGTTTATGCTGAAAAGTAACTCTTAGCAGCTCAGAGCCTCGTAGGAACTCCAACGTCATAGAGGCTTCAACGAACAAGCAGCATGACTCCAGCACGCAGGACAGTGTGCACGGTGAGGCTCGTGAAATGTTTAAAATTGAGCGGTTCAACTGTCAAGTTGCAGCCAGGGCAACAAAATCGGCAAAGAGCAAAAGTAATTACTCACAGAAAATGTGGAACTCCCCGGATGGCAAACAATCAGTCTTGCTCGTAGTAAACTCAAATTTCAGCACAGGAGGGGTACAAAGTAAAAAAAACACAGCTGGTCTTTTTCGTTGTGCTCTGTGTCATTGGACACTAACTATTGAATTTCACCACAAATCCAATTAAGCTGGTAACAATGAGCCGAAATACAGTACAAAAAGGGCACTCACTCCACAGCTTAAAACACCCACACCTCTTGAAAATTCAGGTTACCATCATTGGTAGACCAGCCTTTGCTTAAGGGGTGCTAGTTCAAAGGAGGTGGCAGTTTTCCCTGAGCACAGCGGTGGTGCCACTTCCCAAGCACCAGTTGCTATAGAAAGGAGGGCAGGAGTAACACATCCAGGAATACCATCAGTAGAAGGTCAAACAAACAGGTCACAGGAAAGTCAAACACCCTGGTCTTCAGGCTTACCTGTTGACAAAGGACACTGGTGGGACTGACCAGAGTGTCTGTAGTAATCCTTTTTCTTGGGAATTATTTTCCTTAAGGTTCCAGCTCATGAGTTTAATTACTTTGGTTAGGCAAATCCTTAGTTCCAGTAGAAGGGTATTCCTTAAGCAACATGCAGGTTCTGTTTAAAATGTCGCCAGTGTTGTAAATAAAGGATATTCTGTAGCCAGATCATGTATAGGTATGTTGTATATTTATTGGTAAGATAACAGCTTCAGATAAGTTACTGGAATATGTAAAGTCCAGGTGATGCCCCACCAGGAGCAGTCTCCATGCTGCTCAGTCTGCTCACTCCAACTGACACTCACAACCTCACCAGGCACCCATGATTTCCACGACATCATCAATCATCCAACATTCCAGACATCTCCAAGAGACACTAACACTCATTCTGGCTGAGCAGTAGGGAAGAGATACATAGGCAATGGGAAAGGCAAACAGTAGATCATAACACAATACTTTACTAAAGTTTTGCCTTAACATACTGTTCCCACGTCCATTAGCATTTCAGGGGCATATTACAAGGACTTACCTCCGATTTATCTCCACCGTAACGCATTAAAAGTGGAGATAGAACTAACACCCCATTCACAAGCTGGTGCAAACAGCAGACATCGTCAGTATTCCCGTGATAACTGCCCCAAAACCTAACACCACGGTGGACACCACCAACTAACCCTAATGAGATGCAGAGAAGGCGTTCCCGTGCAAAAACACAAGAAAAAACAACAACACCACTTTCACAATGAACTGACAGACTGGCGAAGCGAACCAAAAAGAGGTGATAAGCTGCAGTAGCTGAGGGTATTTAACACCTGCCTCAAGCAGAAGGCAACGGAGCCCCACACACATCCATACCTGAAGAACAAACAATGCCACCGCCACCACCCCAAGGACCCGGACCCGCAGCCCCCCCGGACCACCACAGAGGGAGCGCAGAGTAAGATAGCAGACCTACCAAAAACGCACCACTCTCACAGACCTAACGCCAGATGAAGTCATTTCCCACTACAGGCTCAAAAGGACAACCATCATCTGTATCATGACCCACATCGCCCACAGACTGACGGTCCCAACACAGCGGGGAACCAACATCCCTCATCAGACAAAGCTGCTGACTGTGATGAGTGAAAAGGGGACAATAAGGTCCAGGAATCCCAAGACTGGATATGAATCTCAAATCCGTTTTTACTTGGAGGAAAGTTGGCTTAAGGCTCTGGACCTCTCCAGCCTCTAAAGAAACTTGTAAATGGAAAGGAACGTTTTGCTATGAATTGATCTACCATGTTTGCTGAGTATATTCAAACAAGCTAACTGGGCAATATCATTGTTTAGTAGGATAGAGGCCACATTACTCTGTTAATTGCACTCTCAACTAGTGCAAGATATTGAATTTGTACTTTTTAAACGTTACACGCTATATGTTAACTCTACAGAAATAGAAGGCGACTTTTTGTTCTTGATGAAACAAAACCGTGATGTTTTTAAATTGTATTCAAGTTGGCTGTCGCAATGTATGTATTGACAGTTTTTGATAGGACTAAGGATGATTCATGCTACATCATGTGACTTTGTTTGTATACAATGCTTTGCTGTCTGACAAAAAGAAAATACTACAAAATAGGAAACCCCTGGATCTACTCTGTCCCGAATACAATAAACCCTTGCATGCTAACACATTCTTCATGTCTGATAATGCACCCAAAACCTCTAAGAGTCACCTTGTCTGATAATGCACCCAAAACCTTGCAACTACTCCCAAATTAACAGCACTTTTACCTTTTGCCAACACTGCATAATGGATAAATGAAAAATGAGCACAAAAGGATAAAAGTTTGAGAAAACACTAATAAAAAGAAATTTGCTCATATATACAAGTTGGTGCTGTAGTATCTAAGGAAAATCTACCCATTGATGGGAATGAATACAAAGATTGGGAAAAGGAGGAATACACGCTTACAACCCTTGCTCACAAACCTGCTGATTGTGCTGCACCTGTTGGCCTCTGGTACCTTCCAACCAACAACTGTCAGAGTCGGAGGGGTCTCACAGTCAGCCCTATCAAAGTTCATCACACCTGTTCTGGATGCCATCCTCATATTCATACCCCAGTACATTCACTTCTCCAACACTGCGCACGAACAGCTGGAGACAAAGCAATGCTTCTACCCCATAGCCAGATTCCTGGCCCGGTTGGAGGCAATCAACTGCACACATGTCCCACTTATGCCCCTGCGGATAAAGCACACCACTACTGCAACAGAAAGCACAAGCATTTCATCAATGTGCAGGCAATAGTGCACCACCGGGTACTTTTCACTAATGTTGTCGCCAACTACACAGGCAGTGTGCATAATTCCTTCATCTTCCAACAGTCCATCATCAACCAGCACATCCAGGATGGCACATCTGGAACAGGACTGTACGTTGGTAAGTACCAAATCAACACACCACACATCCCAAGCCTCCAACGCACAAAGCACAACTGTGGGGAGGCACACGTTAACAAATCCACAATAAACATGTCAAACTACACGACCACCTACCAGATAAGACCACACCACTCCCTGGTCATACTGGGCTACCCCTGCACCAAATACAGACATTTCATGGCCACACAACAGCTGAACGTCTGGAGATGTGGAATGCAACCATAACACATTTGAAGCACTGCTCTGCCCACATGACTCTACCGCAGTGTCCCGCAGGTCAGTGTCCCATGGCTTTGGGCACGTGTCCGCCGCTCTGCATCCGAGGCAAATAGCCCTGTGCGACTCAAGTCACCCCCCTTGTAGTTCTGACATTGCATGATGACTGTTGGTGTTGTTTCCAGCACCAGCTACTCACTGAGAGCTGGCTTACACTCACTCCACACACAGCCAGCACAGGCGTCACTAGAATGGTGGACCTGCCATCACTACCTGCCGAACCAAGTATTGACTCTTCTCCCTGCACTGTCACAGGTGATCAAGGATATGCACTCTGCCCTTGGATGAGGACACCCCTCCGAGACCTGGCCGCACCCGCCCAGAGGCAGTACAATTCAGCCCACATTCGCACCAGGGGCATCGTTGAATGCACATTTGGCGTGTTGAAGTCACATTTCAGGTGCCTGGACGGCACAGGTGGGAAGCTCCTGTACAGCCCAGACATCGTGTGCAAGATGATTGTTACATGTTGTTTGTTGCACAACATCTGTGTTCGCACCAGGGCCCCATCGATCCCAGTTCCAGAGGTACCGGACGATGATGGTGGTGATGGGCCAGGTGGCCCACATCCCACTACAGCTGCAGCAGGAATGGCCCGTAGGAATACCATCATTGATACTTTCTTCTCATGAGCACGTCACATTGTGACCGTCTATGGCAATCATGCGACAGTAGAGATGCCCAACTGCACTGCATGTGTGATTAAAACATATTTGCAGGTTACAGATTGTACTTCTACATAGTCATGTTACATTACTCTGCAGTTTCAGATGTGATTTGCCAGGTTGTGCACATTTGCGGAACCAGTTGTGTGCTCTGTTCAATTGTGGAGGGGTTGTTGTTTGTACCGGGATGTAGTCAATGTCAAGGTGCACTTCTGCTTAAGTGCGTATGCTGCACGGTGGGTGTGTCGCTCTTGTGGCTCTGATTTGTCTGCCACTCGTCTCTTTCATGCGGTGTGCCTGTTGGTTCTGTTCTTTCACGGTGCTTGAATGTTGTGGTGTACATGTTGTCCTCTGCAATTGGCCATGGTGCATCCGTGGTACTCCGCTGTTGATGAATTTTGTTTTGTGGCATTTTCCGTATGCTGTTCTTGTGCTTTTTCCCGCATTGTGCGTGAGTATTGCTGCCCTCGCTCTGGTTGTCATGGTTTTCTGATCGCGCTTTAGCCCATTGTAGGTTTTTTGGCATTGGGGTTTGTGTTTTTATCTGTCAAGGTGGTTGTATCAGCAAACTATCGCATGCTACCACTGTGGTGTGAATTCCACGTTGTCACGGAGTTGTTTTCCCTCGATAGGCTGCGATGTTGAAAGTTACGTTATGCTGCTCTTGCGGTAGTTATCACACATTCTTGTGAATATACCCTTGAGTGTTTCACTGGCCCGGTAATGTGATTTCACTGCAGTATTTTATTTACTTGCACGTGCTCCTTTTCTGCAAACTGTTGGTAGCTGGCTTGGAGTCCTTACATAAACCACGCGGAGAAAATCGAGTTTAAAACAAACAAAATTGCATTAAAAATACTATTCTGTGGAGTCTTGATTGTACCCCAGATAGGAAATGATCCAAGGCAGATCAAAAATGAACTGGTGACAGGATGTTCCAGCCACATTTGTACAAAGGTTGTTTCTATCAGTCCACTGCACTGCGCCCTGTGTTAAAATCCAGAGAAGATAAACAAAATGTGCCAACTAGAACAAAACGCAGCTTTTGAACATAATAAAACATGAAAGGGCCTGATCGACCAAAGCCTTCATTCATTGCAGTGCAGTTCAAGATTCGACTAGAGGAATACAGGCTAAATCACAGAAGAAAAGTAAATGCAGCTTCAAACAAACATGACAGTCGAATAGATTTGTGGAGCACATTCAGCAAATTAATTTAATAATGGCACATTAATAATAAAATAATAATAATATTAACAATAGTATTCTTATTATTAATAATAATGATAATACTACATTTTCTTGGGTTACTTAAAATTATTGCAATATGTTGCATAAAAATACTACAAAAATCGCCGAGCCAATGGCTGGACTTTTTAAAAAAGAAACCTAAAGCAAAGAAAAAATCCTTTCTTTAATCAAATGTACAATGCTCAAAGGTAGCTGCAAAATCAGTACATTGATCCAAATGCTTAGGAACGAATTCTAGGAATTTTACAGTTCATAAAGCATATGTCTAAGAAATCGATTCATCTTCCGACTTAGGGTAAGTACAAAAGATTAGAAATGTTTTGCTTTTTCAACCACACACTTCACATAGCAACCATTGGTGAAAGAAGAGTTTTTCAGAGCACTCCGATTTATTTATCAGTAGGTAATTCAGTGGTTCCAAAAGAAATTGAGGATTTTACAGCATCACTAAAATTCAAATCAGGCTAACAAAATTTGAAGCTGAAGCAAAAGTCCTGTGGATTCATTTACCAATTTGTGATGCACAGCAGTGCAGCAAGCTTTCTTACTGCGCTGCCGTGCATCAACAGAAAAGGGCATGAATGCGCCAAGTCTATGATATTCGGCACATTTGTGTCTTTTTTTATGCACTGGCACACTGGTCTGCATGATCCAATGCAGGCACCCAAGCGCCATGGTGCAAGGGTGTCTGTATTGTAGGGGTGATTATTTTTTTTGTGCAGGAAGGAACACCTTCCTGCAGAAAAACAATCACGAGCAGTGTTTTCCTCATTCTATGTGTGTATTCTATGCATACATAGAATTAAGAAAACCAAGGTGAAATAAAGGTATTTATGCTTTTTGTGCCATACTTAAGTCTCTCCTTGGGAGGCATAGGAATCTGACGTAATCCCAGGTTTACAAAACCTTGTAAATCTGGGAATGCATCAGGTTCTATAAGTGTTGTGTGGGAACACCCAGAGCAACACCCATGGAATGCCCTTTTCATGTAGAGAACTGAATGAAAAGGGACCATATTTACAAGGCCATGAAAAGCCACGCTTAGAGGCTTCGGTGGCTTTGTAAATACGGGCCAGCACATTCTGCCACTCAAGCGTCAGACAAAGTGAGGCTTCGTAAATGAGGCCTCTGATTTAGAGTGAAATGGAAGATCTTCCAATTTACTGAAGAAAGGTCAAATCTGTAGGAGAGTGCACTGATGGGATATCCCCCATATGTATGTTGCATTGTTTATTCACCATGCCAACTCCCACAGGTGTGTACGGTATTAGACTTTAAAAACAAGGAGCTACTATGGCAATATGTGTTTTTGAAACCAGAAAATATTTGTGCTTTATTTACCTTTTGCTAACTTAAAAAAAAATATTGGCAAGTGCCAGCATTGCCACAAACAATGATGTTTTACCGTAACAAAACAAGAACCGAAAAAGAGAAAAGCTAGTAGCCAACATCAGGCCTATTGGCTTCGCCAATGCTTGTTTTATTTGCTTCACTCCGTCTTGTGACACATTGGTGTTTTCGTCATTTACTGAGTTTCAGGATATATCCATCCAATAACTAGAACAAAAAAAGATTAAGTCTCCCTCGTGAGCCACTAGAAAACTAAAGAAGACTTTCAAAGGGAGATGTCTTTATCGATTGATATTTTCCTAAGGAAGGATGCTGTCTAGTAAACTCTCTGAAAGGGACGTTTCTCTTACAACTCAATCAGAGCTGCAAGGGTTTAATTTTATTTTAGATGGCAAAATGCCCAACCTAGAGTAAGGCTCATCAATTGTTGACCCCCATAATATTATTACTTGAAAGGTGTTGAGAGACGCAAACCTTTTAATGGAGTATTCTGTATTTTCCAAGGAGATTCAGACGTGCTGTGTCTAGTCATCACAATATGGCGAATGCACTTAATGATCTATTGTGTAATCTACCATGCCTTACAACCCAATACCACCAGAAGAAAACCCAGAGAGGACACATTAGTAACATGTTTGGATGAGGGACAATAGGAGTAAGAATGTGTAAAATTGATCATTGGTAACTAAGGGGTCCATTAGGTTAGCGGGCGGATCGCCACCGCCTGTATGGCAGTGGCGATCCGCCCGCTAAAAACCACCGCCCGCTCTGCATTTTACCCCGACCACATTACCATTGAGGGGGGGGACCCCGGCAGACAGAAAGACTGTCCGACCGTTTTCTGCCCAGTCGCAGAGTCGACCGGGCGGAAAAGCAGCTAACATGGTGGCGGGGTCTGGGAGACACTGCCATTCATATTAGCGTAAATGCGGGGTAATGCCTTTCCGCCGCCATGGAAAGGCATGCGGTTTTTGCCATTGGGGGCCCGTAACGGGCCCCCAGGGATTCTAGGGGGTGCACATGGGGGGTACCATGCAGTTCCATGCACAACATGACAGGCACAGCCCGGTGCCTGCCATGTTGTTCATGGAAGTGCACAACATGCCTTCCTGGCATTGTGGCGGGCGGTGCTGAGTGCACCGCCTGCCGCAATGACAGGAATGCAGGATGCACCCGCTACGCATCCTAATGTCAGCAACGGGACCCCCACACCAATGGCGGGCAGTCCCATTCTTTGTACGCCTGCCACCCTATGACCCAATAGAAGGCAGACCCAAGTGTCTCCCCTTCAAATATATATATATACACCTAGCCGCATTCCTAGAAGATGCCAGTGTGGATTTACACTAAATGCCAAGAGTCAATAGTACCTTTATAGAGTAAGAAGAGGAAATTACCAAAAGGGCCTGGCGCTTCAAGTTGGGAATAGATGATTTTTTAACTTCTTAGTCCTCTCCCCTCTCCATTGTAATAAAGAATCTTTATCTTGTTTAGGATGAACACAATTGCTAATCTAAGCCATCTGAAACAATAGCCTCCGTAAATAATGTATTGAATGTGAGATGTCTCTAGTGAATCTGTTCAATATTGTTGCAGATAGCAACCTGTTCTGCCTTGAGGACAGGAGGCTCATCACATGGAGGATATTGGACTAATCATCCTTAGGGTGGTCTCCCTCCAAGCGTTTTGCCTGCTTACCTACTATTAATTCTGATTCAGTTGTTGGCCTTAGGACTCTCTGCACTTTACAACTGCCAACCAGTGCTAAAGTGCATGTGCTTCTCCTCTAAAACATGGTTTGATGAATGTATCCACAATTGGCACACTCCTAGTACAGTGCTCTACATGTATCCACGGTCTGTAAAGTACATGCTACTTATACTTATACTTGCAACACTGAGTGTACCACCCACATAACTTGCACTTTAAACATGTCTCAGGCATGCCACTGTAGAGCCTGTGTGTGCAGTTTAGACTGCCCTTTCATTAATATAATTCGCCATAAGCTAGGCTCTAGGTAGTCCACAGGTCATGCTGCTGTGTAATCAAATAGTAGGGCATGTACTTTTACATTTTGCATGACCTGGTAGTGAAAAAGTCCCAAACTCGTTTTTCACTACTGAAAGGCCTACCCCGCTCATAGGTTAACATTGAACATTCCTTATTATATTGATTAAGTTGTAATTCACAATTGAGATAATGTAGAATTGTCATGTTTAGCACATCTGGAATGGTGATGACAACTTCTCGTTAATAGTAATGTTGGATTTTAAGTTATAATTCTGAAAATGGCACTTTTAGAAGTTGGACCTTTTCCTGCTCTAAGCCTTTTGGTGTCTCCTGTCTGTCTCTGATCACTGGATGCGCTGGGTGACAGTTCACTTGTGTATTCTCTCTAGACAGTACCACACAAAGGAAGGCTTGGTGTGACCTGGGAATAAGGGAGGGGGGAGCTTGGCACAGCCTCACACTTACACCTAAATAGGCTGGACCCTGCCTACACAAAAAGGGCTTCATACCTCACTGTGGTGAGTCTGGATCCCGGGCAGGAAGAAAGGACCTCTGTGCACTTCAAAGACCCCACTTTCAAGTCAACCTCACTTCAAAGGCACAACTGGGTATAAGTATTGGGCCCCGGATCCTACCAACCCAGTACACCTGTTGACCTGAAACCAACTTGCCAAAAAGATGGACTGTTGTGCTAAGGACTGCTATACTGCTGGACTGCCGCTCTGGAAGACTACTACCTTGCTGTGCTCTGCTACCTGCTTCTCCCTCTGACAAGACCCACATCGTCTGGCCCAGAGTGACTCCAAGGGCTAGCCGACTAGTCTCCCGTTCTTCAAAGATTCAGGGACATCCATTTTTTTAACCCTGACCCTGTGCCTGGTTCATTGCAAGTAAACCTTGGTGCTTGTTCCAATGGAAACAATGCATTTCAGGCAGGCAGACCAAGAGTTTATAGGAAAGGGTGCTGTTTCAACCAGATTCTAAATCCTTCCCTTAGTTCTAGACGACAACCTTGATCGTTGGAGTTTTTGTTTTATAACCAGCTTGTTGAGTGCTTTTCAATCTGTTCTTTGCAAATGCCATGGCATGTGTGTTTTATATCACATTCCATATTTTGTTGAACTACTAGCTGAGATTAACATAGTAGCCAAGCATGTTTTGCAGTGGTGTCATTGACCTCAGCTGCCATCAGCTATTAACGATATCACCTCCCCCTACTTTTTGTCATAGTCTGGGAGTGTATTTTGCTTTTTATCAATATTATCCAGGTAATTTAATTGAGAGCATAAGTATTTTTATACCCTAAACTAAAATGTAAAAGGGTGCTAGAAGAAGCTAGCTACTTGTAGCTATCAGGTAATTTGTAACCCCACATCAGAAGAACTACCCTATTCCACAAGAGCATATTTATGGCATTCATCAACCTCTTCTTAAATCTGCGATCAGATTAGGTTTGTTAATTCACAGTTGAAGATGGTTAAAGCTGAAAGACTTCACTCTAGGTAAAGGCAGGCACATTTTCTTTTCCCTTATTTCAACAGAAGGCACATTTTCCTTGACTGACCCACTGCATGTGACAGGTTGTTGCAGCAGGATGTGCTCTGCATGGGATAGCCAGGGACTGGAAATTGTGGTGCCCTGCTTTCATCTCTGTGCTCATAGGTACAATATATGGGAGGCAAGTAGATAGTGTGGGGTGGGGTATAGGTGTTGTGTACAGGGCATGGTCATCCATGAGTAGTGAATCTGGGGATCAGAAGGCAAGCATGGAGAAGCACCTAGAGTAGGTTTTGACATTCAAGCAAGGGCAGGGACTGCAGTTGGGCTACAACAGATGACTTACTACAACTGAAAACGTTGAGTAATAATGGAAATGTTTGCTGCTGCAGTGAATGCCCACTATAGTTTCCCAATGTTCATGTTCCATAGCTATATCTTGAAAATGTTAAAAAATGTCACCAAGTTGGGAGTATTCCAACTTCAAACAGAGTCAGACATACACTCTTAAGAAAACCACACAGATGAGATGGTGGTGTAGATCCTGTTACTTCTGGCTTGCATTTCCAGTCATACTGTGTTTGGAGGGCATGTTCACCTGGGGTGTCAATTGTTGAATCTTAGGGTGGTGCCTTTTTCGAGCCTGTAAGCAACTAACTGGGTTATCAATTGGGAGGGTGGGTGCCCTACTCAAGTAATATACACATTCATTGTCAGTATGTACCACAAAAGTCACAAAATAAACTTATGTCAACCCACTGGTAGGTTGGCACAAAAGCAGTAAGGCTTATCTAAGAGGCACTTTGTACTGTATTTGTCAAGCACTCAAATAGCAACAGAGTGAATGCACAGCACAAGAAAAAACACAATTAATTTAGAAGGATAAAGAACATGTTAAAATATATAAATGACAAGAATCCATTAATTAGAGACAAAGCGCCTCTCACGATTGTCTGGTGGCTCTGGACTGGTTCAAAGTCACGTGTTTAGGCCAACCATGATGGAGTGCCTGTCACTAGACTTGTCCCGGTGAAGAGTTTACATTCTCCCACAAACAAATTACATATGATGAGCTTCAGCCAGAGCTTCGCCAGTCATTGCAGGCAAGAAGAAGCCGTCCACTTTCAGATCTTGTTGTTGGAGGGAGGCACGGCGGTCTTTGCAGATGTAAGGGAGCAGTCTGCTATCAGACCTTCACATTGGTAGCATGTGCAGCCATTAATGGTCATGGAGTGCCGAAAACCAATAGATTTTCACTTGGAGTTCATCTTTTGCACATTGTAGTGAGTAGAGATACACCATCCATGGTTCAGGACCTGGGGAGTCACCACTCGGAAGTCGGGACTCACTCTAGCAGAGAACAGCAGGTTCATTAGTGCAGGACAGCTGTACAGTTGCAGGGGGTGGCCACCGGAAGCTTGTTGTGCGCCTGTAGCTGAAACAAGAGGTCAGCCATGTGACCCTAAGAGTCACTTCTGATTTCTTTGTTTGAAGACAAGCATATCTAACCGTCCTTCTGCAGAGAGTAGGGCAGTCCTTTTTCAGATTTTTCCATAAGCCATCAGTGTTCTGGTAAGAGTCTCTGTTGGTGCCACTTTAATACCCAGTGTGAGCCTGTATGTTGGGGTGTTTCTGCTCTTTGTCCATCCCTAAACTGGTTCTAGACAGTTCTTCACCTTCCACAGGGTCTATCTCCAAACTGTCTACGGCATCGATGGGTAGGAAGCCCAGGTGTCTGCTGCGTTTGCCAGTAAAAGGGCAGGCAGTTCAGTAGTAAGGAAGGGGGATGGGCAGATCCCTAGGCACACTTTAAAGATCAGAAAGGGCTGATAATTTACCCCCCAGGCCATCCTGCTCAAGGGAGGAAAAGCCTTCCCCAGACTCAAAGCCTTTTTGTACCCTTTCTGGAAAGAATAACCATCACGCACCAGGAGATCCATTATCAGTCATGAGACCCTGGACACTGGTCAGGGCCAGACTGGCCATAGCGGGCACTGGGCATTTCCCAGGTGTGTCGCCAGGGTTGGGGCCAGTTTTGGACCCCTGGAGGCCGTTTTTCCTACAGTGGTTGGTTTTGCAGCATTGCTGCAATATTGACCCCTTGTAACAAAAGTATTTTCCTCATGAGCAAGTCCCACCCACCACCCCCTGCGGACGGCCCGACTCAATTGCCAGGGCGGGATGACATTCCCAGTCTGGCCCAGACACTTGCCCTGATAAAAAGATATATGTGGTTTAGACAGAAAAATGCCAGCTTTGTAAGAGTTTAGCTACAGAGAAGGGATGGTCCTGATACACCCAGCTAGAATGGGTGTATTTCAAAATCAAGTATGCCTCCTTTTGCAGGGTGCACAGTCAAAATATCGATTCCTAATTATCAACTTACATTAATATCGAGTTTAAAATATCGAAGGTGAAGAACATCGATGTCAAGAATATCGTTGGACAGAATATCGACCCGAAGGTAAGTAATATCGATTTTTTTATATCGATGTAAGTAATATCGAAGTTAGTAATATCGATATCAATTATATCGATGTTACTAATTTCGATGTTTCTAATATCGATATGTGTTTGTTGTTATGTATGTTGTTATGTATTTTATTATGTATTTTACATGTATGTGTTATATGTTTTTATTTAAGTATTTTATTTGTTTTAAATTATATGTGTACTATTTTTTGTATATTACAAATGTTATTGTTAATTTAATTTTATGTTTTAGTATTGGAGCAGGTTGTGGGTTTATAGGGGAATAGGGTGGGAAGTAATTTAATTATAGTAAATTAATTGTTAATTTTTAGTAATTGTAATTTAATTTTAATTAATTTTTGCATTTAAGTTCTGTAGCGGGTTGTGAGTTTATAGGGGAATTGGGTGGGAAGTAATTTAATTGTAATTAAGTAGTTATATATTTTTTATTGGTATTGATCATTTTTTATTTCTAATTAATTATTAATTGGTAAAAAAAAAATGTCATTGGTAATTAAGGTTTGTAATTGGTAATTACATTTTGTAATTGGCAATTCATTTTTTTAATTGGTAATTAAGGTTTTTAATTGGAAATTAAACTGTATACATTGCAATTAATTTTTTTAATTGGTAATTAAGGTTTTTAATTGAAAATTAAATTTTTTAATTGCCAATTAATTTTTTTAATTGGTAATCATTTTTTACAATTGGTAATTGATATTTTTAATTGTTAATTTCTTTTTATTATTTGATAATTTATTTTATTAATTGGTAGTACATTTTATTAAAAAATGTTTTTTATTTAAAAATACATTTATTGTTTACCATTTTTTAATTGTTAATCAATTTTTAATTATCAATATGTTTTTTGTTTTGAAAAATATTTTAGTGTTCAATATTTATTATTTGGTAATTTATATTTATTTATTCATATTTATTGGTATTTCATGTTAATTTAGTGTTAATTAATTATTCAATTTTAAATATGTTTTTAGTAATTATAAATGGGCATTTGCAAATGATGTAGAGTCACTTAAAATTTAAATTTCTAAATATTTTATTTACAACAATTATTTATAAGTATGTTATATTTAACTTCTACGCTATCCAATGCTTTCCCTACTGTTGCACTCTCTGGAGTGGGAATAGTAATTTTTACCCCTACGCTATCCTACGCTTTCCCTACTGTTGCACTCTCTGGAGTTGGAATAGTAATTTTTACCCCTACGCTATCCAACGTTTTCCCTACTGTTGCACTCCCTGGAGTGGGAATAGTAATTCTTACCCCTACGCTATCCAACGCTTTCCCTACTGTTGCACTCTCTGGAGTTGAAATAGTAATTTTTACGCCTACACTATCCAACGTTTTCCCTACTGTTGCACTCCCTGGAGTTGGAATAGTAATTTTTACCCCTACGCTATACAACGCTTTCCCTACTGTTGCACTCTCTGGAGTTGGAATAGTAATTTTTACGCCTACGCTATCCAACGTTTTCCCTACTGTTGCACTCTCTGGAGTGGGAATAGTAATTCTTACCCCTACGCTATCCAACGCTTTCCCTACTGTTGCACTCTCTGGAGTTGGAATAGTAATTTTTACCCCTACGCTATCCAACGCTTTCCCTACTGTTGCACTCCCTGGAGTTGGAATAGTAATTTTTACCCCTACGCTATACAACGCTTTCCCTACTGTTGCACTCTCTGGAGTTGGAATAGTAATGTTTACCTCTACGCTATACTACGGTTTCTCTACTGTTGCGCTCTCTGGAGTGGGAATGGTAATTTTAAGTTCTATGCTATCCAACATTTTTATTACCGTATTTGTTTTACTTATGGATTTTGAATAGTATTTTTATTTATTTAGTTTTTTGTTTTTTTTTATAAATGTAGATATTGTAGTATATAATTCATTTATTAAATATTAAAGGTATGTTAATTTTTTTTTATTTATTAAACGTAATTAAACGTAATTCTTTACTTTTTATTCATGTTTTTGTTTTATGTTTGTAAATGTATTTGTAATTTATAATATTTTTGAATGTATTATTATTATATATGTATTATTTATTAATTTTAAACATTAATAGATATTTTTAATTATGTTTATTTTATTTATTAGTGTTATTTACTTTATTTTACATTTATATTTTTACATTAAAAAAACGATATTTTTAACATCGATATTTTTAACATCTATATATTTTTTTTTTCGATATTTTTGTACTTACCATGTTCTAGATAGGATGTCGATATTCTTGACTTCGATATTTCTGCATCGATATTCCTGTAGGTCGATATTTTGTAGGTCGATATTTTGACAGTGGTTCTTTTGCAGCAGCAGTGCTTCAACATCTCTGGAGATGTGGAAGCACTGCTGTTGCAAAAGGAGGCATACTTGATTTTGAAATACAGCAGTGCAAATACATATCTAAATGAAATTTCAGAAATCTCCAGAACGTAACTCTGTGTGCTCCACTCCAAAGCAGATAAGAGGAGGCTGTGAAACCCAGCTCACTTTTCTTTGAAGTACACAACAATTTGTCCTAATTAACAGGCTTGTTCAATGTAAGGGCAATGCATGAACCACATGGCCCAGGATACATCAGGATGATCCACTAGGTTCGCGGGCTCGTCACTGGAAAACTGGAAATCTTGAACAGTAAGTCCTTTGATCGCATCCACGTAATTTACAAATAGGAACTGGACACAAACACTGATTTGCATTTGCCTTTAATAATCACAGAATATTCCTCCAAAAGAATGCATCGTAAATCAGAGGCTGTCGTTAAAGATTCCCCCAGTGCTTGCAGAAAGTCAGTTGATCGGCTGTGGCGTTTCCTTAAATAGACCCAATTCTATTAATGTTAGTGGTTCCCTGAATGTTTATCGTTTGTGTTTCAGACAGGATGGTCGGCAACACGAGTGGGACGTGAGTTTCTATTATTAAGAATACGCTTACAGCAGGTACTGTGTTTTTTTGAAACATAGATTATTCACGATGCATAAAAATAAGGAAGGGTGTAATTAAGAAAAAATCCCCTTTTTCCTTCTTTCATAGATTCCATCCAGTCCTAGCCCTGGAGAAAACCCTAAAAAGCATATTGGGATTTGAAACTCATTGGCACGCTTTACCATTGGGCAAACAAGTGCTTGAAATAGAAGGCATGCTTTACTATTGGGCACACAAGTGCTTGAAATAGGAATAGCTTCAAATGGAATTACTATAAAATATGTAAACCGTTCGGCTTGAATACTAGTTCCCGTTGATCAGCAACCCCTGAGTGTTTTGTTAACACGATTATGAACTCAGAGGAGGGTTGCTTCGCGAATTCTTGACTGGTTGAACACTCACATTTATTATGTAAATAAGGAGTGTTATCTTGATCTGTGTTTGAATAATTTGCCTCAGTGTGTTCTCCTTGAAACTGTTTGAAGAATCAACATAATAAATTATGAAGACCAAGACATCTTGCAATTTGGTCTAAGTTTGATGAAGTGAATACCAGCTTTCAAAACTGTCAGCTAGATCATTTGTTATTTGTAGCTTTGTAAAAGTCTCATTTTCAGAATAGTAAATAAAATTCTGACGTTACCATTAAAGAAGAGGTTAAATTACAATACAAATTATTGAAAGAAGTATATCCCCATGTACTCTCAAACTGAAGTTATCAAATATTTAGTGTAATAAGGTAAGAGAGTGTTACTCTATGGGAGAGGAAGCCTTACAAGTGGAGGCTGAAAAACTAGGCAATTAGCTGGTCATCAAGCACCCTATGACAGGCTCATTGATATATGTGCAGACTCAGTGTAATAAACATTTATTTTAAAATCTTCATTTTATTCTTATAAATTCAAGGTAAAAATAATTTGATCAAAGATACTGAGACATACTGTATAAAACAACATATTAATGAGACATAAGATACATTTATACAGACAAATACAAACCAATTCAATACAATTATTTTTTACATACAACACAATAACATATCAACATAAACTAATTCTTTCTTATTAAGACATAGTGGCTAGATGGTGGACACGTTTGTTTTTTGTTAGGGAATCAGGGGGTCCCTTTTTGTCTTAATCAGAGGAAGCCTTACTAGAGTGAAAAACAACATTGAGCCTTTGGGGCCTACCTTGGGTTTATTTATAAGTAAAAGGCAGGATTAGGCCTGGCAAAATATTAATTGTAAGGTCAAAATGGCAGTTTAAAACTGCACTACAGGTTGCAGTGACAAGCATGAGACATGCTTTACAATGCTACTTTAGTGGGTGGCACAATGAGTGCCTCCTCCCCTTTGTAGCATTTAATTTACTTGTAGTACCATTTACTAGGGACTTATAAGTAAATCACATGAGCCAATTGAGGGTATACCAATTTGACCATGTATGGATTGAAAAGCAAAAGTAATTTACCACTGATTATTAGAAGTAAAGTGTGGAGAGTCCTAAAAAGCCAACAAAAATGGCTTCAGCAAAGGTAGGCAACAATTGGGGGTGAAACTCCAGAAAGGGCCAGGTCCAGGCATAACTGTCTATACTGCAATTTTACCCCGTTAGTGATCCAGCAGTATTGCAGTGCGCATGTGAAAGTATCACATCACTGCAACAATTTTCCAACCTAGTTCTGCAAAGTAGTAAGCCTTTCTTGCATTTTCATTTTAGGGCCATGCCACTTGCCTTTGATGGAGCCCATGAAACCTTCTGCACATGCCATACACTATACAGAAAAGATTAAAAACATTGGACCACATGTATCAACAGGAATAGTGATTACCTAATTGCGATTTTCAGTGAATCACAATTAGATAATCGCTATTCCTAATGTATGAAACTCCAGGAGTTTCATTTAGCAATTCCTAGGGGGTCACAAATTGACTTTCCTCTTTAATATTAATGAAGTATGTCACAGTTTGCGATCGCCTAGGAACCTCTGAAATCATGGGGATGGTGGCCTGCTAGGGTCAGCAGACCACCATGTCCGTGTTCGCTTTTCAATAAAGCAATATTTTTTCCTTAAAGGAAAATGGGTTGCATTTAAAGGCAAAAAGTTAAAAGTTTTCTTTTCATTTTTCAAAAGCGTTCTTTTGAACCACTTCCTGCTCTTAAAAAACGTTTTGGCCACTATTGCCAAAGGGGAAAGGGCCCCTTGGGGAATTAATTACCACCAACGTGAAGTTGGTGCTAAAACTCAAATGCTTTGCAACCACATCGGTCACAAAACATTCACAAATACCGCTTTGATTCAATATTTTGGAAGCGATGCCTTAAACACGCCCCTGCCAAAGACCGAATCGCAAACCCATTTTATGATTCGGTAACGAATCGCAAAATAGAGTTTGACACATAGCAAAAGCCTATTTCGTATTCGCAAGCGGACTGAATCTGCGAATCAGCCTGTTTGCGAACACAAAATAGGTTCATACATGAGGCCCAATATGTCATGATCACCTACCATATGCAGTGTTTTGTTGAAGGTGGTGTATTGGATACCTCATGGCCATTGATCATGCTCTCTCTTCTGAAAATACCTTTAGCAATGGTTCCTAGCACCTTCTCAATGAATGAATTTAGGTTTGCCGATCCATTTTCTAAATTTATTGGTAATCATCTCCTATGAGGGGTAGGAGTTATATTTTTGTTGCAGGTATTTTCATATGGGTGAATGCTGTGGGGTTTGTAGCACCACTTCCATGCAGTTTAGGGCACGTGGATTGTCCTCAGCTTACAATAATAGTTCTGGTAATATGAGATTCGGTAATACAGCATACATTGAAAAAAGTACTGCCTACACGCAAATACAATGATGGCAGGTTCCTTCCAAATGAGTGAGGTAGAAACGGTATTACCTCTGAACCATGTTTTTAAATGTAGTGTATTTTGTCAATCAATCAATCAATCAATCATGCCATTTGTATAGCGCACTACTCACCCGGGAGGGTCTCAAGGCGCTTGGGGGGAGGGGTATGCTACTGCTCGAACAGCCAGGTCTTGAGTTGTTTCCTGAAGGCGAGATGGTCCTGGGTCAGCCGAAGGTGGATGGGGAGGGAGTTCCATGTCTTGGCAGCCAGGTAAGAGAAGGATCTTCCTCCGGCGGTGGCTCTTCGGATGCGTGGTACGGCTGCGAGGGCGAGGCTGGTGGACTGTAGCTGGCGGGTGGGCGTGTAGAAGGTCAGGCGGTCGTTGAGGTACTTGGGGCCCAGGTCGTGGAGAGACTTGTGTGCTTGGGTGAGGAGCCGGAACGTGATCCTCTGGTCGACGGGGAGCCAGTGCAGGTTCCTCAGGTGGCTGGAGATGTGGCTGCGTAGGGGGACATCCAGGTTGAGTAGGGCGGAGGCCTTCTGGATGCGCTGGAGTCTTTTCTGTAGCTTGGCTATGGTTCCGGCGTAGAGGGCGTTTCCGTAGTCCAGTCGGCTGGTGACGAGTGCCTGGGTGACAGTCTTCCTGGTCTCGGTCGGGATCCAGCGGAAGATCTTGCGAAGCATACGCAGGGTGTTGAAGCACGATGAGGAGACGGCGTTGACTTGTCTGGTCATCGAGAGGGAGGGGTCCAGGATGAAGCCCAGGTTGCGTGCGTGGTCGGTTGGCTTGGGTGCGGTGCCCAGGGCTGGGGGCCACCAGGAGTCGTCCCAGGCGGAGGGCGAAGATCCCAGGATGAGGACTTCCGTCTTGTCCGAGTTCAGTTTCAGGCGGCTGTCCTTCATCCACTCTGCGACGTCTTTCATCCCTTCGTGTAGGCAGGTTCTGGCGGTGTCGGGGTCTCTGGTGAGGGAGAGGATCAGCTGGGTGTCGTCGGCGAAAGAGATGATGTTGAGGTTGTGCTGGCACTCCAGTGCCTTCTCTTGGATACCGATGTTGCTGAGGCGCTGGACTAGGGTGCGGTGGCAGACCATGTTGAATGCAGCGGAGAGGTCCAGGAGGATGAGGGCCACTGTCTCCCCCTTGTCGAGCAGGGTCCGGATGTCGTCGGTGGCTGCGATGAGGGCGGTCTCGGTGCTGTGGTTGGCTCTGAAGCCGGACTGCGAGGGGTCGAGGGATCCGTTCGTCTCGAGGAAGGCGGTCAGCTGTCTGTTGACGATCTTCTCGATGACTTTAGCAGGAAAAGGGAGTAGCGAGATGGGGCGGAAGTTTTTGAGATCGGTGGGGTCCGCTGTAGGTTTCTTCAGGAGGGAGCTGATCTCGGCGTGCTTCCAGCTCTCCGGGAAGGTGGCGGTGTTGAAGGAGGCGTTGATGATGTTCCGGAGTTGGGGTGCGATGGTGGAGTCGGCCTTGTTGAAGACGTGGTGTGGGCAGGGGTCGGTCGGTGATCCGGAGTGGATGGTGTTCATCGTGCGGGCTGTGTCTTCGGTGGTCACCGTGTTCCAGGTGCGAAGGGTGGCGGTGGGGGGCGTTGGTTCGACGGTTGGGTGCGTGGGTGGGGCGCCGAAGCTGTTGTGGATGTCGGCGATCTTGCGGTGGAAGAACGAGGCGAGGGAGTCGCAGAGGTCTTGTGACGGAGTGATGTCGTTGGTGCCGGTGCTGGGGTTGGAGAACTCCTTGACGATAGTGAAGAGCTCTTTGCTGTCGTGGGCGTTGTTGTCCAGTCGTTCCTTCAGGGATTTCTTCTTGGTGGTGCGGATGAGCTGGTGGTGCTTGCGGGTAGCGTGTTTGAGGGCGGTCATGTTGTCGGTGGTCCGGTCGAGGAGCCAGGCTTTCTCGAGGGTGCGGCAGATCTTCTTGGAGTCCTTGAGGTCGTCGGTGAACCAGGATGCCTTCTTGCTTCTGGGTCTGCTGGGAGTGTTCTTTAGTGGCGCGAGGTCGGCGGCGCAGGCGGTCAGCCACTGTGTGAAGTTGCGGGCTGCTTCGTTGGGGTCCGTTGTGTTGGCAGGTGGGCTCTGGCTGAGGGAGGTGGTGAGCTGGTCTGCGGTGATCTTGCTCCAATTCCTGTGAGGTACCTGTTGCGGGTGGTGGTGGGTCGTGGATCTTTTGAAGCTGAAGTGGACGCAGCTGTGGTCGGTCCAGTGGAGTCCGGTGGCGTGGCTGAAGGTGATGTACTTGGTGGAAGAGAAGACGGGATCAAGCGTGTGGCTGGTGTAGTGGGTGGGGGTGTTGACCAGTTGCTTGAGTCTGAGGTTGGCAAGGTTTTCCAGCAGGGCGGTGGTGTTGCGGTCCTTGTTGTTCTCCAGGTGGAAGTTGAGGTCCCCGAGGAGGATGTAGTCAGTGGAGGGGAGGGCGTGCGGGCTGATGAAGTCTGTGATGTCTTCGCTGAATTGTGTGCGTGGTCCCGGGGGTCTGTAGACGAGGGTGCCTCTGAGGGTCGTCTTAGGGTCGGTGTGAATCTGGAAGTGGAGACGTTCGGCTGCGGCGAAGGAGTCGTTGGCGTCGGTCGTGATGCGGATGGTGTTCCTGTGGACGATGGCGATGCCACCTCCGGTCTGGTTGATGCGGTCCCTCCTGATGATCTTGTACCCGTCCGGGATGGCGATGGCGATGTTGGGTGCAGAGGAGGCGTTCATCCATCAATCTTCACCTTCACAGCGCTCGCTCGCGCTTATTTTAATTTCAGCCTACCTGCCCTCAGGGACTCTCCCTGCGTCTGTCAGCGCCGCGCAGCCCAAGGTGACGCTGCAGCGGCCATAGGAGCTCCTGCTCGCCGACTCCAGCGGCCGCTCCCCCCGGCCACGCCCACTGCAACTGGCCACGCCTCTTACCATCGCCATTAAGCATGTGCTTCTTTCGTACGCGCAGCGGACGGGCGCAGCGGGCGCGCCGTTTGCGCGCCGAAGGCGCGCCTAAGGCAAGCCTGTCTGCGCGCGTCCGCGCCCAGACGGGCCCAGGGCCCCGAAACGCTACCCATTCTTTGGCATACTCCCCCGCTGCACTTAGAAATTTCCAGCTGCCCCCTTGCACTCTTCTATCCACTACCTGGGACCGCTTGGCATCTCTTGGCATCGCGGCCGACCTGGTCTCCCCCAGACTCACCCGTGCTCCTGAGTTGCTCCCTGTGCCGCCGGAAACTCGCATCCGCATATTGTATCTTAACACCCGCTCTCTCCCCCAACATCACGCTGATATTTTTCTTCTGTTGACTGCGGAAAATCCTGACATCTTGCTGCTCACCGAGACCTGGCTATCCGACCTATCCCTTCCTGATATCCTGGCCGCACTACCCCCTAACTATTATTTGCTGAACGCCAACCGGCCTCACGGCCGTCGGGGCGGAGGGGTCGCAGCAATCATCCGCAAAGACCTTCCTCTCATTAAGTCTTCATCTCTATGCCTCCCCGATGTTGAAAATTTAGTAATCAGCCTGCCAACTGAAGCGGGGGCTTTGACCCTTATCGTCTTATACCGCCCTCCTACCCCGATGCCATTATTCCCCATCACTTTCTGCGAGCAGCTCGCTGCCCTCATGACCTCCTCAGCACGCGTTGCCATATACGGCGACTTCAATTATTGGTTCAACCATGCTGCCGCCGGTCCCCATGCCACCGAATTGTTTGAGGCACTTTCTAGCCTCAATCTGACGCAGCATGTTACCTCCCCCACCCACACCGGGGGCAACATCCTGGACCACATATGGACTCAAGGTATTTCATTTCTCGGTCCGATCGTCTCCCCCTGTGTCTGGTCAGACCACTCTCTGATCGAGTCATCCATCCTTATAAAGGGCCTGATCAGGCCCCCCTCCCGGCCTGGAGGGTCCGCCCGGAACTGGAAAACTTTGGACTCGCCTGCCTTTCTCTCCTTACTTGCCAAGACCCAGCCTCCATCCCCCGAGTCCTTGGATATCAACATCATTGATGCTAACATTTCACACTGGTTAACAACGGCCAGTGACACTTTTGCTCCCCTCACCTGTTTCTCCCGCACCCACCTTAACAAATCCCACAAATGGTACAATTCTACCTTAAAGCAGCAACATCTGGAGCTGCGCCAATTGGAGCGCAGATGGCGGCGCCACTACCTTGGCCCCGACAGGGAAGCCTATGTGTCGGCACGCAAAGCCTACAAAGCAGCAATTATCACCACTAAAACCTCTTTCATCTCCAATAGGATCTTAACAGCTCCCAACAGATCCAAGGAGATATTCAAAGTCATTGGCGAATTGACATCGGACGCCAGGACACTTTCGATCCCACCTCCTTCCTTGGAATCTTGCACTGCCTTAAACTCCTTCTTTACTGATAAAATCATTGCCATCAAGAATTCCATTCCCCACTCACTTTCGCCCGCCATATCAGTTCCTCTCCCTGCTAATACATCTACTTTCTCTCAGTTTCCTGCACTCGACCCGGAATTACTCACTAGACTGTCCACCCGTGTGAAATCTGGATCTCCCAAGGACTGCTGTCCCCCTTTCGTGCTCCGCGACATCTGCCATGCCCTCCCACACTGTATTCTTCCCTTGCTCAACTCTTCTCTCACCTCAGGCTCAGTCCCCAGTTCATTTAAAGAGGCCACACTGGTGCCCCTCTTAAAAAAGCCCGGTGCCGACTCAGCAGTCCTGGCCAATTATCGCCCCATCTCCCTCCTACCTTTCTTTTCCAAGATCCTCGAGGCTCATGTCACGACCTGCCTCTCACACTTTATCGAGGAATCCAACCACCTTGCACCCAACCAGGCCGGGTTCAGACCAGCTCACTCCACCGAGGCCGTGATCCTCGCTGTGCTGGATAATCTCAGACGCAGCGAGGATAGAGGACAACCCCAGGCACTGGTCTTACTCGATCTATCGGCGGCTTTCGACACGGTGGACCATAACATCTTAATCCACCGTGTCGAATCCGCCGGAATCTGTGGAGCTGCTCTGTCCTGGATCAAATCCTTCCTCGAGGAGAGGTCCCAGGCAGTAAGCATGGGCCCCTTCTGTGCCACCAGTGTCCCCTCGTCCTGCGGAGTTCCTCAAGGATCATCTTTGTCTCCCCTCCTTTTTAATTTGTACCTTCAACCCCTCCTTCACTCCCTGGGTAAATGGGATATCACCGTGTTTAATTACGCGGATGATCTACAACTTATTTTTCCCCTCACTTCCCCTGACGCTGTCACCAATTTTCAGACTGCCATGACACACATCCAGCTTTGGATGAATCAAAATCAGCTCAAGCTCAATCCAGGCAAGACTGAGCTCCTCCCGGGGAGAAGCGCACAGTTTTGGGGCCCTCAGTACTGGCCGATTGAGCTTGGAACACCACCTTCTCCTGCTGGATGTGTTAAGAGTCTCGGAATTCTGATCGACTCTGGACTCACCCTCAAGGCACAGGTGAGCGCAGTAACATCTTCCTGTATGTTTCAACTCTACAGGATCCGGAAAGTCGCTCACCTCCTCTCACCTGAAGCCTTGCTGCAAGTCCTAATAGCCCTGGTGATGTCCCGGCTGGACTTCTCGAACTCAATCTATCACGGTCTCCCTCAATCTCTACTATCGAGGTTGCAGATCATCCAAAACCAGGCCGCCCGGTTGGTCTTCAAAATCCCCAAATGGCAGTCGGCCCAACCTTTATTACGCCATCTTCACTGGTTACCTGTGAATGAAAGAATTACGTTCAAGGTCCACTGTCTGATTTTTAAAGCTCTCACTGGCCCTGCCCCTGCTTTCCTTAAATCTCTCATCACCCCTTATTGCCCTTCCCACACCTTGAGGTCTACCCATCTCTCGCTTCTTGTTGTTCCCCGTTTCAAACTCGCAAGATCTGGTGGCCGCAGCTTTTCCTGCTTAGCTCCTAAGCTATGGAACTCCCTCCCTCTCGCACTCAAATCATCTTGTTCTCTCCTTTCTTTCAGGAAATCCTTAAAAACAACACTCTTCCCTCAATAAAATCTCCGCTCCCTTTCTTCTTCCCTTCTTTTCCAATCCAATCAGCGCCAGGAAACCTCAGGTGACAGTGCGCTTAAGAAATCCATAATAACATAACATAACATAACATCCAGGTTTCCATGAGGAAGGCAACGTCCGGTGATGTAGCGTCGAGGAGGTTCCAGAGTTCTACGGCGTGTCTGTGGACAGAGCGGGTGTTGATCAGGATGCACTTGAGGTGGTTGCTGCTGGTGTTTGTCTTGGCGGGTGCGGGGCAGGTTCGGATGCAGGTGAACTTGCAGGTGCAGCAGGTGAAGGGTCCGTGGGTGCGTCTCGGGGTGGCTCGGCAGCAGGCGTGGGTCCGGCCGGCATTGAGTGCGTTGAGAGTGGCGGCGTCGTAGGTCAGTCGGGTCGTCTTGCCTCGGCGGGGAGGGCCAGGGGTCCTGGCGCTGAGCGCGGGTCAGGCGCGGACGGGCGCAGACGGGCTTACCTTTGGCGCACCTTTGGAGCTCAATCGGCGCTCCAGCTCCCCGCGTCCGCTGCGCGGTCGCTCTGGGGGCATCATAAGTAAGGAGCCGGGAGGGAGGAGCAGCTGGGTGGCGGGAGCGGGGCGGCGAATGGAATCACAGGGGGGGGCGGGGCCGCAGGGAGGCAGCGGCGGGAAATTCCAAGAAGCAGCGGGCAGCGGGAAATTCCCAGGAGCAGCGGGAAATTCCCAGGAGCAGTGGGCAGCGAGCGAAGGAATCTACAGGCAGGAGGCGGCAAAGGCAGGCAGGAGCGACAGCAGTGAGTGGGGCAACCAAGCCGTGTGGAGGGCTGAGAGGTCAGCTGCCCCAACGGGGCGTCCCGGTGCTGTGTAACGCTGTGGAACCCTTCCTGGCTCTCCCTGTGAGATGCCGCTCCTGGGCACCCCCAAGGTGAAGCCAGGCATCCCAGTGTTGTAGGGGCCATTGTGGAGATTAAGCAAGCTATTGCCCAGAGTTGCAGCGTGGGACCCATGATTAGAGTAGGCGCTGATGCGAGAATTATCGAGTCCGCGGACATTGAGCCCAAGAGCCTGCCGCGTCGGGACTTGAACCCTGGTCCCGGGCCTGATCTCTGCTTCAGAGTCTGCGGCTCTAACCAGTGAGCCACACTTCTCCACCTAACAAGTGAGCCACACTTCTCCATGTTTAGGTAAATAACCTCAGTCTTCAGAATAGAGAATATTTTCCCTGAACAATTTTCAAGTAATGTTTTAGGCCTGATGAGGTGTTAATCAAACGTGGATAAACTGCAGTTCAGATTTTTTTTTATTATTGTGTGTTCGTAGTTCAGAATTGGACTAAAGATGGTATTGAAGTAGAGGGGATTTGTTTTACACTTTGCGACAACGATGTTGCCTTTCCATTTGGCATAGCTGATTGATGCTTTATTTGAGAATTTTATTTAATGGACCGTGAGGCAGTAGAATGTAGGAAAGACCTTTCGTGGGTGTCTGAAAACAATGATACAGGGGGGCATATTATCAAGACAGGCGATAAAATTATTGCCATTTTAGCGGCAGAAAACTGCTGCGAAAACAGCGATAATGGGCTTCCTAATATGCATTATACAATAGTAATAGTAGCCCAGGTTAGATGTGCAGGACATCTAACCTGGGCTTCTATTGGAATTCTATAACGCATATTAGCAAGCCCATTACCGCCGTTTTAGCGGCAGTTTCCTGCTGCTAAAACAGCGATAATTTTAACGAGGTTCTAGCTAATATGCCCCCAGGTTGGCTATTTCTTAGTTCATTTACTTTCCTCTAGTTTACACTTTTTAGTGAATTTCAATCCTTCTTTATTTTTCACATCTCACCTTTTTTCATCCCTTCCTAATTGCATTCTATATTTCGCGGCTTTATTATGCATCTATTGTAATCCATTTGAATGTGACGACCATGCAAGGTCTTTGACTTGGGATTAGTGGCCATTCTACTGGTGTGCCATTTAGCACAATTTCTTGGATGGTAACTCTTTGGTTTGTAGTGTCACATTGGAAGTGCATTCCTGCAGGAATGATGCTGGCCAGCAGCCGGCATATCCTGCGCTCTGTCAGCTCAGTACCCCCGAATTTGTTTTTAGCGTTCTGATTGGGACATCTCACACTGTTATTTCAGGGAGGGAGCACTTTTATGGGTTTCTAGTGTGTATATCCTAAAGATGAACAGAATCCAGGTGACATTGCACATCAGTTTTGATCAGATTATAGACAAAGAGGGCTCACTTCTGTATCGAACATCTTTGTATAGTAAATGTTTTATTTTTCATGTAAATATATTAGGAATGGCACAAAATGGCCGTTGTTATAGTCCATTCAGAAATGTCATTTTAAAAAGGTATTTTTGAGAAGTTGGAGCTTAATTTTATGATGTGGTCGTTTGATACAGCCTACCCTGATGCCAATAAATATATTTATTTTGATACCAGAGGAACAACAGTCTCATACCAAGATTAGGTCATTTAACACATGGGTGCTTATTTACATGCCCCTTGCAACACTTTTGCGTCACTTTTCCCATGTTAAAAGTGACGCAAAAGTGGAGCAAGGGGCTTGTAAATCTGCCCCATGATGTCTCCACAGTGTTCATATTTTAGGTTAAAAACAGCGGGGCAGATTAACAAGAAAGTGACGCATCTGTAGAGATGCCTCATATTCCATGCGCCACCATGCAAAACTCTTGCGTCACCATGGATGCGCCGTATTTAGAACACGGCGCACCATGGTGCAAGAATTGAGAAATGCCTCCGAAATTCTGACGCAGCTGTTGACGGAAAAGTCACGCTTTGCTGGAGTTGTGTCGCAAGCACGACGCAACTCTAGCAATGCGTATTGTGGTCTATTCCCAATACACTGCGTCACTGCTTCAAGCAGGCGTAAGGTTTTGACGCAGTGGCGTCCTAAAAGTCACGCAGTGAAATCTTGTAGATTTCACAGCGTCACTTTTACGAGGCTTTCCTGAGTGGGAATGCCCATGCTGCATACATTATACCTGACGCAGGTATAATGTCACGCAGGGCTTTACAACATGACGCATCTCGCTAGATGCGTCCCATTGTAAAAGGGCCGAAACTTTTACACCGCCGCTGTGTCACAAAAGTGACGCAACGACTGCGCAAAAGTCACACAAGGGGCTTGTAAATCTGCTCCCACAGATTTAGGGAGAAATGCTGCAGTTTCCTCCTGCGCAGGGCTTACCAGAATTTCGTAGAAAAGGAACTAGAATGCATGTGTTCCCAATGGTCGTAATACTAATAAAAAGGTACAAATACAACAGTAATTGAAATCTTCGTAGTGAACTCAGGAGTTTCGCTATAGGAAGAGGGTTTCAATGCCTTTTTTGTGGGATTGATAACAGGAGCCTTGAACGTTGTAATGACATATGCTCTGTACATCAATTTATAATGTTATTTAATACAAATATTTGGTGAGAAAAACGATGAGACACGAACAGACACACACATCACATTCTATGATAAAATAATACTTTATTTTATAACTTCATAATACATACCTATCCCTCCATTGAAACTTTGTCTCATGCAGTGCAAACAATACTATGTAAACAATATGTACCGCTTTCCAGTAGCAAAAAAGAATAAAGTCTCTTCGGCGCACCTTATGTTGCCTTTTGAAAACATTGGTCTAGTGTGATAACGGCTCTAAATAGTCAATGTATAACGTAGAAATATAACATAATTAAACAATATACTTAAACACAGATGCAATTTATGCAACCTGGAACAGATTTACTAAGGTCCTGATTCAGCAGAAAGTAAAAGGTATTTTGCTCTGGAGAGGTGCCCTTTTTCAGCATAACAACCACTAGGCACATATTTGCCTTTGCAGCGCTTTGCAGTAAATGAGTGTTACTGTGGTGGATCAACTTGGACACTCATAGGTTTTGATCTAAAGCCGCATCGACTAATATAGCCAGATCGGACTTTGCATCAAAAGCTACAGCCTACTTAAGGCAAATGTAAGCAAGGGCAAATGCATTATTTTCTCCCCAAACAGATCTATTGAACATGCACTACTGTGCACAGCCCACATCCATTATGTGGGAGCCTTCCGAGTTCATCTACCCATAGGAATCTGTAATGGAAGGCTGTGAGCCTGGTACAAATCCTATGGTAGGCCGAGCACAATCCCCTACGCCCCATGGTTAGAGGCTATGCAATGCATCCTTGATAGAACACCAGTGCAAGAGATGACAGCAGCAGGAGGCTAATCTTAGTAAGTAAGCACTGTGCTGTGCTTTTCTCCTTGCGCAACACAGAGCAGCAAATTTGGTTGCTGCTCTGCATTGCGGGAACTATTAGTAAAGCAGGGGCTAAGTATATTTCAGAATGAAAAAACAACGAGGCATATTTATGAGCCCCTTGTGCCACTGTAGCATCACTTTTTGTGATGCTCCAGCGGCGCAAATAACAAAATGATATCTATGAAAGCCACGCAAAGCCACTATGCATGGCCATGAATGGCATCATAGATATAGAGTTAGGCAAGGCAGGAGAATCACAGAGTTGCCTTACTCTGCACTCAGGAGGCATTCCATGGGCATTGCAATGGGTTTTCCCAACACACACCTATGGATTTTGACTCGTCCCTTGATTTATGAGAGAGTGGGAACCTGGGTAGCGCCAAAACTTTACTCCTCCCGAGGTGAGGCATAGCTAGGAGAAATAACTTTATTTCTCCTTGCTCTTTCCTCCTTCTATATGTGTTGCATTCTGCAGCACACATTGAAAGATGAAAACGCATCTTAGGATTGTTTCTGTGCAGGAAGGTTCCTCTTTCTGCACAAAAACAATCCTGCCACAAAATCAGGCACCCCTTTCTCCATGGTGCAAGGGTGCCTGAATTGGCACTAGGATGCCGAAATGGTGGCAGTGCAGGGGGAAAGGACTGGAATGCACTGTAATAAATAAATACAATGCATTCCTGCTGAGCCTATATCAATGGAGGTAGTGTGTGAGGTCTGTACAAAGACACTACAATTTCCACAAGGTAAGTGCCCTTTAATCGGTGGAAGGTTCCAATGCCCACATGCATCATTGAGAATTGCATTCGCAAACGGTGCGAATCGCAATTTTCGGCCGTTTGCGAATGCAATTCTCAAATTTTGGATGCATCATGCTTTTCGCAATTTTAGGAAGCGCAACCAAGTTGAGATTTCTAAAATTGCATTTGCTTTTAAGAAATCGCAATTTGAGATTTCTTAAATGCAATGCATGATAATTTTTAAATTGTGAATTCGCAAATTGGAAGGGGTAAATTAGCATGAAGTTGAACTTCATGCTAATTTACCGAAAACTTTCAAACATGCACAAGTTACATATTTGAAAGTTTTAATTTACACACACACATGTCCTTAGGTGTGTGTGTAAATAGCATTTAAAGTTAAATTTCAGGGGTGCAGGGAGGGGTTCTTTGGACCCCCCCTGCACCCTTGAAATTGCATTCACATTTTGCGAATTCGCAAATTGAAAATCGCAAAATGTGACTGCCTTCCCGTTCATTCCTATGGGCCTTTTGGCCCATAGGAATAAATAGGAAGGTTTTCCTTAATTGCGATTCGCAAATTGTGAATCGCAATTAAGGAAAAATAAGGAATTGCAAAAAAAGTTGTGATTTTTTCATGCATTGCCGTTTGCGATTTCTACATTGCGAGTTGCAGAATTTTCTGGTTTTCCCCAATTTGGAAAGGCACCTAGGGTGAGGTGAATTAAATTAAACCGGAATCTAACCAGCAAGTAGCGATGTAATGGCTTAGTTACGATTTTTAGGTATGGTTCAATTAAGGGGGAAGTTAACAAGAGATAATTGGCTCTAACACAGGGTTTCGTTAACTCCCTCTCCTCCTGTTCCATTTCTAGCATGTTCAGATAATTTTCCCTAATCCAACCTATATCCTCCTTTTTTATAGTTTCTGGTGATGTGTACAGTTCAGGTCGTCCCAGCTTGATGAACGCCGCTCTAACGTACATCAGCCAGGGGACCCTATGTGCGTTATCTAGAGCTACACAATCACTTAGGATCTGGTGATTCAGGGTAATTTCCTCGTTCAACCACGTTTTCACCCAACAGATCAATGGTGCCATTTTTAATTGGTCTGCAATGTAGCCCAATCCTAATTCTGTATGTAAAGAATATGTTGGTGTCGACTGGGGAACAGTCAGGAGTGTTCTTAAAAACCTGTTTTCTGCTACTTGTATCCTGCTTTGGAATGTATAACCCCATATAGATGCACCATAAGAGGCAAATGCCAAACATTTTGATTTGTAAATCTTGAGTATTGCCTCAATAGGTCTTGCTCCCAACCTCTTAGCGAAACCCAGGAGAGCGGTTGTTGATCTTGCTACCGCATTGCTCTTCAGCTTTTGTTGCGGTCCCCAGTTTCCCTTTTCATCGAAAAGGACCCCGAGGTAGGTGAAAACCGGGACCTTTGACAGTGCCACACCATTGTAAGAGAAATATTTTATCTTAGCATTCCTGCCTCTTGTCCCTGCCACCATAACCTGTGACTTTTTGCTCTTAACTTTTAGGTCCAGGGAATCCATAAACCTGCTGAAGTGATCCAGCAGCCTCTGGAGGCCTAATCCCGTGCGTGCAAGTAACACTGCGTCATCCGCGTATAGGAGAACGGGAACAACCGATTCTCCCATACGCGGGACATCTCCAGGTCATTAATGTAAATTGTAAAAAGGAGGGGTGCCAGGATGCATCCCTGCCAGACACCCCTCTTTGAGCTAAAGTGGCTGGTGCACCGTCCTTCCCGGGTAACCCTCACTGCTGCAGAGAGGTCCTGGTGCAAGTCGCTTAAGAAATTAAGCAGTGGTGGGTCTATTCCCATTTCCCGGAGGATAAGCCATAATTTAGAACTATTGACTAAATCGAAAGCTGAGGAGAGATCCATGAACCCCATGTATAACAATCCTTCCTTAGCCACTGTATATTTACTTATAAGGAGGTGAAGATTTAAACATTGGTCCATGGTACTCCTATGCTCTCTGAATCCATATTGGAGGTTCGAGAGGGCCCTCCTGCCCTCTAACCAATCCCTGAGTTTATGTAAGATGACTCTGCCCAAGATTTTTACTGCAGAGTCTAACAAAGAGATTGGCCTATATCAGGCGGGGTCCCCTCTAGACCCCTTTTTAAATATCGGAACTATAATTGATTTTGCCCATGAGGATGGGAAACCCATTGAGGACGAGGCGTTAAAGACGTTGGTCAAGATCTTGGTCCAGAAATTTGGGTAAAAACTGTATAAATCCACGGGGATGGATGGATATTAAAATCACCCAAAAGGATCACCTCGAAAATGGAGTTCTGAGTAAGTTTATAGACTGACAGAAAATGGTCCAGAGCCCTTAGATGCTCATTGTACTGTGGACTATCTTTGGAATTATAAAAGTTAATTAAAAGAAGATTCTGCGAAAAGATCCCACTCCACTCTAATATCATAATATTACTAGAATCTAAGTCCAGTTTATTAACGACACCTTTCAAGTTAGGAGAAATGAGGAAAATTAGACCACCCTTAGGCCTCCCAGCGCTTTCCTAGACTGCTGGGATGGCAAAGCTTTGGTAACCATCCAAACTAAAACTGCTAGCAACATCCCACTTTTCCTGCAGGCCAATAATATCGTACTGCTTCACAAAATCCAACCACAGATCATCAGTCCTCTTGGACCTAATTCCCGCCACATTCCAGCTAAGAATCCTACATAATGCTGTGTGAATGCCCCCCCTCTAAATCAACCTGATCTTGAGTTGTAACGTATTGTCAGTCATTTGAATCCAATTGAGACAATGGAGAGAAAGGATTTGAGAGGCCTATGTCCATATTTGACTGATGCAGGGGTGAATTAGTTTGTGAAATAGCCTGGAGAACCCTTTCTGTCCTCTGTATTGGCCCCACCTCTAGCCCATCTGAGCAATATCTTCTATTGTGTCGGGAGTCCTTAACAAGCCCCCCCGAATTGGCAATGACCGATGTTTAATCTGATTCTTTAAGTATGGCCTGACTGGTGAGTAAAAGTAGCCCAGGGGAACCGATCTAATGCCTGTGTTATCCAACTCCGAGGCATCCCAGAATAATCTCTCAGCGATAGACCGGGTATTAAAATTCACGACCACACAATCCCCGCTAATATTTTTGGGACGACGGCCAACCCAATCCACTCTCCTTGCCATAATGATCGATCTTGTAATCTCAAAGCCTCCACTACTATAATGTGCACACCAGTGACTGGCGAACTTCAAGAGATCCTGAGTTGATTCCTACTTACCATCCCTTAAAGGGGTGGCCCCCGTAAACACAGCCACCAGTGGGGCAGCATCAGGCGGTAGATCCAAAGTAAAGCACTGTTGGTGCTCCTGTCTAGCTCTGGGTGGGGGTGATCTCCTGATGTTACCTGCTCCATAATTAATATTCTCTAACCCAGCTTTGTTTAAGGTAGGGGGTCTGCATTCTACGGTTGTTTCTGGGCACTTCTCCTTAATGGGCCTATTCTCTTTAGAAGAAATCACTGCTCTGGATTTATCGGAGTGAATTAATTGGTCCTGGGTTAGACACCCTTGTTGACCTATATACTGTTTCAAAAACACATCAATTTTATCACATTTCTTTAACAGCCCTGCAACATATGTATTTAGGGTGTCCACAATGTATTTTGCAATGGCCGCTCATGCAGGTTCCAAGCGTGCTGTGAACAGTTCCTCGATCATTTCCCCGACATAATCTCTAACATTAGGGTCCATACAATGAGCAGCAGCAGCAGGCTTTTGTCTCTTGGTGGATTTTTTAACCATCCTGCGCTTACGTAATGGATGTTGTAGGGGGGTCTTTGAACTATTAACCCCATGTCCCTTTGTCAACCCCAATGAGTCAGTTTCACCAGCAGGGGGCTCGGGCAGTGTGGGTGGCTTAACGATCACAATGTTCGGCTCTAAAGGTATACTCAGGGTCCGGTCCAATACTGGAACACCTGCTTCGGGGGCAACTTCAGCGCTGCCCATGCCCAGTTCTCTCTCAGCGTTCTTGATTTCTTTCAATAGTACCCCCACAGCAGATGTCAAATAAGATATGATTGATTCAGACTTCCTCGGCACTTTGGCTTTTTTCCCTTCATGCTCCCCATTACATTGCTGTTTTCACTTACCCATTGTAGATGTCAGGGGGGTGGCCCGGCCTGGCCTCTTCTGGCCACAGACAGTCCCGCCCTTGTCCTGGGCTTCTCCGGGCACTGCCCGCGCGTGTCCCGCGGGGCGGGAGGCGTTCCTTGCACTTAAAGCGCCTCCGGGCTCGTCGATCACGTCACTGCTGCACCGGACCACGGGGCAGCTGGGAGATGTAGTTTCCCCGCTGCTGGTGGGTCCGGCGTGATGGAAACGGCAGCCGTTGCCCTCACGGCGCTGAGCATGAAAAGGAAGATGCCGTTGCCCTCACGGCGGTGGGAACAAGTAAGTAAGAGCCGTTGCCCTCACGGCGTGTGAAGGATCAGAGTCCTGTGGCCCCCGAGCGCATTCGGCGCTCCTTGAACTTAAAGCGCCTCTGGGCGCGTCGATCGTGTCACTGCTGCGCCGGACCCCGGGGCAGCTGGGAGATGTAGTTTCCCCGCTGCTGGTGGGTCTGGGGTAATGGAAACTGCAGCCGTTGCCCTCACTGCACGGAGCCCAAAAAGGAAGATGCCGTTGCCCTCACGGCGGTGGGAACAAGTAAGTAAGAGCCTTTGCCCTCACGGCGTGTGAAGGATCAGAGTCCTGTGGCCCCCGAGCGCATTTGGCGCTCCTTGCACTTAAAGCGCATCCGGGCGCGTTGATCGCGTCACTGCTGCGCCGGACCCCGGGGCAGCTGGGAGATGTAGTTTCCCCGCTGATGGTGGGTCCGGCGTGATGGAAACTGCAGCCGTTGCCCTCAAGGCCAGTAGCGCGAAAAGGAAGATGCCGTTGCCCTCACGGCGGTGGGAACAAGTAAGTAAGAGCCGTTGCCCTCACGGCATGTGAAGGATCAGAGTCCTGTGGCCCCAGAGCGCGTTCGGCGCTCCTTGCACTTAAAGCGCCTCCGGGCGCGTCGATCGCGTCACTGCTGCGCCGGACCCCGGGGCAGCTGGGAGATGTAGTTTCCCCGCTGCTGGTAGGTCCGGCGTTATTTATGATTATACTTTGTAATCGAATAAAGTATTATTGACTTGACTTGACTATATATATATATATATATATATATATATGCGTGGCACGTGAACCAAGGAGTGTGTGTGGAAATCTGTACAAACTTTATGTTTTAACACTTGTCTCTTTACAGGGACAGTGCTGACCAGCAGATCTTTATAATCGGTGCAACAAGCTGACAGCTGGCTGTATCCTTTTATTCCACTAACCAGATTTGGTACAGTGGCTATAATCACTTGTTCAGATCTTTTTTACTCTTCACTTGGTCCTGAAGAAAGCCACGTCACGTCTACGGAGAGCATTTGAGGCTGAAACATGTCGATCACATTACCACCTAGTGACTGGTTGAATCTTCCTGCCATAGCTGACACACCTTTTTAATCCCTTTAAAGTTTTTCTTCACTATACCTGGTAGTCAGTTTCAAGTTCACCATCCCCCCCACTCCCGGGTCATCTGATGGTTTTAGTATACCACCCAATTAACCTTGAAAACATCCCTGAGCTCCTCCCTCACAGTGAAGGGGTTGTAGCCCGCACTGCAACTAGGTTCGCAGTGCGAAGATATTCCCGATGATGAAGCATGCCACCTATGGTGGTCCTTTAAACAGGAAGTTTCCGCACTCCACCATTTTAATCTAGACCCAGGGTGTTTGCTTGTGTTGTCATATTTGATTCGAGGGGAGTTGCCCCCTGCCCGTTTTTAAACCTCCTCAGATGTGTATCACTATTGTTATTTACAATGCCAATAGCTTAAGCAGTCGCAAATGTGAGACCTATCAAGCAACTTGTAACTGGATCTGCAGCATGCAGCTAAAGTCCCAAAAACATAAGAAAGCGCGGCGTGCATCGCGCTGGGAAAAAAAAGTTGCATTTGCAGATAACAAAGGTGTGGTTGCAAAGAAAGGGGGCGTAGGTGTTAATGTGAAAGCAGGCGCCCATGTTGTTAATTCTAAAGTCGGCACTGTGCTGATATTTAAAGTGCGCCACCAGACAGAGAGGAGGGGCTACAAGCCGCGGGCACCATTAGTGAGTTTATGTTCATTTATTTCGGAAGCTGCGCAAAACAAAAGAAATAAGCGGCTGCCATTCTCAAACCTGAAGATGCCTTGCGCACATCTTATAAGCTGTTGCAGGAAAGCATGTCATGTCGGCAGTAGGACATAATAATTAAAGAAAATAGTGCACCCAGACTAAATACACGTACTGTGTAACCACACGAGTAAAAAGTTCAGTTCTCATGGGAGGTTACAAATGAAGACAATGTGTTACTAAGGAAGTACTAACAAGCCTATTGACAAATCAGAAGAAACCATTTAGAAAGGACCGTAACAGCAGCCAATTGAAAAGTTGGGCAGAGAGTGGGCGGATCTTCAAGTCCATGCCTGAATACAGCTTGCAGTGCAGAGCAGTGCATGAACTGCCCAGGCTCGACCTAAAAATACATTTGATATTCACAGTCCTAGATTCATAGTTTGTTTTTTAATAGAAAGGGGTTTGTCTAAACATCTTGTTCCGAGCTATGTTTTGTTTAAAATACATTTATGGATTCAAGGCCAAACTGGACCAATAGGCCCCTTTTATTAACTAGGTTCAAGGATGTTCACTGTGATGGTGTCCCACAGCTATCATCTATGCATGCTATCTACATTTGATAATTATAAATAATTATTTCTAGAATAAAAGCCCCCAAAAAATGATACCATGTCTGCCAAAATCCAGGGGCTAGCTTCACTATGGTATTTCATTGACACATGCAACATAACGTTTATAATACTAGAAAAGACTAGTTATTGCATCATGACATTATATTATTAACATATTATGTACGCAGTCACTTCACTTTCAGCTGCAATTACAGACATAAGCATTAATACTAAAAGCTGCATGATCCAAATAATATTAGAGGAAATACTTAGTGTCTTTCAAGAAATCATTTATACATTGCACATGAAAAGGTACAGTTTATTCATGGGTTCGCAGCCTTAAGAATTACTTTTATGTTTTAAAAATGCAGTCACTATATTTCATGTGATGAACAGTACGTTGATAAAATATAGGGAAACGTGTTTTGTGCCTGTGTTTATATGTGGGCATCAATGATGTTGTATATAAAAATGAAATTCTTCTCTCCCAAATAATTTCCTTTTTCTAATTATTGTTGATGCCAATGTTCAATAGTGTTTAAGTCCAGTAGTACAGTATGTTTCTTTTCTGCAAAAGACTTTGGTTTGTTCCAACTCTCTTTTAGAGATGGGATATTTCCAACCGAAGTTCCGAAATTCAATACATTGTGTTGACATATGTCATCTGGCATGTCATGAACGTGGGCACGGACACAGTGCAGATCTGTGCCACTGTTGAGGCTGCCACTGCTCCCTCTTCCTGAGCTAGACTGTGTTTAGCTCTTGCAGTAACTCAGATAATTTTCAAGTTAAATGTGTACATTTTAAACAGTGTGATATTTTAAAGAAACATGGTCAGCTCTCTTCTATTTCAGCTCACAAAGCTATGAATTAGTGTAATGATTGGATGCTCATGGTATGTCATCAACAAGCATGGCTGTAACGTGGAAAAGTGTGCTTTAACTTACCTTTAGTAGCGCTCTATTGCAATATGGCTATCAAACACAGATTCCATTCCAAGTTAGGCACCACAAACAGGCTTCATCAAAAAAGCTCCATTCCAAGAGGTCCACAATACATGAACACTATTACAGAATGTCCCTTTCTGAGACCATAAACTTATAAAAGAACTTGTCCCTGTCGTTTCTTATTCTGCAATCAATAATTGCTTTTTTTTTTTAAAACAAGGGTAACCTGTTTCGTGTTACAACAGGCTCACTTACAGGCAGGAAGACTTAAACATCAAACTTAGGGTCACTATACATATTACAGTGACTTCAAGAGCTTTATTTGAAAACTTTTTATTCATAAAAATGAAACTCGAACCTGGGGCCTCCCTAATGGTTAAAATCTAATACACAAATTAAAAACACTTTGATACAATTAATGCAAAAATCCTTTAAGCAATTTAAAAACAGTCGACGCGGTATTTCGGTGTGCATTCGTTTCCACCGTCACTAAGTGCTGAATTATTTTTAAATACGGCCCAACAAGCTAAATAGTTGTTTTCTTTTTTAAAATTATGACGAGAATAGGTAGCAACACGTATTAGACTATGAATCGCAATGAAAATTCGCAAATGACAGAGATTGAGATACTGCATGTTATATAAAGTCGTGTGCACCAAAATTTTAAATCCTCGCCATTATCTTATACTTTCAGAGATAGAAGTCTAAATTGATGAATAGACCCTGTCTAACCAGATATTATCATATAAAGAATACATCAACCGGATATCTAAACGCGGTAAGTACATTGTGTACAATGACACCTATTAGTATTGAATAGTTCATAACAGGGAATACTAGACAAAAAAATCATCTTATATCCCTTTTAACATTTGTAGTTGATTCGACTGATCATCAATATATTTTTAACACGGTGGCTCCAACGTATACCAAGAAGTGAGGTCCTACAAGATAAGGTAACAAAATCAAGAGTGGGCTATATCGATATGTGACATTAAACTCAGAATGATTATAGTTCTCAAATTTATATATCCATTTTTTCTCTGCTTTAATTGAAAAGGCATAGACTTCCACAGCACCAAGGAAGTGACTCATTGAAGTACATCTAGGACTATGAAATGAAGAAGACATAGCCTATCAGATTGAATGAGGTATGAATACAAGCATCAGTCAATAAGAAGAAATTACATAATAGGGTAAAATCGTGCAAACCCCTTTTTACCAATAATGTACCTCTACCCATACAATTTAAAGAGGTGATCATTGCGATGAGCAAAATGAGCTAAATGTCTATGGAGGAAACAACAATAAACTGTATAGGCAGAGAATAAAATAGGGCCAGTAATCAATATATGAAAGCTAAAAGAACTGTTTTTCACTTCTAGATTGTAATAAAGAAACTTTAAAGTCCTGATGAAGGTGGAAACGAGTGCACACCGAAACGCCGCGTCAACTGTTTTTAAATTGCTTAAAGGATTTTTGCATTAATTGTATCAAAGTGTTTTTAATTTGTGTATTAGATTGTAACCATTAGGGAGGCCCCAGGTTCGAGTTTCATTTTTATGAATAAAACGTTTTTAAATAAAGCTCTTGAAGTGACTGTAATATGTATAGTGACCCTAAGTTTGATGTTTAAGTCTTCCTGCATGTTCTCTGCCTAAATGTCAGTGAGCCTGTTGTAACACGAAACAGGTTACCCTTGTTTTAAAAAAAAAAGCAATTATTGATTGCAGAATAAGAAACAACAGGGACAAGTTCTTTTTGAAGTCTGCAACATGCATAGGGGTAGCTTCCTCTATTTGTTGGCCTTTCTGAGACCAGCCCTTTTCTGTGAAGTGGTTTCTGTTCAGCGACCAGCCCTTTCTTGACAGGTGATGTGTGTTTTACCACTGTATAAAGAGCTTCCGATAAGTATAATACACTATCTTACTCCTGCTCTTGGATTTCCCAACAAAATAATGATGCAAAATATTTCCATTGGAATTATCGTGTACTAAAGTTTAATAGCATAAAAGCTACATTGAATTCAATAAAACCATTTGCGATCATGAAGATTAGGGCTGAATTGGGGCTGTCCATCTTGTTACAGTTCTATGTGCCATGGCGTTCCCTAAAGTCTGCTGACCAAGCCTTAGTTAGCATCCCCCGTGTTTTGAGAGCCAGAGCCGGAGGCCGCTCTTTCCCCTGTCTTGGCGTGAAACTTTGGAATTTGCTTCCGGTATCAATCACAGGGATCAAGAACCACCTTGCTTTTCGTAAAGCCATAAAGACCTAGCTTTTTCCGGTCAATTTCTAAGTCTCTTTCCTCCTCGGTCACTCTCATTGTCTTTGGTGGCGCTGGGACACCCTGTTGCTGAGGAAGCCATGCGCAATATAAATCCGACAAATACATAAATAAATAAATATGACTCCATGCTATGTTTCAAATACTTCTTGGCATAATGACAAAAAACATACAATAAAACAATCTTCAGATAGTCCTGAAGGTGTGGATATCTATTTTAACATGTGTGCTTTCATTTGAATTAGAATTTTTATTTTTAAAGTGCATTGTAACCTAGAGGTCCTTTGCACTGGTTATGAATGTGGATAACATAAAAAAACACTAAAATGTAAATATTTTGTTGGGCGAGGAAGACCCTGCCACCCAATTGTTGTCTTTGTAAGCAAAGAATGGTCAAGGAGATGAATTAAGGTTTCTAGTAGGGATGTTCTGGTACAGAGAGTGTTTTAAAAATTACACATCTACTCACAGGTAGCCAGTTTATTTAAACATGTGATTATGATGCAACCCTATGAATGAATAACCTGCAAAGCGAAAATTCCACTCATTCAGCAGTGAAAAGTAAGACATATGCCTTTTTAAAAACAATCTCTGTTGATGTGCAGGAGCAGCCAGCAAGGATGCATTTGCAAAGCTGTCCTGGTCTAAAATGTCGCCCTTTCATGGGGGGTGAGGCAGATGTTGCCAGTGTGATAAATGCTTGAAAGTCAAGCCATCATCATAAGCAGGTCCTGTTTTTATTGTTAAAATGGATTTTAATAACATAACATGCATCTGATGTAAGAATGGGGCAACTGTTTAAATTGTACCTTGCAGTATTTCAATAACATGTCTGTAAAGCACTGTCTGTCATGCTCCAGAGACTTTGATAATAAGCCATTGGCATGTAGGGCCATTCTGCATTGCCTGGTTCATAGAATTTCCATGTTGCACTACTCACTACTGTTTGTTCTGGTCATTATTATCTTACATCGCATTTTTACTTATGCACTATCTAGTGTCAAAACTTACACCTCATTTTACTTATTCACAGGGGCCATCGATTGACCCAGTAACTGGCAGAAAGGCTAGCCAGCATCATTACAAGACTCAAAGCACCATCCTACTCCATCACACTACTTGAATCACTAGCTCCTTCTGTTATACAAAATTAATACAGTTGACCAGTTACTCCTCACACCATTTTTTAGGCTGAAAGAAGAAGAAAAATGCAGATCAACAGTGTAGGGCCTGATAAGCCTGAACTTAAGCTTGAACAGTCTACAAAAGATCATGGAAAAGTTGGCACTAGAAAATTCACTTCTACATGGTATACAAAGACAATGTGTCTTACTGCTAGCACTACTAAAGATTTGCTCTTCTGCTTTCCTTGCTTACTGTTTGGTGGTGAAGTAACATGGACAAAATCAGGAGTTGAGGATTTAAAGCATCTCTTTGAAAAAATTAAAGACGCATGTGGCATGTAAATCTCATCTAGAAAGCTCAATAAAGCTTGCCATGTTTGGAAGAATAAATATTGCTTCACAGCTGGGTGACAGATATCACCCAGCTGTGAATAAGAAAACATAACCTAGAAAATGATAAAAACAGGTGCATTTTTTTAAAAATTGATTGACTGTGTGCTTTTTTGTGGCGCTTTTGAATTGGCATTTCGTGGGGACACTCACTTAAAATCAGCAACAGTTTTTAAAGGCACTTCTAAAACCATCCAGAAAGAACTCCTGGACTGTATGTTGGAAGTAACAAGAGATGTCATAATATAGCAGCTATGAAGCACTGAATTTGTGGCTATTTGATGATACTACTGATGTATCTTCACAGGCTCAGTCTGTACTGGTTTTCCGCAATGTTGATGCCAGCAATAAAGTTGTTGAGAGATTCTATTGTTTTAATCAACTAAAAGATTCATCTGCTCATACAATTGCCATAACTTTGCTTCAGCAACGTAATGATGTGTTACCAGTGACAAGAAAAAAGTAATTGCTCAAAGCTATGATGGAGATAGTGTGATGAGTGGGGGCTCTTGGGGAGTCCAGAAAAAAAGTTAGATATGTTTACCCCAATTGTTATGCTCATCAACTTAGTTTGATTATGGAGCAAGAAATATCAAATAACTCTTTGAATTTACCAAACTTCTTGTATGTGCTACTTTACTCCAAAGTGACCACTTTCACAGACATGACAGATCATTTCCAAATCAAATACTCAACAAAACTATAAAGGCATATCCCATGCTAAACAAAGAAAAATTGAACTCTGAACTATCGATCATATATGGGAGGCATGAATTTCAAAGAGCTACTTGTGCCCTTCCTTTATTCGGTTTATTTGTTGAAAACAATCTACAAGAACCATTTTCAGAGACCTTGAATCTGTGGAAGATTCTGATCACCACACCCATGACCAATGCAGAGTCCTAGCGATGTTTTTCAACCCTAAAGAGAATAAAAACATTCTTATGGAACACTATGATAGAGACTCTTCTGAATGCAGTGGCCATGTTGTCTATAGAAAAGGAACTTATCAGAGACATTCCAGACTTTAATAAGCATACTATGGAGACGTTTGTCACCCTTAAAGATCACTTAGTAACATTTCTGTACAAAAAGTGGACAAGATTGATACCCAATAACCTATTTAGGGGGGTTTTGACTTAAACAGCTAAACCACAATGACACATTTTCAGCATTTTCCTAGTGCTTTGCAAATCACAATCAGTTGCTGTTATAAGCTTTTTGTATTCATCGATTTGAGCAAGTTTAATGTTTCCGTCTTTTGGGTTTGCATAGATATTTTTCTGTGTGTGTGGTCTTTATGTGCTGATGCTGCTGAAAATTTTCATTTTTTTAAATTACCGTTCATTGTTTAATATTATTGTTCAAATATAAAGAGTGGAAACCAAGCATTGTCACTTTAACATACTTGTGTTTATTTAACAATATTTTCCTACCACATTATCTACTGGGTGTGTTTGTATTTATTTGTTAATGCCAAATTAAAATTGTCCCCTTTAATGCAGTTTTCTGCATGCAATGAGTGTTCCTGGGGGTGTTCCCAGCAACATCCATGAAATTTTGACACTGCCCTAGATTTACGAGAAAATGATAATCTAAGGCAGCGCCAAAAACATATGCTTCTCCAGGGGAGGCGTAAGAGTGGCACAAGCAGAATAACGCAGAGAAATATATTTATTTCTCCTTGTTTTTCCTTTTTAGGTTGAGGACTCCGTCGCACTGCTTAGTGTACGGGGCTTGAACCTGCCCCTCTTCTCCATTGGCTGGCCTCGTAAATGCTGACAAGCCATTGGAGGAGAGGGGCGTCACTCCCTTTAAGCCCCGTCTTTTTCGGATTCTGGGGCGTGTTTTATGCGTTCTTTCTATCTGTGACATCATCCGTCACTCAACAAAAAACACGCCCCAGTCTGAAAAGGACGGGGCTTAAATGCAAATGGCGGGCGCTACAAAGGGGCTGTGTGCATATCTCAGTGCACAGCCTGTACTCTCTGCCAAAATTCGCCTGTCCGTGTGATTCTGGGTACCGTGCGATCGGCACACAGTGAGGCTTTGGAGGACTACCGCTCCCTTTAACTGCTGCTCCGGTGCTCAAGAGCACGACTCCGTGCACTGCCCGAGGCCGTCATCAATAAGAGGCCTGAATCACCGCTGCGGGCCCTATGCCACTGTAGGAAGACGTGCGAGTAATTTTCCCTGCCAGTCCTTTAGGTGCACGTGAACGTCGGGACACAGGCGGAGAATCTTGTAACCCAGCATAAAAACAGCACGGCAACCCCCAGAATTAAGAAAGGAACAGGCCTGAGATAACTGGACATGCATGGACTTGGAAAACATGCTGTTATATATTCTTCCAAGTCCTGGGTCAAGCCGTTTGTAACCCAGTAAACATCTTCAGTAAGTGCCAATCAGCAGCGCCCGTTTAGCAGTGGGAAGCCTGTGCCTCGAGATCCCTTGCGAGAGCTGTGCTTGCAGGGATTGGACACCGGTGAGCTCATGTCTTCTAGGTCATTAATTCGTCATTATGACTCTGTGGTTTAAGTCCCAGTGGAGAGATTGTGTAACGTCTTCCTCTGGAATGGGGTATCCTGCACTCTGGTGAGCCACAGATGTCGTCAGGCATCACTGAGTGCCTTAAAGAGTGGAGGCAAGGCTCAGAGGCCGGGCAGGGTGGCGCTAGAAGTGCTCTATATTACACGGGCACTGCCAAGGCCCAGCCCTAGACGGTTCCTGACAGGGTTTTGTAGGGCAATGCCAACGTTGCTCTGCAATATATCATAAATGGGTGAGACAGCACACAGAATGTTATGTGACATGTGAAAGGCGGTCGAGGGAAGTCAAGTTGGCAAAAATTAGGTCCTAGTGGTGTGTGTACGCCCAGTTAATATAATAAGCGACACCACAGTGGGTTGTGCAAGCAAGAGACGTGGCAAATGGATTAAACGGGGCCAGAGGTGTGAGAGAGGTCACATGTGGTGTATTATACGCCGCAGAGTAAGGGTGCTGGTCCGGTAGAGTGGGGAATGAGAGAGGCATCAGCGAGGTATATGAGGGTAGTGATGCGAGAAACGCAGGTGCAATGCCCGAGGCAGGTGGCGTGAGTAGGTGTTAATGAGCAGGAGTGTGGTAGAGGCAAGTAGGGTATTTTGTATGCATGGGGCTAGTGATTACAGGAATGAGAGAGTCTCCTGGAAGGAGTGCGAATTGTGACAGCATTGCTCTTTCCTTTCCTTCCCTTTCCTTACTCGGTTCTTTTTTTTCCTGCCTTTTGGCTGACGGCGGATGTGCTGTCACGCCCTTGATGAAGGACCGCCTCCTCGAGTTGTGTGTTCTTGATGTACCTCAGCCGAGCCCAAGACTGTCACAGACATGCCTGTGCGTGTGCCCTCACGGCTGAAGCTGCACAGGAAATGCTCGGCTCTTTCAGCTCGCGCTCCCTGTGAGCATCTCCACACTCTTTCTTTTCTGCAAAAATAATTTCCCATAACAGTTTGGACTCAACACCTCTTCCTCGCCACCCGTTACCGAGGGTTTCCAGCTCAAAATCAACCAAAAAACAAAAGACGAGCGTGTGAAAATCATCACCAGAGAACACCAAGTCTCCCGCTTCAGCTATTCCAATAAAAAGCTGCGAATAATGCCATTACCCAAAGGCACGGCCAATTTAAGTGTTTTTCGTAGCCAGACTTCTGAAAGATGCTGGGTAAACAAGTGCTTTTCCTTCTCTTGTACTGCGCATTGGTTTTTAGACGCTGGCATGCTCTTTCTTACAGGCTCTCACGCTAATAAAGGCTGCTTTAAACACAAGACCTGTGTATTAATCTCAGCTGTGGCACTTGACCAAATATTCTGTGAGCCCAAATCAATCACTTAATGTCCCTACGTCTTAGATTGTAAAAAAAAAAAAAACGTATAGTATGGGTAGCAGGAGAAAAAAAAATGTGCTACTCTGCGGAGGATGGGTGGTAGGTAGAGATGGGCGAGCCACTAACTGCTTGAGCCCGAAGCCTGGGTCTGGCTCAGCTGGAGGTCCCCTTGAAACCTTGAGCCGAAAACAACAGGAGCTCTCACAGGAGGATTTGTGGTCTAGTGTCTACAGCTGCCAGCCGTGCAACATAATACACCAGGTTAGAATTCTACCTTGTCTGAGCATTTTGTGAATCCCAGCAAATCTCCCTGCACTGACAAAAAGAATATCATAGTACATGTCTGTTGAGAAGCACTCATGTCCATGTTCAAGGTTTGCGCTATGTAAAATTTGCCAAAACTAATATCTGGCTTCTATTTGTCGTCAACACTAAATACCATCTTCCAAGAATTAAGGATAAAGCACTAATCTTTGATATCATAAAGAGATACTTATCCAGTGGTTAGATTTTAGTGTGAAACGGGCTAAGGGGGGCCTTTGGCTGAGGCCTGCTGGCAAGCAGGTTACTTGAGTGTGGGAGCAAAGCTGCTGAGGTTGCGGTCGGCACTGCAGGGGCCAATGACCAACACAAGAACTGCACCGCCAGCGGGACCGAGGCGGCAGGGTGCAGGAGGTAAAGCGAACGTTGCAGTTCCTGGGCTTCTCAGTGGAGACCGTCGGTTTTGGAAATTTGCAGGCTCAGTTGGGAGGACTTCTTGGAGGAGACCAACAACTGGGAAGGCGACTGGGGATCTGGGAGGAATCTTGGACACCATTGGTTGGGCCACCCAAGGCTGGAAGGTGTTGAGGGCTGAGGTATCTTGGGCATCGATTTCCTTAGGCTGCGATCGGTCGTGGTCGGCGTCAGTCGGACAGACGAGGTCGGACTTCCGGGACCGCTTCAGTCAAGTTGAAGTTGAAGTTGGAAGGGTTTTGTAAAGCGCTCTACTACCAAGTGGTTTCTTGGCGCTACAGAAAGAAACTGGCCCTGAGGAGAGAAGAGAAAAGAAAAAAAAAATTAAGAGGAATATGCTAGAGAAAAGAGGTGGGTTTTAAGAGCTGCACGAAAATCCAAGTAGCTAGGAGTGGATCTGATCGCGAAAGGGAGTGCATTCCAGAAAAGGGGAGCAAGGGCTGAAAAACTGGAGCCCCCAAATTTCTTCCTCCGGAAGCGAGGAACAGCAAGGAGGAACTGGGTGGATTAGCGAAGGTTCCTACCGGGAACGTACACCTTGATCTTGGACCTAATAAATTCAGGGGCAGTGCCGGCTAGGGACAAGAAGATCAAGCAGCCCATCTTAAAGAGCGAACGTTCCATTATGGGAAGCCAATGGAGAGCCTTTAGCAGGGGGGTAATATGGCTAGATTTAGGAAGCCTGTGGATAAGGCGGGCCGCTTAGTTCTGAATGAGCTGCAAACGACAGCGCTCATACGCTGGGATGCCGACATACAGGGCGTTGCCGTGATCCAGGCGAGATAGAATCATCGCCAAGATGATGAGTTTGAGGGCTTCAGCAGAAAAGTACAGCGAGATTTTGCGAATGGTCCTGAGGGATAGGAAACATGAGGAGACCACAGCGCTGATCTGGGGGCGCATAGAGAGGTTTTGGTTAATTTTTATGCCCAGGGTTTTCACGGAAGCAGATGGAGACGGGGGGGGGGGGGACCAAAAATAGGGGGCCAAAAAGCGGAAGACCAAGGATTGGAGAGACCGCCGATAAGAACCAACTCCATCTTATCCGGATTCAATTTCAGTTGGTTGAGGTTCATCCAGTTGTAAATGAAGGTCAGGGTGGAATGAACCCTAGAAATTGAATCAGGGGAAGGGGAGAGGTTGAAAATAAGCTGGAGGTCATCGGCAAATTGAATGCTGTGACCTCCATGTCCTGTAAGGCAACAGTAAGGGGGTATATGTATAGGTTAAACAAAAGAGGGGAGAGGGATGAACCCTGGGGTACCCCACAGGAAACAGGGCGGGTAGGGGCGAGGAAGCCCTCCAGCCGGACAGCCTGCATGCGGCCTGCTAAAAAAGAGGTGAGCCAGGCTAAGGCCGACCCCCGCAAGCCAGCCCCCCTGACACGGTCGAGAAGGATAGAATGGTCAACCGTGTCAAAGGCGGCGGACAAATCAAGGAGTACTAAAGCCTGTGTGGAATTGGTGTCGGCGCTGCGTCTTAGCTCATCGACAACGGAGAGGACAACGGACTCCGTCGAATGTGCAGGTCGAAAGCCCGCCTGATGGGCAGCCAGGAGATGATTAGTCTAAATGTAAGTGGAGAGAGAAGAAGTGATGTGGCTCTCCAGAATCTTACCCAGGAGCGGGAGCAAGGAAATGGGCCTAAAGTTGGAGGGTAGAGTACGCGGCGCCCAATTTTTTTAGGATAGGGATGACCATGGCCGATTTAAACGAATCAGGTACAACTCCTAAGGTGATGGAGGTATTAAGGACGGTGACAGAAGGTACCGGGCAGCAGGAAAAGATCTCCCTCAGAATGTGGGCCGGGCAATGGTCCGTGGGAGAGCCCATTTTAACTTTCCCTAGCAGGGTGCGAAAGACATCTTCTGAGATCAGGGGAAATTGGTCAAGGGTGGAGGATGGCGGTGGCAGTGGGGGGCAGGAAAAGAGAGGTGGAGCCGGGGGTATATTCTGCTTGATGGTAATGATCTTCTCGACGAAGAAATCATTGAGAGCATCACAGAGAGATTGAGAGGGGATAGGCTTAGGAGCAGCTCTGTCAGAGGCAGCTAGCTCATGTACAATCGTAAAGATCTCTTTGGGCCTATTGGCTGCCTGATGAATTTTCTGGGAAAAATATTCCAGTTTGGTGGTAATTATAGCATTTTTATAGGCCCGAAGGAGGGACAGGTATTGGGCCTTAAGGTCAGGGCAATATCTGCGTCGCCAGTGTCGCTCAGCCTGCCTAAGCGTAAATTTCTGGGATTTAAGGGTGTTGGTAAACCATCTGTTGGTGTCGTGGGGGCGACGAATTTTAACCCGTCTGAGTGGAGCAACTTGATTGCAGGCATCTGATAGCCAGTTGTTGCTAAAGGCTACCTGCATGTTGGGAGGAGTGTCTGTCAGGACAGGGGCAGATGAGGCTAGTGAGTGGCCTAATGCAGCTAGGTCCACCCTATTCCAGTTGCGGGCCCAGAAGTTTTTGGGAGGAGGGGGAGAGTTGACCTCGCCCAAGTGGACAGAGAATGAAATCAGGGAGTGGTCTGACCAGACACAGGGCAATATAGTAGGGGTAGAAATAGATAAATTGGTTGACCCGACTTGGTCAAGAGTATGACCATGAATGTGGGGGGGGGAGAAATATGAGAGATAAAATTGATACAATGAAGAGTATCAGAAAAGTCTTTGGACATAGTGTCCTCACGGGCGTCACCCTGCCAAAAGTTGAAATCCCCGAGCCGAAGAACAGCGGAGTTGTTAGTTACAAGAGTGACCAGCAGTTCCTGTATAGCCGGGATGAAGGGAGACATAGTCTGAGGGGGACGATAGAGGAGCACAACGGTGAGGTGGGTCGCAAGATTAGAAGAGCGAACAACCAAAAAGTCAACTGATGAAATAGAAGGATAGGGAAGGGATTGGAATTGAAGATTGGAGCGGACTATCATAGCCACTCCACCGCCGGTCTTCCCCTCAGGGAGATCGGCGCGGAGGATATAGTAAGGGTCGGGAAGAGAAGTAAGGACATCTGGCAGAGAATCAGCGGTGTACCAGGTTTCTGTAAGAAATAAAATCTCGGGCTTAGTGGTATCTAGAAGGTCGAAAAGCTCTACTTGATGCCTGACCGCAGAGCGGGTGTTAAGAAGAGAGACAGAGGCCGTAAGGGAGGGACTTACAGAGGCAGGAGGTAACGACACCAATCGCGGCTTAGGCTTCAAAGTTGGAAGATTAGCATGGATGGGCTGAGCAATTTCAAAGGTGTTGATCCTGGCCAAGATGGATGAACTGATCGGCCAATTGTCATCGCATTCCAGTAACTGGTTAGATGAATAAGTAAGAAAACTGGCAGGGTGAGGTGGCCCGGGTCCCGGCCTGGTGCGGACGGGCGCAGACGGGCTAGCCTTTGGCGCGCCACCGGCGGGCCCGCTGCGCACGTCCGCTGCGCAGCCGGGGAAGACACACCGTTAAAAAGGTGGGGAGGGGTGTGTGGCCTAGCGTCAGTGGGCGTGGCCTAGACCCAGGACTTCCCCCGAGAATACCAGTAATCCTCCCCGTGGCCCGCAGCAGCGCCTTAATCGGCTGCGCGGGTACAGACGGTAAGGGGAACAGAGGGAGAGGGTAAGGGCCCAGCAAGTAAAAACACAAAATACAAATTATATTTTAAAATTGTTGCTCCCGGCTTCCGCCTCAGGAGATCAGGTTCAGGCTGTATCGCGCGATGCTGAGAGCGCGGTTTAAGTAGGTAGGAGGGGGCGTGGCCTAGCGTCAATGGGCGTGGCCTAGACCCACGGCTTCCCCCGAGAATGGCGTCAATGCTCCCCGTGGCCCGCAGCAGCGCCTTAATCGGCTGCGCGGGTACAGACGGGAAGGGGAACAGAGGGAGAGGGTAAGTGCCCAGCAAGTAAAACACAAAATACAAATTATATTTTAAAATCGTTGCTCCCGGCTTCCGCCTCAGGAGATCAGTTTCAGGCTGTATCGCGCGATGCTGAGAGCGCGGTTTAAGTAGGTAGGAGGGGGCGTGGCCTAGCATCTGTGGGCGTGGCCTAGACCCAGGGCTTCCCCCGAAAATGGCGGCAATCCTCCCCGTGGCCCGCAGCAGCGCCTTAATCGGCTGCGCGGGTACAGACGGTAAGGGAACAGAAGGAGAGGGTAAGTGCCCAGCAAGTAAAAACACAAAATATAAATTATATTTTAAAATCGTTGCTCCCGGCTTCCGCCTCAGGAAATCAGTTTCAGGCTGGATCGTGCGATGCTGAGAGCGCGGTTTAAGTAGGTAGGAGGGGGAGAGGCCTAGCATCAGTGGGCGTGGCCTAGACCCAGGGCTTCCCCCGAGAATGGCGGCAATCCTCCCCGTGGCCCGCAGCAGCGCCTTATTTGGCTGCGCGGGTACAGACGGTAAGGGGAACAGAGGTAAAGGGTAAGTGCCCAGCAAGTAAAAACACAAAATACAAATTATATTTTAAAATCGTTGCTCCCGGCTTCCGCCTCAGGAGATCAGTTTCAGGCTCAGGAAGCAGTTATCTTGCCACCTTTGGTCACGGTTGGGGAACCCTTCAAGTAAAGGTTGCATGTTTAGTTTCAAATCTTGTGGGAGGTCAGGGGTCACAAAATCCCAACTTAGGATCGCCGGTGGGACCTCTTCGGAGTATGGTGTCACTGGACCTCGGGCCGTGGCAGCCGGGTACATAGTTGTGCAGAATCTCAAAGTCTGGACTCTGGCCTTTGGTTTGAGGAAATCCAGTGCACACAGGAGACAAAGTCTGTTATTTGAGTGCAGGGCAGTTCGGTCCTTCTTATTTCTTCCTCAAATCTGAGGAGGCAATGTTCAGGGTCACCCCTAAATACTAAATGTAATTTTTCCTCTGTGTTGTGCCTCAGAAAGATCACTGCTACAAAGTGTGTGGACGAAGCGGAATTCCAGGAAGAGAGGAGAGCCGCCGATGTCACCACTCCTCATGCATCGCTTTATTGAATGTTACTCCTCCTATGCTTCTCTTTATTCTGTCTTATTCCTCTCATGCATCTCTATTCTGTCTTACTCCGCATGCATGCTCTTTATTCTGTTTGTCCTCTCGTGCATCTCTTTATTCTGTCTTAATCCTCTCATTCATGCATCGCTTTATCCTGTCTTACTCCTCTTATGCATCTGTATTCCGTCTTACTCCTCTCATGCATCTCTATTCTGTCTTATTCCTATCAAGCATCTCAATTCTTTCTTACTTCTCATGCATGCTCTTTATTCTGTTTGTCCTCTTGTGCATCTTTTTATTCTGTCTTAATCCTCTCATTTATGCATCGCTTTATCCTGTTTTACTCCTCCCATGTATCTGTGTTCCGTCTTACTCCTCTGATTCATGCATCTCTTTATTCTTACTCCTCTCGTGCATCTCTTCATTCTGTCTTACTCCACTTTTACCTTTCTAGTCTGTCTTACTCCTCTCATGCATCTCATCTCTCTAACCGTATCTTTTTCTCTCATACATCTCGTGTGCGTCGTACTCCTGTCATGCTCCTCTCTAGTTCGCATTTTACACCTGTCATGCCACTGTCTTGTCTTGCTTACTCCTCTCATGCATATCATTAATCTTTATCTTATCATGCACCTCACTGGTCTGGGTTTTACTCCTCTCATGCACTTCTCTAGTCCTCATCTTACTGTCATCGTGCAGCTCTCTGGTCTGCCTTACTCCTCTCTTGGATCTCTCTAGCATCTCCAGCATGTGTCTTACTCCTCTCATCCACCTCTTGTCTCTTACTCCTTTCATCCACCTCTATAGTCTGCATCTTATTTCTCTCATCTATCTCTGTACTCTCTTACTCCTCTCATACATTTCTCTAGTCTTTGTCTTACTCCTCTCATGTACCTCTGTAGTTCATGCCTTGCTCTTCTCATACACATTGTTAATCCAAGTCTTACTCCTTCCATGAAGCTCTCTAGTCTGCTTCTTACTCCTGGTGTGCCCACTGCCTTTGTCTTACTCCTTCCATGAAGCATTCTAGTCAGTGCTTGCGGGGGCGGTGTAGATACCTGGGGGTAGAGGCACAGTATGGTGCCACCAGCGTGGGTCACATGGGGCGCTGTACGGGGGCACTCATCTCCCTTTAAATGTGTCGTAATAGCGGAGGGGTGGGGCTGCCGGGCTCCACCCGGGGATCGGTGCCAACCCGAAGCACCTGACTCGCTCTCAAAGGCACCATGCCCACCAGGACGTGGTGCCGACAATCCTGACGTTCAGGGCCTCGGACTCCACTGGCTCTTGGGCTCGCTGCTGTGTGGTGCAGGATATGCCACCACATCTTCCCGTGCTGGCTGTTTCCGCCTTCCATAAAGTAGCAGATTTGCATTTTTATTCCCGGATGTCACTATAATATTCAGTGGCAAGCGCCTGTGGCCGATTTGCATTTTTCACTCCTCGTTTAGTTTCAGCGCGCGCTACTGGTATTTATTAATGCTAATATGTGTTATTATGTGTTAATCCCAGATTTTCTGTGCCTCTGTTCCCTGCTTGTCATCCCGGTTTTTCAGTGCCTCTGTTCCCTGCTTGTCATCCCGGTTTTTCTGTGCCTCTGTTCCCTCCTCGTCATCCTGGTTTTTCTGTGCCTCTGTTCCCTGCTTGTCATCCCAGTTTTTCTCTGCCTCTGTTCCCCCGGTTTTTCTGTGCCTCTGTTCCCCCGGTTTTTCTGTGCCTCTGTTCCCATCGGTTTTTCTGTGCCTCTGTTCCCTGCTTGTCATCCCGGTTTTTCTGTACCTCTGTGTGCGTGGCTCTGTCTGTGTGTGCGTGGCTCTGTCTGTGTGTGCGCGTGGCTCTGTCTGTGTGTCCACGTGGCTCTGTCTGTGTGTGCGCGTAGCTCTGTCTGTGTGTGCGCGTGGCTCTGTCTGTGTGTGCACGTGGCTCTGTCTGTGTGTGTGTGTGCGTGGCTCTGTCTGTGTGTGTGTCTGCGTGGCTCTGTCTGTGTGTGTGTGTGTGTGCTTGGCTCTGTCTGTTTGTGTGTGGCTCTGTCTGTGTCTGTGTGTGTGTGCACGGCTCTGTCTGTGTGTGTGTGTGTGGCTCTGTGTCTGCGAATACTGTCTAATGCTCACCTATTGCCATCGGAAATGACAATACCGTTTATTTATGTTTTTAAAAAAAATATAATGAAAAAAAAATGTCATGAGCAATGCCAATAGCTCTACCTTTAATAGTGCAGAGACCATTGCATTGTAAATGCTTGTTTTATGTGTGTTGCCTTCTGCAGTACAGAGAAGAGGAAAAAGCCTCTTGTGATAGCCCACAATACAGGCACCCATGCATCATGGTGCAACAGTGCCTGCATTGACGCACGGCAGCTCATTGTGTGCGGGTGCAGGTGAAAAGGACAGGAATGTGTCATATCTGATAGATACAGTGCATTCATGCCCTTTTCTTTTGCCGTAGGGCAGCGCAGCAGGAAGGCCTTCTGTGCTGCCCTACAGCAAAACCTCATAAAGAGGCCCTAAATGCAAACTACTTTGTTCACTGATTTAGATTTTTTTTCTTGTTATGCTATTTATTTATATAGATTTTATTATTTATGTTTGAATTTAAAAATTAAACTTATTTTGTTAACTCCTTTTTCTCTAATGTAATTCCTGAAACATTTTATAAAACATATCTGTCACTTTCAGTATATCTCTATTTTCCACCCAAACTTTGTCATCAGGTTTTTTTGTTTTGCACCTACATTTCAGTTATGAGGATTTTACAAACTAAACACAGTTTGCTGAAATATAATTTCTGCAATCCTGGGATGGATCTCTTTAGCCAATCGCCATCTAATTTTTAAAGTATTTGCAATGTATTTGCAATGTATGGTGTTATCAATGATGTTAGACTTGATGACTTCATCAGCCTATATATTAAAGAGGCAGAGATGTGTTACAGGTAGAAAACACTTAGAGGGCCTGTTTCCATTGGTTGTGTGTGTGCTTGCATTGGGCGTTATTTTGCAAGCAGACCAGTTAGAGGATTGGGCACATTTTTTATATGTTTCTAATGTTTTCTTCACACTTCTGCTTTAAAATGCTATATTTGAATCCCGTTTGTGCAATAATTTGCAGTAAATATGTGGTGTAAAAGGCTCTATTTGAATCCAAAATATCTTTATTCGGTTTTCAGTGTGAAAGCCACAAAAGTACAAATATACGCAGTAAAAAACACCAAAAATTAAAAGAAGAAGTTAAAAGTTCATGAGTTGTTGTAAATGAGGACTCTTATACTATACAGTATATTTACTAGGGTCCATGTTAAGACAGATTCTCGGATTACTCAAAGGTTCATGCGATGTTTGAGGCACATTCTAAGATAGTGTGCCACAGATTTTGATACTAGGGGATTCTCCAAGAACTGCAATGCCAGGAATGCTGGACGACATCTTCTGACCTTCATTACTTTTAGGACTGGTAAAATCCATCTCTTACGGAATGATGAATACAAAGTACAAAAGAAAAGAACGTGGATTGTGGACTGAGGGTAGTTGAAGTCGCAGGGGCACGCTGTTGTGTTATGCGTCCAATTGTTCTGAGTGGGAAATGAAACCATGATATGGAAAAGATTGAACCTAAAACGGGTGAGCAGTAACTTTTCGAATTGAGTCAGGTCTTGCTGCAAATATGATTGAATAGATGGTACAGTTTGTATCATAAGGCAGTGTTGTACTGATGGCTTGCCTATTTCTGTCATCAGCCTTAGTTGGTTTAAATGAGACAGACATATCTTTTTTAACTCTTTTTTTGCTATGTCTGTTACTGACTGTGGGTCATTAAAGAACCTCAGGAGGCCGATATCTTTAAGGAAAGTTTTTACATAGTGTAGCCACTTTATCTTTTCCATGTGCTCTACGTTCATGCAGTCCTCAATAATTTCTCTGGTGAGTGTGCATTCGTCCGTAGCCCATATTCTGCGCCATAGCATTATGGGTTGGATCTTGATAAGGTCGGAGATATGTTCCACTCCCAGTTCTAGGTGGCATCCAAAGGTGGTCGTGCTTTTGGGGACTGCTAATAAAAATTTGAAAAAGGTGTTTTCGATTTTTTGAATTTGGTCAACATTTGCTATTCCCCAGACTCCTGCTCCGAAAATCGCCGTGCTAATGCATTTAGCATTATAGATCTTTAACATCTCTGCCAGGGTTTTTTTTCGTAGGCGAAGAGAAAAGGCTTTTAGAGCGCCCACTGTTCGTATGAGCGATAGCTTGCGGGAATTGATTGCGGCTTTCCATTTGAACTCCTCATCGATGGTGATGCCAAGATATGGATAGGTTTTTGTTGTTTCAAGCGGTAAGTTGTCCACAAAGATTGTTTTCACCCTTTTCCCCTTACTGCCGGCATGCATCACAAAGGTTTTCTTTATGTTAACTTTCAGGTTAAGACTGGTCATGAAAGTGCAGTAATTGTTTAAAGCTCTTTGTAGCTGAATTGGAGTTCGAGCGAGGATCACCGCATCGTCGGCGTATAACTGTGCCGGAATTGGACGCCGGCCTGCTGTTGGAAAGTCTTTTGTTCCCTGTAGCATTACTGCCTCTAAGCCGTTAGTGTACAGCGTGAATAGGAAGGGGGCCAATACACACCCCTGCCTGACCCCCTTCTGTATTGGAAAGCTATCCGTAAGTTGTCCTTCCAACCCATATCTTACCTTGCCTGTGGCGCCAGAATATAGCTCACGTAAAAAGTCCACTATTGCAGGGTCAATCCCCATTTCCAGCATTATTAACCAAAGTTTTGAATGTACCACACAGTCAAACGCTGCCGTAAGGTCAACGTAGACCATGTGGAGACTGGTTTTTTTTACAGATGTATATTTTGCGGCCAGTAGGGTTAAGTTCAAAACTTGGTCCACGGTGCTCAGGCCTGACCTAAACCCGTATTGAAGGTCTGAAAGAAGCCCTTGTTCCTTGGACCACTCCTGGAGACGATCAAGAAGTATCCTTCCTGCCATCTTTCCCACTGAGTCCAGGAGCGAAATGGGTCGGTAGCAGGAAGGACTGTCTCTATTGCCTTTCTTAAAAATAGGGACCAAGATTGATGTTGACCATGAGTTAGGGAGATTGATTTCTTTGGCTGCGTTCAGTACTTTTGTTAATAGTGGGGACCAGAGGTCAGGAAGAAATTTGTAAAGGTCCATTGGAACGGAATCTGGACCTGGCGCTTTACCATTTTTTGCCAGGTTAATAGCTTTCTGTATCTCGTTGATGGTAAAGTGTATGTCTAACGGATATTTCACCGGTGAAAGGTCAGGTCGAGGAGTTTGATCTCCAGTTTTTGCCACTCCAAAGACCCCTGAAAAATACAACACCCAGTCCTCCGCGCTTATTGCGATATCCAAGGATGGGCCCTCCTTGTTCCCAGCTAAAAATGGAGTTATGACTATTCTCCAGAATGCTAGGTGATCTTTTTGCAAGCTGCTGTCTAAAAGCTGAGTCCAGAGGTTGAGTTGTATCTCTTTTTTCCGTTGTTTTAGTGCGTGCGCGTATGATTTCCTTAAGTTGACTATCTCTTTCCTGTTTCGTTCTTTCTTTGCTAGGGCTTTCTTTAGATTAGAATAGGCTTTTGTGCACTTGGTATCCTTTTCTTAGTGTGTTGTTTTGTTTTCTGGGTTTGATTAATTCATTTCCTATGGTCTTCACTATTTTGTCATAGTCGCTCAGGATTTCTTTCGCAGTGGCAGAAGGATTTAGACAGTTATTGATAAGTGTCCTGCATTTTTCAACTATTCTTTTTGTGGTCAGTTCTTGGTCTAAAATACTCCATTTTAGGGTGAAGCCGTTCAACCTGTTTAGCGTAAGTTTTTCTTGATGCAATAGGGCAAAATTATCCTTTGCTGGGTTCTTATAGCAGACAGGTTCTAAGTATATTAATTTGAGGGGATAGTGGTCGCTGAGTACATTATTAATCACTTCGAAATGCTTTATGCGATCTGCGTTAATGGTAGAAACCAGGATGTAATCAATTAGTGTTTGAGCGCCTCTACCATGAAAAGTTGACGTAAATGGAATTGTCGGTGACATTATCATATTCGCAAACCCCAAATCCAGCTCAAACATAGCGGCTTGTATATTTGTTCCTTCCTCCGTATGTTGAAAATGAGTTAGGGGGTTATCCTGTTCATCGGTGATCCCACAGGTGGGTGCGTTACTTTTGTCGCAGATGTGTAAGTTGAAGTCTCTGCCCCAGATTATTGAGTGTGTAACTTTAGCATGTTTAATTTTTTGCTTATTTGTTATTTCAGTGATTTCGCTGAGTGTTTTGAGTAAGTCCGCCGAGCTCATATTATTGTAGAAGTTTATTATTGTGTAGGAAATTTGATTAGTTACTTTAATATTGATTACTTGGTAGTTCTGATGAAGAGCTATGGGCGTTGTTTCCTGGCAGGGCCAAAGGTTCGAGATGTATGTTGTTAAACCCCCTTTGCTTCTCCCTGAGTGCGATTTAGTAGCTTGCGAGAAGTATGTTCTGAATCCCACCAGGTGGACTGGATCATTCAGCCATGTCTCCTGAAGACATATTAGATTGTTTGTCTGGGCCAGATCCAAAAAGGCTTTCTCTTTGTACTTGGATGCGAGACCCGCCACATTCCAGAATAGCAGGTTCCTCTCGGCATTGGTTGTATTGGCATTAGGATGGGTCGTAGGAGGAGGGGATAGCTCATATGTCGTTAGGTTTGGTCCGTCTCCAATCTGGGCCGCTTCAGGCAGTCGCTTTTTTAAGGGAGATGGTGACGGTATCTGCGGACCTGTGACCAGATTGACGTGATGTTGTCTGGTTTCAAACTGGTGGCCTCCATTTGGAATTATGGGTTTTAGGATGGTGTCTTTTGTTCCTCGTTGTAATGGGCTTTGAGCCTTTCCTAGAGTATTTGGTTTAGAGGTACCAGGTGATGAGGGTAGTAGCATGCTAGTTTTGTGCATTTGGCTTGGCATGTGGGACTGTGATGGTGGTCAGTCGAACATATCTAGGCAGCTAAAATGATTAAAGGTCGGAATTCCCGACCATGGTTCGTTGTACTTATGTTGATAAGATCTTCTGCCAAAATTATTCCAGTCACCTCGTTCTCTATGTTCATTTCCCCAGTCCCCCTGAGGGTGGGACCTTTGGTTGTTTCCTTGTCCCCTATTAACCTGATGCCAGTTTCTTGGTCCTTGCTCGGGTTGACTCCAGGACCAGTTTGAAGGCCAGCTGGGGTCCTCAAAGCGATGATTTTGTCGGGGGTAGAAAAAGGATAGGCGTTTAACGTTTATTCCTTCGTTATTTTCTAGAGTGTCCCAGGAGCAAATGTAATCGACTGCACGTGGATTTTCGAAGTTTACGATTATGCAGTCCCCGGAGGTTGTTTTAGGCTGATGACCTATCCAAGAAACCCTTCTTACCGTGGTTATTCTGGTGTTGTTATTAGAGTGGTTGGGCCTGTTGATGTTTAACCAGTATCGTGCTTTGTTAAGTCGAGACCAGGTGGGTTGGTCCGTGTCCCTGCTTAATTCGGGGACACCCGTTAATATGGCTACGAAGGGAGCTGCTTCCGGGGGGAGATTTACTACCTTTGGCCATCTCTTATTAGATCGTCCAGGTTTGCTGTTATGAGACTGTGGTTGATCAAGTCTGGGAGTGTTTGCAGTGGGTGGGATGGAGGAAGTTTTTATCTGATTAGCATTTGTTGAAATGGAATCTGTGCTTGGTTGGTTTTGAGTGCTGGAAATGGATTTTGTGTTGTTTTGGTCAAGCTTTGTTTTCGCGGGATTGATCTGATTAGTAGATTTATTTTCCGATTCTTTCACCATTTTCGTTGTGGTATTAATAGTGTTAGTAGGAGTTGGTTTATTGGCTGGTTGTATTGATAGGTTAGTTGCGTTTCTTTCTCCTTGGTTGGTGGCGACGCCTAGAGAAACGGGAAGATCGTTTTTCCTTAGGTTGGTGGTTGTTTTAGCTGAGGCGATTAATATAGCCACTTGTTTTTCTATTATTTCAAGGCTCTTTTGTAAGGGTTGTAGTTGATGTTTTATTATTTCTGAAATTTTATTTAACAAAGTTGTATCTACTTTGGGGTGACTTATACTTTTTTCCATATGAGGAACTGATTTTTCTTGTCGATTCGGTTTGGTGCTGAGACTGTTCGCGTGGTCTTCAACTATGAGGACATCGGAAAAAATGTTCTTAGAGGATTCTATAATGTCGGTGTGCTGTTGAGTTTGTTGGCTAGAGGGTAAAACAGTATCCAGGTTTGTGACAATTATGTGTTCTGAGCTATGAGATCGTAATTGTAAATGGTTCTGTTTTTTAGGGATTGCTCCTTCCCTTATGCCTTTAAGTTCAGACTGTGTTAAGTCGGTGTTCATTGGTTGAAGCTTGCAAAGATATCGGGGGTCAGTTCAAGATCCTCAGAAGATTGTGAGTTAGACAGTTGTGAGGTTACTGATAGGTCAACAGTGTTTGGTAACGCGTGGATTTCAACATTTGTGTCCATGGTTGATTTATTTAAAGGTACCACATTTGGGGTTTGGGCCTGGGCCAAAATACCCATCGATGAGCGCCGTGCTTGGTCTACCTCATATGAGACACGGCGGTCAATCAGCGATACTGTTTGGTCAATGGTTTTGTTTACTTTATGTAAAAATTGTTCGATAGGACCCACAGTAGTTGTTATGTTTTTTTTCATGGTCTTACTTCTGGTGCTTCTTGTGGACATTGTATATTGGATGGCCAGGTACAACGGAGTATGTGGAACTAGTATTAGTAGTGTGTCGTTAGAAGGAGTGCTATACTGTTGTTTTCTTTAACTCTTAGGGAGCTTTTACTCAAGTTTTACCTTACATTAGATGTTAGGGGGGTGCGCCCGGCCCGGTCTCCTCCGGCCTGTGACGGGCTAGGACGGGCCCACCCTTGGCCCAGGCTTCGCCCCAGGCTCCGACCCGCCCGCGTCCCGCGATGCGCGTTTGTGGTCCTGGGTAAAAGACTATCAGGTGAGAGGGGGCGGGGCACTGGGAGGGGGCGTGGCTCACACGGGAAGAGGCAACAGCTGATGGAGCTGAGCGCTGAGCCTCGCAGTCCCGGAGCCGCGCCTCGCGCCTCCTCTGCGGCCACGCAGATGGTGTTACTCCTCTTCACCAGGGGCTGGAGCAGTGAACAGACGGCAAGCTACTCCTGTAGCGTCAGGAAACAATGACAGGCAAGAAACCTCCCTGCGAGCGGCACCCGCGTAGCGGGGCCGCGAGAGGTTAAGAGCAGTTCGGTGGGGGCGGGCACTGGGAGGGGGCGCGGCTCACACGGGAAGAGGCAACAGCTGATGGAGCTGAGCGCTGAGCCTCGCAGTCCCGGAGCCGCGCCTCGCGCCTCCTCTGCGGCCACGCAGATGGTGTTACTCCTCTTCACCAGGGGCTGGAGCAGTGAACAGACGGCAAGCTACTCCTGTAGCGTCAGGAAACAATGACAGGCAAGAAACCTCCCTGCGAGCGGCACCCGCGTAGCGGGGCCGTGAGAGGTTAAGAGCAGTTCGGTGGGGGCGGGCACTGGGAGGGGGCGCGGCTCACACGGGAAGAGGCAACAGCTGATGGAGCTGAGCACTGAGCCTCGCAGTCCCGGAGCCGCGCCTCGCGCCTCCTCTGCGGCCACGCAGATGGTGTTACTCCTCTTCACCAGGGGCTGGAGCAGTGAACAGACGGCAAGCTACTCCTGTAGCGTCAGGAAACAATGACAGGCAAGAAACCGCCCTGCGAGCGGCACCTATTTGAATCCATTCTTTGCAACATTTTCTTGCTGGGGGAAAATCCCCCTGCACCCTTCTTTTTCAGTTCGGGCTCATTCGCTCCGCTTGCTCACTCGTACTAGGACACAATTTTTCGCCTCACTGTTTCAAAATCTACCAGCCACCACTGAATACAGATTAAAATCAGGCAAGGCCAACCCTCCCTTATTGAGTCTACGTCTAAGTTTATTCCATGCAAGCCTAGCACACTTAGAGGCCAAAATGAAACTGACAGCCTTAACCTGAATTTTGTCAATGCCTGATTTTGGAAACACAAGAGGAATAGCTGTAAAGTGGTAAGTCAATTTAGGGAGGATCACCATTTTTATAATATTGACATGCCCAAAAATGGTTAATAGAGATTATTCCACCTAGCAGGTAAGCACTATATTTCTCTATTGACTCTTTGCAGGTTAATCTGGGGCTCACTCTCCCGCCCAGTCTTTAACATTCCAGCACATCACCTCAGTTTTATAGGTACTCACTGAATATCCTGAAAGGGTGCCAAATTCTACTTTCAGAATAGTAGTGAATGGGTCTGCTGTGTAGATCAGTATGTTGTCTGCATATAGTGCATTCTTGCTGCTACAAGGAGGAGAGCTGGAAGGGACAACCTGGGCATCTGATCTCAGAAGTTGGGCCAGAGGTTCTATATATATGACAAACAATAGGTGTGAGAGAGGGCAGCCCTACCATGTCCCCCTTGATACACTGAAGCTGGAAGTCAATATGCCATTTAAGAGGATCTTAGCCGATGCACCCTCCTATATCGACAGAAGTGTATATGGAAAACTAGTGCCGAATCCCATTGCTCTCATGACCTCCCAGAGAAATACACAACACACTCGATTAAAAGCCTTGGCGGCATCAATAGAGACCACTGCCAGGGGGCAGAGCGTTCAAAAGCAAGATCTATTGTGCCAATGAGTTGTTGAGTCAGCACCTGTATTTTCCTCTTAGGCATGAAGACCTTCTGATCTGAGTGTATCTCCCTGCTAGAAGACTCATGAAGATTTTATAATCTGCATTCAGCAGGGAGATCGGTTGATAGGAATCTGCCTTGCAAGGGTCCTTGGAGGGTTTCAAGATGAGAACTACTGTGGCCTCCTTCTAGGATCTTGTGACGTACCCACCCTGCCTGTATATCCAGTTAAACAGGTTTTCCAAGACCGAGACCAATACCTTTGTTAATAAATTATAGACTTCATTCTGGAGGGCATCCATACCCACAGCCTTACCGTTCCTAGTCTTAACTAGGCTTAAACGGATCTCTTCCATAATTATTGGGGCCTCAAGTAACTCCAGACTCTCTACTGTTAGACTTGGCAGTTGTATTTTGCTTAGCCACACTTTGCGGAGGTCTTGATTGGGACAGATCTCTTCCATGTATAGCATGGAGAATAAGGATACTAGACAGGCTTGCAAGTCATCCGTTTTATCTGAGACATCCCCTCTGGCATTTAAAACGACCTGTCTAATGACATTCTTTGATCTGTCTGCTCTGCCTTTCCATGCCAGAAATGGGCCTGCCTTTTACCCATACTCAAAATTCTGCAAACAGCGGGCTTGCCACTGCGCTCTACATTTTTGATCCACTCTGATCCTGTAGTCTTGCCTTGCCTCTTCTAGGAGTCTCTGTATCTGCTCCCTCACGACAGCATACCCCGAGCCAGCCCTGAGAACATCAGCCTCCTGTGACCCCACTCTATCTTCAATTCCCTTTAGACTTTATCTCTCGGCATTCGTTTTAACATATGCCAGATTATGCAGAACTCCTCATATGTATTCCTTAAAGACATCCCACACAATATCTAAGGAGGTAGACCCAATGTTGTCATTAAAATAAGCCATACTTTCCCACTTTAGTGCCTCACCCATTCTCAAAATCAGTAAGAATGGCCTTCTTTAATGTCCATCTTGGCCTAGATACTCTGACACAACACACAAGGCACTTGCTGGTAACAGCATGGTCCAAAATAAGACCAGGGAGGATGCTAATTTTCGTTATTGCCTCTAGCCCTGTCCACAAAGAGGTAGTATAACCTGGAGAAATGGCTGCATTTTTTACTGTGAAATGTAAAGCCTTGACTGGCTCCCATTCTTTACCTCCACACATCTGATAGCACCAGATCATGCATCATATTCTTTAGGGTCTGGCGCACATGGGGGCATGATCATGGCTCTTCCTGTTAGACCCATCTTGTGTAGTGTCCAGTAAAACATTGAAGTCTACCCAATTACTATTAGCACTCTACCCAGGGTAGTTTTGAGAATAAGGCTTGGATGTCTTTAGTATCTAAGTGGGTTTCCGCGATCAAGCATACATGCACTTTACTCTCCTCCAGATATTTCATTACCAACCTCTGCCTACACTTGCATCTAAGCCTGCTAACATTCTAAGAAAAGCATGTTAACTCATTAGCTCCCCACATCTTAAAGGCACTGTCATTCCACACATTCAATACATTCTGGTATTATAGAGAACATTATTTTTTGTATTTTTTTCCCACTGCCCCCCACTTCGTGCCCATTCAGCCCTCCACCCCCAACCCTGTGCCCCTCTCTGCCCCCACCCTTGGGGTACCCTACCTGACTTTATAAGAATAAAGCCTAGTGGTCTTCTCTCATCTGTAGAATATAATATGTGAAATGTGGGCCTACCCTGCCCCCATTCCTAAAGACCTGCACCTTTCCAAATTTCATCTATCAAGTCATCGACCTCTTCAACTGACCCATAGTTATACATGTGGTTATTCTACATTTTTTGGAGCAACTGCGCTTTGGCTCCAGGTTTATTCAACTCCTCCATCCTTTTCCCCAGTTCCCACTGTTTCTGAGCAGTGGCATGACAAATGCCTGATCTATTTTAAAACATTATCATATAAACATATAAATATTGCATCATTACTTCGAAAAAACAAAAAAAGAAAAGAAGAAACAAGAGAAATCTCATCTAAGACAAATTAGACAAATTCATAAAGCATTAATAGTACACACAGCAAGGAAGAATATAAACATTTACACAATCGGAAATCCATTAAATTCATCACCGCAACCCTACCTACAAAAACAGCATAAAAGCAGTCTTCCCCCTTGTTTTAATCAAAATAGATGCCCCATATCATATCAAATTTCCTAATGCTTCCAATTCGTAGTGCAAAAATGCGTTCACTTTTTTTAACTGATTTCATCTTCTGACCCCACTCCAAGACCGAGGGAATCAAGTCGGTACGTCATTTTTGCAATAGCAGCGATCTAGCTACTGCCATTGCTATATACAAAAATGTTGTCAATGAATCCGTAAAAGAAAGGTCAGGATCAAAACCAAATAGAATTAATTTATCATTAACTGCCAATTGGATATTACACTCATGTTTCAAATAGCTAAATTGATCTACCCAATACTTAAAAACTTTTGGACAGCTCAACATAATATGCGACCAATTGGCTATTGGATGAATTGTACATCGAAAACATTGAGTGGACTGGTTTGCATAAATTTTCGAAAGAGTTTGCCCCTCTCAATGTGCTAAAATTAAGTTTATTGCGAGTTGACCAAATATAGGGTGACATCTCAAGATTCTCGTGATCCGACCATTTCTTAATAGCTTTCAATTCAAGATCCACCCCCTTAGTCGAGGCTAGATATTTCTTTCAGGCACCTGGTTTTTTATCCGATGCTCTAATCAGTAATTCATCAACCAACTGGCTCTGTTTAAATAAAAAAGAGAGATCTAAGTCTGCAAAATATTAATACAGCATACTATATGAATTTACCAAAATAAAATCATTTGAGATCAATTGTGACATTTCAGCTATTGTCACCCAATACCCATTTCTCCAGTAATCCGAAAGTTTGGTAAACCCAGCTGCTGCCCATTTTGATGCCAGATATAAAGGCTGTCTTACCCCTGACACGGGTAAGATTCCTTCTACCAATGTGGCTGAATTAATTACAGGAATAGAGTACTTCCTAAAAAATGCCTGTCATTTTAAAAAAAAACAGTGAAGGCACTTATAACGCACCAATTTCGGGGATCTAACAATCAGCAAGGGGGAGTGAATTTGACTGTCTTTACAGATTAGCTTCATGAAATCATTACACAAACGGTTTGGGAGCGGTGAGAATTTGAATCTAGATAAGTATTGTGCGAAATAAGCATCATAGTAATCTCGTAAGTTTGGAAGAGCCAATCCTCCTTGGTCCAAATCCTCATATAAAGTGCTGAGTGTGATTCTGGGGGTTTTCTTTGCCAAGAGGAATGGAGTAAACATGGACTCTACCTGAGTGAAAAATGAACCTAATAAAGTGCATGGTATTGAGGAAAACAAAAAATTGAATAGCGGAAGAACAGACATTTTAATTAAAGCTACTCGCCCCAAGATAGAGTGGGGAAGCATGCTCCACTGAGAAAGCAAGCCCTACACTTTCTTGATAAGAGAAACAAAATTCCATTGAAATAGATCATTGACAGATTGGTTCTTCTGATCATGCAATGCTAGTATTAGAAATCAATCTGGGGGGAGGTCCGAGACACCCGAAACGCTGGATTTTAAATAAACAATACTTTAACGTTGAGGATTGGGTGAAGTTTATGGGGCTGGAGATTAAAGAAATTTTAATTCAGAACATCAAGTCGGCCGCAATAAATGTAGTCTGGGACTCACTCAAAGCTTTTGTTCGGGGGTTAATAATAGGAAAGGCAGGCTAGATAAAGAAAAATTGGAAGATAAGATCCAAGCACTTCATGAGTCATTCATACAGAATCCTTCTTCCTCCACAAAATTGCAGCTTGACCAGGCCAAAATGAGTATTTATCAACAGTTTCGTCAGAAGTCGTATGAGGAGAGTACTTTTACTGGCAGACTCCTGGCGTGGCAGGCCAGGGAGCAGGCAGTTGCGAATCAAATTAAATCACTAACTTGTCCCTTGACTGCCGTACGTACAGACGATCCAGTTAAAATCGGGGATATAAAGCTTAATCATTATAAGGCCATTTATAGCAAGCTTCAGATGGTGGATGATCATTTATTAGAAACATTTCTTCATGATAATCCGCCACCTATACTTTCAGAATCCGAGAAATCATCCATGGTTAACCCTTTTACCTTGAAAGGGCTGGAGGAAGTTGTGAAAAGCCTACTTAATGGGAAGGCTTGTGGCCCGGATGGTCTTCCATCTGAATTTTTCAAAGTTTTTTTTAATTCATTTTCAGAGTTGTTTCTTCAGTTGATAAATTCTATGTTAGAATGAGTAGTACCTGAATCTTTTAGACAGGGGAATATTGTGAGTTTTGTGAAAAAGAATAAGAACAGGAGGGATCCTAATTCTTATCGCCGAATAACGCTTCTTAATTCCGACTATAAAATCTTCACCAAACTTTTATCACTCAGGTTTAATAAGTATGTGGCGAATTTGATCCATCCAAATCATAATGGGTTTATTGCTGGCAGACAATTTGCTACGAATACCCACTTTTTGACAGAGGCTTTGGATTATTTATGATATATAGAAGATACCCGCCTTAGTTTTACTTTTGGATGCCGAGAAGGCTTTTGACCTCGTGGTTTGGGAGACACTGTTTACAATTCTGCAGCATTTTGGCATTCCATCTCAGATTATACTTTTGATCCGTAATCAGTATGCTAACGCAGTAGCCAATGTGGTTATGAATACGGCCGTGGCAGGGTCGTTGAAAATTAAACACGGCACAAGGCAAGGGTGCCCTTTATCGCCAGTTCTGTTTGCTTTTTTTATCGAGCCCCTGGCAATAGATATTTAGAATTGTGCTAATATCTGCCCCCCAATTCCATCAATGCCAAAATAAAAATTGTATGCAGATGACATCAAGGTCATAATTAAACCAACAATTGAGGTCCAAGTAAAAGTCTTCCAGTTGTTTGAAGACTTTGAGGCATTCGGTGGGTATCGTATAAACAAAGGGAAGACCGAAGATTTACAATGTGGGAGAGTAACTTGAGATCTTCACCCTGACATTCGTAATTCTGTAAACAGCAGCCCAAAGAGATATCTGTGTTTTTTTTCCGAATTTTTACAAATGTCTGATCTTATAGAGAACGAGTATGATCCAGCAGAGTAAGGGCCTTCTTTCCGCGCCATTGTCAGAATCACCTCCTTAGTAGTGTAGGTGAGGAAGTTAATTAAGATCTTCCTAGGTTTCTGCCTCTAAGGGTTCATCTTAAAGGGGTCTTGACGAGCCTGTTGGATCTCAGACGAAAGATCAATACCAGCCTATTTAATAAGACCAATTCCTGGAGCAGCGAGACCACAAAGGCCTTGATATCCAAATCCTCTAGAGACTTGGGTACATTAAGAAGCTTAAGATTGTTCCTGTGCGAGTGGTTTTCCAGGTTTTCAAGGTCTTCTTTCATCTCCTTATTTTGCCTGACAAGCCTACTCACACCAGCGGCCTTCACATCAATGGCCCGCTTCATTTTGGGGATCTCCTGCTCCAGAATTTTTGTGCTGGCAGAGACTTCTTCACGCTTCTGAGCTAAAGCAACACAGGAGACCTGTATTGCAACCTGATTCTGTTCAGATATTGTGAACCTACTCTTTATCTCCTCCTTAACACCTTGAATGCTATAGCAATTCTCCCCTGGTGCTGCAGGCCCTTAAATCCCATTGTTCATGACGAGCTCAGCTCGTCATGAGCACAGGAGCAGTGTGAGCATGGAAGGGGTTAAGAGCCAGAAGGATAGAAGCCAAAGAGGCCTCTGAGACTGAGACAGCCTGGGGAGAGCATCCGATATCTGGGTCCGAATGCAAAGCCTTCTCCTGCTCATCCTGCTTATTCCCTTCATGCAACTCCAAAGCTTTAAACCTAATTGACGGTGGAACTGTCACTCGGGGGCTGGTACCATCAGCTGGTGTAAGATTCTGAACTGCTCGGAGAGGAGGGGGAAGGGGCATCGTCGTTTTAGCCTCTAAGGCTGGGCTAGCCCTTTGGTCCATTCTGGTAGGGTTGATGTCTCCCCTTGCAATGTCTTCTGTGGCTGGGGATATTAGCACCTTATAGCATGATTTTAATGAAGGGGTAACTCTCATTTTAGGTTGTGGTGTCTTCCTTCCACTGCGTCTGCTCCTGGGGCTCTTGCCTACACCTACAAACCCTGCTTTCCCCGCTTTTACTTACACCTAACCCCCTCACTCAGCCTGTCCAGGCAGGTTGCTCATAGCCTTAGCAGTGATCGTTGTAGTATTCTCAGGAGCCAGCCCACTAGTTGGAAGGGTTGGTACTGATCCTGGTGCTGACATTTTAATTGTGTTTTAAAAACAAATCAGAGGAACCATTTCAAACACACAGTTCAAAGTTGTGTTACATCTCACACAAGCCTGTGCAGCATTTAGTAAATAAAGGCCATAGAAAGTAGCAATCTTTTATTGTTCCCACTTGTGCCTTTAAACGCATACATTGTGTACTGAATTCAAATACTTCTTTGAAACACATTCAGGGGCTCATTCATGAGCTTATGTTGTAATTGTAAATTGTAAAAATTATGTTGCAGTGCAGCACAGCAAGTTGCCTTGCTGTGCTGCAATGCGTGACAGGGAAAGGGCAGAATGTGTGGTATTTAAGTCAACATTGCACATTCCTGTCCTTTCCCCTGCGCTTGCTCCCTTTTAGCATCGTAGCTCCAATCCGGCTCACTTACACCATGGTGCATTGGTGCCTGGGTTGCGTTCAGAATTGTTTTTGCAAAGGAAAGGGCACCTTCCTCCACAAAAACATTCCAGGGAGGCACATTCCAAAATAAAGATATTTCTCCTTGCTACGCCTCCCCTGGGAAGGTCTAAGATTTTGGAGCATCCCTGGGTTTTCAAGTTCTTGCAAATCTTGGAGAGCATAATAATTCATGGGAGTTGCATGGGAACTCCCATGCAGTGCCCATGAAATTTCACCCCAGACGGATTAACGGATTGCATTACTCCTGATTTTAAGAGGTTTGCATCACACACGTACCATGTTGCATGGTGCAAGCATGGCACTACCCTCGCATAAATAAGCCCCTCAGTAGCACAGAACTTACATTTTCCAGCAACAAATGTTACTGGTAAAACATTAAAAGCATGCAAAGCTACGTTCCACAAGAAACAGCAAATCCGAGGTGTAAGAGTTCGGACAAGACATAATGCTTATATAGAATCAGGGCCACTAGAAATATGCAGCATTTAAGGGCCACATTATGCGGTAAGAAAAGGCAAATTATTTGGTGCAATACATCACACTTTGTGATAATATTACTTAATTATTTTGTCATTTTTACACTTGTTGACAGTGTCTGGGCAATGGTTCCACCTCATTCGTGCCAGTTAACACCCAAATATAGCAATAAGCAACAGAAAGTTGACCAGTAAACTCTTTCCAAAAGAAAATGCATATTATGGTGCAGAGGATGGATTATGTCAAAAATGCAGCTAATGTAAAATGATGCAAAAAATGTAGTGACCACGCAAGCTTATCATTCCTGTGGCCATGCATAGAGTATGCGAGACTTAAGGAAAATATCCTATCGCATTATACTTAAGAGAATGACATTCTGCCTAATAAATGTCTTCTCACTCTGTTCTTAAGATTGGTTTTCTTAGAAATGCATGATTAACAATGGAAGCAATTTTCACTACAAGTAGCTTAGATTCTCTTTCCATCTGTTGAGGAACTGACGTTCCCCGATGAAAATTAAAAAGCAGACAATTGTTTTCTTTTAACAGAGAAACCTATTTGGATAGTTTACTAGACCAAAAAAGAGGAATGTAGACAATGAAATCGAAAAGAATACAAGAATAAGCTTGTAAAGCTGATAATAAAGACCTTTCCCAGGATTTTAGGTCCATTTTGGAAGGCTTCTCTCATTTTCTTGGTCTACATGTTTTACGTATTCATTGTTGACAAGAGGCTGACGCCCACCTCCCTGAAGATGAGAAAGCAATATGTCAATCAGAGAACCTCAAGATTCAAAAAGATATCAGGTCCCATTCCATCAGACTAGAGTAATGTATGGCAACAATAAATAAGAGGATTCTAATACATATTTTTTACCAAAAATTTCACCATGGAAGAAGGGGTAGGACCCATCAAATAAAGAAATGCACTCTGATGTGATAAGAGGGGAGAAGAGTGTTCTGTGAATACACTGAAGTATCCCCAGTTTTGCTTAACTCTATGAAACAAGAGAAGAATACCCAATTTTCCACATTATGGGGCCTATTGACAAAGGTAAGTAAACTAAAGGGATACCTTTCCTCATCAAACTAAAAGTGACAGGTGCCATGCCCTCAAATTAACTAAAAGTGACCGGTGCTACGCCCTAGAAATGAATTAAAAGGGACAGGTCCCACTCCCTAGAAATGAACTAAAAGTGATAGGTGCCACGCCCCCAAAATGAACTATAAGTGACAGGTCCCACTCCACCGTAAATGATGTAGGTGACCACTTGTTCCAAAGGGGTGGGATGCCATAGGGGTGATCTGTTTTGTAGACCCAAGTGAACCAGAACCCTATGATGCCATGTGTTCAAGTTGTGATGTAGAGGTGTACGCCTCTTTAAGGGGTTGCTCAGAATACATATAAGGCATCCTTAAGAGTCATGTACAGCAAACATGAGCCTGAATACAGAAAGAGGAACTTATCAATATGAGGAGATACAGCCCAATCATCAAATGGATCCAACTGAAGGGTGGATACACCATGCTCAATAATTATAATCAGAGCATACCACCAGAGAGCGTGGACGAGAATGCTCAACAGGAAGCTCCTAAAGATATGGGCTGCGACATTACTGCTTTGGACACTGGCTTGTGCTGCCGGATGGAAGTGCTGAGTCTGAAGGACTGGCCTCACCTGGTGTCACCGATGAAGGTCAATAACAGCGACAGTGAGGGCTCCACTAGCAGTGAAGGGCCTGCTGGAGGCAATTTCTTCAAAATGGAAGAGGGTGAAGAAGCTGTAGCGCCTCCTAACTCACCCGTCTATGAAGATATGGCGTCTATGGAGGAAGTAGTTCCCGAGACAGTTGTCGTGCAACAGTCGGGTACAAACTCCGAAGATTGTGGGTTATCAATGGACATCTGTGACTCTGAAGACTTCAGGGGTGCAGCTGAGGGCTATGAAAATGCTCTGATTAGTAAAAAACATTATAGAAAGTTAACGTGTATAATGGTGTATTTTATTTTTAACGCATGGGTTGTCTCTCTCTTTCTTCTTTTAAAGATGTAGAACGCCCCCCCACCCCAAAAAAAAACAGGGGCCGAGGGCCAGCCGTCAAAAGTGAATTACGTAAATGTCTACTGTCTGTTGTGTTCAAAGCAGACTGAAAGTTCCACATGTCAAAACAACCATGGCCACATGAATTGTGTCTGTGCATCTAGGAGCAGTGTCTGCGAAAAGGAAACTCCAGCGGTACACCAAAATGCTGTGTTGTCTGTTAAAGGTTTTGCTGCAGCAGTTGTACTAACATGTGTCTAATGTGATTATTACATCCTTCGTTACGGACATCAAATGAAGGACCCTCAGCAAGCTGCACATGAATGCCTAAGTGACTCATACAGAGCAAGAACAATCCATTATATATATAGTTTAGACCCGTAAAAGGAGTATAAACTGCTAAAGGTTGTGTATAGGTTGTCCTCTGAAAAGAAATATGTCCACCCTGATATGTTGAACACATTGTCAATGGCACTCAATGAGATCTGGTACGCCAGTGAACCATGCTCAAAACTGCAGGGTATGCCAGGTCTGTGTACAGGTTTTGATGCTAGAAAGGCTTGTAGAAAGGCATATGTGTAATATGTATTTAAAAAATGAAAGAACAGCTTCTTTAGCCCCCAGAAGACTGTTTTGAAATAAAATTAATTAATATGTAACGTTATATACATGCGTGTGTTTAGAACAAAACTGTAGAATGTCACGGGCCATGTGGTTATGCATTATACTCTGCATCCTGGTGTAGGGGATGTTGTGGAAGGTCCTGCTAGAAGCATTGTGTGTGTGTCTATAAAAAGTGCAAAGCCATTATGCTATATACTATGAAAATGTGAAATGTGTTTTGTTAATGTTTTGCCAATATTTTTCATTATTATTAAAATGGACTTACACAATCCAAGCATCTTCCATTTCAATGGCTGTAGCGACTGATAACATGTCTGGTGCCCGTTTAAGAAAACTTTATTATGATACAAGAGGGGTTGTTATCTTTGGAAGTGCCAAAGCTGAGTATAGAAGGGTTGCAGATGAAAAAGAACTGGTAAACAGAGACCTGGTGCAGACATGTTTATCAGGGGAGGAGGTGTATTCACTCCACCACAAACCAGCCAGAAGGCATTTTAAGAGGCGACCTACAATTGTTAATGCACAAATAGATTATCAAATGCAGGCGGACATCATCAGCCTTCAAGATATAGAGAAACATAATAATGGATCCCACTATATATTAACTGTCATAGATGTGTTGTCCAAGTACGCTTTTGGAGAAGCGCTAAGCGATAAAAGTGGGGCGAGCGTCACAGCTGCTTTCAAAGCCATCTTCGAGAAGGGGCGAATCCCTCAAAAACTACAAACAGATGTGGGAAATGAATTTTTAAGCAAGTCATTTTAGAAATTATTAAAGCAGCATGCTGGTCAACATTTTGTGTCACACACAGAAGTAAAAGCAGCTGTTCTAGAACAGTTTAACTGAACTTTAAGGTCTAAGTTGTGGAGATACTTTACGGCCTACAACACATACAGATACGCCAATGTTCTACAGGCTTGTGTTGATGTTTACAATGCCAGTTATCCTCGAACCATCAAAACAACGCCCGTAGAGAAACACCGTCTAATTTGTTAAAGGTCTGGAAAACAGTGTACAGTCACCATTTCCCTACAATGGAGAAGAAGCCTCTTTTTAAAAAAGGGGACCATGTTAGGATTTCAAAATTGAAAGGTGTGTTAACAAAGGGATACCAGCAGACATTTAGCGATGAGATATTTATAGTCGAAAGTGTGGAGCTTAAAGAGGGGTTGTATATTTACAGATTAAAGGACTACGCTGGGGAAGAGGTGTCTGGAGTCTTTTACAAGGAAGAGTTACAAATGGTACCCAACGATCCGCACAGAGTGTTTAGGGTTGTAAAGGTTCTGAAAAGGAAAGGTAGCTGTGCTAACAGACACACGTTTGTCAAATGGAGCAGATGGTTGGAGAAATGTAACTATTCGGTGTTGGCTAGCTCTCTGAAGGGTTTGTGAGTTTGGGACGGTCTAAATCTCAAGATAAGATGGGGACAGTGCCCTTTTATATTACTCTCTTGTTCAACGCCTCTAAGGACATGTTCCCTGACAACAAGATTTCAAATTACACTGTTAAATTGGCTAAACCCGTGGACTTGAAAGGGTATTGGGAAGTAGCCCTAACAGAAATCCAATACCCAAGAAGAGGGAATACATTTGCACCGGACGAAGCCACATTTAACATAAAGCGGGAGCAGGACCTGTGAGCATAACTGCAGGTTTCCCATAAGGATTCTACCCAACCATTAAGTGTCATCGATGCCATCAACAAATCCATATCCAACATTGAAACCTTTGTCAATATTAATTTCATGCTAGATAGTGTTAGAAGGAATATCTTTCTTAAAGCCCCTGGTCACATGCAATGTTTAACTGCTCTGGTAAATTAAGAAGGGTTTTACGCCAGTGCAACATGTGAGTATTCCAGTTGAACCCGACTGCTCATGCCCTGATATTAACGGAGGGTTCTATACACTCTACGTGTATAGTGATATTGTGGATAGTTATTCATCACTGTTAAGATGGGTCCATGTGCGGGGTGAAAATAATTCGATGGTCAATATTCAATTTAACAAGCCTGACAACGTCGCACTTTCTAAAAACCATTTTGACACTATTTCAATTATGATCTTTGATGACCAGTTTGGGCTGGTGGCCTTTAAATACGGGAACGTTTTTGCTAAGGCTGAGACGTGACAAGGACTATTAACGAACAGCAGGGTGGTCGTGAACAGATACGGCATCCGTCTAGGTACAGAGACTATTACAGAAATCAGGCTGTCTATGGAGGGCCAACGTAGGGTCCGCCGTAATGTACGGGCCGGCTTGGGAGATTTCTTTCATAGTTTATTTAGAAGAGCTATGACAATATTGAGAAGAGGTTATGAAATTGCAAAGCCCCGTGCTAAAGCTGCGGCTACAAACATAGGCCAAGAGGTGATTATGTCTGTTACATCAGCTGTCGCAGACCGCATGAACAAGCAGCCACAAGAAGGCGCGGAGCAGGTATACAGAACCCGCACAAGTGTTAAAAGGAAACGTCAGGCTTTGAGGCATAGGGGACCACCGGCCCCCTATACAAAAAGGAGGAGTTCTTCAAAAGACACTCACAAAAGAAGAAACCCAAGATGGAAAAGAGCTTCGAAAAAGAAGAGAAATGTCTCTAAATAAATATTTTCTAAAGCAACGCAAACTAAAGCATGGCTTTTGTACATTGTGCATCGGTCGAGTGCGTCAAATCCGAGCTAGACTTGTTTACTCTAAAACCTACACAGACCAGCATCGAAAACAGATTTTTCATGGAGGTATCACCTTTAGCCGTTTTGACCCTGTTGGCCCCTACAGAGTTTTTTGTTTTGGGGATCCACCGATATGTATCTCGATCTCAACAACACGATGCTGCATCTTATGTGTAAAATTGTAAAAGCGGATGGTTCCAACATAGCAGCAAACACAAAAGTGGGGACGATCGCTTACCCCCTCGCAACCACGTTATATCAGGTGGACATCACCCTGGGCGATCGTCTCATCACACAGAGCGATAACATGTACGCATACAGAGCCTACCTCGAGAGCATTCCAAATTACAGTAGCAAATCCCTTGACACTCAGCTTTCAGTGGGGCTCTTTTACAAGGATGCATACGCCTACTTTGAATCCAAAGAGCTGGCCGGTGACAATCATCGTTTTGTAAAAAGAGCAGGGTGGGCAGTAGGCAGTCGCCACTTTGACCTCCTGGGACGCATACATTCAGACCTCTTCTTCCAAGATAAACTGCTTGTCAATGGAATTGATCTTAAGATCAGGCTTATCAGCAACAAGGACTCATTCTGTCTCATAAGCTGGGATGCAGGACAGTACAAGCTGGACATACTATCCGCAAGCCTGTTTGTAATGAGAGTTAAAGTGTCCCCAAGCATCAGACTAGCTCACACCGACCAGCTGCAACAATCAAACACCAAGTAAGCAGTGGAAAGAGTAGCTCTGAAGGTATTTAGCATCTCTGCAGGTACCCAACTAACCCAGCAACAGAATTTATTTCTGGGACAACTACCCAAACTTATTATCCTTAGGTTTGTGGACAATACCACTTTTAGCAGTGTCTATACTTCAAACCCGTTCAATTTCAAGCACTACGACATCAACTATGCCACGCTGGTCTATTAGGGCTCTGTGATTCCTGCAAAACCCTATACACCCAGTTTTGGAACCTCCAACAATATCAAGAATATCTGGGGCTGGTTTTGATAACAGGGAAGCATCGATGGGACTGCGGTGTAGTCATGTCAAGATAAGGCTATGGGGCCGGATACACACTGTTCGCATTTGATCTGACCCCTGACATGGAAGACGGCGATCATTATAACTTGGTCCAAAACATAAATCTAAAAGCTGAAATAAGTTTTAGTAACCCCCTGTCTGTGAATGTGAACATGGTCGTATTTTCTGTATTCGACAGTGTCATTCAGGTCAACCACGCCAGACAGATTCTGTTTGACTATCTTTAAAACATTGTAAAATGGACATTGTGCAGATAAGGGAGTTCTTAAGCAGGCATAAACACACTAGGATATACTTTTTAGGTGTTTACCCTAGCGATGGGTTACCAAATGAAATAGGGGCAGAAAGACCTCGAACCCTTGTCTTTAACACAGATCCACATTTCAAGGACGGAACACATTGGGCTACCCTGTTTATGGATAGTGACAAGATTACAGTGTTTGACAGTACCGCAGAGTTCCGGGAACACAGCATATATACAAAACCCATATTCAAGTATGTGGAAAAAACTGCTGCGAGGGTGGAGTATGGCGGGTCCAGGATTTCTTAGCCATCACATGCAGTGAACATTGTATATATTTTATTAGTAAAATGTCGAGGGTATGACGTTTAGAAATTTCTTAAATCCATATAGTCAAATGATCTTGTTAACAATGACCGTATAGTTGTGAAATATGTAAGAGAAAAGACCGGTTCTATGGTCTGTCCTGTTAAAACGCAATATGCTGTATGTCAAAATTGTAAGGTCGTGTAGTGGCTGCCTGTTTCATGATTATTGTCTAAAATAAAGGAATTATAAAACCTGAATACGGACTGCGTATTTTTATTCTGACACATACATCATATTTACAGTAAAATATATAAGAAGAAAAAATCAGACACATTTGTTAGCAGGTGTATAACTATACACACACCTGTACAGGGTACAATTGTTCAAAAAGTCTGGAGAAGCACTAGTCTGTAATCCATGTGTTGGGTTTGGCTATGTTTTTTTTTTTTGAGGTGCAGATGTCGTAACTGGTGTGGTCCAAGAGGTGGATAGCAGCGAAATGCCTAAGGCTGGTGGTGACGTCAGCATGGGTCTCTTCAGACTTTCAAACAGGCGCAGATGGTCGCCATTACCCACGAGCGTTGTAGGGCTATTGAGTTTAGCAGAGGGTCGCAGAAACTGCTCCCAACCTCTAGGACCATTTTGCTTTGTTAAGGGTCTGGCATGCTTGAGACCTTTGACTAGATTGTACATGTGTGATCCAACAATCAGCTGACCACTGTAGAAGAATTCGCTCCGCTCATTCCACGCTGTTAGGTCTTTAGAAACTGCAAGCTTACTCATCAACATCTGCGCAGCCCCTAGGTACCTTTGACATATATTTTTCAAGAGGTCGTCAACAAAGATATCTGAGGGTGATGTGGGCACTTGAGGCGGCTGTTGTGGTTGCTTTGGGGCTGCAGGCTTTGATGTTTATTGTTCAGAGTCTGGGGCATATGGAGTTAGCTTATTTTGTCTGTATTCCACTGTTTGTAAACAACCCAATAATGTTTTAGGGTGCTGGTGTAAAGGTTTGCTTTGTCGTATGGATTTATATTAGTCCGGTTCAACATTTCCTTCATTTCAGCATCCAGCCTCAGAGTCTCATTTTTCTTTATATCCCAGGCATTGTCTGTAGATGGGACAACATTTTCCAACGGCACCTAATTCATCTTTGAGGCATGCTCCATCAATGCCTCGAGCGAACCTATAAATCCACCAGACTGCTTTACCAGTTTCTTCTTGGAAATGAGGGACACCCTTTTATTACTGAGCTTCTTGGTAAGGTATTGCTTCTTCTTCAGCACCTGTAACTGGCAGTTTGATACAGGGGTGTTACCTTTTAGGGTGCTTATGGCTATTTCTGAAATGGCAGCGCACAGGAGGGCCTTTCTGTGTTGGGGGCTGGCTGTAACCAGCATTTATAGGAGAGCTAAATTACACAGCAAGCGGACAGACATAGTCACCACCGTATATTTTAAGACCTAAATTGTAAATGTCACTAAAGCGCCTTTAACATGTCTTTTTAGAAGCTCTGGGCTTGGTCTTAGGTGTGTAAGCAACGGGGAAATTAGGGGGGAAAATGTCAGCCCTGAGCCTGTAGTCTTCTAGAGTATAATTTTTTAAGTCAAACAGCAGGTAGCCATGGGGTTTTGCAGTAGCGTCGTTATAGGCCTCCATGAAAAAATGTGTGCTTCCAAGGTACATCTGTTTAGCTATGATGGATATTTGTTGTTTGTCACGGGGGGTTTAAATAAAATCAGAAATGAGAGCTATAGAACGACTGTTCTTACCCTTGTAAAACAGGTTCTGCACGATGTAGCATATAGCATATGCTTAGATTGTGATGGTGTGAATATTGAGTAAAAGCTTTCTCTAGCTCAGGATGATCCCCACTTTCGCCCATAAGGTCGTCTACAATTACAAGGTTACGAGGTTCGGCGGCAGCAGCTCATCATCGTTGAGAATATCAGGTATACCTTCTACAAACCTGGTATGAGGGAAACTTTTGGATAGTTTGGTGTAAAGATCTTGCCAGCAAGAATAAGGCCACACAATGTTGTTGGGTGATTTGGATAAAGCCCCTGCAGCATTTTATATAAAGTAGCTTCTACTACAGTTTGAGGGACCTGCTAAAATGCAGGAGAACAGATGCTGTAATCATGTGTCCATAGTGTACAAGTCAGTTGCTCTAATGTGGCTAATAACCATACAGCAGTGTTTTATAGTCCTCTGTCAGGACCTTTTTATCAGAAACAATGCATAAGGTTTTATGTAGGGGCTGAGTTGTAATTTTCATCTTCTTTTTGGATCTGACTATGCAGAGCTGATTAACAGATATGGTTTTATCATTTTCACGGTCTTCCAAAGCAGAGTATTCGTGCACCAGATGCTTAACACTGTCAAACTTGATTTTTAGGCTGTTGTTGACATTTAATGTTATACCTTTGACCTTCACACATGCTTTGTTGTTTTTTTTGTAAGACTGGGTCTTAGGTCCGGATGAGGTGAATTTGACTATATACTCATCCATATCAAGTTACTGGTCAAATTACCTAGATAATCACCAAGAGGAGGGTCTTCATCCCCTGGTTTACTCACAAAAATAACTGAGTCGGTATCATGATACAAGCACCTGTCCTAGAGTTAATCCACAACCCCATAAATCTCTAAACGCGCATGAGTGGTTGTAAAGCATGCTATGAAGATGTTTGTGTTGTTACATGTTGTGGGGTACTCTTTTGTGTATTTCCAGCACAAAGCAGCAGACTCATCATCGATAAACTCGCAGCTTGACACCTCGTGACAAGGGGCAAAAAGGTACTTAAAAAGCTCATCAGGATCTGTTATGGTGGTCGTATTTGACATGTTTGTTTGTTGAATGAATACCCATAAGCAGTTCAGACATAGCTTGGCTAACTGTTGTCTGGCAGGGTTGACCTCTATCAGATGGGGTCGCAAGCATATGCCCTCATGAGTGTAGTAGTCATTGATGTATTTTTGCTTTTCATCCTGGCTAGTACACCAATCGAGATATCCTGAGGCCTCCTGTTTGTTTCTGAGGGACAAATGAATGTACGGAGAAAAGAGGCTTGTTGTGGTACGCTTAAACTGCCACACTTCATGTACTCTGCCAAGCCTGTAGCCTTTCTCTAAGGCTGCCTGGACCTCTATGGTACACCATGTCCCTGTGAGCATCCTTTGTTCTTCAGTGTGTCTACACACACTGACCTCTTTACTCACAGCCCATGTTCGACAGGGGGGAAACATTAGCTTACCGTCAACTCTGTATGGTAGCATCGGAAAGTAAAGATGCCTTGGATCATAGTAGTGTATTTTCTCACCCTCACCAGCGGTCTTATACAGCTGTATAGCGTTTGTTCGTCCCCCAAATAGGGCATCACAGGGATCCAGAGGCTCTGTTAAATCACACCTCTTAAGGAAAGAACAGAGTTTCCGTATCAGATGTTAGCATGCCAAACCACTCATTCTCTCAAATTGACCTCATAGCAAAGCCACATTTTTCAACATACTGGGCCTTCAAAGGAATAAGTCTGTGCTCAAAATTGGCACCCATCAGTCTGTTGAACTCATGGGGTTTGTAACACTGAGGGCAGCCATGGTAAAATAAGCTATTGTATTCAAAGGCCGCTGACACTCCATTAATTACAGCGCACGCATCCAGGTAATAGGGACCGAGGTGGTATTCACCACCCTGTAAGGCATGTGGAATATGTATGTCTTCCTTCTCAGAGACGTACATGAGCCATTGGATAGAGGGGGGTGAATAATGTTTCGTTATAGAGGTCTGGCAAAACTAGAGCAATACTTTTAAGTCTTAAAAACATGAAGTCAAAGTGATGTTTTGAAAAGGGTCTTTGTATTTGACTGTCTTGGGCTTCAAAACCCTTACTTTCTTAGTCATAGACACCACAACATCTCTGAAGAGGTTGCAGGCTTTTCACAGGATCATAACATCAGCCTGACAATAATCTTTCAACTCTGTTTGAAAATGAAACTCCTTTTCACGGTTTTCATCGTACCATTGTAGAAAAATCTTGTCCTCACCAGGCATCATATACTTATCCCCACAGCTGTCTGGAGGCGGCATGGCCCAACATAATTCTGGTTTGCCCAGGTGTTAAAACAGTATGGAAAATAACATTTACATCCTGGAAAACCAAAGACTTTTGGCAGCTAGCTCAATTTCATGGGTAGGAAATTCAGGGTGTCTATGAACCTTATTTGTAACGGGACAACCGTTAACAGCATCAGCTTGGAACCCTGAGTGATGAGTTCTATTTGTACCTTTTCACAAATCATATTTTATAAAATAAAGAATGAGTCATATGCTTTTGAGTTATGGGCTAGCATGGTACACCCTTTGAATTTGGTTTGAATGAAAGTGTTGAGGAAATCACCAAAGCATGTTCGCCCTTCAAACTCCCTTCTGTCATCATAAGTTAGATGGTGTGTGAAAATATAGTTGGGTTGGTGTACCCCAGTCTCCTGTGTACACTCAATATTAAACACTATGTACTCTTCGGTTTGGTCTGAGGCCTCCCTTTAACCATGTAGCACATGTGTACAGTTCCCGTCCTAAAATGAGTCTGACCCATTGGGCATTTCATGCCTTTGCATTTGTGATCTTCAGCCACTCACGGCAATCCACTTTAGGGATGCATTTAACAGCTTTGTTTTGTATGTTGTGACAAAAAAGATTACAGGTGTGGCACCTCACCTTCAGGGTGTTGTCTACGACACAACCATCCCTTTGATCTTACAATGCATTTCACATTGATGATTTGCCTTAGTGTTGTAGATGTGATCGCAGTAGGTGCACATGTACTTGGCTCCTAGAAAACTTTTAAAGTTCAAGATGCCGTAAAAGTGATTTTCGTAGTAGAGGACATATATACAGTCTTGTTTTTCACACGTTCCCCGGTTGTAAAGTACTTCCAAGAATGTTCTGATAAAGAACTTTCACCGCAACGACACATTAGTTCTCAAAAAAACCTATGTTGCCACAGCAGACCATGTGATCTGGAGGTATTTCAAGCACCTCATTGGCTTCTAAACATGATGACAGCGTCGGGCTTTTGCGACCCTGCAGCAACCCCACGATGCTGGCTGCCAGACAGGTACTGGCTGCACCTTTGTTAAAATTGGGCAGCCAACGTTGTTTCTTACCGATGTTATTGCTCTACAGCACACTCTTTAAAGGCCTGGAAATACCCCTCTCATGACCCCGTACAATGAGGGCTCTGACTCTGAAAGTACCATAGGCGAATAGTTCAGCCTTATTCGGTAAAATCCTTGAGCAGTTTTCTAGAAATTCCATAGCGTCAAAGACAGCTCGGGACCTTTGTTTGGTGAACATAGGACTGTCAAGGCCCTGTCCCTGGAAGCGTACCCGTAAGAAATTGTGAGGACCCACATTGTGTAACAACCTTTCTATAAGCGTTTGCACAGCCTGATGTATGGCTAAAACCTTATGATCAGAGAACTTTATGTGGTGTAGGTTAACAAACCTAAATTCCTCATAGTGTTCTGTAGTGTTAAATCTCTCTCCCGTTCGACTGTAACTTCGAACGCTCTCTAAAAACACAAGCTCTGAATCCTGAGCTTGAGGAATTGGGCTTGTTGAATTTGATGCTGCATCATTTTGGGGGTTCAGACTTAACCCTGACTCTGGTGTATTTTTAAGCCGCTGTGTAGTGCATATTCTGGCTTTCTTTAGTTTACTTGTTAGAAGCTGATGCTGCTTAGTGCTATTATTACACTTTTGCTTTTTGCGGGCCACTCTTTTTTAGGCAACTGTCCCCAGCCTATTTGAACAGTCTGGTTCGTACTTGTAAGCATTGTACTTGCAGAGACCTCTGCTACAGACCTTACATTTGCCCCGTCTGTGTGTTCCTGGTGTTGGCGTATTACAGTTCTACCGTTTGAGCATTTCTAATGACCCACCCTCAGGATGTTCTCTCCTGAACTTATGTATTGTCGACTTTTGAGTATTAATTTATATGTTTCAGGCATAGGAGATGCGTCACGTTGGAAAGCCCTGCGCCATAAGGAGGCGTTCCTGTGCAGGGGGGGGGGCGTTCCTGCGCAGGAACGCCTCCTAAAAGTGGCTGAGTGAAATCTATGAGGTTTCACTCAGTCACTTTCTACGTCAATTCCTTACGCCTGCTTGAAGCAGGCGTAAGGGTGACGCACCATAGCATTGAAGAGGCGGCCCCTGTGCATTGCAGGAGTCATGTCGCACTTGCGACATGACTCCTGCAATGCGCCGCCCGTACGCCGAGAGATGCGTCACGCATCTTCACTGCCTTGCACCATGGTGCGCCGCATTGTAAATGCGGCGCACCATGGGTGGCGGAGCAGTGGCGCACTGTGGCGCACATTAACTGGCGCATCCCTGGGGATGCGCCAGTTAACATAAATCTGCCCCTTCATGTCTGTGCCAGGTCTCTGCTGGATATCTGCATAGTAAGAGCATTGTTTGTCCTGGCGTTCACACCTACTCACACATTTCGCTGTAGGCTAACTGGTCTGTACTGTCTTTGTGATGTCGCTTAACAGGGCCATCATCTTCTCAGCCTTACATGGCTCTTCTCCAGTGAGCTTTTGAGCTGCTCCTAGAATGTAACATAAAGATATATATTACAAAAAAAGGAACCTTACACTAGCCACTATAACTTCTACACAATCTTTTATACACCCACTATTACATGTTGGCGGGCCCTTCTGTTTGAGAGAATAAAACCTGAGAGTTCTTTTTGACACCCTTTTGAAAAACAAACACACACCTGTTAGAGGTATTTTCCCAGCTCCTTTCTTTGTCACAGGTTCCTCTTTAGATGCTGAAGCCTTCCTTTTTTTGCTCGCTGGGCTGGCTCTTGAACAACCACACAGTCCTTGCATGACTCCATGGGCCCTGTAAAGAAAGCAAAATGTCACATTTATAATATAAACCATGCCTTAGCAGTCCCTTCTGAGGAGCCCTCCTACAGTTCACTGCTGTGGTTTTCTGGACTAACACAGAGTAAGTCTTAGACAGTTTAAAGAACCGGAGCATTTTTTATTTGCCTGTAAGAACACTGAACAACGCATCATGACACTCCAGGAACTGTTGTAGAGCGTCAACAGCTAGATGTAGTTAAGCGTCATGCCTGTAAAATCATACATACACGGGAACACCATTAGAAAAGCAGAGTTTCTGAGACACCGGTGTACAAAACCTACTCAGAACTATAGAACTCTAAATAAATATACCTCGCTGAAAGTTCAGTAGGTCTTCATCACTGAGAGTTATTTTCTGGAGGTCCTGTAGGTTAGATCAAGCATGCCTCTTTTAAAACTAGCTCTCATAAACATAGCATTACTACTTGTCACCCTAGAAAACGCAAATACATATTACATAGAGACAATCATCCATACATAGGGAATGTATAAATCAGCCTATAGGAAAATCTTACATAAGCCAGAGGTGTACATTTTAATGGAACACAAATGACAACCCCACTGTTATACAACCTAGTTAAAGTCTTGAGAAGCATAAACTCAAAATTGAAAAACGACCCCTGTATATACATTTACTTTTTTTAAATAAGAAACCCTGATTTTTACCTACCACACATGAGCCTCCCTGTGCAACATTGATCTAGGTGCCTAGCTCTACCAGAATGAACATTCATCATAGGCAGTATCCTGGCATTTTATTTATGTATTTATTTCTTTATTTATTGCTTTATTTTTTTCATTTGGTGGGGCTGTAAATTGTTGTTTGCAATGTACATAGTACCATCTGCTTTCAAAATAAATAAAAGAAAAAATCTTAATCCTGCAACAGTACCAACAATCACTGCCTTTCATATAATTTCCAAACAACTCTGTATACTTCTTTCACAGTCTCACCATTTCAGAACGGTAACATTTTAAATATGCTATATAAACCATACCGTATTTGTTGCTTATTTATTTTATGCAACTAAAATTCATTGACAAAGCCCCCAGCCCTGGCTTGTTGTAGGTGTAATGTTACTTGTTGTGTTATATATCAGAAGCGTCCCTGGGGCTGTATAGTTGGTCACACGCAGCCATAGAGTAGTCCCATTCGGGAGCTCCCAATACATTGCCATACACTGATAGCTGGAGGCCGTTCACAGCCGTTGTGAAGTCAGGATCCGCCCCTGCAGTGACGTCAGTGGTATCCGCAGCAAAGACATCACAGTGGGGGAAGGCCTGACATCGCAGCAGTTGCCAAATGCATCCAGCCACCATTCCTGCCCCAGCTTGACACACGTGGGGTCCAAGGAATAGCTGACAACGGCCCCCAGCCCCAGGAGTTCCGCTAGGGCTATGCAGACACCGGTGGCCTTATTTATTGCCCGACATTGGACCATGCCACGCCGCTAGCCATGCCTGCATAGGTCCCACAACCCCCAGAGCAGTGCCCTCAGTAAGGGGACTCAGGGGGGTTACTTATTAGAAATAGGGGCCTTGAGCCCCATGTGGCACCTAGTACCCTAGAGCCCTCCTGAATCGCATGTTTGGGCTGTAGGCCCGCACCGAACCCGGCAGCATACACCACAACCCGGAGCGCCTCCTGGAACACCGCTGGCTCTGGGTTGTGGTAACTTCAACTTTGGGCCGCAGGGCCCACAACGGATACGGCCGCACACACCCCCAGAGCACCGCAAAACCGTGGGCTCTAGGGGCCTAATATGGAAATTCAGGGGGACTCGAACACTAGATAGGACAATGTCGTACAGGCCACCAACCCCAGAGTCCCGCACTTGGGAAGCGGCCTCTGGGGCCATTATTTAAAATCCCTTGTGGCCTTGAGACCCACCCCGGAACTGCCCACACCAACCCCCCAGAGCCTCGCATGGAACCCTGCAGGCTCTGGGGCAGTCCTCAACAGCTTTGGGCTTCTGGCCCACACTGGTCCCTGCCACTAACCCCACAGACCCATCCGGACCTCAGAGAGCTACATGGTAAACTTTGGGCCTTGGGCCCCACCCTGGACCATGCTGCAGGTGTCCCCAGAACCCCATCAGGATGTCAGAGGGCTCTGGGGTGGCCCTCGTAAGCTTGGGCCTCGGGCCCACAGCAGACTTTGCCACACATGCCCCCAGAGCACCACACGGAACACCGTGGGCTCTAAGGGCCTCATTTTAAGAACCTCAGGGGGGCTCCTATCCCTGCACCAGTGTGTGTCTCACCAGCCCCCAGAGCCCCATCCTGATCCTCAGAGGGCTCTAGGGGTCAACAGAAGCTTTGGGGATCGAGCCTCGCACGCGCACCACAGCCACACATGTCCCCAGAAAAACACATGGTTAGAGCGTGCTCTGGGGTAATTATTTTAAATTCAAGGGGCCTCGAACCCCACACCATCCCGTGCAGCACAAGTCCCCCAGAGCACCGACCAGACCTCATTGTGCTCTGGGGTTTTTTACTTTAAAAATCATTGGGGCTTTGTGCCCCACACTCGACCCTGGCAACAACAGTTGATGGATAGAATGCAGAACAATGTCATACATTCACCCCAGTACAGAGATCTGGGCCTAAATTCATAGTTTTTTGCTCACCATGCCATTCCAGTTTGAACCCAGCCATATGCAAATCAGTCTTGACCCTGTGCCCCATGGGAACAGTCCAGCTGGAACTGCCAAGCCAGGTCCTCCCTGGACTGGAAACACGCATCCTAGAACAGCGATGATGCTGCCCACAGGCTCAGACGCTCGATCGAGGACTGCCCGAACACCCTCACCCGGCTATAGAAACCCCCCCACAGAGACACCAGCAAGAGGGCCAGCTGGTTCACCCCAAAACTCTTAGCCTACTAGCAAGCCTGCCAAAAAGTAGAGAAGAAATGGCAAAGTGAACAAACTCCGGACAGCCATGCAGCACACAAGGACGCCATCCGCAACCACCACCACCTCATCAGGGCGGCCAAGAGAACCTCCTTCAAAGACCGCCTAGACAACAACGCACACAATAGCAAGGAGCTCTTCAACGTCATGAAGAAACTCTCCAACCCCAGCTCCAACACCAACGACATCCCGCTGTCGCAAGCCGTGTGCGACTCCCTCGCCACCTTCTTCCACCGCAAGATAGCAGGCATCCACGACAGCTTAAACACCCAGACAGCCGCAACAGACAGCAACACAACAGATCCTCCGTACACCATCAACCACGACCCCCTGCAAGCCTGTGCCAGCGTAAGCATCGATGACACCATCAAGACCATGCGCTCAATCCACTCCGGCTCTCCATCGAACCCATTCCCGCACCACGTCTTCAACAGAGCAAGCAGCACCATCGCACCCCACTTGCGCAAGGTCATCAATCTCTCCCTCGAGACCTTCCCGGAGATCTGGAAACACGCCGAGATCAACACCCTACTCAAAAAACGCAAGGCAGATCCAAGAGACCTCAAGAAACTTCCGGCCCATCTCTCTGCTCACCCTCCTGGCCAAGGTCATCGAGAAAACCGTCAACAAACAGCCACCCGATACATCGAAGAAAACACAATCCTGGACCCTTCCCAGTCAGGGTTCCACAGCAACCACAGCACCGAAACTGCCCTCATTGCCAGCATCGACAAAATTGGGACCCTGCTGGACAACGGCGAGACCGCAGCACTTATCCTCCTAGACCTCTCTGCCGCCTTTGACACCGTCTGACATCGCACACTAAACACACGCCTCCACGCCGCAGGGATCTGAGACAAGGCTCTGGATTGGACCTCCTCCTACCTCTCCTGCAGAACCCAGAGCATCCGCCTCCCCCATCCCGTTCCAAAGCCTCCGAGATCATCTGCGGCATACCCCAGGGATCCTCCCTCAGCCCGACGCTGTTTAACATTTACATGGGCCCGCTCGCACACGGAACCCAGCAGCATGACCTCAACATAATCACCTACGCCGACGACACTCAGCTGATCCTCTCCCTCACCAAGGACCCCATCACAGCCAAAGCCAATCTCCATGATTAAATAAAGGCCGTTGCCGACTGGATGAAGACCAGCCGTCTGAAGCTGAACTCGGACAAGATGGAGGTTTGCATCCTCGGCTCCAACCCTTCAGCCTGGGACGACTCCTGGTGGCCGACGGCACTGGGGGCAGCCCCGACACCCACCAACCACGCACGCAACCTGGGAATCATCCTCGACTCAACGCTCTCAATGACCAAGCAAGTCAAGGCCGTCTCCTCCTCCTGCTTCAACACCCTCCGCATGCTCCGCGAGATCTACAGATGGATCCCAACAGATACAAGAAAGACAGTCACCCAGTCCCTTGTCGGCAGCCGACTCGACTACAGAAACGCCCTCTATGCGGGAGCCCCGACCAAGCTCATCAAATGACTACAACGCATCCAAAACGTCTCGGCATGACTGATCCTCGCCATACCACGCCACGGCCACATCACCTCCACCTGAGAAACCTGCACTGGCTCCCCGTCAACAAGAAGATATCCTTCAAGCTCCTCACCACGCACACAAGGCACTCCACAAGACTGGCCCGCCTACCTCAACAGACGGCTCTCCTTCTACATCCCCAACCGCCAACTACGCTCCGCCGACCTCTCACTCGCCACCGTCCCACGCATCTGAAGAACAATCACGGGCGGGAGATCCTTCTTCCACCTCGCCACCAAGTCATGGAACAACCTCCCACAGAGCCTACAACAGATCCAAGACCTGCTGACCTTCAGGAGGATACTCATTTCCTGGCTGTTCGATCAGTAGAGGCCCCCCCAGTGCCTTGAGACCCTTGCGGGTATGTAGTGCGCTTTACAAATGATTGATTGATTGATTGATTGATTGACCAGTTTCGCACTTTCCGCCCTCATTAGCCAGGATAGCTTGATTCCAGTTGCATGGAAAGCACAGGCTTCACGTCTGAGCATACCCGTCCCAATCGGGGTGACCAATGCAAAAACAACAGTTGATGGACAGAATGCAGAACAATGTCATACATTCACCCCAGTACAGAGATCTGGGCCTAAATCCATCATTTTTTTGCTCACCGTGCCATTCCAGTTTGAACCTATCCATATGCAAATCAGTCTTGACCCTGTGCCCCATGGGAACAGTCAAGCCCGAACTGCCACGCTATGTCCTCCCTGTCCTGGAAACAAGCATCCTAGGACTGGTTTCGGGATTTCAGCCCTCATCAGCCAGGATAGCTTGATTCCAGTGGCATGGAGATCACGGGACTCACGTCTGAGCATACCTGTCCCACTCGGGGTGACAAATGCAAAAGCAACAGTTGATGGACAGAATGCAGAACAATGTCATACATTCACCCCAGTACAGAGATCTGGGCCTAAATCTATTTTGCTCACCATGCCATTCCAGTTTGAACCCAGCCATATAAAAATCAGTCTTGACGCTGTGCCCCATGGGAACAGTCCAGTCCGAACTGCCAAGCCAGGTCCTCCCTGGACTGGAAACAAGCCACTGGATTGAAGCTAGCCTGACTGATGACGGCTGATTAGCCAGAATCCGGTTCCAGGATGCTTGTTTCTGGTCCAGGGAAGACATGGCTTGGCAGTTCGGGCTGGACTGTTCCCATGAGGCACAGGGTCAGACTGATTTGCATATGGCCATGTCTCAACTGGGGTGGCGAAGTGAGCTTAAGAATGATGATGGATTAAACCCATAACAGTTGACTAGGGATGAGTGCTTGCATTGTTCAACACTCCGTCCATCATCCCCTTAGGTTTTGCTTTGTTCGCCCTAAGTTGGCAGGGTATGCCCAGACGTGGGTCCCTTGCTCACTTTGACACTGGATTCAAGCTATCATGGCTGATGACGGCTGATTAGCCAGAAACCAGTCCAGGATGCTTGTTTCCGGTCCAGGGAAGACATGGCTTGGCAGTTCAGGCTGGACTGTTCCCATGAGGCACAGGGTCAGACTGATTTGCATATGGCTATGTCTGGATTTGTGTGGCGAAGTGAGCTAAAGAATGATGATGGATTAAACCCAGATCAGTTGACTGGGGGTGAGTGCTTGCATTGTTCAACACTCTGTCCATCATCCCCTTTGGTTTTGCCACACATGATCCTGGGGCCTAATTTTGAAAATCCGAAGGACTACTTTCCCCAACACACCATGGGACGTGTCGCAGCAGAGCACCTCCCAGACCTCAGAGTGCTTTAGGGACCCCGCAGAAAGTTTGGGCCTTGCCCCTCTATTGCCCTTCCACACTATTGACTACAACCAAGGGCCCGGACACCGAGTGGACTTGTTGCTGGTTTGGACCTTAAGCATAAGCCCATGGAAAACTACCAGCAGAAGACATAGCCAGAGACAGATCACCACCAGCATAGACAGAGGGTGAGTAAAAAGGGTATTATTTATTTATTTTTATTTGTAAATATTGTATATTATTTAGGTGTGCTCTGACACCCTTACAGTACCGCACACACACACCTAAACACCATGGAGAAAATGTCTCTAGGCATTGTAAAAGTCTTAAGGTTACAGCCTTGCGTCACCCAAACCTCTACATTATTCATATTTAAGTGTAACATACCAAAATGCCTTACGCATTTATTTAAATAATTAGTAGTGGTACCCTGGGTCACCCCTTAGAACAAATCCCATCATTCACAATAAATACAGTTCCCCTTATGATAAGCACAGTTTAAAGCCTTAAAAATACAAACACCCCCCCCCCCCCCAAGATCTCTAAAAACATTCATGTTAAGCAACATACCACTAGGCTTTAAGCAATCTTTAAAACGTCAAGGAATCAAACCTGTGCCACCCCTCACCTCATAGCCTGTCTCCCTATTCACATTAAATACAGGCCCCCCTCGCTTTGAGTGCCATTTAAATCCTTAAAACTATAACCACATTTCCCCCGCAGCAATGTGCCACCCTCTATTTATTTACCTCCAGTAGAGTACAGCATGTAGCATAATTCTGTGCCATGTTTTTCTGTGCCATTCTTCTCTTTACGACCATGTGTTAGTCCTGTTCAGCAAACGCTCCAAACACATATTTCCAAAGGGTTTTTTGACTGTCTGTGCGTGTGCCCTAAAGTATGCTTTTTACACTTGTCCTGGCATGCTAATTGGAAGCCCCGACACACTTTATGGAGGGGAGGGCTTAGAACCTGGTATTGGGGGTCTTCGGAGGGACCCTTTTGTGAGCGTTGCGTTGTTTGTTTGGTGCACCCTTATCATCTGACATCTGGCAGTAAAGTCTGAACACTGTCATGCGGAGCTTGGCCCAGGAAATGTGTTAGTAGGTCTTGCTGAGTCAACACAGGCCTGGCTGCTCCCATGACTTGTCATCTTATAGCTGGGGAAGGTTTTAAAGCTGCTTGAACCCTTCTAGTGGGAAGGTTGGCTCCGGCTGATGTTTGTAGAACTTGATGGATCACCAGTACCCTGCTTGCCGAGGGGTTACATTTTTATAACATGCAATGTGCTATACCTTTTTGAGTCTCTTGGGAAGTTTTGGTACTGTGCTGATGTTTAGGTTTTTTGTTTCTCAGTCTTGTTCTCTTGTTCTGCTCAGGCCATGTGTCCCTTTAGCATTTGACATATGCTAACCGTACCAAGACCCTGCGTGGGAATCTGTGAAGCAGTTTCTAGGTTTTAAGTTTTTTGACCTCTCAGTCCGTTTTCATTGCCGCTCTACCCTACCACATTGCCAGGATCAGGACTTTGAGGCCCACAGTTCCTAGTGGCCTGCCATCGCCCACGCCAATCATTAGCACCAGTAGGCGCTTTAAAAAGCAGCACAGGCTCCCGCAGCGCGGGATGTGTGCGGGCATGCCTGGGCGACGCCTGCGCCAAGGGCGGGCCTGCCTGCCCCCGTCAGTTGCCCAATGAGGCTGGGCTGGGCCAAGTCTCTTGGTTTTACTTTGCGGTCAGTAGAAAACCAGTACCTGAATTTGCCATCTGAGAACAACCGAGGGGCAGTACGAAGGGAGCGGACAGATGAGGACGTTCATTTTGTTCTTTCCCTGTTTGTCTGACTATTTAACAAAAAACAAACCAGTTTTATAAGCAATATGGGTAAACGGAAGGTGGGAGTGTGAAGCCATTCACAGAGCAATTCGCCAAATGGACTGCCATACACACCTTTTTTAGCACGCGCCGTTGGGGCCCTAAACAAGGAAATTGATTTGGCAGAACGGCGTATGTCCCTTACCAAAACAGGCCAAACTAGAGAGGCCCAACGGGCAATATCCACTGAGGGGACACCTAGTACAGGCAGCATCTATGATATTCAGAGCGCAGGATGCTCAAGTGAAGTTCTGGGCCAAACATTGACATTAACTGTACCGATCAGGGCCCCTCTCCCGATGTCTCAGGATCATTACCTTTACAAGCTGCAAACACTTCCAACACTGCCTGTAAGCCTGCAGCCAAACATAAAAGGAAGACACAAGATGATATATTTGCGGATTCAAGGAACCCAGAGGAAAGGATTCTGTTGGGGGGGGACAAGAAATTGGCTCGAACAATATAAAGAATCACATATGAGCCCCTTTTTGGGATAAACTAACAACTGTTATCAGCAGTTTATTAAGCCCACTTAGAGAAAGATTGGCCAAGGTGGAGAAGGGTCTGAAAAAGGTTGCTGATCTGAGCCAAATGCAATTGGACCAGGGAGCCTGAATAACAACCACTGGTGTGAGTAGTAACACAAGCTGTATATCCCCTCATGTCGAAATTATAACAAGAGGGGTTGACGAATAGGAATATACAGGAGCCTTTAAGTAAACCTACCAGGAATTTTGCCCCATACAAAAACCAAACAACACCAATGTGTCCATACAAGAGGTAGTCACCGTTAACTTGCCACCTGCTAGATGCCTATATGTGGCAGTATTAGTTAATGTCCCCCACTGGAGCCAGGAGTCATGAAAACAACGAAATGTTTGAAAAACAAGGTGGTTCACTGGTTAAATTCTAGACACTTATTCACCCCAAGTAGAGCGCAGGAAATTTTGTTTACAAGAAGAGTTGGGTGGATTGGATCATTGGAAAAAGATCCGTTTGGTGATTGCGTAATAATTAACTTTAGTAGCCAGTGAACTGCTAGCAGTCTCCATAAAATGACAGGTTTATCAACTATATATGGACAGGCAATGGGCATACTCCCATTCGGATTCTTTTACCGCCATTTGAGGGGATTGGAGCAATGTCAAAAGGGCTTATCAAACCGCCAGAGACAGAGGCATACCACAAGTTTACTCCCACAATATGTCCGGGAGTTTGCTGCACCCAATAGATATTAGACGCTGAGTATACTAAATGATAACGACTGACTTCAATTTGATCAAGTTAATGACAAGGATCCTAAGAGTTGTCAGAGAGGGCCCCCAAAATATCTCATACAGCTTGTTAGCTAAGCAAACTATGCCCAAGGGACTGCCCAAACACAAGAGAGGCACCCTCCATGGGTGGGTTAGTTGAAGGTATGGTAACTGAGTCAGTGGAGGCATGTGAGGTACCCGACAAAGACCTTCTTAGAGTCAATATTACACCCTCAAGTATAATAGATATTGAGCCAGCAGGACAACCACCTAGGGAAGGGTTTGAGTTTACAACCTGAAATGTGAATGAGCTAATAAATAAGGCTGGAAATATTGACTGGGTTAACACTGTATCTAGTTATGACATCATGGTGAATAAACCCTGTACACATAGATGGATATTCCTCATATTTTTTAGCAGCCATCGGGTCATAAGCAGGAAGAGCAAAAGGGGGTTCACAGACACTTATTTCTAACAAACTTCCCGTTAAGAGACAAAAAGTTTACATCAGTGGGACCCCATGCACAGATATTATGGCTAAGCAAAATGGTAAGGAAAAAGGGAGGGAAAGACCTGATACTAATACTAATACATTTTTATAATATTGTCTTTGATTCGACACGTACCAACGTGGTTACAGCACCGGTCCCTTGAAATATTTTAGCTCCAATTAGCACTGACTATGTTCTGTTATGGGGAGGAGATTTTAATTTTCAGGCATGTGATATGCCCAATAACCAGGTATGCAGCCTCGCTTATATGGATTGAGAGGGAGATGATCATTCCGCCATAATGAGAATGGAGAAGCCCTAAACTGGATGACCTCAAAATACGATTTCCGTCTACTTAGGGGGGGCTGTGACCTGAAAGGGGATTTACTTCCAACTTTTACAGGGAGAAATATGTTTTCTATCATGGATCATATACTAGTGTGGCAACCTTAGCGTTGTTCCCTCCATATTCAGTGATCATAATTTACTCACCCTATTTTTTTTCTTTTGAGGCTCAAGGAGTGAAGTATATGATTTAGATAACCATATTAATCCTTCCAGGACAAATGGTATTAGAATAAAGTGGACAAGTGTCGACCATGCATGATATTGTAGCAAATAATAATGTACAACCAGCTAGAAATAGCTTACTGTCTTCAGGATGAGATCTCACCAAATACAGCAATTAAAAACTTCCACTGTATTACAACGTATATTAAATCACTTTTAACCAGGCAGATTGGTATACCAGCCAATAATAAAAGGGATGGTTCAGTGGTACTTGCACCAAAGCACTACAGGTGTTAAAGTATGCACTGTCTAAAACACCGCAAGACATACTGGCTATTTAATCCCTACGACAAGAGTATAAATTAGCCTTAGCCACCCGGAAAAAGTAATTACAGGAAGAAGCATGGGAACACTTGATTATTTCAGCAGAAACTAGGAATAACAAACTCTTCTGGGATATAGTAAATGCACCATTCCTAAAGAATGATGAAATCGCAGAGTTTTGCTCCTTCATTCCGGTAGATAAATGGGTGACACATTTCACTATGGAGGGAGGCCCCACGCCCTGAATATTACTTGTGAAGAAGTTATCCAGGCCATCCAGGAGAGGGCTGGAGGACGGGCACCAGGCACTGACGGTGTCCCAGTTGATGTTTTTAAATCTGCACCAAAATCATGGGGACCTATTTGAACTAGATTGTTTAACTCAGCTGTAACTGACACACCACCATAGAGATGGGGCGTATCCATCATTGTCCCAAAACATAAGAAAGGGGACAAAACTGATCCTAAAAACTACAGCCCCATTTCACTCCTAGATGCCACTTTAAAAGTTATGAATAGGGTACTACTAAAGAGGCTGGAGGAATGGGCCCAAGAGCACTCTATCGTAACCCCTGTACAGTACGGGTATATAAAAAGTTTGGGGACAATTGAACAATGCATAAATCTGGAGATACTCATCAGCAAGTATACCAGGGCAAAGACAGGTACTATGTATTTATGCTTTGCCGATTTGAGTAGTGCATTTGATTTAGTTGACCCTAATTTACTCAGGCAAACTCAGATTTCCATGCGGCACCAGTGAGCCCCGGGTAAGGAGCAGTGGGTGGGTTACCTGCATTTTGTAAACGGTGTTGAATTCACAGAATAAAAAAACGAACAGATTTTTATCGGTCAGAATCACCAGCCCTCATCCCTTAACTTTCAATATCCCAGTCAACCCTCTCGTAGGGACATTGGGAGAGAACGGGGGGAGATGAAGGAGGCCCGCTTGAATAACGGGTCGGCGAACACTCATGCAATTACACCTTTGAGTGAGCGTGATATATGGGATAGTGACCAAATGAATAAGTGAACCTAACAGGGTCCACAGGCTAATCAGTCCAAGGCAAAAACGTTTATCTTTGGGTTTTTAACAGTGTCATATTACAAACTCTGGATATGGATAAACCGAAATTCACGCATAAATTCTTTCTTCCCGGCAGGCTAACTAACTACAGTAGTAGGGGAGATAACCGCAATAGTGACACTAAAGAAAAGGAGGTCACCGGTATGCTTAGAATGAGCACCCAAGCGGTAAATATGTTGTATATGGTTTAATGTCCAATGGTCCAGTATTTTATCTGTACCACAGGAGGGTTGCCAGTTTGTGATTCTAATTGTGTTGTCTGCAATTTTAAATCTGTTCCCCAGGTTTACACACAAGTGTGAAGGAACAATAGAGTGGTGGGACTGACCCACGCCCTGAAGAAATTGCCCTTAAATCTACCGGCAATGAAACATGTTGGCCCTCTATGATACAAGGAGGCAACAGAGTGTCCTTTTAATGTGAGCAAACCCACAGCAGAGAATAAAGGTGGCTAGCTAGTGTTGGTTGTAGCTAGTTTTTAACACATAAAGGGGTTCCCAGATGAGAGGATCTTCTTTATGGGGTCAGTCTTAGTGTTCACAATATCACTTTAGCACACGCAACTAGTATACTCACCATTGATACTATTGCACACGTGCACTTTGTTATCACTGTTGTACATTGTTTGTTCTTTTTTTCTTTCATGGTATGGATGTGCTAATGATGAGAACCTGAGTCCACTGGTTAGTACCAACCAGTCAGACTCCCATGGTGTTGTTTCCGTGAGGCACTCCATACCACTTCTCACACTTTTTTTCCACCACTATTTGGGACTCACTGGCACTATTAATTTCCTTGGTTAGTTCACATGGGGTTGCACACCTTGGGAACATGTTTTAATTATTTCCACATAGAACCTGGGACCTATTCAGACAGACATTGGAATTTACACCACTTTAGCTGCACATATTATTGTGGCAGCTATCGATTGATATTAGGTCCACGTGCAGCAGTTCTAGTTTTAGGCCAGGTCCTTATTTGTGTTTTGGTTCTAATGAGTGGGGGGCTGACCTAGTCTATACAAGTACCCGTCGGACTCCTTAAGGAATTTTCTTTCCCGCCTATATGAGAACTTAACTAGTCAAGTTTGCTTTGGTCCCCAGGGCCAATGCTCGTCTAAATTTAAAGTAGGGCGTGGTATACAACAAGGGTGCATGTTTGAACCAATTTTATTCTCTCTCTTTATTAACAAGGTTGATAACCCCTTGCAACAAATACAGGCTGATGCTCCAAGGGTAGCCGGTCATCCAATACCCTTATTGTTATATGGGGACAATGCAGTACTATTGGCACGGACCCCGTTAGGTCTCCAAAGATTGATGGATGGTTTTTCAGATTTTATGAAACAAAAGGAGAATGGTAATTAACAAACTGAAAACATTCACAATGATTAGCGGGGCCAAACAGAAATCTTGTAAAACCTTTTTCATTGACAGTACCCCAATACATACAGTGAACTCCTTTTGCTACCTTGGTATTTTATTTTCTGGCAATGGTACATGGACCCAACATATTGTAAATACGAGAGCAAAAATTAGTAGGGTCAACCAAGGGATTTTTAGGGTTAAACTAGGAAACCGACCAATCATGGAGATGGTAACCATTTATAAAGCTAAGGAGTAAACACCGCCCATTATGGGGCAGGCCTTTGGGGTTACCCCAATAGTATGGCCCTGCAAATAGAAGAAGACTGTTTTTTAAAACACCTGTTGTTTTTACCACCATCTGTATCAAATACTATTGTACATCACGAGGTTGGGCTCCAATTCTTTGTGGATATCCTGATGGCAGGGCCATTGTTGTAATGGGCATCAATTTGGAGACTGGAAGGGACGGATTTAACCAGGTCAATAATTTTAGATTGTTTAAATTTGGATGATTTTAGAAATTCTGTGGTGATCCTACATTAATGCCATATTAGGGAACTTGTTTAATATATCTGTATGGTTAGACCCTATAAAAATAGTGCCCCTCACTTAGAAAGAGATCAAAGATTTCTTCCTGTTAAAAGGCAGGATCTCAGAGAAAAATCGCAGCTAAATAAACCAGCTGTGGCCTTATATAAATCTTTCAATTTTTTTTGCTTGCTCTGTTGTTGCCTATTGCGTACTGCGTGACCCCGACGTGCCGTGCGTGTTGCAGCGAGAGGGAGAAGCCGGCTGCAGGAGCAGAGCGAAGCGGAGCGGGCGCGAGTGCCGAGCCCCGTGTCAATGCTAAACAAACCCGAGAGCTGAAAAAAGTGAGGAGCGAGGCGACCGGGGGCCTGTGGGACCCGCGAGTCCAGGCGGTGACCTCGCCCCTGTGGTGCACGGAGCCCCGTGAGTTGGGCTAAGTGGAGCCGCGACGCGAGGAGGGAGAAGAGAGGAGCCCGGACCAGCGAGACCAGTAACTTGTGTGCATACTGCCCCGAAATCCCCCACCCCACCCCCCTGAGCTCTGCCTGTGACGTGGAGGTGGAGCGGTGACAAGGAGACAGGGGGAGGCTGGGGGAGGTATAAGTGAGGATAAAAGTGCTGACCTCTGGGTCACTCAGTAAAAGGAGTGAGCCCCTCGGGTTATACCCTTACTTACCTCCATTAACCCTCATGAGAGTTAAAACAGAGGGCGTGGAGGAAGGAAATTGGGCCCAATTGGCAAAATAAATCTGGACAATTAAATTTATAAGGAGAAGTGAAGAAGGGCACGGGGCAAGAGAGCAGCATAAGGCACAACAGAGGTAAGTGGAAATCATTTTTACATTTATATTCAATTTAAATTAATTGTTTTTAACTAGAAGCACTTGAGAGGAGTGCTTAAGGACTAAAATGGCCCCACGGAAAAACAAAAGCATTATAGGAACAACTAGGAAAGCAAAGTCAAACAGCGAAAGCCGACAAGAAGACCAAGAGAGCATGACATCACCAGGGGTCAAGGAATAAACTAAACGCTCTCAAAAGAATAAAGAGAAAACTTCCAAAGAACTGCAACATGGTGGAAGCAAGGGGAGTGTAGCGTCCCATACAATTAAGGAATTTGTGGGAAAGCACTTTAAAAAGGTTTTCTCACCGGCTAAATCCATGGCCACCGAAGAAGAGGAGGTTTCATGGAAAGGGGGCGCGTCTTTAATCTTTGATGATCGTTTGGAAGACTCCATAGACTTGGTCGATCGATCTGTACAGTCTCTGATAGGCCAAAAGGGGACAATAAAGTCACCGCGACTTTCTTCTTCTCCGCGACTGTTTCGACAAACGCCGGAGGAGGTAGTTAGCCCTGGTTCGAGGCAACTTGATGAAAGAATCCTAAACACAGATGGAAGTCTTGCTGGAACTGAAAAGCTGGGTTTAATAGGAAGCATCGACCTTGTAGATTTGGACAAAAATGGCGACAACCAGTCACTTGGGGTAAACTTGGAGTCATCAGAAACCCCAGCTTCTTCAATTTTGGAACTGATGCTAATGGTGCAAAAGTTGTTACAAGGGTTGTTAGAAGTAACAATGCTAAATCATGATGTTTTGAAAAGTCAAAAAATGCACCTGTCTAAAATTGAGGGAGAATTACAGGGTATTAGGGGTCAAATGCCCTCAATGTTAAGACCTGTCTTAGAGTCGGTGGTTACGAGTCTAGGGAGGGAAGGGGAGGAGGAAGGTAGAACTGTTAATCCCCCATCAGTAAGCCATGTTGACGTAGATCTCTCGGGTGATCAAGATGTTTATGAATCAAGATGGCCAATGCTGGTAAAAAGAAGAGGCGAACTTAGAAACTATGGTTTTTCAAAAAGAGTAAGTGTGTCAAAAAGGGGGGTGAAAAGAAAGGTGTGTAAAAGAGCGATAGAAAAATGTGAAGAAAGGTATGAGTTAACAGAGGCAATAGTACATGATTCTAAGATCCAGCCCCATAAAACCGGGAGGGAACCTATATTAACTAGAATAAGATCAGAGAATCGGGGGTAGGAGGCTAGCCAAAAAGGAGTGTGGTTGTAAGAAGCAAACCCCTCAGGAAAAGGCGATAACAAATTTAAGACATGTGGCCTCTGAGCAAGTAAGTGCACCCTCCCGTAAGGCTCAATCTAAAAAGAAGGTACTTCGGGAAAGCAGCCCGGAGGAGGGATATAGATTTAATATACATCAAGGGGGAATAAAGTTGGGAGAAGAGATGGATAAAGAGAATAAGTCGCTTTATTTTGAACAAGTGAAATTGGGAAGGGGTGGGAAAAAATTAAAAAA